>NC_052307.1:19555337-20184837 GCF_016432855.1 Salvelinus namaycush | reverse complement strand
GGGTGTCCACCCAAGTCTTCAAGTCCTTGAAAAGCTTTAGTTAGTCATCAATTTCAAAATCATTCACACACACGCACGCACGCACGCACGCACGCACGCACGCACGCACGCACGCACGCACGCACACACACACACACACACACACACACACACACACCTCTTTATATTATTTCTTTCTGTTAACAAGCCCACTGTGGTTTGTGTGTTGTAATTCTCTTTCAGGCAAATTAGATTTATTAGGGCTTTTTCCCTGTGCCTACCTGTATGTCAGTAATTAAATAGACTAGCCCTGTTAAATTCCTCAATCCTGTTATTTACAGTTTTTCTCAATTGCTAAAACACTAAAACCCATTGGCTGAACAAAGTTCTCAGTTGCCTGGACTCATTTAGCTAATTATGCAGTCTGTTGTCAATACCTTAAACCATTTCACATGGTAAAACACAATTTGCAGATCTCACTTAGACTTTTCAGCAAAACTCTAAACACATTCTCATTCTGCACTCTAATGCACATGTCATCCATACTGGTAAACACAAGTGGCAACAATCAAATACAAATCGAGAACACATGTCATTGATTGAACACAACCACTCAAAATTGATTTAACCTGTTTCAAATGATGCGACACAACCAATATAAGCCAGTTCAGAGAGCAAACAGGTTGTTGAAGGTGGGAAGGAGAAAGTCTGAGAATGGATAGAAGAAACAATGTGAGAGGACGAGGACGAGTGCGTATGCGAGGTGGGCGACGAGGGGGAAGAGGAGGAGGAGGGCAAGAAAGAGGAAGAAGAGGAAGAGGAAGACAAAGAGTGGAAATATCTGATGAAATTCGAGCAACAGTTATAGACCATGTTCTTGTCCATGGACTGACAATGAGGGAAGCAGGACTTAGAGTGCAACCCAATTTGAGCCGATTTTCTGTGTCCACCATAGTAAGGACATTCAGAGAAGAGAACAGGTACAGTATACTACTGTATTTTTATAATTGCAAATTTACTGTACTACACTATATGTAGCTGTTTCAATAGACATTTGTAAAGTTAATCACTGTATGTCTTGTACTACATGAATATGTTTTGTAACTGCACAACTACTTTTTGTAGAATTGCAAGGCTGCCACATGCAGGTGGAAGGACAGCTATATTCACTCGGGAGCAAGAGGCCGTTATAGTTGGCATGGTCCTTCAAGATAATGCAATACGACTCAGAGAAATCCAGGAACGAGTGATACAAGACAACACACACTTCCAGGGAATCGACAGTGTGAGCATTTCCACAATTGACCATGTCCTCCATCGTAACAGGATGCGAATGAAACAAGTATACAGAGTACCTTTTGAGCGCAACTCACCATGGGTGAAAGAACTGTGAGCTCAGTATGTGCAAGTAAGTGTACATTCAGAAACATTTACTGTAATTCAGATTGTCTACAGTACTAACACATACTATGTGAATGACATTACTCTTCAGTACATACAATGTATGTGAATCAGAAGCCTAATTGTACTCTACAGTATAGCACTGTCTCTGTACGACTTACAAAATCCTACATACAGTATATTGTATTTCTACACAGACAATATTTGACTTGGAATCCTTGGACAGACCCCATGAGTTCATCTTTGTCGATGAAGCAGGCTTCAATCTAACAAAGAGGAGAAGGAGAGGCCGAAACATGATTGGACAGCGGACCATTGTTGAAGTCCCTGGTCAACGAGGTGGCAATGTCACAATCTGTGCTGCTATCAGCAACCATGGTGTTCTACATCACCATGTTACACTCGGGCCATATAACACCCAGCACCTTCTAAGATTTATTGCCAATCTAAGAGATATTTTATTTGAGCAGCAGGTTCAAGAGCAGCAGGGTCAAGAGCTAAATGAGAATCCCATTCCCACCTATGTGATAGTGTGGGACAATGTCAGTTTCCACCGAGCTGCTCAGGTAAGGGAATGGTTTAACATCAATGGGCAGTTTATGAACTTTTACCTTCCTCCATACTCGCCTTTCCTGAATTCGATTGAGGAGTTTTTCTCCTCTTGGAGATGGAAAGTGTGTGATAGACAACCCTACACCAGAGTAAATCTGCTGCAAGCCATGGATTTAGCCTGTGGTGATATAGGTGAGGAATCATGTCAGGGCTGGATACGGCACACAAGAGGCTTCTTCCCCCGTTGCCTCAGGAGGGACAATATTGCTTGTGATGTCGACGAAGTGCTCTGGCCTGACCCAGCCCAAAGACAAGAAGAAGCACATTGATCACATGTTTACTCCTTTGATTTTTGTCCCTTTTAGTAGTGTATACTGTAGTACAGTGCATTGTAGGCTGTATACTGTACAATGGACAAATTGTATGGCCCTGAACATTGTGCTTTCCATTTATTAACAGTACTGACTGCTCAATAGATTTTGACTGGTTGCAGGTTCATATCAACAAAGAACAAGAATTACAGTATCACAGAGACAAAGGACACGTTTGTGAGATGCAGGGTACAGTACTGTAAAAATAGGGGTACAAGGAGGAGGAAGAACAAAAAACTAAATTGCAAAGAGCAAAGCAGAGTAGTAATTTCTGATCAATTTTGAGCTACTATGATAGAACATGTTTTCGTTCATCAAAAGACAATGACGGAAAAATATGAATATTTTTTTTGATTAAAAATGTACTTCTCCCTGAGAATTGTATGTTTTGAACAATGTGTTTTCTATTCTTCGGTGTATTGTTTACTGACTGCTTGAGAGTATATCATTTTGATCACTTTGTTTATGATTTGAGAGCAGTGTTTGTTAATGAACACAGGTAAAACTGTTTTGAGGCGAATGTTTCATTTTGCGAGAGGAGTCAGAGGTTATGTAAATAGTGCTTGAAGATGAGGTTTTGTGTTGAATGTTTTCAGGAAATGGAGCAAGGTTTCAGAAATTGTGTTTTAGCAATTGAGAAAAACTGTAATGCCCATTCTTACTAAAATTAACTTACAGTTTTTTCCAACTGCTTACACACGTTTTCGAAACGGTCTCCTTTCTTCAAAACTCTACACACAAAATGCAAAATGCCTCACATCTCCTTCAAAATGTAACACTGCATTCAAAATGCCATAAACACATGTCAGAATGAAGCATTTGCATCAAATGGCAAACACTGCTTTCATAATAGTACATTTTTGGATATACCATGTAAACACTGTTCTAAATCTAAAGCTCTTTGGTCTTTCATAGGCTTATATCTACATTTCAATACAATGTTCTACAGTGAAAGTAATCTGCTGAGAGGGGTAACAAGTACACTGTAAACACCAATGCAATGTAGAAACAGAAAATATTTATTAGGCCAAACATTACTGTTGTATACAGTAGCATACAACAAAACCATAAACATATGTAAACCAAAAGTATATTCTTTAGAATACAGTAAAGAACACAATTGTGTGTGTGGGGTCCCGGGGGGGCAGTCCAGGAATTGGTAGGGGGAGGCAGTCACCAGTGCTAAGCTACGCTTCATCTCTTCTCCGGCCTGGGTCTGGCCACAATACTTCGTACACATCACAAGATACGTTTTCTCTTGCCAAACATCGAGGGAAGTATCTCCTAGCATGGCGTATCCAACCTTGGACAGAGGCAACCTCTATGTCCCCACATGCGTCCTCCATTGCCTGGAGAAGCGGCATGCGGGCATAGGGTTGGCGATCATACACTTTCCAGCGCCAGGCTGAGAAGAATTCCTCTATGGGATTTAGAAAAGGTGAATATGGGGGTAGGTACAAAACTACAAATTGTGGATGGGTGGCAAACCAGTTTTGGACCAGAACAGCCCGGTGAAAACTAACATTGTCCCATAAAACCACAAATCTAGCAGGCTCCTGATCTGGATCAGGGACAAGCTGTGTAAATTGCATCCAGAAAAGTGAGCATATGGCTGGTTATATTACCCCCATGCTGTCCAGGGACATTGGTAATTGCCCTCTGTCCTATTACATTTCTTCCGCGGCGCCTGGTTTTGGTGAGGTTGAAGCCAACCTCATCCACATGAATAAATTCATGGCGAATTACATGGGCATCCAGCTCCAATACTCTCTGTAACAGACAAAAGGATATACAGATGAGTAAATATGGCATGTCTGAAGTACTGGAAGTAGTGTTGCATACATACCTCTACAAAGTCATGTCGCATATTCTTGACTCTGTCAGAGTTTCTCTCAAATGGCACCTTGTAAAGTTGTTTCATCGTCACTCGGTGCCGTTGGAGGATGCGTTGTATGGTCGTGTAACGATCTGGTTGTGAAGTCAGGCGCAGGAAACAGAGAGTTCAAGGTAGTGCTCTTTAATGCACACACGGCGGACATAGGCTACCCCACGAAACACTGGGTGCTGAAAAACAAATGCCCCAAACACGGGGACTAAAACAGTCCAGCAAAAACCCACGAACAGGCACAAACACGTTCGTCTCCAACATACATAAATGTTACCACAAACAATCCCGCACAAAGAAACAGGCGGGCCAGCTGACTAATAAAGCCCACTAATCACCACAAACGCATAACAGGTGTAACCAATAAACATTCAAGGAGGGGGAGGAAAGAATCAGTGGCAGCTAGTAGGCCGGCGATGACGACCGCCAAGCGCCACCCGAACGGGAAGGGGAGCCACCTTCGGTCGGAGTCGTGACAGGTCGACAGGCTTACAGCATTGATGTTGTTAAATATGGTGTCATTATTCAAGATATGCTCTCTTATCTTTCGAATCCTAATTGCATTGTTGGCCAAAACCATATTTATAATTGCAGTCTCTTGTACATCTGTAAACAAGCGTCCTCGTCCTCCATGACGTCTTTGCTTTTCCACTCTGTACAGAATTCAAACACAGTATGTGTTCAGCATAGGAACTGTAAACAATGTACAAAAAAATGTAGTACAGCATGATAACCAACCTCATTCATTCAATGCAGTGCAGTAAATGAATGGTTTAGAGTTACAAATGTTTATGCAATACTATGCAGTCATACGTATTTTACAGTACATTACTGTAATGCTAAAATAGTCATTAGATAGTTGCATACCTGTTCTCATTTCTGAAGGTTCGAATTACGGACGCCACTGTAAATCGACTCAAATTGGGCTGGACTCTCAGTCCAGCCTCTCTCATGGTCAAACCGTGGTTGATCACATGATCAACAAGTGTTGCCCTAATCTCATCAGAGATGGCTCTCCTTCCTTCTCTTCTTTGCCTTCGTCATCTTCTTCCTCTTCCTCTTCCTCTCCCTCCTACTCCTCTTGCTCTCTGTCCATTGTTGGCATCCATTGTTCAAAACAGGTAATCTGACCTTTGACCTATTTCTAGGCCTATACTACAGTAAAGCAGTGATTGGTTAGTGATCCGTTAAGCTATTAGTGTTTGCACATGTAAGGAGTGTGTGTGTGACCTGGTGAATAAGTGTAGCATTTTGATTGGTTGTGTTTGGAAAAGGGAAGCAAGTCACTTCCTGTTAGATTTTTGTGTTTTAGGTAGAGAATTGTGTGTAGTGTTTTGAAAAAAGTGTTTTATGCAATTGACAACTGAGTCAAAGGCTGAGAAATAGCTTATGGTTTTGGATATTTGGTGTGTAGTTTTGCACTTTGAGTGAGAGGTTTCAAAAATCGTGTGACATGAAAAGATTTTGTGTGTAAGCAGTTGGAAAAAACTGTAAATAGAGTTTCAGGGAATGCCTTTCTGTGGGTTTTGCAGCTTCTTTGTGGCTGGTGTGACTGGTGCCAATTTGGAGATGGGCACCACTCCTAGGACCAAAGTTTGGGTTATGAGAGTTGTTGTGACACATTACTTTCAGAATCAAAGACACAAATAGTGAATGGGCTGTTGTTATATGGAAACAATCGCACAACTTGTTGCAAACGAAATGTATGTAGCCTACAGTATATGTGTCATTATCAGTTGGCTGAAATGAATAGCCATACGCGTATTAATATCAATCCAAAAATAAACCAAAACCTTCAATAGCGTTCTTGAAATATTTACTGATGAATAACACATTTGAGTTTCACATAAGTAATTTTTTCCAAAGAGAAAATGCATTAGTTTCCTTTTCTGTCCATTGCAGGTAGATCATCCGTTTTGAATCCAAAAAATCCATGTTAGCGCAGCACAAAATGGGTTAAATGGTACGTTGTTGCGGGTGGTATTATCACTCCAGAGTCCAGGCTATAAAACGCGTATTTGAAGAAAGAACAAAGAATCAGAACCTATATAAGAGCCCACAAGAAGCTGCGCCGTCACTTTTCAGGCTGAAGAGAAAGCTGAAGAAAGCTGTCCACGGGTCCAGAAGATGATGATAATGATGCAGACTTCTGTCCTATCTTGCGTCTTTACGCTGCAATGCCTCCGAAGCATGCATTGTTCGCCAGTGCCCGAAGCAATCAGGTACAAAGCGACGCCGGTGAGTGCAGAATACTTTAGTTGTATTACCTTTTCTTTGTTTGATAATATCTTTCAGCAGACACAAATAGCTTGATAGTGTAATTACTGGAAGTTTCATCGGTGTTGCAAGTCACTGCCAACTATTATTCGTGCATTCCCAATTCACCTGCTATTTCAAATCATGCACACATGAGAGTGCAGAAAAGTTTTCTTAGTTGTGAATCCCAGTTTTCCAGGCTTTTTCGAATGTTCAGTGTGCTATACCCACACTACAGTGTGCTTGCTTACAGTTATGATTATGCTTCGCCCTGGTTGACTGACACCAACCTGCTAAATATTTTAAACCCATCTGTCAAAACAAATAATCTTGTAGATTTTATGCTCAATATTATTAGAAGGGCTCTATGTCAATACTTAGTGTTAAGATGATGAACCTGTGCAGAGGACAAAGTGTCATATCTTTCGAAGATGACCGATATGAAATGAGTATATTACAACATAATATTTTAAAGTGGCAATCAGCAGTTGCTACATCCATTTTTGGATTTATACAGTTGTGATATGTATCCATTGATTTTTGAAGAATATCATTTATAAATGACTTATGAGCTTAGATTAAGGTACCCGATCAAACCCTAAAATATAAGCTTGTTTCACTTGAATGTTTGTTAACAAAGTAAATGTAAACAAACACTATATAGCCTCAAAACATGGTTAAAACTACCATTTGATGTCAAGGATGATCAGTCCTTACATTCATAGCTCTGTCTATGAATTTGAGAGTGGTTACATGTTTCCAGCCCGTCCCTCAGCTTTTTACCGAAACAGGGCTGGGAGACGCTTTAATATTGTTTAAATTGCTGATTTGCCCTTTAAACACTGCCTCATTAATCCTAAACAAAAATATGTATCTGTCAAACACATAACCCTCCCAGGATGGGACTAAGTCTAAGTAATGTGGCATTTAGAAACTTCACAGAGCCACTGCCACAACATCAACACTGACATCAAAAAGGCTTTTATTTTCAACCTTCATGCAATGTTAATTGATCTGATATGTAACATTTGTGCTAACATGGCACAACTGAAAGTCCGGCAGGGTCTGGGCGTGTGGTAAATAGAGAAGGTAATTGAGTTCTTGTCTCCGCAGGGCAGGAAATGATAATAACTGGTCTGTAAAGACATTTTGTCAACAACTCTGTGAATGAGAGGATAAAGAGGGAAGCTCCACATTGCCATTGGGGGTGTTTTATTGTCCAAATTGATGTTTCAGATTATATATTGCGGATAACTTGCAATATTAGCCTACTGCCTCAATGACAGAGATTATCGGCTTCTTGATGAAAACTGGAAAAAATCCAAACTCATTCATTTGAGAATGTCTGAGGTAGCCTACTGTAAACCAACTGTATGAAGGACCAAGTATGACAAACGTCCCCTCAATGCCATGGAGGAAAAGTTGTTCGTTTAGTTTCTACTCTCTTCCTTTACTGAAATTACTTGCAGCTGCGATGGCAACACATACAAATAATAATTAATTGTTATGTCTAGTTGTTAACTGAACTGGAAAGCATAATCTATAGTTTTGTCAATTTGTTTCCCATTGTTGACAAAAGAGTTAGTGATTATACAAGCAGGGACAAGTTTCTCTGTATCTGGGTCAGGAAACACAGTGCCTGTTTGCTCTCACAGGGAAAATGGAGGGAAAATAATACGATGGGCTCAATGTTTGGATATCCCTTTGTGAATAAAAGCCATGTCCCTTGGTTTTTCTTCCTGTTTTGCTCCATTAGTTCTGTCCTCTGGCCAAACTGACTGCCAGACACCCATGAGACTGGAAGTGACATCAGAGATGACTAGCCTCAGTTCCCATAGCATCCACATATTGAATTAAGTCACAGCAGGTCACTAAACCCAGTTAATGTGTGATCAGGTCATGCAAGGTGAGGGTGGCATTATCCCCCTGATTCTCTGCTCGGCAGACAGAGAATCTGGAAGCCTGAGGTCTCAGGGGAGGAAGTTTGTTTGCCGGGAAAGATAAGAGAGCACAGTAAGAACCCAGGAGATTTGTAACCTATCTTCCATTGCCTGGTGTTACTGATTGTGGCTGATGTATTGGATTAAGGAGGATAAGGAGGCATGTGTTGATAGTGGTGCATCTATCTTTCACCTCATCAGTTGAATCTTCTATCCTGTTATAGTGAAACAGTTTGTCTGTATTTACTCAGTAGTATACATACCCTCTCCAAATCAAGACCATATCTGATGCATTGTGTAAACATTACCAGGTTGCTCCGTTTGGAGACAATGTCCTCTAGTATTGTTCCTATATGAAAGGGTTTAAGTGTCCTCCTTTTTACAAATTCTTACAAGAACTGACAGAATGACCACATGTTATAATGTCTAGGCTTTAGGATACTTGTATACTTGTACAGACATGTTGAGTTGTGCTCTTTGAATACCACACTGTCACTCCACTGCAGTGACTCACAGATCTTGTCATCACTGTAACCAGAAGCTAGATGTGTCCATACATGTAATGGATCCCCCTCCCAAAACACGTTGGTTCACAAACACAATGATAAAACATATCCTGAGTCACCTAGAGGCCTCTTTTGGAGGGTGAACTACTTCGTAAATGGGCATCTTGCATAGTCAGCAGGACAGAAGATGATGGACTGACTGTGTCTCCCAGGGCTTAGCTGAGAAACACTGTGCCAGAGACTCCTATAAGGATATCCTCTGTCTGCTCTCAGATGATGTGAGAACACACAAGGCGGCTGCAGACAAGTCAATATTGTCTGGGGAACTCTGCTCCTCCAATGGCTCTACTACCCAGAGTGGTCATCTATGTAATGCGTCTGTGTGTAGCTGGTGAGATGAGTCAGGCGCAGGACAGACGTTCCATGAACGCTCTCCAGACCCTGGACGTGAACTGGGGACCCCGATCAGAGACTATGTCCTCAAGCACCCTGTAGTGCCGGAAGACGTGAGTGAACAGGGCCTCCGCAGTCTGTAGGGCCGTAGGGAGACCGGGCAAAGGGAGGAGACGGCAGGACTTAGAAAACCGATCCACAACGACCAAGATCGTGGTGTTGCCCTGTGAGGGAGGAAGATCCGTCAAGAAGTCCACCGACAGGTGCGACCACGGCCGTTGTGGAACGGGTAGGGGTTGTAATTTCCCTCTGGGCAGGTGCCTGGGAGCCTTGCACTGGGCGCACACCAAGCAGGAGGAAACATAAACCCTCACGTCCTTGGCCAAGGTGGACCACCAGTACTTCCCACTAAGGCAACGCACCGTCCGACCGATGCCAGGATGTCCAGAGGAGGGTGACGTGTGGGCCCAATAGATCAAACGGTCACGGACAGCAGACGGAACGTACAGGCGCCCAGCTGGACACTGGGGGGGAGTGGGCTCTGTGCGTAACGCCCGCTCGATGTCCGCGTCCAGCTCCCACACCAACGGTGCCACCAGGCAAGAGGCCGGAATTATGGGAGTGTGATCCATGGACCGCTCCTCTGTGTCATACACCCGGGACAGTGCGTCTGCCTTAGCGTTCTGGGAACCTGGTCTGTAGGACAGAGTGAAAACAAAACGGGTAAAGAACATGGCCAACCTTGCCTGGCGAGGGTTCAGTCTCCTCGCCGCCTGGATGTACTCCAGATTGCGGTGATCAGTCCAGATGAGGAAAGGGTGTTTAGCCCCCTCAAGCCAATGTCTCCATGCCTTCAGAGCCTTGACAACAGCCAACAGCTCCCGGTCCCCCACATCATAGTTTCGCTCCGCCGGGCTGAGCTTCTTCGAAAAGAAAGCACAGGGGCGGAGCTTTGGTGACGTGCCCGAGCACTGAGAGAGCACGGCTCCTATCCCAGCCTCGGACGCGTCCACCTCCACTATGAACGCCAAAGAGGGATCCGGATGAGCCAGCACGGGAGCCGAGGTAAACAGAGCCTTCAGGTGACCAAAAGCCCTGTCCGCCTCAGCCGACCACTGCAGTCGTACCGGTCCCCCCTTCAGCAGTGAGGTAATGGAAGCCGCTACCTGACCAAAACCCCGGATAAACCTCCGGTAGTAGTTGGCAAACCCTATAAACCGCTGCACTTCCTTTACCGCACGGCTGAAATGCGGTCACTCTCCATCTCCACCCCTGAAGTGGAAATGCAGTACCCTAGGAAGGAGATGGACTGTTGGAAGAACAGACATTTCTCAGCCTTGACGTACAGGTCATGCTCCAACAGTCGACCAAGCACCCTGCGCACCAGGGACACATGCTCGGCGTGTGTAGCGGAGTATATCAGAATGTCGTCGATATACACCACTACACCCTGCCCGTGCAGATCCCGGGAAATCTCGTCAACAAAGGCCTGGAAGACTGATGGAGCATTCATCAACCCGTACGGCATGACGAGGTACTCATAGTGCCCTGAGGTGGTACTAAATGCCGTCTTCCACTCGTCCCCCTCCCGGATACGCACCAGGTTGTAAGCGCTCCTGAGATCCAATTTTGTGAAGAAGCGCGCCCCGTGCATTGACTCGATCGCACTGACGATGAGGTAGCTGTACCTCACTGTGATCTGATTGATACCTCGATAGTCAATACACGGCGCAGACCCCATCCTTCTTCTTCACAAAAAATAAACTTGAGGAGGCAGGTGAAGTGGAGGGCCGAATGTATCCCTGCCCCAGGGATTCGGAGACATATGTTTCCATAGCCGCCGTCTCCTCCTGTGACAGAGGATACACGTGACTCCTGGGAAGTGCTGCGTCTACCAGGAGATTTATCGCACAATCCCCCCATCGATGGGGTGGTAATTGAGTCACCTTCTTCTTACAGAAGGCGAAAGCCAAATCGGCATATTCTGAGGGGATGCGCACGGTGGAGACCTGGTCTGGACTTTCCACCGTAGTCGCACCGATGGAAACTCCTACACACCTCCCTGAGGACTCTCGTGACCACCCCTTGAGAGCCCTCTGTTGCCACGCAATAGTGGGGTCATGACAGGCCAACCAGGCTACCCTGCACCACGGGAAACGCAGGAGAATCAATAAGGAAGAGACTGATTCTCTCCTTGTGACCCTCCTGCATAACCATGCTTAGTGGAGCGGTGGCCTCCCTAATCAGCCCTGACCCTAATGGTCGACTATCTAGGGCGTGCACAGGGAAGGGCATATCCACAGGAACAAGGGCGGTCCCTAAACTATGAGCAAATGAACGGTCAACAAAATTCCCAGCTGCGCCTGAATCTACGAGCGCCTTATGCTGGGAATGCGGGGGAAACTCAGGAAATGTAATAAACACATACATGTGAGCAACAGGGGGCTCTGGGTGAGCCTGGTGCCGACTCACCTGGGATGACACGATAGTGCCCTGCCTGCTGCCTCGACTCCCTGAGGAACCTCCCCAGCACCGAACAGCAGTGTGCCCTCTGCGGCCACAGATGGTGCAGGGAATGGCCCCTCCTCTGGTCACCCTAAGTGCAGCACCTCCCAGCTCCATGGGCGTCGGAGCGGAGGTGCTGAGGGATGGAACTGACAGGCACCAAACTGGACGTCCGCAGGCAGCCAGCAGGTTGTCCAGCCGGATGGACAGATCCACCAGCTGGTCCAACGTGAGGGTGGTGTCTCGGCAGGCCAACTCCCGACGAACGTCCTCGCGCAGACTGCACCGGTAGTGATCGGTCAGGGCCCTGTCGTTCCATCTCACGCTGGTGGCCAGGGTCCGGAAGTCCAAAGCGAAATCCTGCGCGCTCCTCGTCCCCTGCCTCAGGTGGAACAGACGTTCACCTGCGTAATGGTCCATTACGTCTCCTTCACTCCAT
Organism: Salvelinus namaycush; assembly: GCF_016432855.1. NCBI lineage: Eukaryota > Metazoa > Chordata > Actinopteri > Salmoniformes > Salmonidae > Salvelinus > Salvelinus namaycush. The sequence continues at coordinate 20,172,610 of NC_052307.1, read as the reverse complement.
ACGGCGTTGGCTCACTCCAGGGCTTTTCCTAAGAGGCAGGAGACGAGGGCAGACACGCTCTCACATCCCGAAGGAGCCGGGTGGACGGTCGCCAGGTAGAGCTCCAGCTGGAGTAGGAACCCCTGGCATCCGGCAGCCGTCCCATCATACTCCCTCGGGAGCGCAAGCCGAATCCCGCTGGGACCGGGTGAAGGAGGGGTGGACAGTGGGGCCTGCTGTAGTGGGGCTGGTGAAGGCGCTGGACGACCTCCTCCTCTCTCCCAACAATCCATCGTCTGCAGAACGCGATCCATGGCGGTGCCCAGACGTTGCAACATGGTCGCGTGCTGCTGGATGCGCTCCTCTACCGCCACAGGGAGGGCGTCTGCTCTTGCTGACTCCATTCGGAGGTGAGTAATTCTGTAATGCGTCTGTGTGTAGCTGGTGAGATGAGTCAGGCGCAGGACAGCAGATATGAGTAATGAAAGCAATTTTACTCAAATATATCACAATACACGTCGTATAAATACAAGGCCACAAATACGGACCGCAATACAATAAACAATTACTCACAAACAAACATGGGGGAACAGAGGGTTAAATAATGAACAAGTAATTGGGGGATTGAAACCAGGTGTGTAAGACAAAGACAAAACAAATGGAAAATGAAAAGTGGATCGGCGATGGCTAGAAGGCCGGTGACGTCGACCGCCGAACGCCGCCCGAACAAGGAGAGGGACCGACTTTGGCGGAAGTCGTGACAATCTAGGAATCTCAAGCCGCTGTTGTTGAGTCCCAGCCAGAGCAGTGAAAGCACAGAAGACACAACTGAACACCACGTGTTGGGTATACACAGCATATGCACAAGTTTAAATATGTGTCCAGACTGTCTGCTCAGTGGACATACATGTAGAAGAGCATATGCAGTACAGCCGTAAATGTAAACAAAGACAGGCAATTTGAGGACAGTCAAAGCTTTCATAAGTTCATGGTTCAACCCCTGTGACACCATGGAAGTGAACTTTGGCCATTACCCTGTTGGCAATCTGAGGGGAGGAGCTGTGCTTTCTCTCACCTCAGGGGCTAGACTGATCCATTTGACAGATGGGAGGGTGTTATTGTCAGCAACTTGTCAACAGCACTAATTTCTCTTCTCATTTCCCTTTTTGAAATATGTTGAGTGCACACTCCTCCTGCTTGTTAGCCACGCTTTACAATGCACTGTAGATAGCCCACACTCCCATTCTCATGCAGTTGGGTATACATCTTATTGCCAAACTAGATTAGAGTGTAAGCCCAAGATCCATATATTAGGGTTAAATTACAAATGTGAAATGCAGGCAGAATGACTGAGAGTTCTGCTGCCTAGTGTTTCTTCCTTGATTGGGGCACATAACTCAGGGTAAGGCCCTCTCGTTTTGAGGTCTGGAGCACATTCCACGAATCCTGCTGGGCATTGTTCCCATTATCCCACAACTCCACAACACTAAAGCCTCACAAAGCAGTAGGCTACCAGAGGGAGGGCTGGCTTGACACAATGACAGAATGATTAGGACTTATGTCTGATTATCGTTCATCTAGAATATGCTACACTCTTAGAAAAATATTTGCTATCTAGAACCTTAAAGGGTTATTCGGATATCCCAATAGGACAGCGATCATGAACTAGATTCAGCCGCGGGCCGATTTCTTCTGGAGCGGATGGAAGGAGGGCCTGCACATAATTACAAATATTTTGTAGACTGCAAATTGACCGCAAGAAGCCCAAACAGATATAATGTTAGACCGAAACATAATCATTTCAAACCTAGCTTACATTTGTATACGGTCACATGTCTCTCTATTATGCATGGGAATTCTTAAATTAAAATCACTTGGAGCTGATTTCCTGTTGTTTTTACAGCCTTTTATGTCCAACAATGAAATTCCACAATGATTTTTTTTCTTTTACTCAGAAAACTTGGGGGGCCTAATAAAACCACCCGGCCCGCAGGCCGCCATTTGGTTGAACCCTGCCATAGGAGAACCCTTTTGGGTTCCATGTACAACCCTTTCCACAGAGGGTTCTATTTGGAACCCGAAGGGGTTCTACCTGAAACCAAAACGGGTTCTTACCTGGAACCAAAAAGGGTTCTCCTATGGGCACAGCAGAAGAACCCTTTTGGAACCCTTTTTTCTAAGAGTGTCGAATACGCTACATCCTCGTGTTCTTAGTGCATTAAGAAATCCAATGTGTTTTACAGTAGCAGTGTCAGAGGAAATGTAAAGACTTATGTGATCATGAGAGCACCCTAATGCTTCCTGAATTGCAAAGCTGTAAAAGGCATTGAATTGTACAACTTCAAAAAGCCATGGAGACGCTGTGCCACTGACAGTATTTCTCCTCTGTGTAATTTATGCTTGAGGTAGGAGGTGATGAGCAAAGTAATTTCCTCTGGGTTCTGCAGGGGGATATTTACTGTAATAGTTCCTATGTGTAATGATAACTGACAGTAAAGTAAGCTACAAGCCCACTCCAAGTCAACAAGGGAAAACACTCTCTGACGGGCAATTTTTTTTTGTTTATTTATTTCCAGTTATTGTTGACCTCTCATACTCCCACTCTCAGAGATACTAGCAATCATGTTAAAGGGACACTTCACATTTTTTCAACTTCATATTCATAATCTCCAGCACCACCCCAATATCAACATATGTGAAAATTGTGCGTTTCTATGTTTTGTAGTACAATAGATAGAGAAATATAAGTGTTTCCAATGACATCATCGGTGTGCATCGTGTGATTTTTACCAATTGTGAGTAGGCATTGCCTACTAACTGCCTACTAATTGTCTACTAATCTTTCTCTATCTATTTTACTACAAAACATAGGAACGCACCATTTTCACATATGTTGATGTTAGGGTGGTGCTGGAGATGATGAATGTGAAGTAGAATTTGTTTAAACATTTCCCTTTAAGGCAATGTCAGTGCATGCATGGATTTCAAAAAAGTACAATGCATTAGGATACATATTTGCACCAAATCTATTGTTTTCTAATGCGTTTTAATTAAAGATGTTCATCCTTATAAGTGACACTTTTGTAAACATGTTATCTAATAAATGTTGCTCATGATCCTGCTGTTTCAAAGGGATGGCTCCAGAGGTTTGATCTCCATGACCTAAAGAAGAGAGGAAGAGTGGCCCATCCTCAGGACACACTCAAAGACACCGCCTTGGCCATAGGAGACCCTGTAAGAGCAGCACTGGTAACTAACAACACTGAGGAGTCTAACCGCCCCCGGTGTGGCGTCCCTGACTACCCCACACTGAAGGATGTCATCTACAGGGGGAGACACAGGCAGAAACGCTTTGTCCTGTTTGGGGGGCGCTTGGAGAAAACTGACCTCACCTACAAGTAAGGATAATAATGTTATTATTATTATTGTTATTATTATTATTATTATAGCATAACCACACTCGTGTACAGCTTGTATTTAGAGATGGACTTGGTCCCAACAAAGGAAATAGAATTTGTATCCTGTTTTGGTGCATATTTGCCTGTACTGGTGGGAAAGGTACTGTATGTTCAGAATCCAGTGTTACTCTATCCATCATTAGTCTCCTGTTTTGGTCATAAAGTAGCTTTTATGGTATTACTTTTCCTCCTTCTGAGACTCACTGTATGGATTGTCTGGGCTGGGCTGTCTGTCGACTGGCTGCTGCCTCTTTGTCTGTGTCTACCCTGGTTCCTCTCATTGTGGCTGTTCTTTATCAAAATGCAATGGAATTTAAGAAGCCGTTCAGAGAGAGGAGAGGGGAAGCCATGATGGGCTAATGAGACTTTGCAGATTAAGTAAATGGGAAGGAACAGGACTATGATACACTGTTATTTTACAGAGCCTGAGGGTCTATGTAACAGCACACATATCTGTTGATTTGATGGTTAGATATCAAATGAGAGGGAGGTTCTAGGTATGCAACAAGGCTGGTGGTCTCTGGTGTGTTTCTACAGGCTACAGACTATGGTGTGTGTGTGTGCATGTGTGCGTGGAGTTTACGTTCTCTGATTTATATCTGTTTATATCTATACATCTTTCTTCCTCAGAGTGGTTCGTTTCCCCTGGCAGATGAGTGAAGACAAAGTGCGGCGTGTCCTGCTGGAAGCCCTGAGAGTGTGGACTGAGGTCACACCCCTCACATTCACTGAGGTCAGCAGTGGAAAGGCTGACATTGTCATTGACTTCACTAGGTACGCATGTGTGTACATTATGTGTATGCAAATGTCAGACTTTAAGTTACTGCTCAGCCAGCTCTTTCCTGATATGGATCTCTACTGTAGATACTGGCATGGAGATAACCTGCCCTGATATGAATCTCTACTGTAGTTACTGGCATGGAGATAACCTGCCCTGATATGGATCTCTTCTGTAGTTACTGGCATGGAGATAACCTGCCCTTTGACGGCCCTGGGGGCATTCTAGCCCATGCCTTCTTCCCCAAGACCCACAGGGAGGGCGACATCCATTTTGACTATGATGAGGCGTGGTCCCTTGGCAACTACATGGGTGAGTGTTTTCTTGGCAGGGAACATGCAGGAAATATGGAGAGTTGATTTACATAGAGCTCTATGTAAAATTAGTAAAGTCAGGAGGTATTTCTACGGTTGTAGTGTATTATCCCTGGAGGTGTGACCCTCGCCCTGACTCTACTACAGGCACAGACCTCCTCCAAGTGGCTGCTCATGAGTTCGGGCATGTTCTTGGCCTGCAGCACTCCCAGGAACCGGGCGCAGTGATGTCCCCCTATTACAGCTTCTCCTATCCCCTGGAGCTGAGCGAGGATGACAAGCTGGGGATCCAATACCTGTATGGCCCTCGTCCACATGTCCAGCCCCCATCTCCACCCCAACCACTGCCACAAATCACCACAGATACCAATGAGATCATTAGTAGTATTGTGAGTGTTAATCTCGCCATATTTTTCTTTGGAGGTGCTACACAGGCAAATAATAACAATATAAGACACACAATACAACTGAGATACTAGCCACACAAGAATAAACATGATATGACAGTATGGAAATACACTACACTCTTAGAAAAAAGGGTTTCAGAAGGATTCTTCTGCTGTCCCCAGAGGAGAACCCTTTTTGGTTCCAGGTAGAACCCTTTTTGGTTCCAGGTAGAACCCTTTTTGGTTCCATGTAGAACCAGCTGTGGAAAGGATTCTATATGGAAACCAAAAGGGTTCTACCTGGAAATAAAAAGGGTTCTTCAAAGGGTTCTCCTATGGGGACAGCTGAACAACCCTTATTGGTTCTAGATAGCACAGTTTCTTCTAAGAGTCTAGTGGTCCTCTTTCTGTCTCCAGCCTGACGCCTGCCAGACAGACTTCGATGCTGTGTCTATGATTCGCGGAGAGCTGTTTTTCTTTAAGTCACGCTATGTGTGGCGCATTCGGGAGGGGCGGCTGGAAGCAGGCTACCCCGCGCTGGCATCCCGCCATTGGCGGGGGATTCCAGAGAGTATTGATGCAGCCTTTGAAGACCAATCAGGGAATATCTGGTTCTTTCAAGGTGGGTGACAGAGATATTGTGCTGTGGTTAGTTATATTTTATAAGTGTAGGATTAGGTAAGCCCCAAGTTGAAAACAAACAGGTTAACATACATGTAGGCAGACAAGCAGGAAAAAAACTGCATTATAGCTTTATGAACTTTTTGGTTAGCCAGAAAAGTGTTATTCTGCAACTTTAAGTAGGGCATGTCAAGAGTGACAAGAGTGTTGAATAGCCAAGAGTTATGGAAACTATAAAAACATAGCCCAGATCCCTGCTGGGCCACAGCAGGGGCATCTACTGTATGATGTTCTCTCTCTCTCTCTCTCTCTCTCTCTCTCTCGCTTTCGCTCTCACTCTCGCTCTCGCTCTCGCTCTCGCTCTCTCTCTCGCTCTCGCGCTCGCTATTGCAGGTCAAAGCTACTGGGTGTTTGATGCAGAGAGACAGATCACAGGGCCAGACTCTGTGCAGAGCCTCGGCCTGTCAGTCTCCCACATCCAGGCAGCTCTGCGCTGGGGCCAGGACAACAACTACAACACCTACTTATTCAAGTCAGGCAGCTACTGGAGGTTTAGCCCCAAGGAGAACCGCGTCGACTCTATCTACCCTCGCAACATGCAGGACTGGCGCGGCATCCCCAGTGATGTAGACGCAGCCTTCAAGGACCAATATGGTAATATTATGAGTGAATCACCTAATCACCTCAATTTGGGAGTGAGTCCGACATTGAAAAGTTAGATCATAGGATAATTATTGAATTGTATTGATGAATAGATTTTTTTCCCATTGACAGGCTATGCCCACTTTATCAGAGGGAGGCAGTACTGGAAGTTTGATCCTGTGGAGATGAATTCACTACAGGGGTATCCTCGCTATTTTCACATGGACTTCTTTGGTTGCAGAAATGTATGAATATCATTATGTGATAATGCTCTCAAGATCAAATTCAAGTCCAAGTCAAGTCCAACCATGCTCTTGTCCTTATGGTCCTTTCAAATACAACGTTATAATGTTGTGCATTTTGGGGAACAAGACCATTTTGCGTAACAAGACCAGAGACAAATGATTTAGGTGAAGACTTTATTACTTCACTTGAGTGATTTCCACAAAATGTTTGCTATTCCTCAAATATGTTTTTGTTTACTCATTATCTTAACACTGAATGGACTAGATCCTTTTTTCTTCTCAGGAAAACACAAATTCAAATGTTTCCTCAGAGTTTGGACTTCATGTGCAGCTATATAGTTGTATTTATTTGTTGCTGGGTTGGGTTTTACGTTCTGGTGCTATCTAGAACCTTAAAAGGTTCTTTGGCTGTCCCCATAGGAGAACCCTTTGAAGGACCCTTGTTGGTTCCAGGTAGAACCCTTGTTGGTTCCAAGTAGAACCATTTTGGATTCAATGTAGAACCCTTTGCAAGAGTGTACGGTCAGAAGAGGCGTTGGTAAAGACCGTGGGCTGAGAAGACAGTGCCATCTGCAGGAGGTTAGTAACTGTATCGTGATGTCTAATTTACTCCAGAGATGTTGCAGTTTGTTTTCTTCTTAAAGGGAAATATGTTTAAGGCACTGCAATTTTCTATGAAGTCTTTTTTTCTTTTTCTTTTTACTAATTAAGGTGCTAAATCTGGAAATCACTGACAATCAGGGACACTTTTTGTCCTCTAAAGTTATGAACACTTACTCACAGTCTTACTTGTATGACATCAAGTATGCTATCACGGTCACATTTATGTTCATTCTAAGATAGCTGTACTTAATTCAATAATGGTCCATCCATGGTGCTCTCAGTCAGTCCAAAGGGATGGAATGTTCCATCCTTGGTGCTGCATGATGTGAATCTAAGCCATGAGGATAAGTTACTTTTTGGAAGGGCCATTCATTGCATTTTGTAAGTGCAGGGCACTGATATGTTTGTTCTTCTTAGCCAGGACGCAGCCTGAGATCCTCTGGTAGGGCACTATTGACCATTCCAAAATCTAGTGTAGGTTGAAAACGAAAGGAGACTGGGCATTTTCCATTAGGGCCCCTAGCCTTTGAAATGGTCTGCCAGAGGAGACCAGGCTGCAGATTCAGTGGCTCTTTTTAAATCCCTGCTGAAGACACACTTTTATAATGATGCTTTTAATGTACGATTTAAATTATTTTAATTAGCTATTCTTTCTCCTGTCTTTGTTTCTTTGTTAGTACTTTTATTGTATTATTTTATGATGTGAAGCACTTTGTTACTTGTATTGAAAAGCGCTGTACAAATAAAGTTATTATTAGTATTAGTATTATTATATCTGCTTTACTGTAAAATATGTATTTGTGATATTTTTGTCATTGTGTTTGACAGCCAATAGCTGCAGCCTGGCAGTGGCAGATCTCTTCTAACGTTTTGGGTGTTGACTATAGAGCTCAGAATCATTTCAAGACATAATTGTCCTTTAATTAAAATAGCCATCATCTGTTCTGATTACATATCTTTATGTTTTAACATGTTTTTCTACTCAAATGTCACATTTACTATGCAAATACAAAAATATTAATCATGTACTGTGTTTTGGTACAAATAAAATATTTAAGCTTAAGTACGTTGTCCATTTTTGTGAATCAGATAAATAAATAGACGGATAGATATATAGTCTGATTGGCTAATATAAGTAGGGGCGTGCCATGACTATTATAATGTCGCTTTCATGTTGCTCTGTTAAAGGTGCGTCGCTGTTGTACTCGGACGTAATGGATCAACAAATGTATAAAGCGTCATAGGCAAAAACAATTTTTTTCTGACCATGGCTCACAGCTTCACTCAAGAATATTTCCAGATTCCTTCCGTTACCAGAGCGTACACTACAGCTTGCGTTTTGACTACAGCAGCGGTGGTAAGCGACTGACGAGTGGCATCTATTTTTCAGCAGGCTTGCAGTAAACAGCTCGCCGACTGTGCACTGGATGTTTTGGCGTGTTTGGTTAGAAATAATATACAGATACTCAAAGATGAGAGAAAACAAATCAAGGGACATAACACTTTTTCACTATACGTTATTTGAAGGTATACCATATTGAAACAGTGTAACTGTGTCTGCTGATGAATTCATACATTCAATGTATTATCTTTCTTTGGGGTTGTAGCAATTGGAGGTAATCACCCCATTTCAGCTTTATTTCAACCCAGACCTTATCATTAGAAGATACCAGGTAAGAGAGAACCTCTGTTAATAAACACAATGTATACCTCATACTTAATGGGATAGTAAACACAAATTACAAAATTATACTTAGGTTTCCTTACCCTCTAAGCAGTCTACACTCTTAGAAAAAAAGGAGCTATCTAGAACTTAAAAGGGTTCTTCAGCTGTCCACATAGGATAGCCCTTTTGAAGAACCCTTTTAGTTCCAGTTAGAATCCTTTTGGGGTCCATGTATAAATCCCTTTCCACAGAGGGTTCTACCTGGAACCAAAAAGGGTTATCCTATGGGGACAGCCAAATAACCCTTTTGGAACCCTTTTTTCTAAGAGTGTATGGACAAGGTATGACAGCAATCTGTGTTTTGGATTAGTTTCCCTGTCATAACTTGTCCATAGACTACTTACAGAATAAGGAAACCAATGTGAACTTTTGTAATTTGAGTGAACTGTCCATTTAATATTACTTGCGTTTTCCCTCTCTGTTTTGCAGATATGGCGACTGATCACCAACTTCCTCTTTTTCGGCTCACTTGGATTCAGTTTTTTGTTCAACATCATCTTTCTGTATCTTTTGTCAGGACATCTTAAAAGAAATCTATTAATCTAAAACTCAATTTAGTTTTTACAAAAGATGTTAGAAAAAAAACATACAATATTTGTCATCCTGAACTCAAAACAAATGGAATGTTCCTAATTCATTTGTGGCTCCCTCTTACCCATGTCTATTGTTTGTTTTGTTTTGGAGTTATTGCGGTTACTTTCCTTTACCAGACAAACAGGTATCGTTATTGTCGTATGCTGGAGGAAGGGTCTTTCCGAGGCCGCACTGCAGATTTCGTATATATGTTCCTGTTTGGGGGTGTCCTCATGACTGTATCCTTTACATTATAACTGACACAATGTACCCAATGCACCGAGGTATTCAAGTAAAAAATGTCATCCAGCAGTTCCCTGTTCCGTCACAGCTGTAGCCATACTGTGCATTCCTGAAGAATAATATATTGTAGTCTACAGTTGTTTTTCCAGTTAATAACCTCCTTCTATTGTGCAATGTTCTAGGTCAAATTGTATTAGTATGTTTTTGTATTGTGATAGGCAGCAATACATTTTATGGGTTGCCATGTGTTTTGAGAAATTACATGTCTATTCACCTGGTATATTCTCAGGTTGGCATATTGCAGGTGTAGCTTATGTTTCTACTGGTGTCTTTAACTTGAAGGTCTACACAGCTGTTTGGCCTCTTTGCCAACCTATTCTTCCTGGGCCAGGCATTCACCATCATGCTGGTGTATGTGTGGAGTAGAAGGAATCCTTACATACGCATGAACTTCTTCGGCCTTCTGAACTTCCAGGCACCGTTTCTGCCCTGGGTGCTCATGGGATTCTCATTGCTGCTTGGCAATTCCATTGTCGTTGACCTTCTAGGTACAGTATGTTATGTGTCTCACACATACCCTGAGATGGCAGTGAGGAACAACATGGGTTTTCCCCTACTTTAACCGTTTATCTCTTGTATCTACAGAGCATAGGCTCAAATGTGTCCCCCTGGACATTGTGTTGTCAGTTCCTGTATGTTTAACAATGAGGTCAGTCATTGCCAGGCCTATTTATTTTGTGAAGTCATGTCATTAACTGTAAATGCTACTGGTTTGCTCCTCCACCTCAGGAATCGGAGTAGGACACATCTACTACTTTCTGGAAGATGTGTTTCCAAACCAGCCTGGAGGCAGGAAGCTGCTGATGACACCAGAACTTCTGTGAGTATCAATATCAATAGTGTTGTTGACTAGTGACTCTGCCCTTTTCTCAAGTTACATTTGGGCTCTGGCCCCTCAAAGTATCCCTCAGTGTCTGATGTTTCAAAGCAATGTCAGTTGATGCACACTTGTTTGTTGTTGCAGTCGAACCGTGTTTGACACCCCAGAGGAAGACCCCAGCTACTTCCCACTCCCTGAGGAGCAGGCTGGCGAGTTTAGGCATGACGGAGGGGAGCCCAATGACCAGGGGCAGTAGCATGGGGACCATATAAACTCAAGAAATACTCCCAGCCCCACTGAAGAAACCAGAAGCCATCCAGCTGTGGATAGAGGGTTTACTCCTCAGAGGGATGTGGATGAAGAGTGGAGCAACGTACCATCTGTACAGTTCAGTGTGTCCACTGGGAGCCACCGTAGTGAGTTTGTTGCAGACTTCTCTTTCACCGAGTGTTGTAACTAGAAATGTCAAATGCAATCAGAGGCCAATGTGCATCGCAACCTTTCCATCACCACATGCATTTCTGGCTGTGGTACTAATGGCACACAACCATTTGCCATTTCAAACAGAATCACACCTTTTAAATACAGGTGCAAACAAAATTCTTGCCTCGTCTTTGTTATTGACCTGCTGCTCGACTCATTCATAAATCTGCCGACTATCTGGAATCCTGTTACCGAGGGAACCTGCACCGTCTGCACTTTCCAACTATTGCCTTTGTGGGTGACGCACTGCTGCCAAATAGAAATGGCTTAGCACACCACCAACAACTGGGTTGTGCCGGGTGTTGTAAGCGTGAACAAAGCATGCAAAACAACTATGTAATAAGGCAGCAAACTTATTTTTACTCCCTAAATTAGTTTAATAACCTTTCATTTGATTGTATGGTCACTATGATTTAATGCAATTTACAAAGACATAACACTTATCAAAAGCAATCAAGATAATTTCACTTTTATTTTTGTAAGAATTATTCAAATGTACAAAAAGACAACAAATACAACATAACAGAATATATTGTCTGAGTTTTCCTGTGTTTTTTCACTCCTCTGTGGGTGGGTAGAAGAGTCAGTGGTCAAAGTGGGAACAGGTTCACCACACAGGGGAAGGGGAGGGAGCACATTGTAGGGGGTGTTTGTGGTGGAGCTTTGCTCAAATAAACACATGGAGGGGACGTAGGCTGTGTAGAGAGCTGAGGTGATCGGTGAAGAGGAGGACCTGCTCTGGTAAACAGGCTGAAGCAATGCCTGTGTTAATGCTGTTAGCATAGCAAGTCCCAACACTCTCATACTTCATCAAATGGCCTACTGTCGGTCTTGTTGAAGGAGCAAGACATTCCTCTTGCATCAACTACCACGTGTTTGCCAGTCGTCTCATGCGCCTGCAATGCAAATGTACACGGAGAGTCAATATCAGTAACGACACAAGAAACACATTTCATTGAATGAACAGAAGCTAGGTGGATAGTTCCATTTACCAAACTTTGCATTTAGACAGGCAGCCCAAATCTGATCTTTTGTTCACTAATTGGTCAATGACAAGAAGCTGCCGCATGGGGAAAATTGGTCTTGTTTCAGCTTGTTCTTGATACCATGTCTTGTTTTGACTGGATGTCTATGCTAATATGGCTAAAATTTGCTAGCGAGCTAACCAACAACTAACGATGTATTTGAGAGACAAGTGCTCATTATTGAAAATATTAATTTACACAAACATTGGAAACAAAATATAGTTTACATGTTGTCAACAATCTAAGCCCACCCAGTCTGTTTTGCCACAGTTGCACAGGCGTCGGTTTTGTTGCTAAACAACCAACCCGTCTATAGATCATGAAGTATATTTTTAGGACAGTAGTCCAACACGGCACCACCCACCGAGTGTTTCTATCCTGGTCCCTGATCTTCTTCTCCATCTCTGCGTCTGTCAGTGTCTCCAGCAGTGGGCACCACTGGTCAGCTTCACCTGTGTTCCGGATGGCTATCTCTACCGTGGGCAGCGGGTTCTCACTGCAAGGAGACAAAGAGCCGCAACAAATTACTTGCACAACCATGAGACAGAGCCAAACAGGAAAATAGCATGTTGCTGAAAGGGATATTTTAGGATTGGAGCCCAACAGAAGCAGAGGTCAGTGTTACTGCCTGGGGAGTTACTTTTCACCCAATTCATACATTGCTTCACAAACAGACTTTACAAAGTCAAGAACGTCTATTACATTTCACCCAAATACAAAAACTATTGGAGATAGATCAGTCCTCTTACCAGCTCAGCTTTGAGTATTTGCTATACATACAGTACTCATTCAAGGGTTTTCTTTATTTTTTACTATTTTCTACATTGTAAAATAATAGTGAAGACATCAACTATGGAATCATGTAGTAACCCAAAAAAGTGTTAAATATAAAATATCTTTTGATATGTTTAAGATTCTTCAAAGTAGCCACCCTTTGCCTTGACAGCTTTGCACACTCTTGGCATTCTCTCAACCAGCTTCATGATGAATGCTTTTCCAACAGTCTTGAAGGAGTACCCACATATGCTGAGCACTTGTTGGCTGGTTTTCCTTCACTCTGCGGTCCAACTCATCCCAAATCATCTCAATTTGGTTGAGGTCAGGTGATTGTGGAGGCCAGGTCATCTGATGCAGCACTCCATCACTCTCCCTCTTGGTCAAATAGCCCTTACATGGCCTAAAGGTGTGTTTTGGGTCATTGTCCTGTTGAAAAACTAAATGATAGTCCCACTAAGCCCAAACCAGATGGGATGACGTATCACTGCAGAATGCTGTGATAGCCATGCTGGATAAGTGTGCCTTGAATTCTAAAGAAATCACTGACAGTGTCACCAGCAAAGCACCATCACACCTCCTCCATGCTTCACGGTGGGACCTACACATGCGGAGATCATCCGTTCACCTACTCTGCGTCTCACAAAGACACGGCAGTTGGAACCAAAACTCTCAAATTTGGACTCATCAGACCAAAGGACAGATTTCCACCGATCTAATGTCCATTGCTTGTGTTTCTTGGCCCAAGAAGGTCTCTTCTTACTGATGTCCTTTAGTGGTGGTTTCTTTGCAGCAATTCGACCATGAAGGCCTGACTCACACCGTCTCCTCTGAACAGTTGATGTTCAGATGTGTCTGTTACTTGAACTCTGAGGCATTTATTTGGGCTTCAATCTGAGGTGCAGTTATTCTATTGAACATCTCCTCTGCAGCAAAGGTAACTCTGGGTCTTCCTCTCCTGTGGCAGTCCTCATGAGAGCTAGTTTCATCATAGTGCTTGATGGTTTTTGCGACTGCACTTGAAGAAACTTTCAAATGTCTTAATTTTCCGTATTGACTGACCTTCATGTCTTAATGATGTACTGTCATTTCTCTTTGCTTATTTGAGTTGTTCTTGCCATAATATGGACTTGGTCTTTTACCAAATAGGGCTATGTTCTGTATACCACCCCTACCTTGGGTGGCTACTTTGAAGAACCTCAAATATAAAATATTTAGATTTATTTAACACTTTTTTGGTTACTACATTATTCCATGTGTTATTTCATAGTTTTGATGTCTTCACTATTATTCGACAATGTGGAAAATAGTAAAAATAAAGAAAAACCCTTGAATGAGTAGGTGTGTTCAAACTTTTGACTGGTACTGTATGTTAGAGACCCATTCCGTATAGACCCGGTTGGATCCAGACCCGGTCCGATCCCAATGAGGGAAGCAGCATAAAAGCCCATTTTTAAGCTACTTTATTATCCGGAGCTGAGCGATTAGAGACCTCCTAACTTATTTTGCCACACACGGAGGCTCTATGACTGCAGTGCCGCTTTGATGACTTATGATTGGCGGACGACAACAAGCTACACGCCACTCGTGAAAAGCAAGAGCAACAACATAAATATAGTTCTCTCTTTCTTTACTGCAGCAGTTGCGTTCAGCTCTGTACGGGTCCTTAAGGGGAAACACGTTATGATTGTCACAGGTCTCAGGTATGTGTAATTATATCAGATTGGACCCAGACCTGTGAGAAAATGTAGAATTCGGGTCCCGGATCGGGTCTCGGGTGTGAAGACCAATCTGTATATATTACCTGAAAGCGTATGTCCTCTGGTGCCAACTAAGTTGTCCTCGGATGCTGTAAGCAATGGTGGTGACAAACTCTCCCCCTAGGCCCAGCTCCGAGCACAGTTTCAGGGCAAACTTCTCTGGGGAGTTCTCCCTTTCTGACATATCCCACTCAAACTGGTCCACGAGCGAGATGTTTCCAACGTGGATGTTTAGCTTATGGTAAAGATAAGAAATCATGTTTTAACTAATCAGTTAAAGGTCCATTATGTGATTTCAGATAGAAATGCGAGTTATAGATCTGCCATTCTCATTGAAAGCAAGTCTGATACGCGGCATGACCTTTGTGTGATATTTCTATGATTCCCCTCCGTAAGTTTTATATTAGCTTCTTTATACTTTTTTTCTTTTTTTTACATCGGGTTCAAACAGATAAATACAATATTTTTGGTTATTCAAAATATATTTCACAGCAGTTTAGATGGTACAATGATTTTCTACACTATACATTTATTGTTGTGTCAAACTAAAATCAGGTGAATGTTTGAATATTTTTGAAACCAGGAAATGGTGGTGCTATTTCTACAAATTGCACCTTTTAATTATCAGATGCTTTCACCTGGAATATGAACGGTAGGATTTCTGTAACTAAGTTCTGTAACTCTGGTCTCACCACATTGTTGCACACACAGTAAGTTAACATAACAATCTTGGTTGTACCTTGACGATGACCCTCTGGTCAGTCTGTTCGTCCAGGATGCTGTCTGTGGGATAGGACTCTATCTGCTGGCGGATGGCTGAGGCGATGGCCGGGACAAAGGCCAAGGGGTTCAGGTCCAGGTCGTCACACAAGATCTCCGCAAACATTTCAGGAGTCATGAGCTTCTCTGAGGAACAACAGCATGTACGACATGAGAACTTGAACTAGGACTGAGAAGAAAAAGTGGTTGGGCAGAAGATGACAAGAACGTTGTCATGTTTAAATTATTTTGTTCTAGAAAACTAAAGAGATATAAAGGGATTCAAATACCAACGTTATGGACACCAGTTTTAGACTGAGAGCTACAATGCAATCCTACCGTTCATATTCCAGGTGAAAGCATCCCTAAGCTTCTGCCCCTCTATCTCCATGTCCAGTCGGATTGGAACCAGAACCTCAGACTGGGTGGCATTCTCATGGATCACTGCAGGATCATGGTCATCAAAGCTGTGCATGGGAGAGAGAACAGTAACACAAGTCACACATTTGAAAAATTGTTTCAAACAGTTTTGTTTACATTATGATTGACTGTGATAGGCCTTTACATCAGAGTTCATCTGTTCTGACAGCGGTTTAGGTTTTAATCAGGCTCACCAGAGAGGGAAGGTCCTCTTCTTGTCTCGGCCTAAGCGGCTGCGGTTGATAGTGGTGGAGCAGGGGACAGCATCCAGGTGATGAGAGCTGTTGGGTAGCGTGGGGACCCACTGACTATTCCTCTTACCCTTCTGCTCCCTGTTGGCAAGACCAGACACAGTGACAGGTGAAGAAAATATATGAAACAAGATTTATTGACTACAATACCTAGACCATCAAGGACCAGGCAAAACATTTATGAGAGAATGCTGATGACAATACCTGAGGTAAGCTGGGGGCTCTGTGCTGATGGAGATAGCTTTGTACTTCTCATCGTTTCCTTCGAAGATCTCCTCTACCTCTGATGCCTTCAGAAGGGTCACACTGGTAGCTAAGGTTGTGTAACCATGATCTGATAGAAGTGAAGAAAGTGCTTAACAATTAACCACATTACAAGAGTATGCCTTCGTTATCCCATGTTATCGTTTCATGGTAATTAACTAACTAGCTTGGTTACTAACCGTGTGATGATTCCACTATTTTCTTCCGCTCCTCCACTGATGCCAGTTTCCTCCATAGTGATGGGTATCTCTTATACAAGGAACCTCTGAACATACGCAGGTAATTTCCTACCTAAAATCAAAAACGGCAAATTGAGAAAATGTAAGGGCTTACTGGCTATAGCTAACTTACGAGGGTAGCATCTGTTACTGTTATCAACAAGCTAGCTACTGTTAGCTGCTATCTCTCGCCTCGGCTAGGTGCTAATGTTACCTCCGGTAATTATCAAGCAAACGCACCAAACCGTCGTAACTAACGTTGGTTATACTATAGCTAAATTACACTAAATGACTCATCTTAAAATATACTATAACCAAAGAAAATACTAACCTCTGACCCAATCATATAATAATCCCCATCTTCTTCAAGCTGAAATTTGACAGGTTTTTGTCCAAATGTCTTACTAAGCGCCATATTGGAAATGTAACAACAAAGATCAGCGCGGATGAGCATGCGCATTGTGTAAAAAACTAACTGGCGCTGTGAAATGACGTCAGTATAATGGCTTCCTTATCTAACTTCCTTTGCTTGTCTCCTTTCCTTCGTGGCCAGTCTGAAGCACCAGAGAGGACATAAAGAATTCCGTAGTCCAGAACTGATAAAATACTGTAGCCTATTATGTTCATCATCTTAGATGCTTTCCTGTGAATATTCTTCTATTGCTTTCATTTATTGTGTAGGCTGTAAGTTAATACCATGGGGTAACTATCTATCATATCTGCCAAGGAAGGAGCCATCTTCTCACCTCACTTGAACTAAATTACACAAAAAACGTTAAACAAATGAGTATTTACTTTTGTAAACTTAAGTGTTTATTTGTATTTACATGAATATATAATAATCTATAATTACACAAGAGAGGAAATAATATACAATGCATAACAAAATCTTTCTGTACAAACCAATAAATAATGCCAGGTCAACAAAGACATAAACAAAGACAATTCCATATAGTATGACATCTCAATATTTTGTTAATTCATTAGGAATAGAAAAACATGAGAAACAAGACACTGCAAACACATACAAAGGTTTTAACTCAGTTATAATGGCAAAGGCGACAGATACTGCAAAATAAATCTGCAGAGGACCAGTCATTCCAGGTCAAGCAAAGCAAGCTCCAGTAATTATGAATAACACCACAAAACAATCAGTCAAGTGGTAGTAAACACAGCCACTTATGTAAAGCATAAATTATACTGAACCCATTCTTTGAAAAGAAACAAAGGATTGTTACTATTTAGGGAAGTGGTGCAGTTTCTCCAAGGGTAACCAGTAGTAACCGCACTGCCACCTAGGCTTGAACAGTGTATCTGAGGTTCTTAGAATGGTGTTGTAGTGTTCAGAACATAACACTCAGAAATGGTAAACTCCCCTAGAAAATTCAAGTGATAGAGAAATGAAACAAACATTGTCTTTTGAGAGTGACAGACCCCCTCATCTCTTTGGCACATATAGTGATAAACCAGTTGCCACCTTTTCTCCATCCCCTGAACACATTTCTACCACCACATGGACCTCTATCTATTCTCTGTCAGGGTTGACTTTTACTATTTAATTGTGTCATAATTGAGAGCGAGACAGAGAGAGAAGGGTCGTAATTCCTCTGCTCAGACGCTGCTGATGCATGACAGATCTTACAACGCCTAGATGGGTATTTTATGTGTCAGCTAACCAAATCATATGTTATAGCAATCTGGTTCCCGACTGCACAGCCGATGATGTGGCATGCAACCATTGATTGATGCATGCAACGTCTGAGCAGAGGAACACGACCAATGTGTGTGTGTTCACAGTGTTCAGCATAGAAGGGAGCCAATCAGAGTGATCGGCAAAGACCCAATCACAGTGTAAGTAGCAAATTACAGTGACAAAGCACAGCAGAGACAACCAATCATTATGCTATGTATGTCCCAAAAGAACAGCCTCTTCTCCGCCCCTTCCAGGCCATGCATACAAGAGGTCTGGATAGTACCCATCACAGGGGAGTTTACACCATATTGCTTTCCCCTACCTCTATGGTTCTATCATGGTCATCAAGGAAAGGACAGTTTAAAAAGCCATTTAAAGGGGTTGGGACCAGCATGCAGCACTGAGCAATAAAGGCATGTAATGTCAGTGAAATGACAAACAACTTTTTGTCCGTATTTTCCATGACATTAAACAACCACTGGCATGCTTGTAAGAATCTCAGAGTTTGTGTCATTACTCTCACTCTGTCTTTAAGATTGCAAGTAAGAATAAGCTGGTGTGGGGTAGTGCACTGCTTTTTGTTGTTAGGCGAGGACTGTTACCTCCTCTTGCATGCATGGAGCAGGCATTGGGCAGCCATAAGGAGAATCATTGGCAGTTACAGATTATACATGATACCACTATCCCACTGTTAGCACAAAGATGTAAACCATTGTTTTCCATACAGAGATAGTCCAGTAGGGACGGGTGGTATGAAATGCTGTCATCGGAGCCCCTGAATCACTTAATGATACTCAATACAATGCCGTCATCGGAGTCCCAACGTCATGCCTGTCCTCACCCCCAAAAAGTTTGTAAAAAAATAAGGTAAATTATTGACCTTTTATAAAATGTACATTTAGCAGCAGTATAGCAAAGTAAAGAGTACCAAACAAATAGCATAACTGTAATGGTAACATCATCAAACATAAAGGTCCATTGCAAAGTAATGCTGATATTATACTGTGTGGGTATTTTGTAAATATCTATCACTCCTCACTGTTTATCTATTTTTTGTTTTACACCAACCCTCCGTAATCTTTGAAATGTTTCTATTGAGCATATTGAGCCCCACTGTGATGTCCTTCTTCCTTGTCCTGGTTATAATTCAATAAAACAAGATGTACAGAGTGTACACTCCTCACACCTTGACCCATATTCAATATGGCAGTATCTGCATTCAACTCTTCAAACTTACAATGGACCACCTTTCCATCTATTCACAGTGGAAAAGTGCCACACCCCACCAGGATAGCTCATCGGGTCTCTTTGTCCAGGTCTCTCTTGAAAATGTATTTTATCTCACGAGACTAACTTGGCTTAATAAATCTGGCCACCATTGTTCTCTGTGCCTTCCTCTATGCTCCTCAGTACAACATTTACCAACACCACTCTAATCACCACACAGTCAGAGAGAGTTTATAACGTGGCCATATGTACGCTATACACTCTCTATGATATTCCCTTTGTAAACACCACTGACACAAACTTAGGCACGAAGGGTTAGGGACAGCACATTGTTAAGCTCCCCTTCATCAAGGCCTGAGCCAAGAAGACATCAGTCTGATACCGGTAATTGCTTTTCCTGCTTTGCTGCCTGCTTGTGATGCATGCAGACATGATTTGTTGTTGTTTTCCACTGGGCTCCGTCTCTAGCGTAGTTCTTAGATCCTTTAGCTTAGGTGAATTTAGAGGGCCTTAATCCATCAGACTGACAGAGAGCTGGGACACTCGTCCTCAGAAGATCCCTTTGGCGATTTTTAGGCCCTTCTGCTTCATGCGGGGCAGCGTGGAGCTGGCTACACTCTTGGCACGGCCTTTCTTGGACAAGCCACGTTTCTTCAGCACAAAGTCATAGTTGGCGGTAGAGTTCATGGCATAGAAAACGTTGGCATTGTTTGGGATCCGCAGCTCTATGGTGAGAGGAGAGGTATATATTGTTAGTAAAAACATTTGTTTTTCATTTAAGTAATGAATAAATTAGGACACTATACAAGATGAATGGATTAGAGTCAGTCAGTTGTAAGAACAACACATTAATATACTATTAATGACAATCTATTTGAATGAAAATGAAATGTATATTTTTTTGGGAAAATGATCATATGATATTACCTTTTTCTTCAGAGATTTTTTGCATCAACTCATAGTCCTCCGTTTTCTCTCGCTCCAGGTTGTGTTTCACCATGGCTTTACTGATGACTGCTGGTGTCTTGTCCTGACTGGTCACCTGCACCAGGAGATGAAAAATACATTTTTTTTGTTGACATTTAAAACTGATTTGCCTGATTTGCCTCTTCTCTGGCTCAGACATTGTTCATTGAATCAACCGCACACTGCTAACAATTTACATTTTGAATCTATTAATCTATATTAGCTCTCTCCTCCTCCTCTTCTTCTCCCTCTGTCTTACCAGGATGCTCTTGTACATGTTGCCGTTGTCCACGTCTAGGCTGACTCTGATGATGCAGCAGTCATCCACCTGCTGGTTGTAGAGGGGCAGGGAGAGTGTAGAGTAGCAGGACACGGCTGAGACGGAGCGCTTGTGGGAGCGTGAGGCACCTGGGAGAGGAGTGGTGGAGGACACAGAGGAGGACGAGGCGCTGCTGGAGCCCGAACCAGAACCCATCCCTGAGGTGTCTAGAGAAGACAGGGAGGTGGACTCCCAAAACTAGAGTGCGAGAGAGAGAGACAGAGAATGATTACAACCATTTACAGTCCACAGAACAAACTTCTGTTGCTGCTACAAACAAATAGAATGTGGAATATGACAGTATATGAGACTCATAAGTATGAATATGAGAATGAGAAAGGGTTTGTAATATGATGAGAGTGCAGCATTAGTGTAAGAATCCCAGTGATATTCTGGGACTGGGAGAGGGAAAGTAGTGAGAGAGACAGTTAGAACAGAAGAAAAACCCCAGTGATGAGAGAGATGGAAAGAGAAGGCTGGTGAGTGAAAGTACCGTGGAGTTGGGATCAGGAGTCTGGCTTTCTTTCCCCAAAGCAGAGACGGAATGTTTTACTGAGGATGTAGAGGTCTATAGAGGGAATCAGAGCCACAGTCAGCCACAAGTCAGACAGGCAGGTAAAGTAAAGTAATACATGGGTCAGTCTCAATTCACATGGCCCTTATCCTCAACATGGCCCTTACAGAAGATGAATTCGAAGATATTGAAATGTCAGGACTGAAATTGCTGCAGTGATGCAGAAATGTCAGTATCTTAGGAAGAAAGAAAATCAAGGTGGATGTGTGTGGCATGAATCATGATGAGATGCTTCTCTGGTGGGAGTGTTCTCCTCCCCCATGTGACCCTGGCCCTTCCTCCTTCTCACCTTTCTCTCGTGGGCATCCGGCGAGTCAGACAGGAAGCTGGCGTTGACATCCTCCAGGTCAGAGCCACTGGAGCCAGCTGAGGTGACGCTGAGGGTGTCCCCACTATCACCTCCCCCTCTCTGGCACGGTCTGATGTGGGACTGGTCAAACAACTTGGAATGGGAGCTTCCTGCACTGCTGCAGCTGGCCTCAGTTAACTGGCGACTGGAGAAAAAGGGAAAGACATGGAGACGTATGCGAACAGGGCCCCATAAAAACATAATGAACTGTACACAGTGGAAAACACACTGGGAAGGATGTATGCTCAAAATAAAAATGTAATTATTATTAATTTGCAACTATAATAAACATAGGCATAGTGTGAAAAGTTATCTATACAATATGGGACTTACTCGCTCCAGCGTTTCATGATGCCGCCGTTTTTCTTGGCTCTGATAGTATTGCTGGATGACTCTGACAGCGGTTCAATCTCACAGGACAGAGTGTAGCTATGGGAAAAAGGCATGGAAATAACAACACTGTATGCCCATACATTTCATTATTTTAATTTACATTTCATAAAAATCTTTAGGCCTCTCCTCACCTCTCTGCCTCACTGAGTCTCTCCACTCCTGAGAACCACTCCCTGAAGAAGCTGTCCTGGGTGAAACTGTAGTTGTTGGATGCCAGCTGCAGCAGCTTAATCTGAGCTATCACCTCAAACTCCTGTAGAGAGAAGGGGGGGGGGTGAGTCTCCAGCCAATCATAGCCACAATGCCGGCGATGTCTCCCTGTTTATCAACGCCTATTTATCAGTAGCACGTAAGAATTTAATTTACCTTTCGTCGCTTCTCAAAGTTGATGAGTCCACTCTGGAATAGAGAACAAATAATAATTAGATGTGAACAGAGACTAAACAAGTAGACTGAATAGGCTACATGATCCAGAGATAGATAGAGATAGACTCTCACCTCTGTGTAGTCTTTCATAGCTGTGTCCATCATGACCAGGTCAGTGAGGAAGGTGCCCAGGTAAGGAATGGTCCCCTGCATCACCCCCTATGACAGAGACATAGTCAGAGAGAAGTTTGATAAGAGCGCAGTGACCACAGGCTCCATGAGCAATAACAACGCTCTCATTTCACCACTAGATGGCGCTATGAACCCAATAACAGCACTCAAGTATACCTGGCATAAAGTGGTTGAAGTTGGTATTTCATGATAAATTATTTAGCTCAAAAAAGATCTAGACTCACCAAGTCTCTCTGCTGTTGGTGTCTCCTCTGTGCTCGTTTTGGGTTGATTTCCAGGGTGGCAAATTTGGAGGTGCCCTCCTGCAGAGAGAGAGGATAATCTGGTTTCACAAAACAATCCCTAGAACAGTGCAAAAACTAGTTTGAAATGGCCATGATTACACTTTCAGAAGAGTAGACATACAGGGCTAAACTAATTCACTAATGTATGAATGAGAGGGTGCAGGAAGGGTTACAGCTGAGTTAGCTCTAATGTTTCTGTGAATGATACAAAACAGGGGAATTTTTTACCCAACCTAACCAGAGTTTGCAATCCTACACAGGCCTGGTTGGGCTGGCCCAGATAGATTAAGCAATAGTGGAATGTAGGAAAGGAGGTAAGTGGGACACCGCCTTGGAATTTCCCTTAGACTCATGCATCATCAGGGTGGGGCTCTTTTCTGTACCTGCCAACTGCCTACAACGTCAGCTGGGATTCCCTCTGAGCAAGCACAGGTTTCCTCAACTCATAGCCAAAAACCCCAAGCTTCAATATTAGGGCCAATTCAAATACCTGTCTAAAAGCCTAGGAATGTGGATAGCCATTCCTGTTGGAGAAACCCTCTGCTTTTTGCAGTCATATTTCACTATTTAACCAGTGAAAGAATATGCTGCAAGTTAAAGAGTAACTTATGCAAAATTGGCATAACAACGGCGAGTACACTTCCTATTTCTTTGTGCAGGAATGTATTCAGGTGAGCAGACTAAATATGTTTCTCTTGGAGGATTCAGATATAACCAAACATGCTGTCTGCTATCTAATCCTATGTGGTCTTAATCAAAGGGAATCTGATCTGCCTCTAGTCCTGACAGAAGCATTGAGCCTCATGTTGAACGAGTAAAATATTCATGACTACTGCCACAGCCTACATTGCTGGTGACACACTTCTACAGGCATGCGGTTACGCATATCAAGTCCTCTCAAACCACACTCACACTGATACTTGCACTTGTGGATCTCATACATTTTAGAGAGAACACTACAAGGTAAGATTCTATACTGTGTTGTACAACTCATGATGAATGATGAATGAGCTAGCATCTGAGAGGAGACAAGGTGTTAGCTAGCTTGTCTATTTATGTTCTGGTTGCTATGGAGACCCAGCTGTATAGATCGAGAGGAGAATCTATAGAGCAGTAACGGGTCAGCCAGCCATATTTCCTGTCAACTACTAGTTTTCAAAACCACTTTTCACATACCCACTTCCTGTTTTCAAACGCAGTTCATATCTTAAAGATCTATTAGCTGCTGAGTAACATTCAGGTCAATTATGTGCACAATGGTCTCCATATCCAGTTCAACACATTCAATGTAAGAGGCAGGTGGAAAAAGACAAAACTAACACAGGGACATTGTCACATACACATAGAGTAACGTGTGGGACGACATGTAGGTCATTTGTACCAACTATTGTCTCCACATCCACTTACACATATGGGGCAGGAGGAAAAGGTCTACACAAACACAGACACATTGTACCACATACACAACAGCCCACAGTAGTTTGTACAAACCCATTACACAGATTCCAGGCACCTGTAAGTTACATTCAGGAGTATGGTTTTTCCCTCTGATCATTGACCCACCTTGACCAGCAGCTCTCGGCTTAGAGAGTAGTTGTTGTCATCTGAGAAGATCTCTGACAGCTCACGGAAGGTGCGGAAATTCTCTCTGTTGGCAGAATGAGGTCAAAAGGTGAACCTGACATCTCAGGGGCAAAGACAAACATAAACTACCACTGCAAAAGACCTCCAAATAACAACGAAATGTTAACTTCTCCCATCAACCCAACCAAAGACCCACGGCACTAATTATGTTTTTTTTTTGAACATGTAACCTGGCCATGAAAACTCCCTGGTCCAATTTATAATCCAATAGTAAACCCTCCAAACCGAAGCCTCAGTCACTGATCCCCTGTCTCACCTGGACACCTCATCCCATGTCCTCTTGAGTCGGTGGAGAGAGTTACACTGCAGGGCAGAGAGAATAGCTCGCAGGGACGAGAAGTTCTTGAGGATACGACATTCCTGAACACAGCAGAAAGAACCCATAGAGTGAGAAAAACAGCATGACCAATCATCCACAACTGAAACTAACTGCTGAGTGATTGACCCAGAGACTGGGTCTGATGCCTTACCCTGGCCACCTCTATCCAGCGCTCCACCAGTCTGGCTCGCTGGGTGGGTTTCAGACAGGGGTTGCTCAGGCAGGTGGTGATGACACAGTTGGTGACACAGTTGAACTGGGCCACTGTGGCCCGAATGGTGGGGGCCAGGTGTTCCTTCCCCTTCTTATCCCGCTGGGACCAGATGCCCCCCAGGCAGTGGTAAGGGACCACCTTCTTGAACAGATCCTACAGGGTGAGGTCAGAGGAGGGTGCAAGGGTGAGTAAGGGTGAGCACAAAGCACAACGCAAGAGCAGCTAAAATTGAAGTTACTTGAAATCAAGCCGTTTGTTGAAATTGGGGGGGGGGGGGATGTCTCACCGCATCCATGAGTGTGAACTGCTCGGCAACCATGATGGGGTCAAAGGACAAGAAGTTCAGGGCAGGAAGCTCGTCTTCAAAGCCACTCTCTTCCTGCATGGCGAAGGGACAGCCAATGTGTTCTATTGTAACGAAAACACAGATGAGCTAATAATCAGACTGCCTAAAGGACGGTCTATAGTTCAGCACAGGCCCTTAACACTTCAAGCAAAAACAGCATCCCCATCATGTCTGATATCACTGAGACACAGACAAGCCCCAGTTGAACCCTATCCTGGCTCTCACCGTCGAGGTCGGGCTCACACTGCTGCTTTCGGTGCAAGAGGGCCAGCAGGTTGCGTGCGCGGCGCTCCAGGTCAGAGCCAGGGAAGTGGTGGTGCAGGTAGGACATCAGGTGGTGTAGACAGCTATACTGTGGAGGGCTCCAGAAGTCCTCTGAGTACTGGTCCAGCCACGCCCCCAGGATGGACGACACAGTGCTGCAGGACACAACCC
This sequence comes from Salvelinus namaycush, assembly GCF_016432855.1. Classification (NCBI taxonomy): domain Eukaryota; kingdom Metazoa; phylum Chordata; class Actinopteri; order Salmoniformes; family Salmonidae; genus Salvelinus; species Salvelinus namaycush. Next base: position 20,146,887 of record NC_052307.1, on the reverse strand, counting down.
AGTAGGGAAGAGGCAGGGAATGAGGAGACGTGCAGATGACAGAGGGAAGAGTGTATGGTACAGTACACGTGTGTACACTGTGCACAAAAAATGTGCACACAAAAAACGAACATATCAAAATGTTTGATAATGCTGGTCTCCCCAGACGCTTACTTTCTGAGCTCTGTGCTGTCATCCTGAGTGTGTCTGTGTACATCTATCCCAGGTTGGTTCTGTAGATTGGCATACCTAAGACATGAAGGACACATCTGTCAGCATTACACTGTGCATAGTGTGTTTTTGTATTTATGTGCTTACGTGTGTACACATGTATGTGCGGTTCTAGCTTCATGGTCGTCTCTGTACCTGTTGAGTAGGAGGTCCAGCACCTGCTTGGTGGTGGCGAAGGAGCGGTAGGTGCAGAGGAAGATGGTGACGTAGGTGGAGTCCTTGCCCCTGAATGCAGACACCATGTATTCCACCAGCCTCTCCAGCGTACCAGCCTTTATGGTGCGTACTTTACACGTCTCATACAGGCTGAGAGCAGAGTCTGTCTCCACGCCCAGCCATCGCTGTCCCTTACTGGCCGACTGGTGCAACTGTACCTTCCTCAGGGTGATGGTGAAGACTGCCCCCTCTTCCACCTCCTCTCCGATCTCCTGTGTCGAGTTCTACAGGAAAAATAAGACAAAGAGATGTAATGGTCTGTCTGAAAAACATATACAAAAATCGGGCCCTCCCTCCCTACATGTGTGGCTATGAATAACAATACTGTTACATCAAACAGTGGTTGCTAGATACACAGCCCAACAACACAGGCGAAAGCTCATGCTTTACAAACAAGGAATTAACACAAGCTGCTTCCTCAATGAAAGAGGGGTCTGTACCAAACAGTTTGTGGTTGTTGGTTGTTGTCATCATTCCTTTTTTCTCCAGCTCTCCAACACAGAATGACATGGACAGTAATGGTATATTCGAGGACTTTACAGTGAGCATCCCAGGCACTTGACCCAGATAGCCAAACAACATGGGTTTGACGACTGCGGCTTCCTCAGTGGGGTAGTGGTATGTACACTAATCAAGCATGACACAGGCATCAGTCATACACCTACTTATGCATCTGTAGCACATTATTCATCAGAACCTTTCGGTAGCTAGATATACAGCAGCACCTCCAAAATACTTTCGCTGTTAGTCATAGCCTTCTCTCACCTTCAATCACACAGCCACTCTGTTTTGCTTGGTTTCCATGGAGCTGAGCAGAGATTCAAATCCAGTTTGAGTGCTATATTACTAACACTCTATTTTAAAACAGAGGAGTTGACTGTACGTGGTTATAAATCATTTGTAACATGTTTGTATGGCTGTGTTTGAAAGCAGGCGCTGAGCACACAGGCCTTGGACTTCACAGTGAGAGTAGCCCTTATCAGCTGAGCACACAGATACTGCTGGCCTATCAATCTAAACCCAATGGAACACAGCCCTGTTCTTGACATAAGGCCAATCTTTCTCTCTCTATGTTAATGGAACAAGGCCTAAGACAACTCAAATCAGACCTATTCAGATTCACCAGGTCTTGAATTTTTTTAAATCTAATTATATATAAGATTATATATAGATTAAAGGGTTGTAGATAACATTTGGACTGTGTGTGAACGTATACTGTGGTGACCTGTGGCAGCCTGTGGTCTGGCCATGCCACACAGGACCTATTTACAACTGTGGAAAGTCAGGGAACTCTCAGAGGATTTCAGAGACCAGGTTACCATGGAAACCAGGGGGAACTCCCAAAGACCCAAAAGAACAGGGCATACATAGGGCCAGGAAACAGACATACAAGCGAGAACGGCTTCCCCCATTATTAAGCCTTGACCAGTCATATCCCTCTCTGCCTGCATCATAGCTTAGTCAACAGACAGAGAATGCATGGGGAGCCCTGGTAACACATACACAATAGTAGTATGCCTTTCATGGTCTTAATTCCACATGTCTGTAGTTCTCACGCAAAAATAGACACCGACAAACACACACACACATACAATATACAACATTTGATTCAGGTAAATTAAGAAATAACTTTGTCACCAACCATCTTGTTGACAGACTTTTATTATTCTGGTTAATATTTTGTGAGTACTCGACGCAATCATATGATGATTTTATCAAGTCTTGAAATGCTACTTGAGTAGATGTTTTATTAAGTGTTGGATCTTAAGTTGATTTTATCAACAAACAAAACAAGTATTTTTTTTATTTAACCTTTATTTAACCAGGTAGGCCAGTTGAGAACAAGTTCTCATGTACAACTGCGACCTGGCCAAGACAAAGCAAAGCAGTGCGACAAAAAACAACAACACAGAGTTACACATGGGATAAACAAAGGTACAGTCAATAACAATAGAAAAATCTATATACAGTGTGTGCAAATGGAGTAAGGAGGTAAGGCAATAAATAGGCCATAGTAGCGAAGTAATTACAATTCAGCAAATTAACACTGGAGTGATAGATGTGCAGATGATGATGTACAAGTAGAAATACTGGCGTACAAAAGAGCAATAAATAAATAAAAACAATATGGGGATGAGGTAGGCAGATTGAATGGGCTATTTACAGATGGGCTATGTACAGCTGCAGCGATCGGTAAGCTGCTCAGATAGCTGATGCTTAAAGTTAGTGAGGGAGATATGTCTCCAACTTCAGCGATTTTTGCAATTCGTTCCAGTCCTTGGCAGCCTGGAAGGAAAGGCGTCTAAAGGAGGTGTTGGCTTTGGGGATGACCAGTGAGATATACCTGCTGGAGCGCGTGCTACGGGTGGGTGTTGTTATGGTGACCAGTGAGCTGAGATAAGGCGGAGCTTTACTTAGCAAAGACTTGTAGATGACCTGGAGCCAGTGGGTCTGGCGACAAATATGTAGTGAGGGCCAGCTGACGAGAGCATACAGGTCGCAGTGGTGGGTGGTATATGGGGCTTTGGTGACAAACCGGATGGCACTGTGATAGACTGCATCCAGTTTGCTGAGTAGAGTGTTGGAGGCTATTTTGTAAATGACATCGCCGAAGTCGAGGATCGGTAGGATAGTCAGTTTTACGAGGGTATGTTTGGTAGCGTGAGTGAAGGAGGCTTTGTTGCGAAATAGGAAGCTGATTCTAGATTTAATTTTAGATTGGAGATGCTTAATATGAGTCTGGAAGGAGAGTTTACAGTCTAGCCAGACACCTTGGTATTTGTAGTTGTCCACATATTCTAAGTTAGAACCGTCCAGAGTAGTGATGCTAGTCGGGCAGGCGGGTACCGGCAGCGATCGGTTGAAGAGCATGCATTTAGTTTTACTAGCGTTTAAGAGCAGTTGGAGGCCACGGAAGGAGTGTTGTATGGCATTGAAGCTCGTTTGGAGGTTAGTTAACACAGTGTCCAAAGAAGGGCCAGATGTATACAGAATGGAGTTGTCTGCGTAGAGGTGGATCAAGGAATCACCCGCAGCAAGAGCGACATCATTGATATATACAGAGAAAAGAGTCGGCCCGAGAATTGAACCCTGTGGTATCCCCATAGAGACTGCCAGAGGTCCGGACAACAGGCCCTCCGAGTTGACACACTGAACTCTATCTGAGAAGTAGTTGGTGAACCAGGCGAGGCAGTCATTTGAGAAACCAAGGCTGTTGAGTCTGCCGATAACTGTTGAGTCTGCCGATAATTGTTGATAGGCCTACTTGAGTAGATGTTTTATTAAGTGTTGGATCTTCTTAGGGATCTTCTTAGGGATCAAATCCCGTTAACGGGATCGATTTGACAACAGCCAGTGAAAGTGCAGGGCGCCAAATTCAAACAACAGAAATCTCATAATTAAAATTCCTCAAACATACAAGTATTATACACCATTTTAAAGATAAACTTCTTGTTAATCCCACCACAGTGTCCGAGTTCAAAAAGGCTTTACGGTGAAAGCATACCATGTGATTATGTTAGGTCAGCGCCTAGTCACAAAAACATACAGCCATTTTCCAGCCAAAGAGAGGAGTCACAAAAAGCAGAAATAGAGATGAATTTTATCACTAACCTTTGATGATCTTCATTTGATGGCACTCATAGGACTTCATGTTACACAATACATGTATGTTTTGTTCGATAAAGTTCATATTTATATCCAAAAATCTCAGTTTACATTGGCGCCTTATGTTCAGTAATGTTTTGCTTCCAAAACATCCGGTGATTTTGCAGAGAGCCACATCAATTTACAGAAATACTCATCATAAACGTTGATGAAAGATACAAGTGTTATGCATATAATTAAAGATATACTTCTCCTTAATGCAACCGCTGTATCAGATTTCAAAAAAGCTTTACAGCAAAAGCACACCATGCAATAATTTGAGTACAGCGCTCAGCCACCAAAACAAGCCATACAGATACCCGCCATGTTGTGGAGTCAACAGAAGTCAGAAATAGCATTATAAATATTCACTTACCTTTGATGATCTTCATCGAAATGCACTCCCAGGAATCCCAGTTCCACAATAAATGTTTGTTTTGTTTGATCAAGTCCATATTTATGTCCAAATACCTCCTTTTTGTTCGCGCGTTTAGTACACTAATCCAAATGCACAAGGCATGGGCACTAAGTCCAGACGAAAAGTCAAAAAAGTTCCATTACAGTTTGTAGAAACATGTCAAACAATGTATAGAATCAATCTTTAGGATGTTATCGTAAATCTTCAAAAATATTCCAACCGGACAATTCCTTTGTCTTTAGAAAGGAAAGGGAACGGAGCTCGTGCTCACGGCCACACGCGTGACTAAACTAAAGGCTTTCAGCTGAGCCACTACTGTTACTGGTCTTATTCGCTCCCCTTTCACAATAGAAGCCTGAAACAATGTTCCAAAGACTGTTGACATCTAGTGGAAGCCTTAGGAAGTGCAATATGACCAAATGTACACTGTATATTGGATAGGCAATCACTTGAAAAACTACAAACCTCAGATTTCCCACTTCCTGGTTGGATTTTTCTCAGGTTTTCGCCTGCCATATGAGTTCTGTTATACTCACAGACATCATTCAAACAGTTTTAGAAACGTCAGAGTGTTTTCTATCCAAATCTACTAATAATATGCATATCTTCGCTTCTGGGCCTGAGTAGCAGGCAGTTTACTCTGGGAACGCTTTTCATCCGAACGTGAAAATACTGCCCCCTAGCCCAGAGGTTTTAAGGTGATTTTATCAAGTGTTGTACTTGAGCACACACTAATAGAGTGGCACCATACATTCTAATAAATAAACTTCCTTATTATGAAAATAAAAACCAAGACATTGACAAACAGGTACTGCACTTTCATGAGAGAGTGATGATTAAGCGAGATACTAGACAATAGTGGGAAATCCCTATAGGGAAGAAAGGAAAGGAGCCTCACACGAGGAAGAACTAAAGTCCAATAAATCATGCAGTTTATCAGAAAGCGAAATCCAACTGGAAAGTCCGTCAAAAACGAAGAAATAAAAAACTAGCCTGTAATGGACTGGCTGAGGACCTCTCCGTAACCACAACAACTGCAACATTTGAATGGGTTCCGTTTCACAAGATCACTTTTTATGCAAGACTGCATCAGAATAAAAACTTCTATGGGGAACTTCCTCTATCAAAGCATGTCAACAATGAGTGGGCATATTAATGGTCTCATCTATGTATTGTACATCCCATCCATAAAAATAATCTATCTGGAACATGTGTTAGATTCAGTCAGTTAGAAGGCTTATGAATAGCATGTACAGAAGCTGTAGCCACAATGACCACATTAACAAAGCACTGATCTTTGGACTCTTGAGCTAGTGTCAACAGAGACATCCATCCTTCAGTCATCAGTGGACAGATGATCAGTTCTATATATGTGCCTGAATAGACAATGTCACATGGCACAATAACAGCTAATGCAAATGCACATAGCATCGCTATAACCATCTACTTTTCCTAATTGTATTTCAGTAGTGTGTTGATAGTGTTGGCTATTTGGAAACTGTTGGCCAATCCACAACTGGTTTGATGATAATCACCATCTCCTCCAGCTGTTCAGGGAAGGACACATAGAAAGTCCCCACCAGAAAGAGATGCTCCAAAATAGAGTACACACAATACACAATACACACAATAATGAAGTCCAACAGTGGCCCTCTAGCACAGGCAGCAGCTTCCTCTCACACACAACGACTGTAGAATGCCAATGAGAGCATGAACCGCTTAGGATCACTTTATCTGGAGCAGAATTGTAACTTTAAACCCAAAATATATGCAAACTTTGCAGAAAATGTTCCATAGACATCAATTTATGATTTGCACAAAACTTAGTAATGCAAGTGTAAACTGATTGAGCTTTTAGTCATTAGGAATGCAAGAGTGCATTATCTGCTTGACTTCCACATTCTCTTTTGAATGCCACACTGTAAGAGTTATTTTTTATATGTGAATTTAGATCAGGAGCTGTATCCACTAAACTTAGATTTTGAGTAGTCAGACAAACCTAGTAAGTCCGAGACTACCACTTATTTGGTATTATTAAGTCTAGAGAATTTGGAATAAAGTTATTTTCCAGGCTTCAGGCCGAAACATTCCATCCACTGTCTGTTTCTCTCATTCAACCTCCCTGAACCTCAGTGCTCCTCACCCTCTCACTCACTCTCCCTCTTTCTCGCTATCCCTCGCTCTTCTTTCTGTCTCCATTTTAATGATCTACAACAACAAAAGCTCCTCTGTGTCTGTTTCTACAAATCCACCTCCAGTTTCTTGTTACAGGACTCAGTTAAGCTTCCGCCTGCAGTCTGCAGGATAAGATACAACAAACAAAGGTCTCCTTAACATCAGCAAGACATTTCTAGACCATTTCCAAACACACACAAAACAACAACAAAGTATGTAATTCACTAGTTAGAGGGAGAGTATGATTTGCTATTGACATATTTGGTTGACAAAATAACATGTCCAATATGCTCACAACCCCATATGTGGAAATTCACTTTAATTCCTAATATTTCCTAATATTTTCATTAATGCATGATTAACAATAAGACTTTTTGATCTGAACAGGCTTTTGGTCCTTCATATTTTACCAAGGAGAATTTGTACCAGTTACACCAGTTTAATCTCTGGATTGCCCTAATAAATTAATTCCCCTAAATAAAGAATTAGCTATAGAGTGCAGTACTTTATCATCATAACAGTATATTTGTAACGAGTGCGCTGAGAGTCGTGAAGCAAGTTCAGGGAGTGAGTGTTTTAATAAATAAAATGAACCCAAAACACAAACAACACACCGACATGAAAACAGAGTCAATAACACCTGAGGAAAGAACCAAGGGGAGTGACAGATATAGGGAAGATAATCAAGGAGGTGATGGAGTCCAGGTGAGTGTCATGAGGCGCAGGTGCGCGAGATGATGGTGACAGGTGTGCGGGATAATCAGCAGCCTGATGACCTAGAGGCCGGAGAGGGAGTATACGTGACAATATTGGCTAGATGACTACGCATCACGGCTTTTAGAATAGGGCCTAAGGACACGCGTATAGAGTGATGACAGAGTGGATCCTCCTCACTGCCCTTGGTTGTACCACTACCAGTAATTTAATCTTTCAGAAGACAGAGTGACCATAACACTATCAATCTTATGCCAACAAGCCTGTGACACAGCACTACTGAGATAGACCAAATGATGCTATATCGACAGTCTCTTACTGCTTCAGCTCAAGGATAACTGTGGTGGGGTTACAGGGGCCCTAAAGCGATCAATGGCCATTGGCTGAAGTGTCACATTAATTGCAGTGTCCTGAGTTTGTTTATACACAACTGAACCATTGAATCCCAATACTGTACATTCACCATACATTCTCATCTGAAGGAGAAGAATGGCTGTGATTGTAGAGGCAGCTCCTAGCAGAATGAAAGAGGGGGATTAAGCATCAAGTAATTGTGTTACTAGAGAGGATTAGATTAGAGGAGAGAGAGAGACAGAGAGAGAGAGAAATGTAGGAGTGGAGCCTGAATTGCCCTCTCTAAGCATGTGACATGTATAAATGAAGGAAACATACTGTCTTTAATAATAAAACATTTGAATAAAAAATAAAAATAACTTATCGTCTGAGGTCCAGCCTTTAGTTTCACAAGCTTGGTGAAAATAAAGGCATATTTTATTCTTCAGAAGGTTATTGAACATATTTAAAACATACATGCCAGACAGTGGTGTTATTGAAAACACACACACATACACAGACAGGGTGTGCATAAGAATGCACTTTCCCAGAATTACCAATGTTTTGCCTGGCAAATCTTGATCTGATGTAACAACTAACCAAATAGCCAAGCCAATATCAACTCACTTACTTACTTTTCCAACATTCAAAGTCACTGTATCAATTACGCTCTTGCCCTCATCTGATTCCATGTGATCGAAAGAGGCATTATGTAAGGCCAACCAATTTGATTAGTCATCCACATTGCTTTATTTGCTGCAACATCTTAGTGAATAACAACTGCTAAAGGAACCGACCCACTTTATAATGTGCTGAAGTATATGTGCTTCTTTACTCTTTCCCCATATGCCTATAAGGCCAATACTGAGCATCAGCAGATAGTAAATTAAAACCAACATATTCCACTCTTTGGACCTTCCTAGAGAATTGAAATGTGTCCTTATGCAATGGGTAGTAGGCTACAGGACACTCCGGACACATTTCTGGAGAGCATGATACCAACCATAGAACAACTCTGCCACATCACTATGAACTTCAGTAGGCCTAAATTCTTTACATTTTAATAAGACACAAATCACTAGGCAACTATCACACCAAATGTTCAGTATAGTGACACACTAGCTATAGAACGTAAACCTAAAATACTGTCTCAGTATTGCTGGAGAAATCTTTACGCACAGTTCCCCAACTTACCTCAAATAGTGGTAGATCAGGGTCCAAATGTGTAAAACTGTTAAGGACCACCGGGCTTTCGTCCTCGCCAACCTCCAGCTTTACCCCATCCCAAATATTGCGCACCTTCCATGTTCCAGCATCGAACATCTCATCGAGGTATCCCGATTTGATGCTTTGCGCATCAGAGCACATCCCCATAAAGTGGACCATTAGTAACGGATACGATTACGGCAGTCAATAGATGTGACAACCTTTCATTGTCGTACATCCATAGTTACGTCTGATGATAGGCTACAATACATTTCATTTTACCAGAGGACCACACAGTAAAAAGTGGAGTACAGAGACGACGCTGGCTACTGTAGACTGCTAAAGGCAGGCGCCTCGACCTACTGTACTTAGAAATGCATGACTCATTGCGGAATGTTTCTCATAGCTCCTCCTCCTTTCTTACGGTACCCGTCCCTCTGTGAATGTTGTTGCTATTAGGTCGCTGTGGTAACCGTTTCTAGATAAGGTATATTCAAGACTGAAATACTGGTCCTGTTAAAATGTTTCCAATGCAGATATCCATACAGGCAAGAGGTATTAGACATCACCTCAGTAGAAACAGAAAAAGGATAGAAAAAACTAAAGCGTAGGCTATAATCCACTAAAACCTTAGAATAAATCTAATGAATAAAAAAACGCATCCGTGTTACAATTGGATGGACCATAGTCAGTGAACCACTGTGAGGGCAATTCCCTGGGAATTAGTGAGTAGAACAGCATAACTTAATTTAGCGCTGGGGTATTATAATATATATATATATACGTTTATATACAGCAAACACATACCAATAAACATTACCGAACACGAGCTCTTTAATCCCACTCCCTCAGCCACTCTCAGCCCATTCCACCTATCACCTATCACCCTCGTTTGATTTCCATGTGCCATATATTTTTGAATTGTGACGTTGTACATTAATTTTGAACCTTTCTAATCGCATAGTATCCACAGATTGTGAGCTAAAGATGAAAACCTTTCCAACGTGTGTTATTATATTATTGATCGATTGACTATAGCTTTCCAAATCCCCCGACACTGTTTGTAAGGTTCATTTTAAGTGAATGTTTTTAACCATTCCTGAACCTGTGACCAGAAACAAGCTACATAGGGGCATTACCACAATAAATTATTTTGTGATTCTGTCTCTTGCAAGCAAAATCTACAGAGCTGAGATTGTTGTATGCCCCATATATATAGCATTCTGTTGGTGGCAAGAATTTTGTATTATAATTTAAATGGAAAAACTCGTAAGTGTCGAAACTAGTTTTTGTATCAGTTCATATACCATGTGCCACGGAATCGAAAATCTCTTCACATTTCTTTTGCAACCTTTATGGCGCAGCTGTCAGCATTTTTGTCCTCAAATGAAACTAGGAAAAAGTTTCTATTTATGCCAATCCATTTCAGGCAATTTATATCTTTAATATATGGCAGACAAGTTCCCTACCTTCTTCCACTTCCCTCCTCCATTTTTGTGGTAATTCTGCAATCAGTTGGTTGTAATTTTGGATTTAGCAGACATTCCCATATACACTGAACAAAAATACAGTGTCTGTGACATAACTCATTTCTATTAATAATATCTTTAATAAATACAATACCATTTTTTAAATCTTTCCATAAAGAATGTTTTTTTTATCAATCAATATATTGGAATTTAAGCATAATATTTGTTGTAATATTTGTTATATATTTTCTCGAGAATAAAATTGAAATTGTAACCAGCTTTGTATGGCTTGTTTAAGAAATGGAGATACTTTAAAATACGTTTAATTTTCAATTAGTCGGAAATGAGAAGTTATAATCTGTATAAAGGCAAAAAGGCAATTTTTGAACAAAGGATGAGCCTTTCTTGGGTATTATTACTGCTCAGTTATTATTTATCCTGTTACCTGGAGGTGAGGCATCAACTATAGCATTCAATACTTTTCGCATTTTTGAAAACAGCTGCTTATATCACAAGGGTTATACATTTGCAGTTCAAAGGAATGGTATCATTGGTGTTATTTATGCCTCTTATATTCTGTGGATGAGTGCCCAGACCATTTTGCTGGTATTTCTCTTGAGTGACACTCCCCTCTACTGGTCAGAATTGGAACACACTTGGAACCAAGCAATATAATACAATATTCAACAACATAGAAAGAAAAAAAGAAAAACAGGTGTGAATGTGAATTGGTTCATTCGCATCTGCTTCAACAACAGGGGGTGTTTTCCCCAATACATTCCTGAGCCCACATTTTATACCCTTTCCCAGCATTCAGCAGCACAAAATACAGATTACCAGTGCTGCTACGCTTCAAATTCACAAATCTCTCCCTGAACAGCTGTATGGGATGAGGAAAGACAGAGAGACAGAGAGATAGAGATGGAAATGGAAAGTTGTCCGCCTGTAGGTGCAAGCAGTTGGTTGCAATCAATGCAATGTAATTACTCTGCTACCTTTTGCCCTGCGATGATTTAACAACAGTCCACGCTATTCCATTTGTCAGGCTTCCTTCTGGAATCAACAAATAGCAGTGTTGTTCAAACTATGGCTCTGGCAAATACCCCAACATGCTTTACTACTCTCTCAGGAGAGGGACTTCATTCACACACGCATGCACACAAACAAAACACACAAACTTTGCATAATACAGGCAGCACACTCTACCTTAATTGAAATCATGTGAGTTTTCTGACATTTTCAGCCAACCAACACACTCAACCCAGTGACCACAATTCCTGAGGTTGCCATGGCAAAAAGGTTCCCATTATCCATAATTCAACAAGAATTACCAAGCATAAATGAATCCACCTTGAAAAGCATGCATTGTCATCAGCAAATCTACATGGTGGTATCTGTTGACTAGGAAACTTGAATGATTTCGCTGCAATCTGCTGCTCATCAAATTGCTGTTGGGCAATTCCATGGTAACAGAATGATGGCACCAACAGCAAAAACCGTCAATCTGTTACCAAACTTTGCATCTGCACTGTTCTTTAAGTAAGTGTGTTTTTGGTCAAATGTTCAGTGCAAATTCTTAAAAGGTTGTCATTGTGCACAGAATTTGATGGTTTATTTAACTTTGTAATCATTGGTTTTTGCTTGGTATAAATTTTACTGTGAAAAATCTTTGTCTCAGCATCAATCTGTTACTGTGGAATTGCCCTGTTGCTGATAATTCTAAGCTCCGCAGCTGCAGACCTCTGCCAATAGTGGGTCAGGGCCAGGCAACACAGGCCATGGTGTTTTCAGTCTCAGGTCAGTGTTACATGAGTTCAGTCCTTGACCGCTCGTCTCATGACAAGCCCCTGTGAGCTAACAGACCCAGAGAGACAGGTCTCACCATATAACAACAGGCCTTTATATCACCAGACAGACTGTTTTAACCATGAATCATGTACAAGCTATTCAGAAGAAATACAAATAATGCTAGTTGATCAGAACAATTCTCTGCGTGAGTTAATTGAGAGGAGTCCCTGGCCTTAACCTTTTCCGTTTTATGACACTTGTCATTGTGTTTTTAGCCACTGGGCTCACCTCAGGTTGTGCAATTGTACTATCTGTTACTACTAACCTATAACTGCAAAATACAGAAGTATGAGCATATCGGACTTACAGTGCCTTCAGAAAGTATTCATACCCCTTGACTTATTCCACATTTTGTTGTGTTACAGCCTGAATTCAAAATTGATTAAATATATGTTTTTTTCTCACCCACTTACACACAAAACCACATAACAACAAAGTAAAAATATGTTTTTAGATTAAATTAAAATGAAATATCTAATTTACATAAGTATTCACACCCCTGAGTCAATCAATACACGTTAGAATCACCTTTGGCAGTGATTACAGCTGTAAGTCTCTAAGAGCTTTGCACACCTGGATTGTATAATATTTGCACATTATTCTTCAAAAAATTCTTCAAGCTCTGTCAAGTTGGTTGTTGATCATTGCTAGACATCCATTTTCAAGTCTTGCAATAGATTTTCAAGCTGATTTAAATCAAAACTGTAACTAGGCCACTCAGGAACATTCAATGCTGTCTTGGTAAGCAACTCCAGTGTATTTCACCTTGTGTTTTAGGTTATGCTGAAAGGTGAATTTGTCTCCCAGTGTCTGTTGGAAAGCAGACTAAACCAGGTTTTTCTCTAGGATTTTGCCTGTGCTTAGCTCTATTTTGTTTCTTTTTATCCTAAAAATGTTTCCTAGTCGATGACAAGCATACCCATAACATGATGCAGCCACCACCATGCTTGAAAATATGAAGAGTGGTACTCAGTGATGTGTTGTGTTGGATTTGCCCCAAACATAATGCTTTGTATTCAGGACATAAAGTTAATTTCTATGTAATTTTTTAGGCAGTTTTACTTTAGTGCCTTATTGTAAACAGAATGCATGTTTTGGAATATTTTTTATTCTGTACAGTCTTCCTTCTTTTCACTCTGTCAGTTAGGTTAGTATTGTGGAGTAACTATGTTGTTGACCCATCCTCAATTTTCTCCTATCACAGCCATTAAACTCTGTAACTGTTTTAAAGTCACCATTGGCCTCATGGTGAAATCCCTAAAAACATAATTCCACTTTGAAATTATGGGGTATTGTGTGTAGTCCAGTGACACAAAATCTCAATTTAATCCATTTTAAATGCAGGTTGTAACACAACAAAATGTGGAAAAAGTCAAGGTGTGAATACTTTCTGAAGACACTGTAGAATAGAGTCAACAAAGCCAAGCTATTGGATACTATGCCACTGTCAAATGTGAGGAACACACACATATGCACACACGCACATGCTCAGGCTCACTAAAAGCATGTATAACATGCTAAAAGAAGCTATTTAAAAAAATATCAGATATCAAAGAAACTCACATTTCCCGGCATAATATTAAGTGTATCAGAGTTGATGCCTACCTGTTTGTCTACCTCTCTGTGTCTCACAGTAATGAAGGCAGCCTGGCACATAGACTGAGTCCTACAGCAGCCTCCACTCCTCAGCAGTCCACAGGTCCACTGAGCCCACATCACTGCTTCCCTCAGAACCAGGAGATAACACTGGAGATGAAACCGGACCGGGACGAGCAGGTTCTCAGAGTTCACCCTCCCCTCGCTCCCCACCCCAGTCACAGATTGGGTGACCACTTCAGGCCCACCCCAGTGGGTGTTTACTTAAACAGCTGTGTCAACACGCACAGAACAATAAAACATTAACTTCTACTCAAAAATAATAGGGATTCCAAAAAGCCTGTTAATAGCTTGTAAGAGTGAATACACTGTCCCTATGTTCAACTGCACAAACCTTAAGAAACTTTGCACTTTACTTCTCTGAACAGAAAATGAAAATGAAATCACTGGCATCATGTTACCCTGAAATTCCCAGGGGTATTCCCATTCAACTAACGTTGTGACTCACTCATTTTGTGAGGCAAAATGTATACAAAAGCTATTAGGCCTAACAAAATATGATTATGATAATTCTATATTTGCATCAGAAAATCAACTAATGGATTGACAAATGTAGACATGTTAGATTTCAGCTAAACCGAAAGCAAAAATGGTCAGCATAAGCAGTTAAACCAAAAGTAGTGCCACTGCCAACACAAGCACAGCTTCTTTATGGTGGAGTACGTATAGTTCGAACTATAAGTTACAGGTGTTTTTGTGGTGAATCTCTGATAAAGGTTACAGAGCCTAGTTTTATGGGGCGTTATATGTGAACTAGAAGCTGAACAAGCTGAACAAAAAAGTCCACCAAGTCACAGAGATATAGGTCTTAGAGGAACTTCCCCCTGACAGACGGAGAGGTGGCTCCTAAAGAAACCTTCCATTCAAACACAGTGAAATAACTCCTGCGAACCACGGCCCTCCTGACAGAAAGAGGCTGCTCTTATGAACGGCTGGATTTATTGCTTGCCATTATTTCAAGCAGCTGCTAGCCCATTCTGAGGCACTCCTAGCTCATAGGTCTTTGCATTTAAAAATCATTTTACAATACCAACTGCACTGCAGCCAACTGAGAACCATTTGAAAAGCAATCACTCTTAGGCAGTTTAACAATACCTTGAGGAGACAGCCTATCTAATAGCAGGAGAAACATGGTCTTTCTGACATGGTTTGGGGTGTCGGCATGCTTCACAGCCGAAACAGTTCGGAAGAGTTTGTGCATATATTATGACAACTTTTGTGATGTTTGTTTGGGTAAGTTTTTTTCCCCGGTTGTTCAGCCACACAAAAAATGTTCTTGAGGCAAGCCGAAGTCGTTAGCTGAAGTCTACGCCCCTTCGTCTGTGATTGGTCAACAGTAGGGATCCTTCAGGAAACTCTTTGTTGTCATTCAACAAGAAATGACTTAGACTTTAGAAATACTACACTAAACATTTTTAAGACTGCCAGAGGGAACACAACGTTTTTCTTTAAAATGCCCCCAGTGCAATGATTCTGTTTTCCAATTTGTTCTACATGTAATTGTAAATACATCTTAGACCAGCAGCTACCACAGGGACCTAGTACAACAAAAACAAGTTCCTCTGTCATTAAGTGTAAGAGGGTGTGAGTAAGAAGAGTACAGCTAGAGCAAAACAGCTGACACAATGAAACACACAGAGATGCACCTGTCACAGTCAGAAGATCTATTTCCAAACTCAGTGAGTAACAACAACACCAAACCATCAGCAATATTACCATATTTATAACTATGTAATAAACAATAAAAACACATCCACATTCAACAGTGGGCATGATCAAACATGTATGAGAAAAAAAGCAGAAGTGAATGACATCACAGGGGAATGGTTGCCTAACTATACTGTGAATGTGTGCCAGACACACTGAACAGCTGAACCCCCACTCTGGTGGTAGCATACTGTAGCATACAAACAAGTCCTCCCTCTCTCAATCACAACCCTCTCTCTCACCCATAAACACACACACACACACAGCCAAAGAGACTGCGACAGCCTCAAATGACAACAGATGAGCTCTTTCTTACCAGATCATCCAGTATGTTGACAGGGAAATCAAACATACACATCTTGACTGGCTGAGCCAGGGCTTTGTGAAAGCTGGAGAGGGACTTGGTCTCCATGCTGCTAATTTCACTCCCAGAGACAGAACACAGAGGGTAGAGGCTCCTGCAGCAACAGATCGCTACTCTCCCTTTCGCTTTAACTCTCACTCTGCATCAATGACATACACACACAAACAAACTGGAACTTCGGGCTGCTGCTGACAGAAACACCACCACTGCAGACTGGAAGGAACCCCTCCGCTCCCTCATCTGCTTCTTCTAGTCTCTCTCTCTCTCTCGCTCTCCCTCCCTCTCTCACTCCCCCTCTCACTCTCTTTTCAGCTCCACAGAGTGTTTCTCACAAGGGAATGTCTGTGTTCTCAGCAGCTGCCCTAGCCGCTTTCTTCTATTTCATTCTGCTGTAGGTAGAAGCCCTTAGCATTCAGCAGCACATTCAAACATTAGTGGCTGATTTTCCTTCCTCAGTAGCATTGTAATGTTGTTCGCACACCTTTTCACACGGACCACAGCCTACAGAAGTATGCAGAAGGCAGAGAAAAAAAGTAATGTGAAATGCAGCAGGTATGCTCATTTCTCTCTCCTCTCTGACTGTGCTGCAGTGTAGTCAATGTTAACACTGGAAGCAAGGCTGCGTTGTGTAAAGAGAGGTGCTGAAAAAACAACACATCCAGGTAAAACAAGAGAAAATAGCTCTGGGGCAAATCCATGTCAAGGCAAAATTAGAAGTGTTTGTTTGGCTGAAAGTGATACATTAGAGGTGCAATGTGTCCACACTCAGTCCACACATCTTTCTGCATGAAGTACCGCTCCTGTTAATGCCCCAGCTACCCTCTCTAGTAGCTCACTAGGACTTAAAACAGAGCAGAACTCAAATGAATAACAGACATGATATTGCATTTAGGTCACACAGTTTTTAGCTCAAATGGCTAAAGACTAAAGTTTTTACAAGATTAGACAAATAAGTTGTTTCTCCCATGAAAAAAGCACGTATAGAGTTGGTACATTTTGATTTAAAACACCCTGTTTCATAATTTACAAGAGTGATTCACAGTAGCTGTTGTGAAGGGTAAGTTTCAAAAGCATCTACATGTAGTACTAGCGTACAATGGTCATTCAGAGAAGTGAGAGGAGACCAATTTGTAATCTAAACCAAATCAAACCCTAATTCGTAGATTGGGTGCAATTTAACATTGGCTATAGGTAGACAGATAAGTGGGCAGTGAAAAGAGTATGTGTCCTCTATGTTCAATAGAATGAGGGTTGAGACACTGAAAACTGTTTTCAGATGCAGTGGCTGTCCCACACTGCCTGCATAATGTAGAATAGTAGTTGTCAGGGAAACTGTAAGGCAAATATGTCCCCTCATAGAGCTACATCGCGTGGCCAATGCGATGGCTGCATGCATGCGAGTCTTGCCTCACTGCTACAGCCAGGACAGGAAGCTGGTTGTGTCATAGGCTACACGTCCACTTCCTGTAGACAAAGGCAGGACAGGGTGGTGCACAGCACACTCAGAACCCACACCATGCAGACAAGGTGAGTTTTGTTCTGCTTGAAAGTCTATGTGTAACGATTTTCTTCTTCTTCAGATGAGGAATATGAAGGATTGGACCAAAATGCAGCGTGGTAAGTGTCCATGTTACTTTAATATAACAGAACACGAAAAAATACAAAAGTAACAAAGTGAATGACAAAGAAAACCGAAACAGTCCTGAATGGTGAAAACAAACACAAAACAGGAAACAACTACCCACAAACACAGGTGGGAACAGGCTACCTAAGTATGATTCTCAATCAGAGACAACAATTGACAGCTGCCTCTGATTGGGAACCATACTAGGCCAAACACAGAAATACAACACATAGAACAAAACATAGAATATAGAACATAGAATGCCCACCCCAACTCACGCCCTGACCAAACCAAAATAAAGACATAAAAAAGGAACTAAGGTCAGAACGTGACACTATGCCACCGGAAATCATCTATTCGTTATTAATAACATCGTCTTTGCTCTCCAATTTCAGTATGTTGTATACACAAAACGTCTTTGGTGATATCCAAATAGTTTTATGGAACTTCAATGTCGGCTACTAGTTAGCCAGACTACATAAAAGGGATAGTTACTAACAGGACCCAAACTGTAGTTGGCCAACCTTCTTGATAGCCACTCTAGCACAGGTGGGATACGATGGGATTTGCAAAATGGCTTGCAAAACAAAACGCTTTCCAAATGTCACTCTTTTGTTGGGTCTTTTGCCCATTCATCAGCAAAGATAAAAACAGCATATGCTCGCCATACCTGTGCATCCCTACTTCCTGGTCACCTGTGTGCCAATATACATGTGACCAATGACCCAACATATAGTGTGTCCTCTAGTGTACAAATTACATGGAATATACAAAGACAAAAACTATTGACAACATAACACACAACAACCACATAAAGTGCATTCGGAAAGTATTCAGATTGTCACGCCCTGAACTTAGATTTTTCTGTTTTTCTATATATTTTGGTTAGGTCAGGGTGTGACTAGGGTGGGTACGCTAGTTTTTGTATGTCTAGGGTTTTTTGTATGTCTAGGGGTTTTTGTATGTCTAGGGGTTTTTGTATGTCTATGTTGGCCTGATATGGTTCCAATCAGAGACAGCTGTTTATCGTTGTCTCCGATTGGGGATCATATTTAGGTAGCCATTTTCCTCATTTGTGTTGTGGGATCTTGTTTTTGTATAGTTGCCTTGTGCACTGCAATACTGCACGTTTCTTAGATTCTTTGTTGTTTTGTTGTAAGTTTCACTATTAAAGAATGTGGAACTCTACGCACGCTGCACCTTGGTCCGATCCTTTCAATGAACGTGACACAGATCCCCTTACTTTTTCCAAATGTTGTTATGTTACAGCCTTGTTCAAAAATGTATTAAATAGTTTTTTCCCCCTCATTCATCAATCTACACACAATTCCCCATAATGACAAAGCAACAAAAAAATATTTAATTGCTCATTTAAAAAAAATAAAAATGGAAATATCAGATTTACATAAGTATTCAGATTCTCTCATTTTTCTCTGAAGATCCTCTCAAGCTCTGTCAGGTTGGATGGGGAGCGTAACTGCACAGCCATTTTCAGGTCTCTCCAGAGATGTTCGATCGGGTTCAAGTCCGGTCTCTGGCTGGGCCACTCAAGGACATTCAGAGACTTGTCCCGAAGCCACTCAAGCGCTGTCTTGGCTGTATGCTTAGGGTCGTTGTCCTGTTGGAAGGTGAACCTTCGCTCCAGTCTGAGGACCTGAGTGCTCTGGAGCAGGTTTTCATCAAGAATCTCTCTGTATTTTGCTCTGTTCATCTTTCCCTGACTAATCTCCCAGTCCCTGCCACTGAAAAACATCCTCACAGCATGATGCTGCCACCACCATGCCTCACCGTAGTGATGGTGCCAGGTTCCCTCCAGATGTGATGCTTAGCATTCAGGCCAAAGAGTTCAATCTTGGTTTCATCAGACCTGAGAATCCTGAGATAGTTGTCCTTCTGGAAGGTTCTCCCATCTCCACAGAGGAAATCTGGTGCACTGTCAAGAGTGAACATCGGGTTCTTGGTCACCTCCCTGACCAAGGCCCTTCTCCCCCGATTGTTCAGTTTGGCCGGGCGGTCAGCTCTAGGAAGAGTCTTGGTGGTTCCAAACTTCATCCATTTAAGAATGATGGAGGCCACTGTGTCCTTGGGGACCTTCAATGCTGCAGAATTTTTTTTGGTACCCTTCCCCAGATCTGTCAACTGTGGGACCTTATATAGACAGGTATGTGCCTTGCCAAATCAAGTCCAATCAATTGAATTTACCACAGGTGAACTCCAATCAAGTTGTAGAAACATCTCCAGGATGATCAATGGAAACAGGATGCACCTGAGCTCAATTTCGAGTCTCATAACAAAGGTTCTGAATACTTACAGTGGGGAGAACAAGTATTTGATACACTGACAATTTTGCAGGTTTTCCTACTTACAAAGCATGTAGAGGTCTGTAATTTTTTATCATAGGTACACTTCAACTGTGAGAGACGTAATCTAAAACAAAAATTCAGAAAATCACATTGTATGATCTTTAAGTAATTCATTTGCATTTTATTGCATGACATAAGTATTTGATACATCAGAAAAGCAGAACTTAATATTAGGTACAGAAACCTTTGTTTGCAATTACAGAGATCATACGTTTCCTGTAGTTCTTGACCAGGTTTGCACACACTGCAGCAGGGATTTTGGCCCACTCCTCCATACAGACCTTCTCCAGATCCTTCAGGTTTCGGGGCTGTCGCTGGGCAATACGGACTTTCAGCTCCCTCCAAAGATTTTCTATTGGGTTCAGGTCTGGAGACTGGCTAGGCCACTCCAGGACCTTGAGATGCTTCTTACGGAGCCACTCCTTAGTTGCCCTGGCTGTGTGTTTCGGGTCGTTGTCATGCTGGAAGACCCATCCACGACCCATCTTCAATGCTCTTACTGAGGGAAGGAGGTTGTTGGCCAAGATCTTGCGATACATGGCCCCATCCATCTTCCCCTCAATACAGTGCAGTCGTCCTGTCCCCTTTGCAGAAAAGCATCCCCAAAGAATGATGTTTCCACCTCCATGCTTCACGGTTGGGATGGTGTTCTTGGGGTTGTACTCATCCTTCTTCTTCCTCCAAACACGGCGAGTGGAGTTTAGACCAAAAAGCTATATTTTAGTCTCATCAGACCACATGACCTTCTCCCATTCCTCCTCTGGATCATCCAGATGGTCATTGGCAAACTTCAGACGGGCCTGGACATGCGCTGGCTTGAGCAGGGGGACCTTGCGTGCGCTGCAGGATTTTAATCCATGACGGCGTAGTGTGTTACTAATGGTTTTCTTTGAGACTGTGGTCCCAGCTCTCTTCAGGTCATTGACCAGGTCCTGCCGTGTAGTTCTGGGCTGATCCCTCACCTTCCTCATGATCATTGATGCCCCACGAGGTGAGATCTTGCATGGAGCCCCAGACCGAGGGTGATTGACCGTCATCTTGAACTTCTTCCATTTTCTAATAATTGCGCCAACAGTTGTTGCCTTCTCTCCAAGCTGCTTGCCTATTGTCCTGTAACCCATCCCAGCCTTGTGCAGGTCTACAATTTTATCCCTGATGTCCTTACACAGCTCTCTGGTCTTGGCCATTGTGGAGAGGTTGGAGTCTGTTTGATTGAGTGTGTGGACAGGTGTCTTTTATACAGGTAACGAGTTCAAACAGGTGCAGTTAATACAGGTAATGAGTGGAGAACAGGAGGGCTTCTTAAAGAAAAAGTAACAGGTCTGTGAGAGCCGGAATTCTTACTGGTTGGTAGGTGATCAAATACTTATGTCATGCAACAAAATGCAAATGAATTACTTAAAAATCATACAATGTGATTTTCTGGATTTTTGTTTCAGATTCCGTCTCTCACAGTTGAAGTGTACCTATGATAACAATTACAGACCTCTACATGCTTTGTAAGTAGGAAAACCTGCAAAATCGCCAGTGTATCAAATACTTGTTCTCCCCACTGTATGTAAATAATGTATGTCTGTTTTTAATTTTTTATACATTTGCTAAAATTTTAAGAAAAACAGTTTTTGCTTTGTCATTATGGGGCATTGTGTGTAGATTGATGAACAAATAGATATATTTAATCCATTTTAGAATAAGGCTGTAACGTAACAAAATGTGGAAAAAGTCAAGGGGTCTGAATACTTTCTGAATGCACTGTAAGTAGGCTGAAATGGCTCCTACAGTAGTAATGGCATGGCCTTTACACTATTGGAACAATGACAGCTTGCAAAGTAAGGTTACACACAAAGGCATTGTATCATAATTTAACTTACATTGCAACTCATTCTGATGATTAAAGGACAGGGAGAAAAATATATAGAAGGATTATAGGGTGCCTCTTCTGCCTTGTGCACAGAAAACTAAGGCGTGTGATAAAAAAAATCCCAGATTCCATAAAGAAGAAGGAGCCATATGTGTGCAGTGAGGCCAGTCTATTAGAGAGGAGGCCTGCTTTTTTCTATTCAGAATCAGAAATGAGCTCATACGCCACATCAAAACTGCTTAAAGTCATACAACAATGAAGAGCAAATGCATGAAGAATATCAATCGTCTACAGTTGAAGTCAGGGAAGGAGAAAGACCGAGATCGAAAATGAACAGAGCCATCATTTCATGCCTTTTTAGGCATGTTTCTTAATATTCAACCCCCCCCCCCCCCCCACCACCAGACACAGACAGACACACACAAGCACACAGACACATGCACATAAAAATAAAAATAAACTTTGTGAGGCAGTTCATGATAGGTTTATGTACAAAGGAAGACCTGTGTTCCAGGAGTGACGCAGGGAGCAACATCCTGCAAAACCTCTCCCCGCCTGAAAACTCATGGTCAACAGGTGATGTTACCATGGTAACCCCAGATATTTCCTCTCACATATGTATAATATATCAAAATCCAGAGAGAGCAAACAAGTCCATTTCAAAAGCTGTTGGAGAGTTTGTTGTTTTTTGGGGAGGCTTTCTTTGCTTTCTTTATAGCACAAGAGCTGAGTTTAACAATGGGAGGTCACCCTCCCTCAGACGCTGAAGGCCAGAGGGCCTGATCCAAAAAGGATATTTCCTAGAGAACTTCACTTCCTTGCCAAGAATATCATTGTGTTTATTGTTAATTCTTATCAATGCACAGCTTATTATAAAAACAACAAACAGAGATTTAAATATTCAGCGTCATGCCCTTTATCTTTTAATCAGAAAAGTGTGCATGTGTGTATGTCATTAAATGTGAAGGCAGCCTACACAGGGGCCTTTGTTGGAAACACACAGACAGAGAAAGGACCGGTTATACTATAGACTAAATATGTATTGAACAAGGCCTTTGTTGGAAACACAGACAGGTAAACACACATGATGAAAACATTGTAAATGCAAAGAGACTCCAGAAAGTGTTTTATGTGGATGCATGTTTGTGTATGCACATGTGCATGGGTTTGCCTGTCTGTCTGTGTTGTGTGTGTGTGTGTGTGAGTGAGTGAGTGAGAGAGAGAGAGAGAAAGAAAGCATGAGTGTATAAGTGAGTGAGAGAGATACACACAGAGAGAGAGAGCCTATGTATATCACATTCAGACCATATCTAAGGAAGCTGACTAACAGATGCTGTTGCAATGATGGATGTGAGATAATGATGTTTATTCATGCACCGACGATGAGGGGATGATATTTCACCTTCAGCATAGTAGACCACAGGGAGAATTATCCACACATCCAAGAAAGGCATAAACATATTTGGGGTCATGGGCATGCTGACAAATTACTATTCACATGCATTCAGATTAGGGGTTTATTCAGTGAGGTTTCAGATTAAAATAATCCACCCATGATCAAAATAATAATATGATGTATTATTTATTATGTGTGTCGACGCAACACTACAACACCGTGACAGCTAGTGCACCTCACATAATGAACGTTACCCCAGGTGATTGTAGTATACCTGTTTTTCCAGCATTATCATCCTCTCAATTTCATGACCTTCTTCATATGTCTTCTCGTGCACGTTCAGAATAGATTCTCATTTCTTCTGTACCGGCATCCAGCATTTTGATTATCCACAGTTCGTGTACCAAATCAGCGAAAGGTATCCTTGTGGAAATGTCCTCAGTCCTCAGAGTTCAGCACCACCTTGAGTTGATGTGTAGTACGATACTGTAATAGTTTATTCAGCTATTAGTCTAAACTTCACAATCCATTGCAATCGATCTGCATTTAATTTCTAGGTCATCCTCTATCTTCATTCTCAAACCTCCCCCTGCAACCACGGGGGGCGTGCAATGCGCATTGGTCTGATTTGAACAATTTCATGATGCCATTTCTTTCTTTGGAATAGTTAATTTAATCCAGCCACAATAGTAATACAAACACTAGTCATATAATGCCTGATACTATCATTTTACGTTGGTGTACATCGCATCAAGCAGTGATGCGTTATGTCGACTGATGCTCAAAATAAACTTAAGCAAATATGATTTACAGCTGTGCGACTCACATTTTTTAAAATGTGAAATCTTTCAAATCCAGCTCGTAACCAGCCAAGAAAAAATAGGAATTTACAGTATGCGTTAGCTCAAGCGTATAGATAGTGTTTGCTCTTGAACATCCCACCTAAACGCATTACCAAAAACGCAAATTCAGCGTTGATACGATGTACTTGAACAAGTCCCAACGCACAGAATTGTGGGAATTTATGTGAAATTAAGATGGCAGCCGCCTGTGCGAGAACTCTCGGTAAGGTCGGCTGGCACATTTTGGAGTCTCCACCATGTCGTGCTGGGAAAATTGCCTCCCTGATTCCAAGGATCCCGCTACATGGATCGAGCAGGGCCTACAGAACAGGTGGTGCAGGATTCCGTTCAAAACTGTTCAGCACACCTCTGCGCGGTGGCAGGGTCCTGGGGTGTGCGTTCCTGTTTGGAGGGGGGCTTGGCTTGTATCAAACAATAAAGCTCTCCGTCCAACATCACCTTGCTGAAGAAGATGTCAAGGTAATAATACTGGGCAAGAATATTAGATGTGAAAAATATTTTCATTACTGGCCATGTATACCTGAAGCAAAGTAATCGTATGTTTGTCAGCTAACAACCTCTGTGGTGTGCTTTTGTCAAGTAGCTTGCCCAATGTTACATCCTCAAATGTGCCACATTTTGCAATGTAAATGTAACGTTAATGAATGAAATTGACTTTTAACTGACTTCCCTGTCTCTCAGCCTTCTGTTGGTGGCCTGAAGTTGACCCTGTATCAGTACAAGACCTGCCCGTTCTGCAGTAAAGTGCGAGCTTTCCTAGACTACCATGGGCTTCCATATGAGATTGTGGAGGTCAACCCCGTCATGAGGAAGGAAATCAAGTGGTCAACTTACAGAAAAGTGCCAATTGTGATGGTGAATGATGATGTGGTAAGAGGGGACACAGTCACTCTGCATGACTTGGTATTATAGTTATAATGTACAGGTGTGTATGGGATGATGGGAAAACTTGTCAGGTGTTCTCTCTCTCTCTCTCTCTCCCCCCTTCTGTGCTCTTGACTCATCAGCAACTGAATGACTCCTCATTAATAATCAGTGCCTTGAAGACACAGTTGATGAGCAAGTAAGTAACTACCTCTATGAAAAGTGTTCTTGTTTTCTTTACATGAAGTGGTCTGATTTCTCTATCTCCCCCTCAGGGATAAAACCATCTCAGAAATTCTGCGCTGTTACCCAGAGATGAAGGCCGTCAATGAGAAGGGGAAAGAGGTGATCGAGTTCAACAACAAGTACTGGGTGATGGTGAATGAAGCTGAAGGTCAGACGATGTACCCCGAGAAAGATTCCAGAAAGTAGGTGTTCACATTGGGTGCCAAATTACTGCTGAACATATAATGACCAAAAACCATTCCGTGCATGAGTCATTCATGAAAATACATGTATGTCTGGTCAAATCTCTCTAAAGGTGTACATACATCACTACTCTTTTTAGATTATGATATTGCTTCTTCCAGTTACAGATAGACCAACGCCCATCAAGAAACTGACTGTTGGCACTACCAAATCCCCATGGATAGATGAATTAAAAAACTATATGGCTGAGAGGGATAAGGCATAGAAAATAAGTCTGACAACCGCGCAGATTGGCAAACATACAGTAAATTGAGAAATCACGTAACTAAACAAAAAGGAGGAAATATACCTTGGAACAAAGATGAGTGATAGTAAAAAGCTCAAGAGTACCTTAAATGAAATTCTTAGGTAAAAAAAGCAAACTTGGCTCCATCATTCATTGGCAGATGGCTTGTTCATAACAAAACCCTTTGATATATTCACTTGAATTTTTTTGTTTGTTGACCAGATTAGCAAATTTAGGCATCACATGCAAACAGCAAACGCTGAGTCTTCATATTCATGCATAATGGACCAAATAATGAAAGACAAGCACTGTAGTTTTGAGTTCTGCAAAGTTGGCGTAGGAGAGGTGACCAACAACGTTGTCGGCGTAGGAGAGGTGACCAACAACGTTGTCGGCGTAGGAGAGGTGACCAACAACGTTGTCGGCGTAGGAGAGGTGACCAACAACGTTGTCGGCGTAGGAGAGGTGACCAACAACGTTGTCGGCGTAGGAGAGGTGACCAACAACGTTGTCGGCGTAGGAGAGGTGACCAACAACGTTGTCGGCGTAGGAGAGGTGAACAACAACGTTGTCGGCGTAGGAGAGGTGAACAACAACGTTGTCGGCGTAGGAGAGGTGACCAACAACGTTGTCGGCGTAGGAGAGGTGACCAACAACGTTGTCGGCGTAGGAGAGGTGACCAACAACGTTGTCGGCGTAGGAGAGGTGACCAACAACGTTGTCGGCGTAGGAGAGGTGAACAACAACGTTGTTGGTATCCATAAATAAGGACAAGCATCCTGGTGCCGACAACCTGGATGGCAAATTGCTGAAGTTGGTAGCAGAATACATTGGGACTCCTGTTTGCCACATCTTCAATTTAAGCCTAGATGACGGTGTGTGCCCTCGGGCCTAGAGGGAGGCAAAGATCATTCCGCTGCCCAAGAATGGCAAAGCACCCTTTAATGGTTCAAACAGCTGACCAATCAGCCTGTTACCGGTGCTTTGCAAACTTTTGGAAAAATCTTGTTTGACCAAATACAATGTTATTTTACAGAAAACAAATGAAGACTTTCAGCGTACTTATAGGGAAGGGCACCTAATAACACGCCCGGCACTGACAAATGACTGATGATTTGCTGAAAGAAATTAATAAAAAGAAGATTGAGTTTTGTTAAATTTCAGTGCAGCTTTTGATATCATTGATCATAACCAATTGCTGAAAACTGAGGTGTTATGGATTTACATTCTCTGCCTAATCATTGAGAGTTACCTATTTACACTGAACAAAAATATAAACGCAACATATAAAGTGTTGGTCCCATGTTTCATGAGCTGAAATAAAAGCTGCCTGAAATTTTCCAAATGCACAAAAAGCTTATTTCTCAGAAATGGTGTGCACATTTGTTTACATCCCTGTTAGTGAGCATTTCTCCTTTGCCAAGATAATCCATCCACCTGACAGGTGTGGCATATCAAGAAGCTGATTAAACAGCATGATCATTACACAGGTGCTTCGGTGGGGACAATAAAACGTCACAAATGTGCAGTTTTGTCACACAACGCTACATATGTTTCAAATTTTGAGGGAGCACGCAATTGGCATGCTGACTGCAGGAAAATCATCCACAGATGTTGCCAGAGAATTGAATGTTAATTTCTCTACCATAAGCCGCCTCAACGTCTTTTTAGAGAATTTGACAGTACGTCCAACCGGCCTCACCGCCGCAGATCACCTGTACCCACACCAGCCCAGGACCTCCACATCCGACTTCTTTACCTGCGGGATCGTCTGAGACCAGCCACCCGGACAGCTAATGAAACAGTGGGTTTGCACAACTGAAGAATTTCTGCACAAACTGTCATAAACAGTCTCTGGGAAGCTCATCTGCATGCTCATTGTCCTCGCCAAGGTCTTGACCTGACTGCAGTCCGGCATCGTAACCGACTTCAGTGGGCAAATGCTTTTCACGGATGAATCCCGGTTTCAACTGTACCGGGTAGATGGCAGACGGCATGTATGGTGTTGTGTGGCTGACTGTTTGCTGATCTCAACGTTATGAACAGAGAGCCCCATGGTGGGGTTATGGTATGGGCCGGCATAAGCTACGGACAATGAACACAATTGCATTTTATCAATGGCAATCTGAGTGCACAGAGTTACCGTTACGAGATCCTGAGGCCCATTGTCGTGCCATTCATCCTCCAACACCTCATGTTTCAGCATGATAATGCACTGTCCCATGTCGCAAGGATCTGTACACAATTCCTGGTGGCTGAAGATGTCCCAGTTCTTCCATGGCCTGCATACTCAGACATGTCACTCATTGAGCATGTTTGGGATGCTCTGGATCAACGTGTACGACATTGTGTTCCAGTTCCCGCCAATATCCAGCAACTTCGCACAGCCATTGAAAGGAGTGGGACAACATTCAGCAGCCTGATCAACTCTATTTGAATGAGATGTAAACTGCAGCTCAGTAAATTCTTAGAAATTGTTGCATATTGTGTTTATTTTTATTCAGTGTATTAACTTCTTTGGGGTAGGGGGCAGTATTTTCACGTCCGGATGAAAAGCGTGCCCAGAGTAAACTGCCTGCTACTCAGGCCCAGATGCTAGGATATGCATATTATTAGTATATTTGGCTAGAAAACACTCTGAAGTTTCTAAAACTGTTTGAATGATGTCTGTGAGTATAACAGAACTCATATGGCAGGCAAACACCTGAGGAAAAAATCCAACCAGGAAGTGGGAATCTGAGGTTTGTAGTTTTTCAACTCTTTGCTTATCCAAGATAGTGGAAATGTGGTCATATTGCACTTCCTACGGCTTCCACTAGATGTCAACAGTCTTTAGAACCTTGTTTGAGGCTTCTACTGTGAAGTGGGGGCGAATGAGAGGGGATTAAGTAAAGTCTCTCCCAGAGTGCCATGAGCTGACCACGCGCGTTCACGTGATAGTTAGCTTGAGTTCCATTGCATTTCTGAAGACAAAGGAATTCTCCGGTTGGAACATTGAAGATTTATGTTAAAAACATCCTAAAGATTGATTCTATACATCGTTTGACATGTTTCTACGGACTGTAACGGAACTTTTTGACTTTGTCTAGACCTAGTGATCGCCCCTCATGAATTTGGATTACTGGGCTAAACGCGCAAACAAAAAGGAGGTATTTGGACATAAATGATGGACTTCATCGAACAAAACAAACATTTATTGTGGAACTGGGATTGCATTCTGATGAAGATCATCAAAGGTAAGTGAATATTTATAATGCTATTTCTGAAAATCATTATTTTTGGGACAAATCACTCAAGCCTAAACCTCATCTAAATCTATTACTGAATAATGTGTTGAGTCAGCAAGTTGAGGAGACAAATCTTCTGGGTGTAACACTAGATGGCAAGCTGGCATGGTTAAAACATATACTGTAGACTCAATGGTTGCTAAAATGGGAAGAAATCTGTCCATGATAAGGTGTTGTTCTGCTTTCTTGACATCTAAATCAACCAGACAGGTCCCAGAGGCCCTAGTTTTGTCACAGCTGGACTACTGCCCAGTGGTGCGGCAAAGAAGGACATTGCAGTTGGTCCAGAACAGAGCAGCGTGTATTGCACTTACTGTAGATGTACACAGAGGGAGAATGTCAGTGGTATTCATGTCAATCTCTCCTGGCTCAAAGTTGAGAGATTTGACTGCATCACGATTGGTCTTTGTGCGAGGTGTTGATGGGTTAAATGTACCGAACTGTCTGCACATAGTTCAGACAATCATCGGTACCACACAAGACATGCAGCCAGAGGACTCTTCACAGTTCCCAGGTCCAGAACAGAGGCTGTGAAACACACAGTATTAAGTAGAGCCATGACTACATGGAACTCTGCCACCCCAGGTAACTCAAGCTAGCAATAAAACCAGATTTAAAAAAAACTGATAAAAGAACATCTTATGGCGCGACGGGGAATGTCAAGACAGACATTTTTATATACAAAAGTATGTGGACATCCCTTCAAATTAGTAGATTGGGCTATTTTAGCCACACCTGTTGCTGACAGATGTATAAAATCGAGCACACAGCTATGCAATCTCCATAGACAAACATTGTCAGTAGAATGGCCTTACTGAAGAGCTCAGTGACTTACAATGTGACACCGTCATCGGATGCCACCTCTCCAAGTCAGTTTGTCAAATTTCCAACCAGATAGAGCTGCCCTGGTCAATTGTAAGGGCTGTTATTGTGAAGTGGAAACATCTAGGAGCAACACCGGTTCAGCTGCGAAGTGGTAGGACACACAAACTCAAACAATGGGACCTTCAAGTGCTGACGCGCTTAACACAACTGTCTGTCCTCGGTTGCAACACTCACTACCGAGTTGCAAACTGCTTTTGGAAGCAACATCAACACAAGAACTGTTCGTCGGGAGCTTCATGAAATGGGTTTTCATGGCCGAGCAGCCGCACACAAGCCTAAGATTACCATATGCAATGCCAAGCGTTGGCTGGAGTGGTGTAAAGCTCGCCGCCATTGGTCTCTGGAGCAGTGGAAACACGCTTCACCATCTGGCAGTCCAACAGACTAATCTGGGTTTGGCAGATGCCAGGAGAATGCTACCTGCCCCAATGCATAGTGCCAACTAAAGTTTGGTGGAGGAATAATGGTCTGGGGTTGTTTTTTCATGGTTCGGGTTAGGCCCCTTTTGTTCCAGTGAAGGGAAATCTTAATGCTACAGCATACAATGATATTCTAGGGGATTTTGTGCTTCCAACTTTGTGGCAACAGTTTGGGGAAGGCCCTTTTTCCCGTTTCAGCATAATGCCCCCATGCACAAAGCGAGGTCCATACAGAAATGGTTTGGTAAGAACTGTGTGGAAGAACTTGGCCTGCACAGAGCACTCAACCCTATCGAACGTCAACTGCTAGCCTGGCCTAATCGCCTAACATCAGTGCCTGACCTAACTAATGCTCTTGTGGCTGAATGGAAGCAAGTCCCTGCTGTAATGTTCTAACATCTAATGGAACTCCCAGAAGAGTGGAGGCTGTTATAGCAGCAAAGGGGACCAACTTCATATTAATGCCCATGATTTTGTAATGAGATATTCAACGAGCAGTACCATTAGCATGTCCACATACTTATGGTCATGTAGTGTATTTTGTATTGTGTTATGTATTTTACTTGTGTTTTGTTTCCTGTTTGGACCCCAGGAAGAGTAGTAATTGGGGATGCTAATAAAATACTACATGTCAAGCATTAGTTCGGCTTAAATGTCCCTTTCGCTTATTCTCTTTCCCTTCAATCTGCTTTAGGGAGGAGATCAAATGGCGTAAGTGGGCAGATGATTGGCTGGTGCACCTGATCTCACCCAATGTTTACCGGACCACCGGAGAGGCCCTGGCCTCTTTTGACTATATCGTCCGTGAGGGCAAGTTTGGCACTTATGAGGGATTCTTTGCAAAGTATGTTGGAGCAGCTGCCATGTTTGTCATCTCAAAAAGACTGAAAAGTAGGTGGGTGCCCCAATAAAAAAATATGATCTGCTCTATAAGGTTTTGTACATGTATACAGTTTTTGTTAATAGTTCTTGAATAAGTGGATTTTTCTGAATAACCAGCCAATGTTTGGTGATGAGCTCTGTTTTATATTAAACGCCTCTATCCTGCAGACACAACCTGCAGGATGACGTGAGACAGGATCTGTACAAGGCAGTCAATGAGTGGGTGGTGGCCATTGGCAAGAAGAGGAAGTTCATGGGTGGAGACCAGCCCAATCTGGCTGACCTGGTAAGAGCACCACATGTCATGTGAAGTATTATCTTAGACTTCTATTGTCTTATGCAGTTTTGCTGATGAGACGTTTGTTTGGCTTTTTGTTTACTATAGACACATGGTAAACAGGAAGTGTTTGCTAATTATGTCCACGACTCTTCTCTCTGCAGGCAGTGTATGGGATCCTGAGAGTGATGGAGGGTCTTGAGGCCTGGGATGACATGATGGAGAACACCAAGGTGAAGAGCTGGTACAGACGAATGGAGAAAGCTACAGAAAGCCACAAGGGCCAAACTGACCCTGCTCCAAATATTGACCAGCACTAGGAGATCTGGTTCAATAGCACTTCCAGCCCTCACTTAATCAGGAGATGTGAAGAGTGATTGCATTAAGGAGAGATGGGTGAAGAAAATGCTATACATTTGTCCTAAGGATCTTGTCCTCCTGATGCAATTCACAGAAATTGACTTCTCTAGCTAATATGGATTAGGCTAAAGGCCAACCTCTTGATTTATTTCCTGTGAAAATGCACCCAAATGATGTTAATTTGCTTGAATAAACTGGTAGCAGCAAGCCGTTTAGTTGTAGATCCTTGATTACTGTGGCATTCTGTCTACCTGGTGTCCCACAGTGTCAAGGCTGCAGTGACATGTGCACTGAGTATACTAAACATTAAGAACACCTGCTCTTTCCATGAGTCTGACAAGGTGAAAGCTAGGAACCTTATTGTCACTTGGTAAATCCACTTCAGTGGGGAGGAGACAGGTTAAATCATTTTTAAGGCATGGATTGTGTATGTGTGCCATTCAGAGGGTGAATGGGAAAGACAAAATATTTAAGTGCCTTTGAATGGTAGAAGGTGCCGGGCGTACCGGTTTGTGTCAAGAACTGCAACACTGTTGGGTTTTTCACGCTCAACAGTTTCCTGTGTATATCAAGAATGGTACTTGACACAACTGCGGTAATCATTGGAGTTGACATGGGCCAGCATCCCTGTGGAACTCTTGACACTTTGTATAGTCCATGCCCCAGCGAATTGAGGCCATTTTGAGGGCTAAAGGGGAGACGACATTAGGTGTTTCTAATGTTTTGTATACTCAGTGTATATAACATAAGTAAAACCAAATGAGCAGCTTTAAATTTACATTGCATCTGTGTAAACATTGTCAAATACCTCCTACAAGCAGTCTTAGCATTTTGGATTACATTTCCCCCCCCCCCATTCCAATTTACTTGAAGGTTAAAATGATTTCACAAGCTAACATGACTTTGTTTAATTGTTTAATTAGCTACATCTGATAATCAGTATATTCTTTTCCTCAGGGTTTGAATTCCCCCCAAAAAATGCACAGTAATCCTGTTTCAAGATTCTCTTTCATTTGTTAACTTCTTGACTGATGCTAATTCTTCCTCATTGTTGTTCTTGAGGGTTCCAGTCATAGCCAGATGAATTACATTATCATCATTCTTATCAACTATGGGGTGTAAGAAGTGAAATGATTGTTATAATTTGGCAGCATCCATTGGACAAACTAGTACCAAAACACCCCAATGATGTGCAGACATGTAAAAATTTTCAATAAAAATAAGTAAACTGATAATGTATCATGTTTTCATTCAGGAACACTACATTGTTCTATTTTGCAAGATATAGCTATAAAATTTTATACTTTACAAGTTACACAAGTATTCTCTATATAATTATTTGGTTCAGCACCAACTGAGAAATAGTTGTACACTATAAAAACATGAGCAAATTACATGTCTATGAACAAATGTTTGTGGATTACCTTCCATTATCTACGACAACACGACTTGAAGAGTGGATGTCATGATTGTTACTGGTTCTAAAAGTAATCAACAAATAAGAACAGAAAGACAAGGTAATCCCATTCTCAAAACCTTAAGGGACAGAAATCCATCCAATAAAAATACCCCATAGGTTGAAATTTACAAGTAATGCAATATGACTTTGGCGAACCCAAAGATTACCACTGCAGTGAGCACCAAGATTAACTATTTTATCCAACGTTGCATTCATGATACTGGCCATGATATGCAAATGTAGTTTTGGCATACTATACAGTGCATTCGGAAAGTATTCAGACCCCTTGACTTTCTCCACATTTTGTTACATTACAGCCTTATTCTAAAATAGATTAAATAAATAAAAACAAAGCAAATTTGAGGAAAACGCTACCCAAGGTCTACCAACACATTGACTGTAGCACTCACACTGAGAAAACAAACCACTACTACTCAGATTTTCAAAATGCCTACAAGGTCCTCCCCCATCCTCCCTTCGGCAAATCTGACCACAGCTCAATTTTGCTCCTCCCTTCCTATAGGTAGAAACTCAAGCAGGACGTACCCGTGCTAAGGACTATTCAACGCTGGTCTGACAAATCGGAATCCACGCTTCAAGATTGTTTTGATCACGTGGACTGGGGTATGTTTCGGGTAGCCTCATCGACGTATACACTGACACGGTTTATCAGGATGTGTATAGGAGATGTTGTACCCCCTGTGACTATTAAAACCTACCCTAACCAGAAACTGTGGATAGATGGCAGCAATCGCACAAAACTGAAAGCGAAACTACCACATTTAACCATGGCAAGGTGACTGGGAATATGGCCGAATACAAAGTATAGTTATTCCCTCCGTAAGGCAATCAAACAGACAAAATGTCAGTATAGAGAAAGCGGAGTTGCAATTCAACGGCTCAGACACGAGACGTATGTAGTCTACAGACTATCATGGACTACAAAGGGAAAACCAGCCTCGTTGCGGACACTGACATCTTGCTTCCGGACAAGCTAAACACCTTCGTCCACTTTGAGGATAACACTGTGCCACCGACACGGCCCACTACTAAGGACTGTGGGCTCTCCTCCGTGGCCGACGTGTAAGACATTTAGGCGTGTTAAACCCTGCCAGCCCAGACGGAATCCCAAGCCGCGTCCTCAGATCATGCCCAGACCAGCTGGAGTGTTTACAGACATATTCAATCTCTCCCAGTCTGCTGTTTGCACTTGCTTCAAGATGTCCACCATTGTTCCTGTACCCAAGAAAGCAAAGTTAACTGAACTAAATGACTATCGCCCCGTAGCATTCATTTCTGTCATCATGAAGTGCTTTGAGAGGCTAGTTAAGGACCACCCCTCTACCTTACCTGACACCCTAGACTCACTTCAATTTGCTTACCGCCCCAATAGATACAATCGCCATTGCACTGCCCTATCCCATCTGGACAAAAATAATATCTATGTAAGAATGCTGTTCATTGACTCTAGCTCAGCATTCAACACCATAGTACCCTCCAAGCTCATCATTAAGCTCGAGGCCCTGGGTCTGAACCTCGCCCTGTGCAACTGGGTCCTGGACTTCCTGACAGGCCGCCCCCAGGTGGTGAAGGTAGGAAACACCTCCACTTCACTGATCCTCAACACAGGGGCCCCACAACTCCAAGTCAATCAACAAGTTTGCAGACGACACAACAGTAGTAGGCCTGACTACCAACAATGACGAGACAGCCTACAGGGAGGTGGTGAGGGCCATTGGAGTGTGGTGCCAGGAAAATAAGTTCTCACTTAATGTCGACAATGTTGTGGACTTCAGGAAACAGCAGAGGGAGCACGCCCCTATCCACATCAATGGTACTGCTGTGGAGCAGGTGGAAAGCTTCAAGTTCCTCGGCGTACATATCACTGACAATCTGAAATTGTTCACCCAAACAGACAGTGTGGTGAAGGGGCAACAGCTGGACACCCTAGAAGGGGCAACAGTGCCTCTTCAACCTCAGGAGGCTGAAGAAATGTGGCTTGGCACCTTAAACCCTTAAACCCACCTTAAACTTTTACAGATGCACAATTGAAAGGATCCTGTCTGGCGGTATCACCGCCTGGTACGGCAACTGCACTGCCCGCAACCGCAGGACTCTCCAGAGGGTGGTGCAGTCTGCTCAATGCATCACCAGACTACCTTCTCTCCAGGACACCTACAGCACCCAATGTCACAGGAAGGCCAAAAAGATCATCATGGACAACAACCACCCGAGCCACTGCCTGTTCACCCCACTATCATCCAGATGGCGAGGTCAGTACAGGTGCATCAAAGCTGGGACCGAGAGACTGAAAAACAGCTTCTATCGCAAGGCCATCAGACTGTTAAATAGCCATCACTAGGCGGCTTCCACCCAGTTACGTAACCCTGCACCTTAGAGGCTGCTGCCCTATGTATATAGACTTGAAATCACTAGCCACTTTAATAATGTTTAATATTTTTGCTTTACTCATCTCATATGTATATACTGTATTCTATTCTACTGTATTTTAGTCTGTCACTCCAACATTGCTCATCCTAATATTTATATATTCCTTAATTCCATTATTTTACTTTTAGGTTTGTGTGTATTGTTAGATATTACTGCACTGTTGGAGCTAGAAACACAAGCATTTCACTACACCCGCAATAACATCTGCTAAACATGTGTGACCAATCAAATTTGATTTGATTAAACATTAGGCACTGTATGGAAGACACATTGGATTGTAAAGAGAAAATACAGACCAATAGTCCTGTGTCTCCACCAGTTCAAATTCAAGGTGAACTCCCCACAAACTTCTCGGACAGTTTGTAGCTGACAAAGTCCATGCCGTTATGCTGTTGGGATGCTGGGAGGTGGACACAGACTTCCCTCCAGACACCACCGATCGCCCAGACAACAGCTTGTCAATCTTGTCAAAAATGTCGCTGAGCTTGGAACCTGGGTATTTGACAAACATGCCGCAGACAATTTCAATCTCACATGTTTTAGCAATGTTTACCTTCTTTCACTGTACCATAGATATGAGTGTCATTATTAGTCTGATCCATGTCCATAACCCACAGACTCACCTGAGATACTTGAGATCTAGCTGACAGGGATGCCTTCTGGAGCTTCATTCTTACCTTATTTTTCTGAAACATAAAAAAAACTAAGCAATAGGAATATTGCCATTCATTTTTAATGCAGCTTTTAATGTGAAGGTGTATCATAAAGTGGGTACTGCATGTTCCTATAACGGCATTTCTCATTCATGCAGGATCAACCAACCTGGATATCCTTAGAGTTGTTCAGGCCTTCAAAAGACTGCGCACACTGGTTAGCTGAGACCTGGAGCTCTTGGTACCAATCTGCTCAGCTTTAGTCTGCAGGCCTTTGGGAAGAAGAGAGCTTTATATTTTTTATTACCCCTTTTTCCTCCCCAATTGCGTGATATCCAATTGGTAGTTACAGTCTTGTACCATCACTGCAACTCCCGTACGGACTCGGTAGTGATACACTGCTCGCTTAACCCGGAAGCCAGACGCACCAATGTGTCGGAGGAAACACCGTACAAGTGTTGACCAAAGTCAGCTTGCAGCAGTGGTGGAAAAGTACCCAATTGTCATGCTTGAGTAAAAGTAAAGATACCTTAATAGAAAATGACTCAAGTGAAAGACACCCAGTAAAATCCTACTTGAGTAAAAGTATAAAAGTATTTGGTTTTAAATATACTTAAGTATCAAAAGTACAAGTTTAAATCATTTCAAATTCCTTATATTAAGCAAATCAGGAGGCACCATTTTCTTGTTTGTTTTATTTACGGATAGCCAGGGACATGCTGCAACCCTCAGACATAATTTACAAATTAAGCATGTATTTAGTGAGTCTGCCACATCAGAGGCAGTAGGGACGACCAGCAATGTTCTCTTGATAATTGTGTGAATTAGAAAAATTTTCTATCCTGCTAAGCATTCAAAATGTAACGAGTACTTTTCGGTGTCAGGGAAAATGTATGGAGTAAAAAGTACATAATTTTCTTTAGGAATGTAATGAAGTAAAAGTATAAAGTTGTCAAAAATATAAATAGTAAAGTAAAGTACAGGTACCACAAAAAACGACTTAAGTAGTACTTTCAAGTATTTTTACTGAAGTACTTTACATCACTGGCTTGCAGGCACCTGGCCCACCACAAGGAGTCGTGGCCCGCCACCCGGCCGGCCAAACCCTCCCCTAACCCGGATGACGCTGGGCCAATTGTGCACTGCCTCATGGGTCTCCCGGTCACGGCCGGCTGTGAGACAGCCTGGGATCGAACCAGGGTCTGTAGTGACGCCTTAGACCAGGGGTGTCAAACTCATTCCACGGAGGGCCTAGTGTCTGCAGGTTTTTGGTTTTTCCTTTCAATAAAGCCCTAGACAACCAGGTGTGGGGAGTTCCTAACTAATTAGTGATGTTAATTCATCAATCAAGTACAAGGGAGGAGCGAAAACCCGCAGACACTCGGCCCCCCGTGGAATGAGTTTGACACCTGTGCCTTAGACCGCTGCACCACTCGGCAGAACAGTGCTTTTAAACCGATTGTTCAATCTAACCTTTCACTCATTCGTATCCAAACTAAAACATTCCTGACTTTCCTTTTATCCATCCATTTATCCTCCCTCTCCTTACCCTTATTCCGTGCTTTCTCTTTGGCTGACAGAGCTGCATTCTTCTTCTGCTCCTCCTGCTGGGCCTGCAGCTCTGCCAACTTCCTGCGCTCCTCTTCCCCTCCCGCTCCTTCTTCCTCGTCACCTGGGCAGCCGCCTCCTGCATCACCCGGATCAGTGACCTCATCTCATGCAGTGCCCGCTCTGCCACCATCATATCCTCCACACTGGAGAACTCCCCCTAAACAAGCACACAGCCATTTACACATATTGACGAGAGCAGGAACATAAAACAGGATGGCAACAATGGAGATGTTTACTTTCCCCCATACTCTGATGAAAAACCATGATGGAAGAGTTCCACCATTTCACATGTGGTGCTATAATGTCTATTGAAAGTGCAATTTAGGCCATTAAAGACTCATGCCATTATAGATGAATGAAGAATAGGATCTAACTGACCTCAGCTGTCGTGCGCACCACCTCCGACACGTGGGAGCATAGATGGTTGGGGCAGGTGCTATAGGATGTGAGACCAGGGGTGGGGTCTGATTGGGTGGGTGCGGCCAGCTCCAGGAACTGATTGAGTTGCAGTATCTCTTCCTGGATGGCGTTGAGAGCACGCAGTCTCTCCATGCCCTCCAGCTGTCTCTGCCTCTCAAACTCCGCCTCCCGCAAATGCTGCTGCTCCTCCTCCCGCAGGTTCAGGATCTGTGGAGGAGGTTTTTCCATCTTTATCTGAACACTATTGTTTTGCATTTTGCCTTCTGAATTTCTAGTAGTTAAACTTTCAATACCTTTACTCTGTTTTTGTGCTCTTCTTACAACTTCTTGGAGCCCAAGGCTTTTTTGTGTTCTTTTAAACAAGAGAAAGACAAGCAGCAAATGTAGATTGACACGTAACACATTTTCAGTCCTGTCACAGGGACAGAAGCCTATTGGTGGGTGAAAAGGAAAAAATTTGAGGTAAAACAAGCAGTTACTCTCTGTTCATCATGTCCCTCATACTCTGGTACTCCTGCCTCTGCTTCAGCTCCATCAACTCCTCAAAGCGTTTGAGCTGCTCTGACTCACAACTCGCCACTGAAGTCCCAGCATCTCCTGCAGCTCCTGCCTCAGACTCAGTTTCATCTGCACCAGGACATTCAAGGCTCTAGATTAGGTTTGAAATGCTAACATAACATAATGCCATGATGGCGCCCACATATATAGTAAACAAACAGTGTTGGAGACAATATGTAACAGTGATATGTTGATTCATGAACAAACTAACTAAGAAAAAAACAGAAAGTAGCCTATGCAACCTTGGCACGATGTTTCTTCACACACATGCAAGTCCTGCCATTTGAGTTGCTCTGGGAGACAGCAGGGAGATGGTGGGGTTGAAAACTGGGCTGAGATCGTCGCTGGCATCTGGGGCACTTTCTTCATCACCAACAATCTGCTGCAGATTGATATTAAGCTAAATTTGTTATAGGTTATTAAGAATGTACAAAGATGGTGCAGTTAAAATATGGGAGAGAGACTTACCTGCTCCTCTTCCTTCTTCGACCTGGGAGTGGGCTGATCATTGGCTGAAGGGAATGAGCTGGTTGAGGAGACTGGGGTCTCAGACAGGCTAGGGCTTGGGTCACGGGAAGCAGAGCCCAAAGAGAAGGTCTTTTGAAGGGGACGAGGGCTTACATTAAGCCTCTTCAGGATAACGCCAGAGAGCGGGAACAAGCTGGGAGCTTCATTACAACCTGACAATTTCCTGCAGGAGACATGAGAAAGGATCATAATAAACTAGCTAGCAATATCACATTTAATCCAATGAAAGGCTGAATTCAAATATGTATCTAGTGTTGGCAAGCAAACTAAAATCTTAGACATGTCATGAGCTAGTCTGATTAATCAGGCTGTAATACACAATTAATTGGTATATACAACCTGAGACATGTGCAAAATGTTCCTTACAAGCCAGAATGCTGAATAAAATTACATTTAAATGTATTCTACCAGTTGTCTGTGCAGTTTGTCCTTCAGCTGCTCGAAATTTCAGACAATATAGACAGGAACGTATTGTTTACCCGACTTCATTAGAGAGCCATAGTTTTATTCAGGGGTAAAGTTAGTTTTGTATTGTATATTCGGTTCTCTCTCGTCAATGGATATTGAACCAAGCATGCCATGACAATAAAAATGGTATATTCTGGATCTGGGGAAGAGAACAAGCCACGCCCAAGTGGATTGTTCTTCATTCTACCCGGATTCAGAATATACGATGTTCATTGTCATGGCATGCTTGGTCATTGTCTTATGTCAGATAGCGTGTCGATTCCCCCTGCACCAATCTGTCTTGTATCTAGCAAAGGTTCATGGAATAACTCGAAAGTAGTGTTGCTACAATGTGCAGTCTAACATTCAAAAATATTACCTAGGTGACTTCTGCTGAAACCCATTTCTGCCTCAAAACTGTCTGAATTAATCTAAACTAAAACAAGAAATGTCAATAATGTTGATGCTTTTTTGGTGAGGAAGACTTAGTCACCCCATGTGACATTTAGCAAAGGTGTTACGTGCCTCCTAGAAGGAGGGAGGTGCACGAATCAGGAGCAGGAGAGCAAGGAAGTCCCAGTGGCACAATCGTTTATTCAGAAGTCCCAACTCAACAACATGGGGGGGGGGAACACGCCCAAACGAGGTCGCCACACACAGGGAAATAAATGCTACACACGGAGGAGAAACCTCTACTTCTAAACACATTCCAAAACCGTACAACTGCTGTGAGAAAGAAAACCCCGTGGTGCAGACACGCACCCCTAACCAAGTAACCACAGCAAACAATCCCGCACAAAGACTAGCAGGCAGCGGAGGTTAATAAACCCACCGAAATCAACTAATAGGACACAGGTGTAAACAAAAGACAGACAGACAAACAAAAAGGAAAAATGGATCGGTGGCAGCTAGTAGGCCGGCGACAATGACCGCCGAGCACCACACGAACAGGTAGGAGCCACCTTCGGTGGAAGTCGTGACAAAAGGATTATTTCACGTCAATGAGCAGTATTTCTGAAGTTTGACTATGGCAGGAAAGCTAGCATGAATTTGTCCAACATTAGAGCTAATGTTAGCTGAGCCGTCACTGAAATCCTTTTTGACTGAAACAATGCTCCTAACCAACCAGCTTAGGGTTGCACATTTTGGGGAGTTTTCAGAGGTGGAAAATTTCTGTGGGAATTAATGGGAATATATGGAAATTAATATCAATACCATTTAATGTTTTAGATGTAGATGTTTTTTGCATTCGGTATATTTATCATTTCATATTGAGACAGAAACATAATTGCAAATGATTAAACCTTGCAATAGAAATCAAAAAAACTATTTAGTTACGAATTGATTAATTAAATGAGTTGACTTCACATGGGATGATTTCACCGAACAAAAGAAAGGTAATATTGAATGATCCCCAATGATCCATCGCATCTCCCAAAAATGTTTTCAACACACATCTGTAAAATGATAGTCTAGAAACTAAAGCTTTGGTTGTCTTCCTCTCAGGCTTCCATGTCTTCTCCCTGGACCTTCTCAATGTCCACCTCTTGAACATCAGACTCTGAGACCTCATCTTCACTGTCACTTTCCAACCTTGTTGAGGATGGCTTGTTGTCAGGCTCAAAAAGCCTCAAATTTCCCCAGATGGCCACCAATTTTTCAACCCTTGTATTGGTCAGCCTGGTGCGTGCTTTGGTGTGCGTGTTCCCAAACAAGGACAAGTTGCACTCTGGGGCGGCTGATGTTGGTGGGATTTGGAGGATGATGGAGGCAACAGGGGAAAGAGCCTCAGATCCACGAAGTCCCTTCCACCAGGTGGCTGATGAGATATGTTGGCACGACTGCCATATTGCATCTCCATCCCAAAGCCCTTGCTTGGAAGTGTACTTCACCAGACTGCTAAGAACCTTGCCCT
Organism: Salvelinus namaycush; assembly: GCF_016432855.1. Classification (NCBI taxonomy): domain Eukaryota; kingdom Metazoa; phylum Chordata; class Actinopteri; order Salmoniformes; family Salmonidae; genus Salvelinus; species Salvelinus namaycush. The sequence continues at coordinate 20,105,088 of NC_052307.1, read as the reverse complement.
CTTCCAGGCCAAGGTGGCGAGACACAGTAGTGATGACACCATAGGCCTTGTTGATCTCTGCACCAGACAGGATGCTCTTGCCAGCATATACGTTCAACATGTACGCTGCGGCGTGGATGGGCTTCAGGCAGAAGTCTTCACGCTTTTTGATGTATTTCAGAACTGCAGTTTCCTCTGCTTGAAGCAACAGTGAAGTGGGCAGGCAGTACGGATTTCTTCTCTTACATCTGCAAGCAGAGTCTGAACATCAGACAGGATGGCATTGTCTCCCTCAATCAGTGCAATAGCTACAGGTTTCAGGAGTTTCAGGCTGCTTACCCCTCTCTCCAAAAATACATAATCCAGGAGGATCCTCTTGACGGGGCTATCCATATCGGCAGACTGTGATATTGCCATTTCTTGGAGACACTCCTTCCCCTCCAGGAGACTGTCAAACAATTTTTTATTTCACCTTTATTTAGCCAGGCAGGCTAGTTGAGAACAAGTTCTCATTTGCAACTGCGACCTGGCCAAGATAAAGCATAGCAATTCGACACATACAACAACACATAGTTACAAGTAATAAACAAAGTTTCACACAATTAAAAAACATAGTCAATAATACAGTAGAACAAATAAAACAAAAAGTCTATATACAGTGAGTGCAAATGAGGTAAGATAAGGGAGGTAAGGCAATAAATAGGCCATGGTGGCAAAGTAATTACAATATAGCAATTAAACACTGGAATGGTAGATGTGCAGAAGATGAATGTGCAAGTAGAGATACTGGGGTGCAAAGGAGCAAGATAAATAAATAAATAAATACAGTATGGGGATGAGGTAGATAGATGGGCTGTTTACAGATGGGCTATGTACAGGTGCAGTGATCTGTGAGCTGCTCTGACAGCTGGTGATTAAAGCTATTGAGGGATGTTACGAATCCCTTTGGCCCGACAATCTAGGGGGGGGATGGCAATGGGACCTGTAACATAACTCATGCAAATTATAGTAGTGACAAAGTAAGAGTGAGAACGAAATAACCACGACAACTAATATCTACCGTCAAACACTCAGGGTTTATTAGTAAACACATGGTAATGGGGGGCAGGAAAAGGGGCTGAGTTGGACCCAAGGAAAGAAAGAATAAGCATCCAAAAACACCCCTAAGCTAGACTAGCCTATTTCAACAACAGCTAACTAACTAACCAAAAATACAGTGGGTGGTCCGCCCAGTTCTAACTAGTGTATTTAACAAAGTTTACCTACGGGTAGTATATGCCCATGGGCGAACTGTCTGGTTACCCCCTTTTCCTACTATCAAACAAACACTCAAACACCATAACCAAAAACAATACTCACAGGTGGGGACAAAGTGACATGTAGATGCAAAACCACACAATGGCTCTACAGACATATGGCATTTACAGAGAGATTGAGCTCTTGCGAAAACAACTGACAGGGGTTTTAAACCAAGGGAAAGGAACTGTGATTGGGTAGGAGAAAAGGAGCAGGTGTCTTCTGATTAGCGACTGATTGATGACTGATTGGGGAATGATGATTGTCACCTGTGAGTAGGGGAGAAGGAGAGAAAAGAAATACACACAGGATACACACAGAATACTTGTATCCGTAACAAGGGAGATATGAGTCTCCAGCTTCAGTGATTTTTGCAGTTTATTCCAGTCATTGGAAGGAAAGGTGACCAAAGGAGGATTTGGCTTTGGGGGTGACCAGTGAAATATACCTGCTGGAGCACGTGCTATGAGTGGGTGCTGCTATGGTGACCAGTGAGCTGAGATAAGGCGGGGCTTTACCTAGCAGAGACTTGTAGATAACCTGTAGCCAGTGGGTTTGGCGACGAGTATGAAGCGAGGGCCAACCAACGAGAGTGTACAGGTCGCAGTGGTGGGTAGTGTATGGGGCTTTGGTGACAAAAAGGATGGCACTGTGATAGACTCTATCCAATTTGTTGAGTAGAGTGTTGGAGGCTATTTTATAGATGACATCGCCGAAGTCGAGGATCGGCAGGATGGTCAGTTTTACGAGAGTATGTTTGGCAGCATGAGTGAAGGATGCTTTGTTGCGAAATAGGAAGCTGATTCTAGATTTCATTTTGGATTGAAGATGCTTAATGTGAGTCTGGAAGGAGAGTTTACAGTCTAACCAGACATCTAGGTATTTGTAGTTGTCCACGTATTCTAAGTCAGAGCCATCCAGAGTAGTGATGTTGGACGGGCGGGCAGGTGCGGGCAGTGATCGATTGAATAGCATGCATTTAGTTTTACTTGCATTTAAGAGCAGTTGGAGGCCACGGAAGGAGAGTTGTATGGCATTGAAGCTCGTCTGGAGGCTAGTTAACAACAGTGTCCAAAGAAGGGCCAGAAGTATACAGAATGGTGTCGTCTGCATAGAGGTGGATCAGAGAACCACCAGCAGCAAGAGCGACATCATTGATGTATACAGAGAAAAGAGTCGGCCCAAGAATTTAACCCTGCCAATGGGTGTGATGTGAGGGGAGGACTCCTCCACTTTAAACCTAGCAGCCTTCATGTTTGCAGCATTGTCTGTCACCAGTCCAAATACCGTCTGTGGTCCAAGGTCATTGATGACTGCCTTCAGCTCATCTGCAATGTCGAGACTTGTGTGTCGGTTGTCCTTGTGTCTTTGCTCTTGTATAATACTGGTTGAGGGGTGGAGATGATGTGCTTAATTAGTCCTTGCCCACAAACATTCGACCACCCATCAGAGATGATTGCAATACAGTCTGCTTTCTCTATGATTTGCTTGACCTTCACTTGTACTCTGTTGAACTCTGCATCCAGCAAATGAGTAGATAAAGCATGTCTGTTTGGAGGGGTGTATACTGGGCATAGAACATTCAGAAATCTTTTCCAATACACATTGCCTGTGAGCATCAGAGGTGAACCAGTTGCATACACAGCTCAAGCAAGACATTCATCAGCATTTGTCTGACTATGTTCCTCCATTGAGTCAAAAAAACTTCTGATTCCAGGAGGACCATGAGCTGTTGCTATTGATAAGGTGTCTGATTCATCATTTTCACCTTTGAATAGAAGTAGAGGGACTTTTGTCAGAGGTTGCTTGTTGTGAGTGCTGAGGGAACTTTATGCACTTGGCCAGATGATTCTGCATCTTTGTTGCATTCTTCACATATGATTTGGCACAGTATTTGCAAATGCACACAGCTTTTCCTTTTACATTAGCTGCAGTGAAATATCTCCACACATCAGATAGTGCCTGTGGCATTTTCCTGCAAAGATTAGAAAAAAATGAGTAAAAAAAACCAAATACAATTCCATGTACAGATAAATAGTTAAGCAGTTCGATTAAACAACTCCTTTGTAAGATAAATGTTTTAAAATGAAACATGTATGGAAACAGGTGAATTAACACTCCTCATTTAGCAGGCTCAAGCAAGCTAAAACCCACATGGTAGCAAAAACTAACTGGCAGAAATTGTTAACAAGTTAGAAATGATTTAAACACATTTTGCTGTAGGCTACTATTTACTAGTTAACCAAAAAATAATGTCAAATAAAATAAATTACCAGAAAGCATGTAGTCCTTGGCTCAGATAGTGTAGTAGTGTGGGCTCAATAGCATCTCATTAGTGTGCAAGATCTTGAGAATCAGCTGTACATGTGATGGAAGAGTGCACTGCATCATGTGATGGAAGAATGCACTGTGCATGCAGAGGGTTGCAATTCCGTTGAATTGAGGATAGTTTAACCAAAATATGCCACAAGACCTAGAATTGCCTTATGTGTATCCCACAAAAAAGTTTCACTGTTATAACCTAACTTTTTTGATGAATTTAAGCAAAATCACCCAAATTCTAGGGCTTAACTTCCCAGGGAAAATCTCCGGAAATTTAACAGAAAAATTCTGGAAATTTACCAGAAAGTTTCCGACCCTTTGCAACCCTAAACCAGCTACCTACTTAGTGCTGCAAACACAATGTTGAATCTTCCATCAAAAGCTAGCTAGCAAGCTACAGTAGTTACTAGTGCTAATTCTTACATTATGAGTTTTCATGAAGCAGCTGTTCTTCTGCCACAACTAGTCATTGCAGTAGTATCCCGAGTCAGCTGCTGACTGTGCTCAGCTGACCCAACGATACGATCGCAGAGAAACATGCTGACCTACGGACTGATTTCTGATAACAGTAATTTCTTCTTAATTGTAGGGCTGCATGTCTACAACTTCAGGGTAATTAAAACAGACTAAGAAAGCTTTTCATGCCAGTAAGCTTGCTAAATACCACAGTTAGCTACACAGCTGATCAAGCCACTGCACTGGTAACCAACATTCTTGCACAGAATTTGTGCAAGCCATAGTTACTGGTTTGTTTGTTGTTTATTTTCTCACAATTGCAAACTGTTAAATCACTGTAATAAAGTTTGTAATAATTTAGCTTGCTAGTTATTCTGCCCATTTAATGGAGAGCGAATGGCGGATGCACAATATTCAGGGTTGGGTAGGTTACTTTCTAAATGTAATCCGTTACAGTTACTAGTTACCTGTCCAAAATTGTAATCAGTAACGTAGTTTGGATTTTCCAAACTCAGTAACGTAAACTGATTACAGCCAATTACTTTTAGATTACTTTCTCCTTAAGAGGCATTAGAAGAAGACAAAAATGTCTCTTACCAATTGAACGACATCTATTGCAGGATAAATCAATGTTAAAGTTTACATAGCTGGCCATATATGGATGTTACATTTTACTTTATGGGTTGGTTATGTAGGCTTCTTCTAACCCATCGCTTTCTACTACATATGATAATAATATGATTAAATTATATCTTTACATTAAAAATCTAAGTATCAGAATTCCAGTCATTACAATACATCTTAGACCCTTGATCTTCAAGAATAGGACTTGGAAATATGGAAGTATAGATTAGGCAAATTGTTTTACCTGAGCATGTCCCCAAAACTAAGGATTTATTAGCCAGCTCTACTCTGCTCATTGATTTGAGTTGAAAAATAAATGCTGCGCTCAAGGAATGGCATGCTTTGAGCCCTACTGAAAAGTGCTATTTACATGTGAAAAATGAATGCCATATGCTGCATTTGCTATAGGCCTATTGTTTACCTTTTTGTTGGTGACACTTTGATATCTTGATAATATGCAGCTGTTTAAAGGGCAAATCCACAGATGAAACAATAACAAAACGTCAGCCCGCCTCTGTTTTGGTAAAAAGCTGAGGGATGGGCCTCGATGAATGTAACCACTCTCAGAATAATAGACAGATTTACAGGATGGATGCAAGGGCTGACCATCCATTATATAAAAAATATATTGTTTTAACCATGTTATGAGGCTATACATTTTTTGTTTACAGAAAAACAAGCTTATATTTTGGGTTCTCATGGAGTGTGACAGTTGAACCAAGCTCACGAGGCATCTATAAGTTCTATTCTTCAAGAATCAATGTATCATTTATAAGGGCTCCCGAATTGCGCAGCAGTCCCTGCAACCCTACATCTCAGTGCTAGAGGCATCACTACAGACCCTGGTTCGATTCCAAGCTGTATCACAACTGGCCGTGATTGAGAGTCCCATAGGGCGGCACACAATTGGTCCAGCATCCTCTGGGTTTGGCCGGGGTAGGCCACAATTGTAAATACAAATTTGTTCTTAACTGACTTGCCTAGTTAAAAAGGTTAAATAAATAAGTCAAAAAATGGATGTAGCAACTACAGATTGCCCCTTTAAGTCTATCAAAAGTGTGTGAGTTTGTCCATTAGGACTATGATTTTTTTTATCAGCATGAATTAGATTGAACAATAAAAGCCTCACTTTTATTCCATAGGCTGGGATCTGCACTATGCAGCTGTTACAAGAGCGCATTTTTCACTGGCTGTCCACTGGTTTCAAAATCAATGATTGATAGGCAGCTTAGACTTCTTGAATTCAACCATTATTGGGGTCAACCTTTATTGGGTTCAAATACACATTTAGATTTGTGAACAGCCATCCACAACAACCACAACCCGTAAGGCGCAAATAGCTAAATGAGAGAGCAGCATTGTGATTCTCATCAATGTGTTATGTAGATATCAATAATAAGTGATATCCGTATCGCCGTAGACTACACCACTGCTGTCAAGCCCATTCCTGCTCTTTTCCCGCGATCCATCAAACACATTTGTGGTGTCATCATAGTTGTCTCTGATTTATGGTCAGACTCACTCACATTGAACAAATTTAAACGTGTGTCTTTTTTCAATGCTGATTTGAATGTCATTGAGAAAACAGAGATAATTTTTTTCGCAAACATCCTTCCTGAATTTTAAAAGTAATCCTCAGAGTAATCAATTTTTTTCAAAAGTATCTGTAATCTGATTACAATATTTTTGCTGGTAACATAACTGATTACAGTTAGTTTTTTTAAAAATCTGTTACTCCCCAACTGTCAATATTAGAACCATATAACCTACAGGCTCTCTAACCTACAGTCTCTCTAAAAAGTTGGGTAAACAATACTTCCCTGTGGATATTTCATCTCAAATTTCTAGTAGAAGGACAAACCGCACAGACAACCGGTAGAGTACGTTTAAATGTAATTTGAATCAACATTCTGGCTTGTAAGGAGCATTGGACACACCTACTCATTCAAGAGTTTTTCTTTATTTTTACTAATTTCTACATTGTATAATAATAGTGAAGACATTATAAAATAACACATATGGAATCATGTAGTAACCAAAAAAGTGTTGAACAAATCAAAATATATTTTATATTTGAGATTCTTCAAAGTAGCCACCCTTTGCCTTGATGACAGCTTTGCACACTCTTGGCATTCTCTCAACCAGCTTCACCTGGAATGCTTTTCCAACAGTCTTGTTGGAGTCCAGGACACAGTTGCATAGGGCGGTGTTCAGACCCAGGGCCTTGAGCTTAATAATGAGGAGTTCCCACATATGCTGAGTACTTGTTGGCTGCTTTTCCTTCACCCAACTCATCCCAAACCATCTCAATTGGGTTGAGGTTGGGTGATTGTGGAGGCCAGGTCATCTCCAACACTCCAACTTTTGACTAGTTTTGTGTGTGTATCTAACATATATACACTGCTCAAAAAAATAAAGGGAACACTTAAACAATACAATGTAACTCCAAGTCAATCACACTTCTGTGAAATCAAACTGTCCACTTAGGAAGCAACACTGATTGACAATAAATTTCACATGCTGTTGTGCAAATGGAATAGACAAAAGGTGGAAATTATAGGCAATTAGCAAGACACCCCCAATAAAGGAGTGATTCTGCAGGTGGTGACCACAGACCACTTCTCAGTTCCTATGCTTTCTGGCTGATGTTTTGGTCACTTTTGAATGCTGGCGGTGCTCTCACTCTAGTGGTAGCATGAGACGGAGTCTACAACCCACACAAGTGGCTCAGGTAGTGCAGCTCATCCAGCATGGCACATCAATGCGAGCTGTGGCAAGAAGGTTTGCTGTGTCTGTCAGCGTAGTGTCCAGAGCATGGAGGCGCTACCAGGAGACAGGCCAGTACATCAGGAGACGTGGAGGAGGCCGTAGGAGGGCAACAACCCAGCAGCAGGACCGCTACCTCCGCCTTTGTGCAAGGAGGAGCACTGCCAGAGCCCTGCAAAATGACCTCCAGCAGGCCACAAATGTGCATGTGTCTGCTCAAACGGTCAGAAACAGACTCCATGAGGGTGGTATGAGGGCCCGACGTCCACAGGTGGGGGTTGTGCTTACAGCCCAACACCGTGCAGGACGTTTGGCATTTGCCAGAGAACACCAAGATTGGCAAATTCGCCACTGGCGCCCTGTGCTCTTCACAGATGAAAGCAGGTTCACACTGAGCACATGAGCACATGTGACAGACGTGACAGAGTCTGGAGACGCCGTGGAGAACGTTTCTGACCGTAATAGCTAACAATTTCACAACCATACACACAATACTAAGTAAAGGATTGGAATTAAGAATATATAAATATTTGGACGAGCAATGCCAGAGCAGCATAGACTAAGATATAGTAGAATAGAATACAATACTGTATATACATATGAGATGAGCAATGCAAAATATGTAAACATTATTAAAGTGACTAGTGTTCCATTATTAAAGTGGCCAGTGATTTCAAGTCTATGTACAGTATATAGGGCAGGAGCCTCTAATGTGTTAGTGATGGCTATTTAACGGTCTGATGGCCTTGAGATCGACTGGAAAAACAGGTTCTCTCAGTCCCAGCTTTGATGCACCTGTACTGACCTCGTCTTCTGCATGGTAGCGGGGTGAACAGGCAGTGCTTAGGTGGTTGTTGTCCTTGATTATCTTTTTGGCCTTCCTGTGATATCAGGTGCTGTAGGGGTCCTGGAGGGCAGGTAATTTACCCCCGGTGATGCGTTGGGCAGACCGCACCACCCTCTGGAAAGCCCTGCAGTTGCGGGCAGTAAGGTACTAGGCGGTGATACAGCCCAAAAGGATGCTCTCAATTGTCTGTAAAAGTTTGAGGGTTTTAGGGGCCAAGCCAAATGTATTCAGCGTCCTGAGTTTGAAGAGGCGCTGTTGCGCCTTCTTCACCACACTGTCTGTGTGGGTGGACCATTTCAGTTTGTCAGTGATGTGTACGCCGAGGAACTTGAAGCTTTCCACCTGCTCCACTGTGGCCTCGTCGATGTGGATAGGCGGGTGCTCCATCTGCTATTTCCTGAAGTCCACGATCAGCTCCTTTGTTTTGTTGACGTTGAGTGAGAGGTTATTTTCCTGGCACCACACTCCCAGAGCAATCACCTCCTCCCTGTAGGCTGTCTCATCATTGTTGGTAATCAGGCCTAATAATGTTGTGTCGTCTGCAAACTTGATGATTGAGTTGGAGGCGTGCATGGCCACGCAGTCATGGGTGAACAGGGAGTACAGGAGGGGGCTGAGCATTCTCCCTTGTGGGGCCCCCAGTGTTGAGGATCAGCGAAGTGGAGGTGTTGTTTCCTACCTTCACAACCTGGGGTCGGCCTGTCAGGAAGTCCAGGACACAGTTGCATAGGGCGGTGTTCAGACCCAGGGCCTTGAGCTTAATGATGAGCTTGGAGGGTACTATGGTGTTGAATGCTGAGCTATAGTCAATGACCAGCATTCTTACATAGGTATTCCTCTTGTCAAGATGGGATAAGGCAGTGTGCAGTGTGATGGCGATTGCATCGTCTGTGGATAAATTGGGTCATTAAGCAATTTGAAGTGGGTATAGGGTGTCAGGTAAGGTGGAGGTGATATGATCCTTGACTAGTCTCTCAAAACACTTCATGATGATAGAAGTGAGTGCTACGGGGCGATAGTCATTTAGTTCAGTTACCTTTGCTTTCTTGAGCACAGGAACAATGGTGGCTATCTTGAAGCATGTGGGGACAGCAGAATGGGATAGGGAGAGATTGAATATGTCCGTAAACACTCCAGCCAGCTGGTCTGCGCATGATCTGAGGACGTGGCTAGAGATGCCGTCTTGGCCGGCAGCCTTTGAAAAGAGTTAAACCAAGGCCGCAAACCTTTTAAAGGGTTAATAAATTGTGTTATGATAAACTCTGTGTGTAACTTCATATGGCTGCAATCCCGGTAACGGGATCGATATGACAACAGCCAGTGAAAGTGCAGGGCGCCAAATTCAAACAACAGAAATCTCATAATTAAAATTCCTCAAACATACACGTCTTATACCATTTTAAAGGTAATCTTGTTGTTAATCCCACCAAAGTATCCGATTTCAAATAGGCTTTTCAGCAAAAGCACCACAGCCGATTATGTTAGGTCACCACCAACTCAAAGAAAAATTCAGCCATTTTTCCAGCCAAAGAGGAGCCACAAATAGCACAAATAGAGATAAAATTAATCACTAACCTTTGATGATCTTCATCAGATGACACTCATAGGACTTCATGTTACACAATACATGCATGTTTTGTTTGATAAAGTTATTTATATAAAAAAATCTGAGTTTACATTGGCGCGTTACATTCACTAGTTCCAAAAACATCCAGTGATAGTGCATAGCCACATCGTTTCAACAGAAATACTCATCATAAATGTAGATGATAATACAAGTTAGTTATACACATGGAATTATAGATATACCTCTTCTTAATGCAACCGCTGTGTCAGATTTTAAAAAAACTTTACGGAAAAAGCAAACCATGCAATAATCTGAGACGGAGCTCAGAACAATAGTAAAATTAGCCGCCATGTTGGAGTCAACAGAAACCAGAAAATACATGATAAATGTTTTTCCTAGGAATCCCAGGTCCACAATAAATGCTTGATTTGTTCGATAATGTCCGTTATTTATGTCCAATTAGCTACTTTGGTTAGCGCGTTTGGTAAACAATTCCAAAGTCACAAAGCGCGTCCACTATAACGTGACGAAATGTCCAAAAGTTCCGTAACAGTCAGTAGAAACATGTCAAACGATGTATTGAATCAATCTTATGAATGTTGTAAACATACATCTTGAATAACGTTCCAACCGGAGAATTACATTGACTTCAGTTGAGCGATGGAACGGAGCTGCCTCCCACGTGAACGCGCATGGTCACCTCATGGCTTTGGTTACTCATTCCTGTCTCCTTCGGCCCCCCTTCACAGCAGAGTCATCAGACAAAGTTCTATGGACTGTTGACATCTAGTGGAAGCCGTAGGAAGTGAAAACTTATCAATATCTCGCTGTAATTTCAATGAGTTTGGTTGAAAAACTACCAGCCTCAGAAAAATTCCAAACAGGAAGTGGAACTTCTCAGGTTTTTGCCTGCCATATAAGTTCTGTTATACTCACAGACATAGTTCAAACAGTTTTAGAAACTTCAGAGTGTTTTCTATCCAATACTAATAATAATATGCATATATTAGCAACTATGACTGAGGAGCAGGCCGTTTACTCTGGGCACCTCTGTGCACCTTTCATCCAAGCTACTCAATACTGCCCCTGCAGCCATAAGAAGTTTTAACACCTGTTTTGAGTTTTGTGCCCTTCAGACACTATCAGAAGAAGGAAAACTACAGTACGTTCATACTCATCCTGTCTGGGCCCCACCGTGGTTATCTGGTTTTCTGAGAACACAAGGCTTCCGCAGGCCTGATGAAAACAGCCACCTGTCAGAAGATGCTTGGACTCGTTTACCTTGTTGTGACTCAATACTTGTGATGAAAGGTCAAGTTTCAGTCAAACCCACTTCTGAGCTTTTAATTGCTGATAAGATGGTTGCTGCTGTCAGGGGAGGTTAGATTTATTAAAATGTTGTTGCCAGGGAAACTCACGCAAGGAGGACTGGGAAAGGCTATATGAGTTACAGGATGTCTTAGACATTTTGCAGAACCTGGGGAGAGCTATCATACACTGTACTCTGTACCAACTTCTGCCAACAATTTAATTACTAAAGGATCATTTTAATACTTAAACAAAGAGTCTGTGTTTCCTTTCCATTACTAATGTATGTTTGATAATTATATAGACCTGATCATTTGTTGAAGAAATTGACCAACACCTTGCGAAGGATAACACGCTTAAATGTCTTACTCACTTCGGCCACGGAGAAGGAGAGCCCACGGTCCGTAGCGGGCTGCGTCGGTAGCACTGTGTTATCCTCAAAGCGGGTGAAGGTGTTTAGCTTGTCCGGAAGCAAGACGTCTGTCTCGGCAATGTGGCTGGTTTTCCCTTTGTAGTCCGTGAATGTCTGTAGACCCTTCCACATACGTCTCGTGTCCGAGCCTTTATATTGCAACTCCACTTTGTCTCTATACTGACGTTTTACCTGTTTGATTGCCTTACGGAGGGAATAACTACACTGTTTGTATTCGGCCATATTCCCAGTCACCTTGCCATGGTTAAATGTGGTGGTTCGCGCTTTCAGTTTTGCGCGAGTTCTGCCATCTATCCACGATTTCTGGTTAGGGTAGGTTTTAATAGTAACAGTGGATACAACATCTCCTATACACTTCCTGATAAACTCAGGCACCGTATCCGTGTATTCGTCAATGTTATTCTCGGAGGCTACCCGGAACATATCCCAGTCCGCATGATCAAAACAATCTTGAAGTGTGGATTCCGATTGGTCAGACCAGCATTGAATAGTCCTTAGCACGGGTACTTCCTGATTGAATTTCTGCCTATAGAAAGGGAGGAGCAAAATGGAGTCGTGATCAGATTTTCCAAAGGGAGGGCGGGGAGGGCCTTTTAGGTATCCCGGAAGTTGGAGTAGCAGTGGTCGAGTGTTTTAGCAGCTTGAATTCTATAGTCAATGTGTTAACATAACTTCGGTAGCGTTTTCCTCAAATTTGCTCTATTAAAATCCCCAGCTACAATAAATGCGGCCTCAGGATATGTGGTTTCCAGTTTGCATAAAGTCCAGTGAAGTTATTTGAGGGCCGTTGTTGTATCGGCTTGAGGGGGAATATACACGTCTGTCACTATAACCGAAGAGAATTCTCTTAGGAAGTAATACGGTCGGCATTTGATTGTGAGGTCTTCTAGGTCGGGTGAACAAAAGGACTTGAGTTCCTGTATGTTATCACAATCACACCATGAGTAGTTAATCATGAAACATACACCCCCGCCCTTCTTCCCGGGGGGAGATATGATTTCCTGTCCGCGCGATGAACTCAGAACCCAACTGGCTGTATGGACAAAGACAGTATATCCCAAGAGAGCCATGTCACCGTGAAACAGAATATGTTACAATCCCTGATGACTCTCTGGAAGGAAATCCTTGCCCTGAGCTCATCTACTTTATTATCCAGAGATTGAAGATTAGCAAGTAATATACATGGAAGCGGTGCATGGTGTGTGCACCTCCTGAGTCGGAAAAAGTAAGATAGTCGTATTCCTGGTTGTAATGCTGGTGAATTACCGCCGCTCTGATATCCGAAAGTTCTGCCCGGCTGTATGTAATAACACAAAAACATTTATAAGCTAATGTAAGAAATAACACATAAAAAAATAAATACTGCAAAGTTGCCTTGGGGCTAGAAGCACGGCTGCCCTATCTATCGGCGCCATTTTCCACGAAGTGCAGAGATCATCCATTCACCTACTCTGCGTCTGACAAAGACAAGGCGGTTGGAACCAAAAATCTCAAATTTGGACTCAGACCAAAGGACAGATTTCCACCGGTCTAATTTCCATTGCTCGTGTTTCTTGGCCCAAGCAAGTCTTGAAATTTTCCGGATTGACTGACCATGTCTTAAAGTAATGATAGACTGTCATTTCTCCTTGCTTATTTGAGCTGTTCTTGCCATAATATGGACTTGGTCTTTTACCAAATAGGGCTATCTTCTGTAAACCACCCCTACCTTGTCACAACACAACTGATTGGCTCGCATTAAGTTAAGAAATTCCACAAATTAACTTTTAACAAGGCACACCTGTTAATTTAAATGCATTCCAGATGACTACCTCATGAAGCTGGTTGAGAGAATGCCAAGAGTGTGCAAAGCTGTCATCAAGGCGATGGTTGGCTACTTTGAAGAACCTCAAATATAAAATACAATAATTTTGATTAGTTCTTTTTTGGTTACTACATGATTCCATATGTGTTATTTCATAGTTTTGATGTTTTTACTATTATTCTACAATGTAGAAAATAGTACAAATAAAGTAAAACCCTGGGATGAGTAGGTGTCCAAAGAATTTGACTGGTACTGTATATACCAATTAATTGTGTATTACAGCCAGATTAATCAGACTACTCATGAGCCAACTATACTGATCATCTTCCAATGTTGTTTTAGTAAAAACACAACTTTTACAATAACTGAACCAGTAGCTAGAATGCTAGGTAGTGGTCACGTTCATCATCTCCCCCCTTTCAGGCCAATCTGGGTTGTATTTCTGTCTTCCTTTTGGTGAGTTTTTCAAGGCCTCCAATGAATCCCATCGTAAACGTTCAACAGGCATGTCGGCGTGTAAATAAACACACAATCGACACGGAGAAATCGGTGATGCCGTGATTAACTTGTCATCGGCTTGCTTAATGGGCTTGCTGCATACGGGGCCGCCTAAAGTAAAACTCCGAAGTGCTCAATTTCCGTCTATTTCGAGTTCAGATACAACAATGGTTCCGCGTCAAGGGACCAGACAGTTACAAAGCTACTTTGACCTCATAATGGATACAATTAAATCAAAACATATATATTTTTGTTATGTATCTATGGAAAATACTGGGGAAAAACATTGGATAAATATTTCGTTTTTCATACATGTTGTGAGTTTGTGAAAGAGTGAAACATGTCTGACAGTCCATTTTCATTTTAAGATTTGATAAACAGTATACAGTACATTTATACTGAAAATAACAAATAGATCATTGGTACACAACTCATACAATATAAGGCTAACACTCTTCAATCAGATTGGTAAGTGTGTGTGTGTAGAGAGCTTGATAGCACAGAGTCACCAAACACATTACTATATGAAGCTTTGAGAAACTGAACATAATTCTGCAGGCTGCGATTGGTAGAGTCAGATTGTTCCAGTCTCTCCTTCATGTTCTTCAACTGATTCTGGAATCGTCGCTCCATCTGCAACAAAAAAAAACAGACACATATTCATTCAGTTTGACACAGTTAACATCATACCTTATTATGGTGTTCAGATTTTGAAGTTTGTATAGATATACAGTATTTTGGGGTATTTTATTAGGATCCCCATTAGCTTTTGCGATAGCAGCAGTGGTGTAAAGTACTTAAATAAAAATACTTTGAAAGTACTGCTTAAGTAGTTTTTGGGGGTATCTGTACTTTACTATTTATATTTTTGCCTACACTACATTCCTAAATAAAATAATGTACTTTTTTACTCCATACATTTTCACTGGCACCCAAAAGTTACATTTTGAATGCTTAACAGGATAGGAAAATGGTCAAATTCACGCACTTATCAAAAGAACATCCCTGGTCATCCTTACTTTCTCTGAGCTGGTGGAGTCACTAAACACAAATGCTTTGTTTGTAAATATGTCTGTATTGGAACGTACCCCTGGCTCTCCGTAAATAAATAAAAATCAGAAAAGTGCCGACTGGTTTGCTTAATTTGAAAGGATTTATACTTTGATACTTGAGTAAATTTTAGCAATAACATTTACTTTTGATACTTAAGTATATTTAAAACCAAATACTTTTATACTTTTACTCAAGTAGTATTTTACTGGGTGATGTTCACTTTTACTTGAGTCACTTTCTATTAAAGGCATCTTTACTTTTACTCAAGTATGACAATTGGGTACTTTTTCCACCACTGGATAGCAGCAGCAACTCTTCCTATTTCCACACAAAACATGAAACATGACATAATACAGAACATTAATAGACAAGAACAGCTCAAGGACAGAGCTACACAGTATTCCTGTCCCTTGCAATTGATTGGGAAGTTAGAACAAATATTTAAAAATATATTGGATGTATAATGTATAACACATAGATAACTCTATAAAACTAGGTTGTTGGGTTAAAATGTCTCACTCACATCCTCTTTGCTTCTGCGTAACTGACTGAGCTCTGTCCTTCTGAGGCCCAGTTGGCTCTCCAGGTCCAGAGCCTTGGTCTGGATGGACCTCTCTTTGAATAAAGCCTGCGCCAGGCTCTGATCCGCCTAAAAGTCCAACCAAAATGATCAAGTTGACACTCAGAATAACATTAACAAAACCGGTAAAAACTAAATAATCTTGAGGCTGAAACAGAAAGACTCCAGAGGTATTTAAGTGATATTCAGGAGTAAAACAGACCTCTCTCTGTCCATCCTCGAAGGCTTGCTCCAGCTGCTTGGAGAGGATGCTGCACTCCCGGGCCCGCTCCTCCAGCTGTTTCTGGGTGCTGTAGATGGTCTCCTCCCGCTTGCCGATTACATGGACCATATCTCTGTTCTGCAAGTTTGCCTCCTCCAGTTTCCTGGGGAGGGACAGAACAGTCCAGACATTGACCAGCAGAAACATGTAAGGATGTATTGTGGACCTGAGTGTGATCATTGTCCATAGGGACACCAAATAGGCGATCTCCCCCTCGGGTGTTGATATGACTTACCTCTCTATACTCTCTATCTTCTGCTGCAGATTTTTGTGCTCCTCCACCAGAAGAAAATAATTCTCTTGAAAAGTCTCCACCCAACATCCCTGTTGTTCCACCTACACAGAGACACACACAGACACCCTTCTTATTCAAACACAGATCAGAATCAATCTGTGAATACACAACTGTCCATTTACAGTATGTGTGCATACCTTGTGTCTGAGTTCAGACAGGGCATTGTTTTGCTCAGTGTTTCTCCTCTCCTGAGTCTGTGTCTCTTCCTGGGCCACTCTCAACTGTAGCTCAGAACGCTTCAGCCTCTCAGGCAGAGGCTCCAGCTCTTTCAGACGCCCCAGCAGCTGCCTCCTGACCTCCTCAATCTCCCTCTCCAGGTCAGCCTTCATCCCTTGTGCATGTTTCTCAGAGATCTCCAGCTTTAAGCAGTACTCCTCTGACTCTAATCGAGCCCTCTGAACCTGCAGCACATGGTCACTTATCTATTCAAAATCTATGCTACAGACTGGATAGCATGCAGCATGTACAGTATTTATTGCTGGATTATAACACCTTGGCTTCTCATAAGGTTGAAGTACAGCCCACACTCTGGTATGCTGATCAACTGTACCTTGCGCTTATAGTTTTCCACCTGGCTCTCTAGCTTCTTGACTGAACTCTTCAGCTGCTGGACTTCAGACTGGGACTGCATCAGGTTCTCCTCTGCAGCAGACAGGGTGATCTCAAGAAGAAGATGCACAAATAACTAAACAACTCTCCAGACATTAAAAGTTAGAATGTTTTATCTTCAATCCTTACTATGTCTAATATTCTACAGTTTATTACACTCGATGACTGGTAGTGAAGAAAAACAGATGTTTACCTTCAGTTTCTGGTTCTGTAGTTTGTTGGAGGAGTTGTCAGAGGTGAGGCGGTGCAGTTGGTCCAGGAGCCCCTCCCTCTCTGGATGGCCTTTCTCCTCCACAGTGTGGATCTGTGCAGTCAGCTCACTCACCTGGCTGCACAGACAAGACAGCAGAGCACATAATGAAGATATCAGAAAAGAAGAAATGAGAAACACTTAAAATGTTTTAGACAACTTTTTTTACAAGATCATTTGCCAAAGACAAACCGTTACAGAGTGAAAGTTTTTGAACCGTTCATAACAAACAGTCACAATTACTCACTTCTTGAGAACAGCGATTTCCACTTCAAGCTGGCTCTTAACAGTCACCTCTTTCGAGTGGCGGGTACACCAGCTCTCAGCTGAGGTAAGGGCCTCTGCCAACTCAGTCTCCTGAATTATGGCACACAAATACATAGGGAAGTGTGACTCTTGGGCCCAGACCCGGCGCCAAAGATGAAGTAACTAAGGGGGCAGTTGAAATCAATGAGAGGGTACAATTTAACAGGGTTCATGCATTAGAATTACATTGAGTTCTACTTATATCACAATAAACAAAGTTCAAATGCAGAGACTCGGAGACCATTGAGTGCTTTTGAAGAGACAGATTGGCTACAGATTTCGTGCCAATCTCCGCTGCGCTGTATCAGCACAATGGATAGCGCCCTACACACTAAAGCAAGGCCTATTTGGCAATGGATATAGGCTACAAGATAGATAGGGTAATTCACCTATTACAAACAACCTATGTGAATGCCGCCGTACACACAGCTGTCTTACCACAATAATGCAAACTAAATGCTGAAAGTAGTAGCCTAGTTATTCATGCAAAACAAAAATACTGACTAGCAGTTTTGCTTAGAATACTGACAGCTGTGAATGCGAACGAGTGAATGCGAACAGAACAAAACAGTGGTAGGCCTACTATAGGCCTAGAAACTAAATATCAGATTGATAAAGGCATGACCCAATCTATATTTAGGCTAGTTACATTAACAGTAAAAAAAAAAGCAGTAAACAAAAGGCGAAAGCAAATACCCAAAACATAGCCTACTACAGTGAGATGCAGCCATGCACAGCTGTCTTGCCAAATAAATAGTCCAGCTTAAAACATGGAAAATCATGCAGCTCATGCGTTCAGTAACAGGTTGCGATATGGCACAATACACTTCTGTGGATCAAATTCAACCCAACCACGTAATCAATTAAGCAATGCCAGCCTACTATAAACATGTTTTCAATACGTACATTTCCATTTATAACCATGAAAAGCAATAGCCTACCAATAAAGCCTACATTATATTTCTATGGTTATCTATTTCTATGATGAAACATATCGATATGTAGCTATACGCAGGGGCGTCATTTGGGTTCTTGCATTGGAATTATATTGAATTCTGCTTATACCACAATAAACATAAAAGTTCAAATGCCGAGACATTTGAGTGCTTTTGACCATGAAGTGACATGTTGCACGCAAAATCTCATTTGCGCTCTATCAGCATCATCACTGCTGGTCTTGGCAGCGGCCTCTGTGGTTTGATTTCTGATATCCATCGTGGCAGATTTGCTGGTTAGAGCTAAATAGGCTAATAACACTAATGGCTTTTACAGCTAGCTAAGAAGCTAACTAAACTCTGTTGTGGGGGGAGTGAGGCAGAGTTGAGTGAAGCAGCTTCAACTGTAAACTTGACCCCGTCCTTATAAATCAAAATCCAATATTCCAGGGGGAGGCGTATCAGTTTATTCACATTGCCTGCCATGTTATTCACGTAGCCTACCACAGAAGAGCAGGGTTTTTTCCAGTTTTTTTATGGAAAGCAGTCATAGCCTATCTAACCGCCCAGTGGCTTTCTATAGCCCCCTACACACAAACACACACACTCCGCGGCATGCTCTGTCCATGGTGCTGATACAGCGCAGCGGTGATACAGATTTCGCACCAACCTGTCACTCAATCATTTGAACTTTTATGCTATTTTTATATAAGGAGATTAAACTAAAACTGAAGTGGCACAAGTTTCAGAGGGGGCTAAGTTCCCTTTTGCCCCCTCGTTGAACCGGGCCCTCTTAGATTGCTTGTTAATGTTAGTATACATGTACTCCTCCCATTTAATAATATGCACAGCATATAATAATATTCACCCAACACCACGTGTCAACCCATGAGAGCAGCCTGAGGACCAGTGAGTGTCTGACCTTCTCCAGCAGCTGTGCAGAGAGATGTCTGGCTGAATCCTCACTGTGCTCTGCCCTCTGCCTCTGGTTGTCCTGCTTCAGACTCTCTTTGTCCTCTTTACTCTGTCGCTTCAGCTGCTCCAGCAGGGCCTGTATCTCCTCCTTCTGCTGCTCCTGGGTCTGCTCCATCTCCTACTCCACACAAGGAAGGGAGATAAGAGGAAGCAATGGAGAGACGATTGTTGTGGTCAGATGTTCCAGAGTCTATACTTTAAAGACCCACTCCAGCCTCCCTATAACCTCATTTATCACCGGATTTACTTAACAAATGACTCAATAGGTGGTCCAGGTGTCCTCTGACATGGCACAAGTGTCTTCAATTGCTCCTCTATTATTCTGGCAAGCAAGGGGGAGGCCGATGACATCAGAGTGCATCATCAGACCAACTCCTTGAATTGCCCCCAAGGACCAAAAAATAACAGACTCTATTAATTCTGTGGCCTATAAACCTTGGTACCCACTTTACTCCGGCTGGCCTGGCGGTCATTTTCAGTCTCTTTGCTGCGTAACTGAAAAATAAGCTGGCTGCAGGTTGACTCCAGAACTTTAGACAGCTCTCCTGTGGTCTTCACAATGTCCTGTATGGAGGACATGGAATGATGAATATTGATAAGATGCTATTTGTGAGCACTGGTGGCAGGTAGCCTAGCAGTTAGAGCGTTGCGCCATTAACCAAAAGGTTGCTGTTTCAAATCCCAGAGCATTTTTCATTTACATACACGTATAAATTACACACTTGTACATGAGTGAAATAGGACAAAAATAAGTATCCACCAATTTGATATATATTTTTTATATTTCTATAAATAAATAATGATCTTTATGATCTCTCTCCGCATCAAATGCAAACAAATGAGAATCTAGAGAACTAGAGACAATGATGTACCTTTTCAGAATCCAAACGTACTGCAAGCTGGGTGGCTTCCTTCTCTTTGTTGTTGAGTTTTGCAGCAAGATGCTGAAAGCCAGAAAAACAGAAACAACATTCTTAATGTCATCTATGACCATGGATATGCACCACACAGAGTGAAAGGAAACCAATATAAAAAGGGGAATGTAAGAGATAAAAGCACATGGTGATGCATACACACATTTTTTTCTGCTTCTGTGTCTGCCAGTCTCTTCAGTAGGCCTTGCCTTTGCTCTGATGTCCTCAATGATTCTATCTATCAATAAATACATCAACAAAAATATAAGACCACAATTCTAATTGTCATTTTAGATATTCTTTCAAAGCCACTGTCCTCGTCAGTCTGAGCAAGTCAATGTATTGGGGAGAGTACCTCTCGCTCATGGCACTCCCTGAGGAGTTCTTGGAGAGTGCGGTTTGTGCTGTCAAATGTTTCTATCTTCTTTGTCAGCAGCTCCTGCTGCCTACCAAGCAGGGCAGCGTCCGCCTTGGACAACCGCTTATCCTAGCAAGGAGAAAGGACAGTCTTAAAGATTTTTTTTTTTTTTAAGTCCATATTTAATATTTAACATTGTCACTTGTATCAAATTCACCTTTTTCACACCACCCATGGACTCATTCAATGCTGTCAACTGTGTGACCACTGCCACCCCGTCAAACTCCGCTTCTACCAGCTTCCTCAGTAGCATGTATCTTTCCCCGTGTAGAGTCCCCGAATAAGCACTGCACAGAATTGAAAGGTTAAAACCATGCTGTTCCTAAACTGCCTCACACATTTTTAAGTTGTCTTGTAAACATTAAATAGTTCAGATGTATTTTCATTCTATTCTATTGGCTACTCAATCTAATACTGATAATCCTATGCTTGATGACTAAATGTCCTTATGATATTACAGGTGGAGTCCACACCTGTTGTAGCCTGCTTCGCCCCTCTTCCTTAGGGAGTGTTGGATGGAGATCTTCTCTCGTTCTCTGAGGTCCAGCTCTTTGGTGGCATCCAGCAGCTCCTCCTCCTGCTCGTCGATGACACGCTGGCATGCGCTCAGACACTCTGACTGGTGCTCCATCATACGCTCCTTCTTCCACAGCCTCACCTGATTACCAAAAGCAGACAGAAACACACACACATCTTTGTTTACTGGACACAATCATGCAACAAACAAGAGGGATGAACATGATATTGCTGAATTCCAGTGAGATCGTGGCTCTGTATTGTAATGAAGCAGTAAATATTTTTGGCCTTCCTGTGACATCGGGTGCTGTAGGTGTCCAGGAAGGCAGGTAGTTTGCCCCCGGTGATGCGATGGGCAGACCTCACCACCCTCTGGAAAGCCCTGCGGTTGCGGGCAGTGCAGTGCAGTTGCCATACCAGGCGGTGATACAGCACGACAAGATGCTCTCAATTGTGCATCTGTAAAAGTTTGTGAGGGTTTTAGGGGCCAAGCCACATTTCTTCAGCCTCCTGAGGTTGAAGAGGCACTGTTGCGCCTTCTTCACCACACTGTCTGTGTGGGTGGACCATTTCAGATCGTCAGTGATGTGTACACCGAGGAACTTGAAGCTTTCCACCTTCTCCACTGCGGTCCTGTCGATGTGGATAGTGGGGTGTTCCCTCTGCGGTTTCCTGAAGTCCACGATCAGCTCCTTTGTTTGTTGATGAGTGATTGGTTATTTTCTTGGCACCACTCTCCCAGGGCCCTCACCTCCTCCCTGTAGGCTGGCTCGTCATTGTTGGTAGTAAGGCCTACTACTGTTGTGCGGTCTGCAAACTTGATGATTGAGTTGGAGGTGTGTGTGGCAACGCAGACTCACAGCTGTAATCAGCACTAAAGGTGTGTCTACAAAGCATGTACTTAGTGGTGTGAATACTTATGTAAATTAGATATTTCTGTATTTAATTTTCAATACATTTGCAAAAATGTCAAAAAACTTGCTTTCACTTTGTCATGATGGGACATTGTATGTAGATGGGTGATTTAATATTTTTTTTACTCTGCCTGTAACAACAAAATGTGGCAGAGGTCAAGGGGTATGAATTCTTTCTGAAGGCACTGTACATACGTCATTCTTTGGAGACCCAACATCCATCATGAGTCCATCAATCTTCCTCCTATATTTGTTACACTGGCTATGCATCCTCTGTTCTTGTTTATCCTCATCAGACAGGTCAGTCAACTGCAGTGGGGACAGGGAAGGGTTAGCCTGTGATACAGTTGTGAGCTCCAGACAGTATGAAGGCGCATGAGTGACATGAAAATCAACATTGGTAGTATATCTAATGATATCATGTAGGATATTATATCTGTGGGAAGTGAGAAATAATGTATCTTTGTCAATGTGACACGTAAGGAACATCTATAGCATTGGATGAAAATGTATCTGTGAGGAGCAAATAACAGTTCCAGGACCTCCCACTTGTATGCGTCATCCCGAGTGGAGGTTCTTCCTGGGGCCGGCACCCAGGGTGCCCGGGACCTCGCTCTGGCACGCAGGTTCCCAATATCCCCTTTGATTTGCACCTCTTTAATCTTCATCTGCAAAGAGAGCAGTGGTTGACTGACATGCAACTGTTGAGGCAGTCAAGGGAGGCCTATTTCTGCTATAGGCCTACTTTATTTCGAAGGTTGAGTAAGTGTATCACTTCATTGACTAAACATTAACTAACCTGTGGTGTCGTTGTAGTACAGCTCTTCTGACTCCTCTTCAGGTGTACATGTACAGGTGTGGTCTCTGGCACGTGAACGTGCAATGGTGGGGAAGAATCACGCGTTTTCATTATTTAACAATGATCAGTTCATCTAGAAATTGGAGCACATGATAGAACAGAATTTGCTCTAGCTGCCAGAAAGTCATACACCAGAGACAATAATACCACGACATAGCCGAGTAAAGTCAACTCCATTTGGTCAAACTCAACTCCATATGGTCAAGTTCAGTTTACTCAGCTAACCACGACAAGAACAGTAAAGGCATCATGTTCACGATTAGCTCCGACCAGCAACTAACGTTATCCATTTAAATGCACATGTATTTGAAAAATGTTGACTTTTTATTTTACTGTCAAAATTGTTAATTGAAATGTCTAGTTCACGAGATCACAACATGCATGACCAGCAAGCTAACCTAAAAAATGTAAGATGTTCCTTATTCATAAACGTGCTCTACAGTTTACTGAAGCCCGTACAAACTTTTGTTTACCTACTGAATCTCTGCTGACGGGACACGATCCGGTCATCTCGTAGGCAATTGGCTCGTTCATAACCGATTTGTAACGACACCTGTCTGTGATTGGTTAACATTCGTTGAACCCACGTTCGAGTTTACGTTGCCAGTAGTAACAGGACGTCAACACGTAATATTTCCGCGAAATGCCCACCTCCACCTGTAGACGGCGCAATGCGTTAAGGGATTCATTCGATCTTGACGGTCCTTGCAAACATTACGTGGTTTTCCAGTTAATGTGGGAGGTTTTCAAACGAACCAAATTTGAGATGTCTATAAATACATGAATCGGCTGTAGGCAGCGCCATTTCCAACTACTCTCGTGTTTCTTCCGAACTCGCTCGTTCCTGATTTGCATCTAGGTGTAAAATATATTTGAGCTAGATTTTCATGATAATGATACACAAGTATAAATATGCGTTTCGAGTTGCTACATTGTTGCCAACAATGGCGGTCAGTGTGAGACAGCTGTGGGGAATTCGACTACAAACACTTCTGTTTTTCACTGCATTTCTGTGCGATTTAAAACTCGTCGAATCCTGTGTTGGCGAAGAAGTCGGTGACTTGTTACTCTGCAGGTCCTGTGGACATGAATTGGCTTTTGAGAAAGATGCCAACTTTATCCACAGTCGACTTGCGCTCTCCTATAGAAATGATACGGTTGTTGGAGAAAGAAGAGTGCCCGTCCAGCGGTTCGAAAACCCACAGGGCTACCAGTTTGAAGTCATGACTTTCAGAAAGGCAGACGTTGTCAAGCACTGGCCTGCGGACAAACATTTCACCTGGTATCCTGGATATGCCTGGACAGTGGCTACATGTCCGCGATGTAACGCACACCTTGGTGGGTTGGGAATTATATATTTTGATTCCGTGTCTCATCCATTAAACGTGTCTGGCAAGTGGGTCTATTCTAACCTTAGGCAACAATTGCAAAATCAAATGGCTGTTTTGTACATGCAAACATGCTGTTTTGTAACAATGTAATTTCCCCCCCAGGTTGGGCCTTTCAACCCATTGAATGGCCAAGGACTTTAACCAAAGGGGAATTTGAGGAATCGGAGGAGACATTTGTGGCCTTGGTCACTAATCGATTGTTACAAGAAAAATTTGCATCAACACTACTGACTCCGAAATCATTCAGAAGTTGACATCTACTGCATTCAAAGCTACAAATTATACCTGGCTATAAAAACGATACTATTTTTTGCATTTCATAATAAAAAATGTCAATAATACAACATGTAGTATTTCCGGTGATTGTAATACACAAAGTACGCACATTTGAGATCGATACTGTTACTGAGTTTAACATACCGGTCCAATACTGCAAGCGTACCACAATTCTAGATGTAACAACCAGACATTTATCATTTAGTTTCTGGCTCTAGATAACTAATTGAACTACAATTGACTACTATGGTTGGTTAGATGAGACATTCGTGTACACATTAAGTTTTATTGTAACAAAGAAACTTGTACACTAAGTTTAAAACATTTTTTCCCCAGCAGAAAATAAAATGGTGATTAGATGCAAATTCCATGAGATAAGGTCATTTTCCATGAAGCAGTGGGGGCCCAAATTTACAAGCATTTTTTTTAACACGTTTTGTTTTGTTTATTAAAAATGTAATTTCAAATCTCACAGATGTCTGTAAAACAATACAATGAAAAAAAAAAAAAAATAGCAATGTCCTCAAAATTCCCACCCTCCCCAACACCCTAAGATGTCGCTCTACCCTACCCCAGCATTGACCACAAACATTGCAAAAACTGATAGGAATGAGCTAGTACTTTATCTGTTGACTTTTAACCACATAGGGGGATTTTTTTTAGGGATCTACTCCCAACTGAACAAAAGTATAAAAACTGGAGGGGTCCACTAGTGCCAAGTCAATGCACCATGGCTTTTGTTAATTTAAATCGCACAACCTTTAACAGGAAGAACAATTTATAGAAATTGCCATTCATTTAACTACAAGATGGCTTGCTTATTCTAGTAGTTCCCCCCCTAGATGAATGTGGGAATTATTGTGGTTTGACAATTCAAAGGCAGGAATTTGACATTGGTTTTAGAGGAGACAAAAATGAAACATGGCACAGACAGGAGGCTTCAGAATGAGGAAATGAAGCACAAAATAAAAGTAAAAAAATCTTGCTCCTAAATATGGGTGGATAACCAAATGGGGGAAAATAGCAAAGGGTATTGGTAGATTATCTAACTTTCCGGTTTAGTCATCTTCTCCATCATCCTAAACAAAAGGAAATAAAAATCAATACTGTGCAAACAAATTTCACTATTGAATAAAGTGAATTGAGCAAATTAATTATTTAGGGCATACCTCCCCATCATCACCGTCATCCTCCTCTTCATCTTCCTCCCCATCATCTTCATCACCCTCCTCATCAATATCCTCAAGACCTTCCTCATCGTCATCATCATCTTCACCTTCACCCTCCTCATCATCCATGTCAGGAACCTGCCAATCAAATTAGCCAACCTTTTAACTATACATCCTTTGTCGACATAGCAGACTTAAATCTCCTGGGTGACATTTACAGACAATAGATTAGACGTTTAATAGTCACATGTACAGGGTTGCTGTTGTAATTACAGGGTACAGTGGAAATCTTAAACTCAGGTCAAAGTGAAATAAAAACAAAAAACACATATTAACACGAACAGTACTAAACAATCAAAATGACACATCCAAAGAATTAACAATACAGCAGGTAGCACAATGGGCATAAAAGTCCTATTCAAAGTAAAGAGAACATTGATAAGAGGGAGGTGTTAGGCCGTGGAGACCACTCACCAGGTAGTACTGCAGGGGGTTTGGCCAGATGTCATCCTTGATAACCTCTCCCAGCTCATCTGCCCCAGCATCTGAGTGATCAGTGAACCAGGTGAAGAAGCTCTCTGGCTCTTCATGTTGCCTCTTCTTGCCGGCTTTGTTCTGTGTCTGGCTGGAGCGCTTTGTCAGGTCCTTCAGAGACAACGTCACAGGGATTACAAACCAGCTTGTTTTTGTTTGTTTTAAAGCAATGAGTTTGATTGCATAGCAAAACAAATGAAATACTGAACACAACTACCTGGCATGAAAACCAAAAGGCTCTGATCACTAAGGTACATACAACATTCAGGTACAGTGTTTCGCCATTACGTTGAACAGACTTTTTAAAGAAAGTGACGCACTGGTTTCTGCCAAATGCCATGCATTAATAGACTGCAGTACTACCAAGCATTTGAAAATACAAACGTGAAATACCTTTCCTGATTTCCATTTGATTTCTGTTGACTTTGAGGATGGGTCTCCACTCTCGTTCAGATGGAACTCTTTGGAAAGGACTTTGTTTTCAAAGTATGGATTTTCGTCGTAATACTGGAACACACGTCAATTTAATTTAGTACATTTTAAGGTACGCTATAAAGTCCAGACATTAATGCAATATCCTGTGAACACAATATGGTGGCAATCATTATCACTTACAAAATCTATTCTGTAGCCTGATTTGATATCTTCAAACTCTGTAACCTCCACCCTGGTCAGATAGTGAAGTGCCTCCTCATCTTCCTCCCCAAGAAGAGCAGAAACTGTAGGGACAAACAAGAAAACAAAGTCAGAATCTGAATATTCTAGGTTCCAGTGGAAAAATCCGGAGAGCCCAAAGGGACATGCTGAAGCTCACCTTGTGGATGGTTGACGAATGTGGTGACCCAGAAGTTGGGGATTTTAGCAATCAGTTCTGATCTCTTCTGAAAGAACGGCTGACGGAGTTTATTGTATTTCTGTTCTACTTTCAATATCTCCTCACTCGCTTGCTCGTTCAGTCTGGAGAAAAGAGATTGCACATCAAGCACCATTATCACACGGTTAAACACTTTAGTTTTTCTGATACATATACATTTTAACTTGACTGGCTTACCTGTCAATTTCGTTTTGAACTTCGTCGATGTGTTCAATAGCTTCCTGTTGCTCTTTTTCTATTAGGAAACAAAGTTCAATAATGTCAGAAAATATTGGAAACCATCGGTGCAGTGCATTGGTGTTCACCAGACGTCAAAATTAAAGAGTAACTACCAACTAACTTCCTGCGCACTACCAACAAAGAATTAAAGATGTAACTTAACTGTAGCAAACAAAGTTACGAGCTAGTGGTTTTGAAATTGACCCTCAACAAGCTGCTGCTCTCAGGACCATTGATGGAAAATCATTGCAATAGGTTGCATGAGCTAATCACTAACGATTTGCAATCTGAAAAGGGGTGAACATTTTGCGGAAATATTATATAAATCTTAACCAACAAGTTAATTGCAATGCATGAGTTTTAGCAGCACCCTTTTGTAGCGATTTCATAGCAGCTTGCAAACGGCGTTTCCTGCTGGCTACAGTGAGGATGGCCGCGTGGTTTAAATGTGGGACTCCGCATACTACACTCTGCCTCCTTCCCCAACACTGTCTAATAGCTAGGTAAGTGCGCATTGTATCGAGACTATGACCAAGTTTGACAAATATCCCTCAATCGTTAAATCCGTTAAACTCTTCCAATGGGCTTCTTCTCGAAAACTGTGGTTCACTAGATGGTAGCTAACTACCGTTAGCCATGTTGCCAATTTCACATTCGCAAACTAGCTAGCGTTACGGCTTGCTTCATCATGGCGGATATGCACAACAACAAAGTAACACTAGGCCACGGTTATTTCATTCAACATAGAAAACACATTACTCCTCAGTCAACTGCACAAATACAGTCTATTATAAAACAAATGTTTTGTAATTGTATTTATAGTAGTAACGACTAGACTTGAGAACGAAAATACTTAACAGGACATGCATTGATTGGACAATTAGTTAGCCAGTTAGGAAATGTTGCTAGCTAGGTAACATGGCCTCCATCACCGGTCTAACGTAGTAGCGTTAACAGCTAGAGACAGAACTAACTACGCACTCACGACAGACAATACTGACTGCACCTAAAACCGGCCAGATTCATAGTGAAAAGTCCACAGACGACAAATTACGGTTTGTGAACTATTTTACTTTAAAGTAGTAGATTTTGGTAGAACTAATAAAGGAAGTGCAAATGGCGGTGAACTGGAGGCCGCCATTCCTTACCGGAGGTCTCGTCCGCTCCGTCATGGTTTGAGTTCAGCTCCTTTTTACTCACTTTTGCCGCCGGTGCCGACATTTTTTTTCGCAAGCTGTGAATAACAGACTTCGGGAAAGAATACTGAATTTGGTTTTGTATTCTCCCCGAACAGGAGATTAGTATTTCTAAGTACGATGTCGGTGTGCTATAACAACGTGTGCAGCGCTCCTCCACACAATATAATGCGAAGAAGTCAAGCACATTTAGACACTCCACCAAGAAGCTCTAGCCCGCTCACGCGCTCCCTTTCATTACGAACGCGCCTCAGCAAATGGAACCGATTGGGCTCCGCCTCTCGAGAACAAGTCTGCATGCTGGGTTCTAGTGTTGCTTTCTCATAGGTGAGATTAACTTCGAAAAGGCGGGATTTTACATCAACATGGTCTTTGTAAAATGTTGAATGAATTTACATAATCACGTACATTAAAATTATCACGGCTAACAGTTTCACTTTTAAATAAGTCTATTTATTTTGTCGTCGCATTTGCCCTCCTACCGTACCCTGCTGCAAAGGGAAATGTATTTGTTTCAGGTTATGTGGATATATACTTTAAACACAACATATATAACCCCTGCAAAAATCTTGGTGTCCTTGGTAATGCGTTTTTTTAAATAGGCTTGAAAGGAAAATATAAAATATTTGTGTCAGTATTGTGTCATTGCCACCACGACAAGCAAATTACATGATAATAATGTTTTTTCAAACGTTTGTGTACTTGGTTACCATGGATATGAATAGCGACAGTGGAGAACATGGATGTCATGGAGGGAGACTCACATTACCAAATAGGATATAATTTAATCAAATTATGTTACATTTTTTGAATTCTGTTTTAAATATGTGTATATAGGATACATTGTATGCTAGCAGTTCAACTGGAGTTAGCATGCTAGAATCCCAGCTATTTATAACCAAATACTGTACAAATGTAATTCCCACCACAAGTCATTACCACCACATAATAATACCACCACATAATGAACTGTGATGTTAAGGACAGAATGTGATGGTAATGACAAAATGTATTAGTTCATACATTTTTACTTACATTAAGACCTGAAAAGACACACAAACTACACATATGATCATGGTTAGTTGAAATTGAATACTTATTTGCTAAATAAGACCATTACATTTTCTATTATGTTAGGATGATTGAGGGATTTTGATGCCTATTTATATGACTTACTATGGTTAATGACTTTAATTGTATTATGTTTTATTTTTCTATAAGAGATGACAAGGACATACACTATATATTCAAAAGTATGTGGACACCCCTTCAAATTAGTGGATTCGGCTATTTCACCCACACCCGTTGCTGAAAGGTGTATAAAATCGAGCACACAGCCATGCAATCTCCATAGACAAAATTGGCAGTAGAATTGCCCGTACTGAAGAGCTCAGTGACTTTCAACTGGTACCGTCATAGGATGCCACCGTTCCAACAAGTCAGTTCGTCAAATTTCTGCCCTGCTAGAGTTGCCCCCGGTCAACTGTAAGTGCTGTTAATATGAAGTGGAAACATCTAGGAGCAACAACGGCTCAGTCGCCAAGTGATAGACCACACAAGCTCACAGAATGGGACCACAGAGTGCTGAAGCGCGTACAAATCGTGTCTTCGGTTGCGATACTCACTACCAAGTTCCAAACTGCCTCTGGAAGCAAGGTCAGCACAATAACTGTTCGTCGGGAGCTTCATGAAATGGGTTTCCATGGCAGAGCAGCCGCACACAAGCATAAAATCACCATTCGCAATGCCAAGCGTCTGCTGGAGTAGTGTAAAGCTAGCTGCCATTGGACTCTGGAGCGTTCTCTGGAGTGATGAATCACGCTTCATCATCTGGCAGCCCGACGGACGAATCTGAGTTTGGCGGATGCCATGAGAACGCTACCTGCCCAAATGCATAGAGCAAACTGTAAAGTTTGATGGAGGAGGAATAATGGTCTGGAGCTGTTTTTCATGATTCCGGCTAGGCCCCTTAGTTCCAGTGAAGGGAAACCTTAACGTTACAGAACACAATGACATACAGAAATGGTTTGTCGAGATCGGGGTGGAAGAACTTGACTGACCTGCAAAGAACCCTGACATCAACCCCATTGAACACCTTTGGGATGAATTGGACCGCAGACTGCGAGCCAGGCCTAATCGCCCAACATCAGTTCCCGACCTCTCTAATGCTCTTGTGGCTGAATGGAGGAAAGTCCCTGCAGCAATGTTCCAACATCTAGTGGAAAGCCTTCCAAGAAGAATGGAGACTGTTATAACAGTAAAGGGGCGACCAACTCCAAATTAATGTCCATGATTTTGGAATTAAATGTTCGAAGAGCAGGTGTCCACATACTTTGGGTCATGTAGTGTATATTAACAAAATCAAATAAGATCCTTTAAGATACCAGGAGTATCTTTTAAGAAACAAAAAGAAAGATACCTCAAGAGAAAATTAAGTGGTGAACTGAAATCCATCTCACAACTTTCCCAGCGAGAAAAAAGAAAAAAAGGAGGCCATAGAAAATAAACCAAAGAAACAGAAGATCAACTATCTAGAAAATAGTGGTTATGGAGTCATACCTGTCAAGGAACACACCACCACACTCACCTGAAGTCTTACAGCTTCAGAATGATGACCTAACTGCCCCTCAAATGACTCAAATGACTCCACATCTATGTGATTGTTTTGGCCCATAGACCGTAATAATTCAATATACAGAAGCAGACAAAGCACAACCTTCCACTTCCACCTGCACAGCACCACAGCCATCTCCTAGCAGACATACATGAGGGACTGATTTGAAAGTGGTGTGTTGTGAAATATGATGAAGACCCTTACCCGGGTATTATACAAGACGTTGATGCAGAGAGATGCGCTCTAGTCAAACGATAAGTTTTGTGGGAGCCAACTAATTATTTTGGCCAATGAGAGAGGACATTGTGTTGTACCAACCAGAGAATGTGCTTGGGCTTGTCCCTGAGCCTCATCCAGTGACAAAATGGCATATGATGCTTGATGGCGCAGTCTGGGAGGAAATTTGCTCTCTTGTTAGCAATAGAGTGTGTTAAGGGCAAAACCTAATCTTGAGTAAGCACACACCCGTCTCATGAGTCTGAATCAATAGGCAGCAGCCAGTGAACAATAATTTGTTGAATGTCAACCAGTGTTTCCAACCTTTTACATGTATTTCTGCCTAACGTATTGAATCCCAAAATGGTCTAAAATATGCTTAAGTTATAGAGGCATGTATCTTTGTTTTTTGAGGTTTTGAATGGTGTGTTCTACAGTTGAAGTTGGAAGTTTACATACACCTTAGCCAAATACATTTAAACTCAGTTTTTCACAATTCCTGACATTTAATCCTTGAAAAAATTCCCTGTTTTAGGTCAGTTAGGATCACCACTTTATTTTAAGAATGTGAAATGTCAGAATAATAGTAGAGAGAATGATTTATTTCTGCTTTTATTTCTTTCATCACATTCCCAGTGGGTCAGAAGTTTACATACACTCAATTAGTATTTGGTAGCATTGCCTTTAAATTGTTTAACTTGGGTCAAACGTTTCGGGTAGCCTTTCACAAGCTTTCCACAATAAGTTGGGTGAATTTTGGCCCATTCCTCCTGACAGAGCTGGTGTAACTGAGTCAGGTTTGTAGGCCTCCTTGCTCGCACACGCTTTTTTAGTTCTTCCCACATATTTTCTATATGATTGAGGTCAGGGCTTTGTGATGGCCACTCCAATACCTTGACTTTGTTGTCCTTAAGCCATTTTGCCACAACTTTGGAAGTATGCTTGGGGTCATTGTCCATTTGGAAGATCCATTTGCGACCAAGCTTTAACTTCCTGACTGATGTCTTGAGATGTTGCTTCAATATATCCACATAATTTTCCTGCCTCAACCAGTACCTCCTGCAGCAAAGCACCCCCACAACAAGATGCTGCCACCCCCGTGCTTTACGGTTGGGATGGTGTTCTTCGGGTTGCAAGCGTCACCCTTTTTCTTCCAAACATAACAATGGTCATAATGGCCAAACAGTTTTATTTTTGTTTAATCAGACCAGAGGACATTTACGACAATGCTAAGTCATTACGACAATGCTAAGTCATTACCATCACGGTACATATTTCTGAGGAAAAGTTGTGTTAAATTACAATTGATATTGATGATTTTTCCAATATGTGAACCTTCATTTCTAAAATAATGTAAAATATTGATATTTTGATGTGGTAAATACATGTTTCTGAGTATCATCAAGGCATATACGGACATTTAGACATGATGAATACATATAATTAAGAAAACTTCAAAATCGTTAAAAAAACATGATCTAAAAAAAACGTGAAATGTTATATGAACAATTTCTGTAATTTTCTTTTCAACTAAAATAGCAAATCTTATGACGTGGTGGTAGTGACATTTTCCCTCTGGTATTTGGGGTAACCAATAAATATTGTTATATTCTTAAATAGAATGGTCTCAGCCACTATTAGATCTTGTTTCCAGACAGAGTGAAGAAAATATTCAGATAGATAAAAAGCAGTTCAAGAGGTTTCATTTTCAATAACATTTAACATCCAAAAGTGCCCGTATTTGCAAAATCAACCATATGGTCACCTGATTTGATGGTCCATAATACAATTAATTTTGGTCCCTGGCTGCCTTGCCAACGTTTAGCTGAACATCATAATTCATTGCTCATTCTTACATCTGTCACCCAGTGCTCATCAATCTTATCCCACACTTCTCCTAGCATAGTGTAAAAATTATAACATAAAGCTATTTTATAAGTGCACATATTTTTACAATTATTACACTGCATGCATCCCATTTAAAACTGGACTTAAAGACATGTCCTTCTGCATAAAGAGCTGCAGCTGACTCCCAGGAGCGTTTGATGTATGTCCCAGGCGCTCCCCCATGCTGGAATGGGTTTAGAAAGGCTCTAGCTGGATGCTCTCTGCCTGTCCTGTGGAGAGCGTCTCTGTGTTTGTCTTTGGTTGGTGACAGAGAGGAACATGTGGTTCTGCGCTGGCCAATGCTGAGCCTGGACAGGGACATCAGCACTCAGACTAACAGCAGTGTTGGCACAGCAGAGGGATCCCTGCCACCCCTGCAGGAAGCCGACACAGGAAAAACACAGTGAGAGAGAGAGGGAGGGGTGAGAGAGTGATTAGTAACAGAAAGAAGAGGCGAACAGGATGCAGTGGAAGAGGGATTTTGCAGAGCAGTCAGCAGAGAGGCGAAAACAAACACAAGGAAAGACTGCTGTGTGACCAGATTCACAAGATGTAAAGCAGCTTCAGGAGGAACCCTGCCTGCTTGTTTGCCACTGATGCTCTGCAACAACAACAGCAGAGGACTTGTTGTGTTTTCAAGGATAGTGAAGGTGGAGAGGTACAATGTGAGAAGCCCTCCTGTGGCCAAGAGGATGACAAATTAGCCCGTATTCAGCAAGGAGAGACAGGAGTGCTCCGAGGTTAGTGAAGTGCATGGTCATACTACTGTTTTCACCTGGTTTAGGCATGTTTGTATTATTATTTTAGCTCATACATCCCTTTTTTCAGATTGGACACTGGCAGAGCTGAGACTTACACAGATGCTTCTTGTTTTTTAGTTTCTCATTCACCACTATTTTATGAGTCAGACAGACTATCAGAGTATTTATTTTCTTGGATCAATCAACATGGAGCAGGTTTTGTTCAGGTGTACTGTACTGGACTGGGTGTGTTTCCGCATCATTGTGTTAGTGTTATTATCACTTTCCAGGATCTGGAGATGCTGTCTACAGCTCAGCAGATGCTGCAGGACAGCCGTTCCAAGATCGAGCTGATCCGAATGCAGATTATCAAAGTCACCCAGACTGGTGTTGGGGATGGGAGCAGCAACCATGACAGCACCAATCATGGAGGTCAGAGCTTTATGGTACAGTTTAGTTAGGTGATCATGGTTACAATATACAGTTAACTCAATCCACATCTTTGCACAGAATTTAAAATGCTATCAGGATTGCACTGCCATCAGATAGATTAATGTCTTGTATCTTACTATAATTTGTTAGGTACAGTGCATTCGAAAAGTATTCAGACCCCTTTACTTTTTCCACATTTTGTTATGTTACAGCCTTATTCTAAAATTGATTAAATACATGTTTTATTTTTTGCAAATTATTAAAAATAAAAAACAGAAATACCTTATTTACATAAGTATTCAGACCCTTTGCTATGAGACTCGAAATTGAGCTCAGGTGCATCCTGTTTCCATTGATCAACCTTGAGATGTTTCTACAACTTGATTGGAGTCCACCTGTGGTAATTTCAATTGATTGGACATGATTTGGAAAGA
This sequence comes from Salvelinus namaycush, assembly GCF_016432855.1. Taxonomy (NCBI): domain Eukaryota; kingdom Metazoa; phylum Chordata; class Actinopteri; order Salmoniformes; family Salmonidae; genus Salvelinus; species Salvelinus namaycush. Next base: position 20,070,320 of record NC_052307.1, on the reverse strand, counting down.
CACATATCTGTCTATATAAAGTTCCACAGTTGACAGTGCATGTCAGAGCCAAAACCAAGCCATGAGGTCTAAAGGAATTGTCTGTAGAGACAGGATTGTGTCGAGGCACAGACCTGGGGAAGAGTACAGAACATTTTCCCCAAGAACATAGTGGCCTCCATCATTCTTAAGTGGAAGTAATTTGGAACCACCAAGACTTCCTAGAGCTGGCCACCCGGCCAAACTGAGCAATCGGGGGAGAAGGGAGGTGAACAAGAACCCGATGGTCACTCTGACAGAGCTCCACAGTTTCTCTGTGGAGATGGGAGAACCTTCCAAAAGGACAACCATTTCTGCAGCGCCAATCAGGCCTTTACAGTATTAGTGGCCAGATGGAAGCCATTCCTCAGTAAAAGGCACATGACAGCCCACTTGCACTATACCAAAAGGCACCTAAAAGACTCTCAGACAATGAGAAACAAGATTCTTTGGTCTGATGAAACCAAGATTGAATGCCAAGCGTCACGTCTGGAGGAAACAAGGAACCGCTCATCACCTGACCAATACCATCCCTATGGTGAAGCATCATGCTGTGGGAATGTTTTTCAGTGGCAGGGTATGATAGACTAGTCAGGATCTAGGGAAAGATGAACAGAGAAAAGTACAGAGAGATCTTTGATGAAAACCTGCTCCAGAGCGCTCAGGACCTGAGACTGGGGGGAAGGTTAACCTTCCAACAGGACAATGACCCTAAGCACACAGCCAAGACAACGCAGGAATGGCTTTGGGACAAGTCTCTCAATGACCTTGAGTGGCCCAGCCAGAGCCCGGACTTGAACCTGATCGAACATCTCCGGAGAGACCTGACAATAGCTGTTCCATGACGCTCCCCATCCCACCTGGCAGAGCTTGAGAGGACCTGCAGAGAAAAATGAGAGAAACTCCCCAAATACAGGTGTGCCAAGCCTGTAGCATCATACCCAAGAAGACACAAGGCTGTAATGCTGCCAAAGGTGCTTCAACAAAGTACTCAATAAAGGGTCTGAATACTTATTGTAAATGTGATATTTCAGTGTTTTATTTTTGATTAATTTGCAATAATTTCTAAAAGCCTGTTTTTGCTGTCTGTAGATTGATGAGGAAAAAACAACAATTTAATCAATTTTAGAATAATGCTGTTACATAACAAAATGTGGAAAAAATGTCTGAATACTTTACGATGCTCTGTAGTTCCAGTGTTTGTTTTGCTTGCTATTTTATATGCTGGTATGATTATGAAAAATGTAACACCACTGAAAATGACAACTGTATTACCTATGTGAGGATATATCATAATGCTTTCTCTATGCAGTCTAAGTCTGAACTTGGCCTGTTTTCTCATGCATCATTGATCCAGAAGGAAGTACCCCAGTGGGTGTAAATCCCCTGGACATCCATGTGGCTGAGTTAAAACACTATGTCCAGAGAGAGACAGAGGTGGTGAAGGTGGCCAGGGATGTGGTGAAGCAGCTTGAGGAGCTGCCATCCCAGGACCAATTAGCCCTGGCTGAGGTGGGCTAGCTAGGATGTATCTATAAACAATTTTTTATTGTTTTACAATTCTATTTGAAAACATTCTAAAAACAACCTACAAAATTAGTATAATTTCAGAGGGACTAATGAATATTTTGTACAATTAGTTAGTTTGAGAGTGGAAAGAGTCTTGGTTAGAACATTTTTTTTTGTGCCTATGCTATGCATATATGAGAAAATGCATAAATCTCTCTACCAGGCCCGGTCCCGTGTGCAAGACTCTTCTCAGAAGCTAGATCTTCTGCGACTTTCTCTGGATCACCGCCTGGGTGAGTCATCTCAGGAGGCTCTCCGGGAGCCTGTCACCAAAAAGGGGCTCCCTACAGTATCCCCACCCCAGGAGGGACAACAGCAAAATTGCCTACTTTGCTCCTTCCCCTCCTCCACCTCCTCATCCTTTCTCAAGCCGGCCTCCCTAACAGGTAACTACTCTCTTCAAACCTTACAGGTATTTTATGTCTGTTTATGGATCTGATGTAAAAGCAGAATGATCATGTTTATTTTAAGGCCTGTTCTCCTGATACATGTAATATTTTACAGGCACACTTGAGGTCATGCTTCTGGGATGTGAGGACTTGCTGAAATCACTGCCAGGACGAGGCCAAATAACCAGTGGATCGTCTTCTCTGGAGAGCCCACCAGATTTCAATGTCAACAGCCAACCTAATCACACAGAAAACCTCTCCTGTAAGTCCCCATATAAAGGACATTAGCCCTACACAGCTCTTTAGTGTTAGATTCAACATCCACTACCTCCTCTTCTGCAGGGGATTGTACTGCGTCTGTATGGTATTAGGGTTAGTGCCCAGAGGGCCAGTGACTTTGTGTTGAAGCTATGGTTGTTGCATTTGAATATCAAAAGTACTGCACCTGTAGAACCATGTCTCCTAAATGTTATTGTAGTCATGGAAGTACAGTATAGGACAGTAATATCAGACTTTCTGTCTGGCAGTGGAGATAAGTGCAGTGTTGAAACTGGATAACAGAGTGGTGGGTCGCACCCACTGGAGACCTTTGAGCAAGCAGGCCTGGAGACAAAACTTCAGCATCCAACTGGAGCGGGTAAGTAGTGTCAATGGAGTGGGCAATTGATACAACCAGTTGAAGTGGGAGAGGTGACTGGTTGAGGCAGAGTTCTTTTAACTGAACACCAGGAGGAACCATTGTACTTCACATAACTGGTTGTATGGGAACTCTATGGAATTGTTGTACATAGTCTGAAAGTGTCTGTATTGGTAAAATACCATATCATTTCTCAGTTGGGAGATTGCACATGTATTTCATCTTTGTGCCCCCCAGTCTCGGGAGCTGGAGATTGGGATCTTCTGGCAAGACTGGAGGGTGATGTGTGCAGTCAAGTACCTGCGCCTGGAAGAGTTCCTGGACAACCAACCACATACCCTGTGTTTGTGCCTGGAGCCCCAGGGAACACTCTTCACTGAGGTCTGATTCCTTTATATTTCTGAATGTGAGATGGCTTTGCCAGAGTTCGGTCGATCAACCAGATACCCATATGTAACAAGCTACTTGTTTTTCTGGTGGCTTTGCAGATTACATTTGTCAACCCTGTGATTGAGCGCCAACCCAAACTAAGGCGTCAGAGGTGCATTTTCACAAAAGAGAAAGGTACTGTATGTAACCTGGCTGTGGTCACAGATCAAATAGACCTACTCAAGTTACTATTGATGATAAGTGTTGATGGGTGTTCCTGTCCCTCCACTCAGGGAAGAACTTCCTTCGTGCTGCCCAGATGAACATGAACTTTGCCACATGGGGTCATCTGATGATGAGTGTCCTGCCTCAATGTTCCTTTACCACTTTGAGTCCGTCTACTTCCTCTGATGTTGTGGTCAACCCCCCACCTTCTACCAATAAGGCCACTCGGTTAACCCCCTTACTGCCAGGGTGAGAAAGAACACAGTGCTGCCCATGGAAACACAATTAAGAACTTAGTAGATACAGTAAAATAAGTATTTTGAGTAGTGTATTTATAAGAATATTTGGTTATGGGAGTATATGTAATATCTTTATCATTGCATGATTTCCCTGAATATATGACCATCACTGTGTTTCTCTATATCTGCAGGGAAGTGCCGGTGATTAGTCTTAACATAAGTGAAGAGCGTTTAGCATTTAAAACGTTTAGCGTTGACCAAGGAAGAAACATCCCCAACACGGTGTCAACAGCACAGAAAACACCACCTATGCCTACTCTGACAGAAAAAGAGGTGAACACCCATACCAGCTCCACTAAACATAAAATGGTGGTTCCAGTCTATTGTCATCTTGTTAAAGTAAAGTGCATATAGTGCATTGGTAGACTTGCTATTTGAACAAATGACTGGCCTTGATTGGTTCATGATTCTACCTTCGTAGCATATCCGTCTGTCTCTTTTCAGTCCTCCATTGAAAACTACACAGAGAGAACAAGGATGCAGATGGAAGATTTCAAATGTATCTCTGTCCTGGGAAGAGGACACTTTGGAAAGGTCCAGACTTTTTTGCCAACACGACATTATATTACAGTACTATATGATTTTGCACAGCCCACTGCTTCATGTACGCCAATGTTCACCCTATCCAGGTACTTCTAGCTGAGTTTAAGAAGACAGGAAAACTCTATGCCATTAAAGCCTTGAAGAAGAGGGATATTGTAACCCGTGATGAAGTGGACAGGTTAATGTTCTTTATTGGGACATATACCATACAATGAATAGCCTTGCTCACCTTACACAAATACATTAGTGATACTCACAGATAATAACTTATTTACAGTAAGAAATGCTCTTTTTGATGCCTTCACAGTCTTATGTGTGAGAGGAGGATCTTCGAGATGATCAATGCATCGAGGCACCCTTTCCTGGTCAACCTGCACGGCTGTTTCCAGACCAGTGAGCATGTTTGTTTTGTCATGGAGTACTCACCAGGAGGAGACCTCATGATTCACATTCATAATAACGTCTTCTCTGAGTTGCAGACCAGGTGAGTTTTACCCGACAAGCACATACACATACACACACACACACACACACACACACACATGCACGTGCCATTAAAAAACAATTTGGACAGCGCAAATGTGTATTTTCTTTGTGTTACAGGTTCTACTCAGCCTGTGTTTTGCTGGGTCTAGAGTTCCTGCATCTGAATAAGATAGTTTATCGGTGAGTTGTGTCTATGAGTCATATTAACTAGCACTTAATACAGCTCTGGCTACAGCTTATTTCATTTGCATGTGTTTTTCATAGAGATTTGAAGTTAGACAACTTGCTGATGGATGCAGACGGATTTGTTAAAATCACAGACTTTGGACTTTGTAAAGAAGGTAAAATTATGGTTTATTATATCTTACGACAGGGTTTGTGGTTATGTGTGGAAATTACATATGACAAATTGTATGTGTGTGAGCGTTTAGTTAAATGCTGCTCCATCTGTTATTGTACTGGCAGGGATGGGGCATGGCGACAGGACATCAACATTCTGTGGAACCCCAGAGTTCCTGGCGCCTGAGGTGCTTACTGATGATAACTACACACGAGCTGTGGACTGGTGGGGCATGGGCGTCCTTATCTTTGAGATGCTTGTTGGAGAAGTAAGTCATCAACAGACCAGAAACACACTCCATAAAACACAGTCATAGATTTTTGTAAACAACAACAACAACAACAAAAACAGTCACAAATCAATAATAACAGCACAAATACACAGAAATGTAATGCTTTATAGTTTCAATGACTGGTGGTCGTATATCAGAATAAAGGCTTCCCCCTCTCCATCTTGTGCCAGTCTCCATTCCCAGGAGAAGATGAAGAGGAGGTGTTTGACAGCATAGTTAATGATGATGTTCAGTATCCTGGATGCCTCTCTCCAGACTCCATCTCCATCATTCAAAAGGTAACAACCTCCCCTTTCTCTGCTCATTCTGTCTCTCATATTTTTTATATATTCGGAAACCGTTCAGAAATAGTTTTGTTATGAAAATATCAGTGTTTGTTTTGAACCATCCCCCTGTCTGTACATGCTGATCCCTAATCAAACCCCTCCTCCCTGCAGCTTCTTAAGAGGAATCCAGAGAAAAGGCTGGGAGCCGGAGAAGGGGACGCAAATGAAGTCAAGGGAGAGAAATTCTTCAAGGTAATTTAGTTCAAATCAAATAATATTCAATCAATGCTTTTAGATATACTGTAAATGCATCAACCTTATCTTTGAGATGCTTGTAGGAAAATAACGTATATTTTGCAATTTAACCCATATGCACTGTATCTATTTGACAAACAGACTATAGACTGGGATGCACTGCTAGCTAAAAAAGTGAAACCTCCGTTCCTGCCAAAAATTAAGGAGTCTGTGGATGTCAGTAACTTTGACAGCGAGTTCACGAGTCTCCAGCCGATCCTGTCACCTCCTCCCGTGTCCTGCAGCCTCTCCCCTGAGCAGCAGGAGGCCTTCGCAGATTTTGACTTCTCAGCCCTGCATGGATGAAGCAATCAGAGACCAGGGTTGCATCCAGCTCATGAAACGGTTGCATGAACAGTTCCATAGCACAACCTTTTCATAACTGACAATAACTGAATGTAGCTCGCCCCAATGGTACATGTAGATGAGGCGGACTGTCCTCACTTCCATCAAAAGCCATCATCAACAAACCCAACCAAGCAGGATATGGGATATCTGCAGGTGGAAAGTAATTTGAATGCAACCCTGGTATTTCTGTGCCATGAATTAGTCTGACGGCCAGGTTCTATGACTGTTTCATTGTTTATAGTACCCAGTGACATCCAAACATTAACACTAGTGTGTAATGCTCTGGATTTCACTCAAATAAAATTGGCTGCCATCTAAGAAACATAAAGGATTTGATGAGAGGTCTAATGTGGACAGAATTTGAGCATGCTTTGTGGCCTTTGCTTATTTTGCTATTATCAGATAACTGTTCCCTTCAGAGAGGTACACGCTGCCATTTCTATGCATCACTGTGAGAGGCTTTGCCCACTGCCTTGACTGAGCAAATGAAAAAGGCTGTTTATTCCTGTTACAATATGTCTTTTCAAAATGTTGTTCTGTGTGAAGATGAAAAATTCCATGTTCTCATACCTGGGTCCAGTTATTCCCTACCGATGTGTGTTTAACTACTAACTCCTACTAACATATCTACCTTCTACCTACCAGCCAAATTATTATTTTTAGAGTGACTAAAATGTGCATGGCACACTTGTTGTGAACTTAGTTTTATGTAGACATTTTCATGAGAAGCCATTAAATAAGGTAGCCATATTTATGAATAAACCAATATTGTGGGATTGAGCACTTAATGCAATAACGAGTGAGATTGTGAAGTGAGAGGCTGATAGTTGATTATGATAGAAATAGTATTTATTTTGCTATTAAAATGGTTCAATAGTTGCTGCTAATAATTATGCATTACTGTATGAATGTATGTGGATTACTACAAAGAAATGTAAATGAGACAAAATGAATGAATATTCATTGAAATCATTAGTGTTTTATTGTGTTGTCTATGTCAATAAATACAAAAATATGAATACATTATTTCCAATTAATGAAAGAGTGAAAAGTTTTATAAAAGAATACAGGTAAAAATTCTAACGTTTCAACATATTATAAAACAGAGTACTAAAGTTAATGCATAACATTTTTGATCAACACCTTTCAATATTACAGTACATCATTAGTTCAACATGGCAAAATAGCATACTCAATGACTCACGATAAACTGTCACTCAGTTAAACAAAACAATACAAAATACCTAGGACCATGTATTACATAAATATCAAAACATTAGGCAACTTCAACTTTGCAAAAAATCTAAATGATGGGGGAAGCAGAATGGAAGGCCTACGCGGTGCCACGACCCTGGATTAATCCTATAGCCTGGTATGGGCATGTTGTCTGTAGAGTGAGGTCAGACGTGATTGTGGCTCCCTCTGTAGTACACCTGCTCCCACACCACAGTTCGGCACATGCAGAAGAAGTCCCAAAGATTACAGAGAATGCCACGATCAAAGGGGTTCTCCTCGTCACTGTAGCTCTTCAGGTAGGAGATCCGGTGGCGGGACATGAACTCCCAGGTGGTGGAATTGATGGAGATCAGATAGAGGTGGCAGCCCAGGAGCAGGACCACCACCAAGGACAACACACCTACAACACACAGCGCTGCCAGCAGAAACCCATTCACAATGAGCCACAGTTTCCAAGTGCCAGAAGAATGGAAACCTGACCTGAAAGACAGAGTACATCAAATGATATTGACATCAATAATACAACAAGAACTATTGCGTATGTGGGACAAATAGTATTTCATCTACATCGCAATAATAATACCTCATAGCTACTTTCATCAGGTTAAATCACCCACACTCACCAAGCAATCTGCAATGCCCAGAGTAGAGCAAGCAGCTGAACAGCCAGATAGATGATGAAACAGCGGTGGTTTCTCTCACCCACACAATTCTCTATCCACGGACAGTGATGGTCAAACCGCCGCACACAATGTTTGCAGGCCTGGCAGTGCTTAGCTCTCATGGGCTGCTGCTTCAGACAAAGAGGAGAGAACAAGGAGTCATACATACTAACAACAACATAGCACACCCCCAATATGTCATCTCATCTGTGATCCAAGATTGTAGTTATAAGTTATTAATGATCTAACTGCAACTGGATGGTATTCTACCTGTAGCAGACAGTAGCCACACCGGCGCAGGCGAGGTATGGGGTTTTGAGGGATCATCTCCTCCAATTCTTCACCTGAGCCCTGGGCATACTCACACATTCAAAGCAAATATAATGTAACATCAGTATGGAATACATCTTATTAGAAGGGGTTTTGGGGGAGGGTTGATGGGGGTTAAGGCTCACCTTGACACTGTCAGAAAGAACAAAGCCCGGGTCCATCAGAGAGACAGTGAAATACAGCATCACTGACAGCAGGACTAGCAAGGAAAACACTACAGGCTGCATCAACTCTCCATTCTCCCTTTGTCTTCGGAGATCTTAACAGGCAAGATATAAACTCACTTAAACACCACATAAATCCAACACGTGGAAAATTGTGTTGTTAAAATTACTATTGTATTCGTTGTGACTAAAATATATGGCTGAGAGCAACTACTTTATCTAGCCTGCAAGCTATCAATAGTATTGTTGTCATAATGTGACAGTCTCCAGTCTCTGTTGCCTGGTAAGCTAACGTTAGCTAGCTAAATGGCTAATCAATATGGTTCGCCTCGAAGAGAAGCTAACTTACCGGTGTCATGTAAGAATAGTATCAGTGTAATAACCCATGTTAGGATGACATGTGCGGTCCTAATTAGAAAATCAGATCGAAACACGTTTTTAAACATCGTTGCATGATTGAACGAACACTAGCTAGCAAAGTCACCTAGATAGTTTTATTTGCGACTTCCTGTTTTGGTACTGCATGTCGTTTGTGTCAAACTTAGTACTGAAATCATTGGGGGGAAAGGGTGGTGTCAATTCTAAAATCGGAGTCGTTTTAATAAAATACCCTTATTGAACATCCAGCCGCAAGGATACACACGTGAGGAGTCAAGAAATACACGTGAATATTATACAATACTTTTCATTTATTTGCTCAAAGAACATTGTACAAAATGGTTCATTTTTTAAATTTTTATAATTCAATTATTATTTACAAAAGTTGAAGTGAATTCCCAGTTTCAATCTAAAGTTAATGCAAAACACTCAAATGTGTCTCCAGCATGAATTAAAGTGCATTAGTATTACTCATCGATCTTCTCAAAGCTCTAAAATCATATTTGGTTTTAGGTATAAAGACATTGATTAAGTGTCCTGACAACCAAGACTCTCCTGATCTTGACTTGAGCTCAAATACAGAGATTTGCACTCAACACAGAAGTAATTATTGTGCATTTCCATAATAAACAACTAAATGTAAACGGACAAACTATTACAGTTATATATTAAGTGAAAATATGCAGGATGGACTCAAGCAATCATTTATTGCATGGTTTGCATTGAAAACATTTACAAATATATGCTCTTTAACATTGCAAAATAAGATCACATTGGCTTCTTATGCAAACACACCCACAATACTTGTACATTATATGGCTCTTCAGTTAGTTATCCATAACAATCAAACCTATGAACATAAAGCCAGTTAGTGCTATGTTCTGAACAAAAAACAGACATGCCATTCTTAACTGTCATACCCAGACAATAAAAAACAAAAATAAAATGGCAGTGTTTATAAATTGTCTATCTGCACCAAGTGAGAAGGGGAAATAATCACCATGTGCTTTTTCCCAATTCTTTATATCCAAGGAACATTAACGAATATCATTTTCATATCAGGCAAATGTGGGGGGGATAGCCAGTAACTACTCAGAAAACCCATTAATGCTAAGGAAAATGTCTGAATACATCATGTTAGTCAAAAACATTTGTTGTGCATTGGGCATAACTGAAGTAGTTTCTACTTAATGAGTCTGGTGCAGTTTGCACTGTTGCATAGCCTAATTTACTGAGTGAAACCAAAGAGAGACAGGAACATTATTACAGAGGCACTAAACCACAAACTGGCAACAGCAATAATTGGTCCCCAATTACAGAGTTGCTAACCAACATTCATTGTCAAATTCTGGTAATAATTCAACAATTGATCTTGTAAAATAAACTATTAAATAATAGTAGAAATAGCAATATTGAGGGACGCCGCCCCCTCCATTTCAGCTCACAGAGTTGATACCTTTTCTTTTCATTCTATTGTCCCTTGTTCTACTCCATCTTTTGGCATTCACAGAATGAGATGGCTCCACAAACCTCAAGTGTCAGAGATTCCTCAAGTGTCAGAGCCTCAACTCGGAGGGATCACACACACACAGCTTTCAAAGCTGAACCATTCAGATGTCGTGAGTCACCTTCTCATCGCGACTTAACTCCCAGCGACATCTTCAGGTTCTCGTACACCACATAGCTGATGCTGACAGCTGGAATGACCTTCAGGAAGTTAGGGGCCAGGCCCCTGTAGAGGCCAGTGGCCCCTTCTGTCTGAATGATTTGTTTGAAGAGCCCTGACATTGTCATCTGTGGGCTGCCCTCCATCATGGCTATAGGAGAGACATGGCACACAGTTAGCATTAGCGCCAAAGATGAATACAAAGGAACAGCAAAACTGGTAGTTATTTATAACTGCATCTCAATAAAATAAGGAAGATTTAATATATTTGAAAGAATATAAGCAGTGTAAATTAGGTGTATTGTTAAAGGTCTCACCTTGTGCCTGCATGCGGGTCCTGACCAGGGCTAGGGGGTAGCTGGCCAGCTGACCACAGGTGCTGGAGACTGTGCCACAGCCAAGCAGAACTAACACTCCCGGGTCAGTACTTTTGGTGCCATACTTTTCTAACCAGGAGTTCTTCAATGTCTGTGGAAAAAAAGAACAGTCAGAGAATTCCAAATGGAGCATACAATGCAGTGAAAACAGCTTTGTAAAGTCATATCCGGGTCTCTTCTTACCTCATACACAGCCAGGTCGATTCCAGCATAGGGGATGATGCCCATCATGTTGGGGATAAAGCCCTTGTAAAAGGCACCCAGTCCCTCTCTCCTAAAGATGTTCTTTGCACAGTCAGAGATGCCAGAGTACTGACCAGTCTTTCGCAAGGCAAGCCGTGTTTTCAGAACCTTGTGTTCAGAAATGAAAGACTATGAAAATCTATCAGGTGGCATGTAATCAGATTGAAAACATAGGCATTACGAACTTATTTGCAAATCAATCATGCATTTTTGTCCTTTATATCCTGACAACAATAATAGATGTAATCATTCCAGGTCTATGCTAGGGGGGATGATTGATGGCTGCTCACCTCCATGGGGTAGATGGTGCTCTGAGCAATGACTCCAGCCATAGAGCCAGCTACAAAACGCTCCAGGATGCCAAGTGTCTCCTTATCACTGCCAATCAAACGCTTGATCTGTGCCAGAGAGTTTTTCAGTTGAAAGGAGAGAGGGGAGAAAATAAGATGGGGCAGACACTGGTTAGAACATGAACTTGGTCCTTACATCAGAAATTGAGATTAAGGAATTATAATAATGGTTTATATATCATTTTAAAAAGAGTAATAGAAATTCTCTAAATTAAGAAAATAATATAGGAGCAAGTACCTGCTCATAAGCCATGAACTTAATGGCAGTTTCAGGTGCAATTTTGACGATGTTCATTCCGTTCCCTCTCCACAGCGACCTCATCCCACCTTCTTTGATCATCTGGGTGAGCCCACTCATGATGCACATGTTGTTGCTACTGGAACCATGGACCTGACAAATAAAGAATATCAATGTTTATCATACAGAAGTCACATGAACAATAACACAATTAGGGCCGTATTCTGAATTGAGATCTGTGCGCTTAACTCAAATTTTCATGCACATCTTCCATTGACGCCAATTAATGATTTACATGAAAGTCGGGCCTTTTATTCTCATAACATTTCTTCAGTTATCAGGCATAAGCTTTGAGAATGTGAACATATTTGCTCAACGGGGGGGGATCAGTGTGGAACAAGTCACGTGTTCTGGTATCAGTTGTACCAACACAAAGATGACGCTAGACGACTTGTTCAAACAGACCCACTAACGGCAATCAGGGGTTACTGATCCCCACATTGCTATCACGTAAAAGCAGATCTAATCTCTCCTGATGCAGCCAATCACAACTCACCAGGGACGATGTGCTGGCTCTTAGTCACTAACATCGGTCAGCTGAATGAGCCAGTGGGAACGAACAGCCGCCAGGACTCTTGCCCTCTGTTCTGGCACTAATCTACGTACTCATTAACCCATGTATGGCTCTTAGGTAATCAATGAATAGGTAATTGAGGGCTAGGTGTACCATTACTAGGACGCAAACTGTTGTTGGGAATACAGGGCTGTCATACTATCTATTAAGACAGTAGATCAAGGGCTTCTTACCTGCATGAGTACTTTGAGACGGTCTAAGGGGGCGGTGAATGTTCGGGACACTGCTCCTGCACCTCCGCCTGCAACCAGATGCCTCCACCACATTCCTGTCAGTTTTTCCTCTGTTGTGAAGTCATCAGGCACCATCAGATTCTCACCTACATCAAAGAGCTACAGAGAGCAGAAAGATATAGAACATGAGTATTATTATACACTATTAGCTTCTCTTTTGGCCCAAAAGACATTGGAGTTATCTAAGAGCAGTTTGCAATTATAAATATAGTCAAGCTATTAAAAAAAAGGGGTGACTGAACATTTTTCAGTGTGTGTGATTTCTAAGGCCCCATGTATACACAAACCTTTCATCTAGATGTTGGGACAGGAAAGAGTGGTATTGACAGTAAAATGTGCAGCGTGTGTCTGCCCTCATCCCTCAAAACATAGGTCACTGGTCATGAGGCTTTAGGTCAGTGATTACTTCATGTTCTGTGTTAGGAAGCAAGTTGAATTCTGTTGTTTCCTGCTCTGTTATTTCTGGGACATTTCTTTGTAATCTGATATCAAACCAGAGAACATAAGGGCGCTTGTGCTTTGATGTCATGGTTCAGACTGCTGATATTATAAGGGTATAGAATGGAGTGCATGTTCCCTTGTTGTAAAAGCTATCTATTACATAATGACAATCTGAGTCAGCTAGCGAGACTCCCCACTCTAGACATAGCTTTGGGTACAAGTCCCTACAGAGGTGCCTTTGCAAAGCCACTGCCAGAGTACAGGCTCTATCCCCCTGAAGCTTCACCATGCCAGGGATGAATCACCAGCTGAAAAGTATTTCATGATCGCCAAGTTGATATTAAAATCATGTTATATTAGTGTGAGTAACACTGCTGGCATGAGATGGTCAGGCCAAAGTGACTTCAGTGAATGCCGTGGGACATTTTCTTTGGCCTTTGTTTTAGGTGGTCATCCCATCTCCAAGCAATGCTTCTGAATATATTTTGCCCCAGCTCAGCTTACAAATGTTGTTCTGTAGCTCTTGACACATAGGAGAGGTAAACAGGCTAAGATTTAAAGCTGGCTTTTCTTATTAAGACATACTGTATTTCATTACCCCACCCGCATGCCTCCCAAGAACACACTGTCCTGTGAAAGTGGTTCTGAATACCGAGGGGATAATTTGAGTGTCCTCTTAGCACTTTACAAACGTAATAAACATTTTACACAAGGAATAATTAAAACTGTAATCAACATTTGATATACAAGGGGGTAATTCATGATTCATGTAAATCATGACATTACATTCAGAGCGTTCCTATCCTATTTAAACACTAATAAGACTTAACTGGTGACGCACGTCCATTGACAGTGTTAATCTATGTAATAGGATTAACATCCCCATTCACAAATTTGAACTTTCAGGGATTAAGTCAGTGGATACAGAGTGTACTCAAATTAATGTGAAATAGAATTGTTCCCTGCTTGCTGGATAGCTAGTTCACCCCCCCCGTCCTAACCATCCTTCTCACCGTGGAATGTTTCCAGTAGAGGGTGATCTCAGGGATGTTGTTCTCTTTGGGCTGTAGCAGAGGGTAGTTGCTCCACTCATTCCAGTCGATGGTCATTGTGCCATTCTTATCCATGCTATTGACAAAGATGAAAACAAAACCATAAACTCTTGAGAATATGAATCAAACTGGTAACAAAAGATATACCGACAAGATTGACCAAAATCTTAAGGGAACACTGCTCCATCCTAATATCTTACCTTTGTAGAATCTTCTCGGCATGCTGCTGTGATATGTGAACACCAAGGTCCTGGAGTGACTCCATGATCTCCTTAGAATATATTTTACCTGAATCACAATGGAAGAAGACAATTCATCACCAATCAGAATTCCACCTAAATCGGAACAAAACATTTGAATTGTGTGGTAGCTAAGGCATGTCCCCAAACTGTAACAGCTGATTTGTGGATAATTGCATACCAGCTCTCCTTCTGTCCAGGCTCTTGAAGACAAGTTTCAGGTCTTTCTCATGATCTTGCAAATAGTTCACAAACTCCTCGAAGACCATCTGCCCATTCAGGTCCTTATCTGCACTTTTCACTGCTTTCTGCAGAGGCAAACAAAACCAAATGGTCAACAACAGTGGCAAGGCACACTGACCTGCTTTCTATTATCAGACATTATAGAGGGGCCCATTGAAAATCAATCAACTGTAGTAAAGCCTAGACTGGGGGCTTTTCTGGAGGTGGACAATACTAATGGAATGTATTGTAAGCACCTGGAAGGAGGGTAAAGTGTGAATAATTTCATTCTCGATGGTGTCATCACCTTAATGTCCAGTCACGACAAACCATTTCAGCAATGTCTCTGAGAGGCAAAGACCACAAAGGTCATATGTTGAAAGCATGCTGACTCAAATCTAGGCTAACCTGTCCTACATTCACTGTCAAATGTGACATACGGCTGGTTAGAAGGAATGTACTCTATGGGAACACTGTCACATACTGTAGTTCAATACAGTAAATCAAATATCAACACCGGCCCTATTTTAGACCAGGTAGACAGGCTTAGTGTGAGTTTGCAGGATATAGATAGATGTACCAGGCACTATTACCCACCCCTGAAGACATGAGGGCTCAAACCACAATACCAAACTCTGCAATCAACACCATGCCTTGCCTATGATAAGTGGGTCAAACAGTCTTGGGGGTCTTGAAGCTCCAGCCAAGACTTGCATGCAGTTATTTAATCATTCCATCATCTTCCAGTGATTTCTTCAAGCTAATTTTCAACCCTGAATCTGATGGTTTAGGGCTCCAGGTCATTGATTATATCAATAAGAGGGTCTTGCAGGCCAATAGTTTTAATTTGCAAGCCCTAGGAACCATCAATGTGTAGCCAAACAATAATAATCCATCTATGCACTATTTGATCTTTTGAAGATAAATAGTTGAGTTATTCAATTAACTTAAACACCTTCATGAAGTAATTAATTTTTTTAATATATTAAGGAGCATCATTATGTCATTATGTTTAACATTATGTTCAGATAGGTGAACTAAATTGCATGGGAGCACTGGGTAGGTGTAGAGTTTGACTAAGGTTAGTGCTATCTGGGATCATTGGGACGTTCCTATCTTTAACCTACCCCCTACTTTTACCCTAAATTTATCCCAATCCGTACCGTTTTAAATGACGTGAGTTGGGACGTCCCAAAGATTCCGTTTATACTTTTCCTTTTGACAAACGCATAGCCAAAGTCATAAACGCCGCCCATTTATAAAATGCATTTCTTTAAAAGTCATTTTAAACCCAACTGTAAACACACTGCTAACCTTATGCCTAACTTTAAATTAAGACCAAAAAGGAAATTTTAGTTATGAATTTTTACTTTATAGGCCACTTTGACTGTGGTAACTAGTGGAAACCGTGACAAACCGCGAGTACAGGAAAGGGTTTGTACTTACAGGAAACTACGACAGCATGATCGTTACAAAAATGTGTAATTTTGAGGAATAGCCAAATCCAACAGTCAAAATGTAAAACTTGATGTGAACCCCACCGAAGCATAAAGACATGTAAGTAAAATAATATACTGCATGTTTTACCTTTCTCCATTTCCGATAAGTAGAAAACTCTTGTGAAGGTAGAAACACACTCAATTTGAAGAGCGATTTCAACTCCGATGGTAGTCCATTGGACTCAAAATACTCGAATTCAGTCGCATCCGAATTCGGAACAGGCACATAAAGGCACAGGCCAAGCATATTTAAAGTAAAGGTAAACACGTTCCACAATAAATAAATAAATAGCTAGTAAGTACACCAAAGACTGTTTAACTTCGCGTGTTAATACTAAAATGCCGGTAAGGAAGTGCGTTGTGTTATAGAAACCCATGAAACCACTCCCTTTTAAAAACAGACCTATTTCATTGGCTCCTACGATGTATTTTTTTCCCTACTCCGTAACGTAATTTGCTCGACCCACCACTGTATCATTCCATTGCGCCCTTTACGCAAGATCAAGGCCAATGACCCCCCCCCCCCCCCCCCCCCAGAATTAATCATTGTTTGTCATTCTATATTGTCATTCAAAGTTGATGGATTCTACCAACAGAACAGACTGAATAATGGCAAATACATTCAAAGATGGCCTGAGTTCAACCAACATATCATAATAACAACTTTCTGAGAATGTCCAGCTTAGACAGAACAGACAAGCAGTTCCTTGAACTGGTATGTTCCTTGGATTATTATTCAGCCTGTTAGTAACAATGTTTACAACTCTAGGAATTCTGAGATAACTTGACGTGCCTTTTATCATCTTATGTGTTTAATACCAACATTCTAGGAGGACTACATAGCAGAATTGATGCAGTAAATGGGCTGTGTGATAATTTGCTTTTCTCCCACACTAAAGAGAATAAAAAGTAATCAACAGATTTAAAACTTTTAATATGTGCATTTTTATATTATTTTTTACATGGGGGTTGTATGTCCTGCAAAGGTCTGCACTTGTCCCACCAGACACTAAAGAACATCATGAAGTTGTGTAGTAGAATGATGAAAACATGCCCAGATTTAAATGCCAGGGGACAAGCGCCAAGTACTATTTGCATTTGAAAATGTGACATGTTGCATTTGAACCATTGTTGACATTTTGTTAGTGGTCCAGTCTGAGGGTATGCACAAATTATGGAGTGTGGAAGTAGAAAACACAGAGAGGTGCTGCAGATAATTAACAGAGACAAGTGCAGGTAATTATATAAACAATAATAACATGTTTTGCAGAATACGTTTTATGGAACCCATTGGTCTATTGACATGGATAGCCCTTCCCTGCAGTTAAATTACCTAGTGGCCTCATGGGTGAAATGTCAATAATGTTAATTATGAAAAAATATTCAGAAACACCAAATGTTTGGCTTTTTTTTTTTTTTATATGTCAAACGGTTTTGGTGTATATCAGTCTTCTGTGATGTATATAAAGTGTAACATTGGGATGCAAACTCAAAATTGAACACATTTCAACTATATCTGATATGGTACAGGTGTCTTATTTTTTTTAAGCCCACAACCATGTGTGTGAGGTGTATACTACTGTTTCAAAGTAGATTTGTTTAAGACTACCAAGAAACACTGTGTGACCCTGATTTAGCCCACTGCTGTAAAAGGTTGTGTTTTCATTAAAAGACAACCCCTCATAATCTGTACCCAAAAACTATTCTCAGTAAATGTAAATAGTACCATATGAAAAAGTGTAGTGTTAATGTTTAAGTGTCAAACATGAGTTCTGATGAGAATTTATGGTCGGTAGTCTCGGTACATATTTTCTATTTAAAGAACATGGCACCTCTTAGGCAATAACATCTTTAGAGATTGCAATAACTCTGGGACAATAATAGTTCGACAGGCAAGCTTCAGGGATACCAATTTGGAGTTCCAGGGCTTTTTGGCATACCTAGATTCCAGTGCAAGCCCAGTGCTAGCAGGACCTCATCACAATGAGCATTCCAATGAAACTGAAAAGGGCAGCCCTTTAATTGTTTAGGATCTCTCTGCCACCTGTAACTTCACAGGCATTTTAATAATTATTGTTTTAGCAAGGTGAGAGCAAATTGACCAACTTATAAGAATAATGTACACTACATGACCAAAAGTATGTAGACCCCTGCTCGTCGAACATCTCTTTCCAAATCAAATTGTATTGGTCACATACACATGTTTAGCAGATGTTATTGCGGGTGTAGCGAAATGCTTGTGTTTCTAGCTCCAACAGTGCAGCAATATCTAACAAATAATATCTAAACATTTCACAACAATACACACAAATCTAAGGTAAAGGAATGGAATTAAGAATATATAAATATTTGGACGAGCAATGTCGGAGTGGCATAGAATAAGATACAGTAGAATAGAAAACAATACAGTATATACACATATGAGATTAATAATGTTGACATATTTTGCATCACTCAAGTGACTAGTGTTCCATTATTAAAGTGGCCAGTGATTTCAAGTCTATGTATATAGGGCAGCAGCCTCTAAGGTACAGGTGATGGCTATTTAACAGTCTGATGTCCTTGAGATTGAAAAACAGCTTCTGTCTCTCGGTCCTAGCTTTGATGCACCTGTACTGACCTCGCCTTCTGGATGATAGCGGGGTGAACAGGCATTGGCTCAGGTGGTTGTTGTCCTTGATGATCTTTTTGGCCTTCCATGGGAATTAATATGGAGGTGGTCCTCCCTTTGCTGCTATAACAGCCCCCACTCTTCTGGGAAGGCTTTCCACTAGATGTTGGAACATTGCTGCATCAGCGTTCTAATTCATCCCAAAGGTGTTCGATGGAGTTGAGGTCAGGTATCTATGCAGGCCAGTCAAGTTCTTCCACACCGATCGCGACAAACCATTTCTGTATGGACCTCGCTTTGTGCACGGTGACATTGTCATGCTGAAGAAATGGCCTTCCCCAAACTGCTGCCACAAAGTTGGAAGCACAGAATATTCTAGAATGTCATTGTATGCTGTAATGTTAAGATTTCCCTTCACTAGAGCTAAGGGGCCTAACCCGAACCATGAAAAACAGCCCCAGACCCTTATTTCTCCTCCACCAAACTTTACAGTTGGCACCATGCATTGGGGCAGGTAGCATTCTCCTGGCATCCTCCAAACCCAGATTCGTCTGTCGGACTGCCAGATGGCGAAGCGTGATTCATCACTACAGAGAACGCGTTTCCACTGCTCCAGAGTCCAATGGCAGCGAGCTTTACAACACTCCAGCTGATGCTTGGCATTGTGCATGGTGATCTTAGGCTTGTGTGCAGCTGCTCGGCCGTGGAAACCGATTTCAAGAAGCTCCCGACGAACAGTTCTTGTGGTGACATTGCTTCCAGAGGCAGTTTGGAAGTCGGTAGTGAGTGTTGCAACCGAGGACAGACGATTTTTACGCGCTTCAGCACTTGGTGGTCCCGTTCTGTGAGCTTGTGTGGCCTACAGTATCACTTCGTGGCTGAGCCGTTGTTGCTCCTAGACGTTTCCACTTCACGATAACATCACTTACAGTTGACCGGGGCAGCTTTAGCAGGGCAGAAATTTGACTTGTTGGAAAGGTGGTATCCTATGACGGTACCACATTGAAAGTCACTGAGCTCTTCAGAAAAGCCATTCTACTGCCAATGTTTGTCTATGTAGATTGCATGGCTATGTGCTCGGTTTTATACATCTGTCAGCAACGGGTGTGGCTGAAATAGCCAAATCCACTAATTTGAAGGGGTGTTCACATACTGTATCTCATTATGTTCAGTAATATCACTTGAAATATACGTCAAGTGATTCAAATATTACAGGGTGCAAGTGCAACCATGATGCCGTGTACAGGACACTTAAACTATAACGACACTGTCTGATAAAAAAAAAACGTGGTCTTTGGCACAGTTTGTAAGTCTCAACATTCTGTCCTAGAACACCACAGAATGGGCTGGTTTCGAATCAATTTCTCTCCCCCACCAGAACTGAAGTAGAATATCTTTTAAATGTAACCACTCAGATGCATATGCAACTTTGAAACATGTAGGGGCTGGAGGAAACAAGAAAATGTCCATGACAAAAGTAATTGTAGCCCTAAAATAATTCCCTTTTATTTGTAGAATCATGGTTTCAAAAGTGGTAGTCTTTGCAAACACTATTCTAATACAAAAGGATGATTATACTTTGAAACAGTTATTGCACCCATAGCACATATTTCAACTTAGATTTGAATGAACACAGAAAGATGTGATCCATATCAATGTGACAGCCCCAGTTAGTGTTGGGATTAAGACATGAAAAGAGAGAAAGGATTTTAGTCCAAGCAGGCCATGTTTTAGGCCTATTTATCTATTTTGATTCCTTGGGGCTCTATCACTCTCCTGTGGCATGGTCTTGTTATGACATGTAGCAATAGCAGTTTGAAAGTAAGTATTCACCTGTGTCTGTATATAGTCAAACAAATTATTTAATAAATAAAATACATTAGCTATAAAAAGTGGAACCTGGCTATAACCTATGAAACAATGTTTCCCATATGACATATCCTTATTTACAGAATGACAGAGGGAGAAAGTTCAATAACTAAAACCTGTCTAAGCATAATGAGAAGAACATGTGTGTTTTAGAGGTTGGTTTTTACACACACACACACACACACACTTACTTCCATTCTGGTGGAAAAAGTACTCAATTGTCTTACTTGAGTTAAAGTAAAGATACATTAACAGAATATCACTCAAGGAAAAGTCACCCAGTAAAATACTGCATGAATAAAAGTCTAAAAGTATTTGGTTTTAAATACTTAAGTATCAAAAGTAAATGCTCAAATGTTCTTAAGTATCAAAAGTAAAGGTAATTTCAAATTCCTTATATTAAGCAAACCAGACAGAACAATTTTCATTTTATTTATGGTTAGCCAGGCTCCTAAACTCAGACAATTTACAAACAATGCATTTGTGTTTAGTGGGTCCCCTGGATAAGAGGCAGTAGATGATCAGGGATGTTCTCTTGGTAAGTGTGGGAATTTGACAATTTTCCTGTCCTGCTAAGCATTCAAAATGTAAAGAGAACTTTTGGGTGTCAGGGAAAATGTACAGAGTAAAAAGTACATGATTTTCTTTAGGAATGTAGTGAAGTAAAAGTTGTCAAAAATATAAATAGCAAAGTAAAGTACAGATACCCCAAAAAACTACTTAAGTAGTACTTTCAAGTATTTTTACTCAAGTACTTTACACCACTGATTAGACATAGGCTACTGAGCGGATGGTTACAGTTATCGTCCTGAGACGTACCTCTCCACCTCTTATGCATAGCCACAAGGGGTCGTATTCACCTCGTCGATGGGAGCACCAGCCTACACGATCAGTGACGCGAAAGCATCCAGGGGCGGAGCTAATTGAGCAATTTTGGTATTGGTTCGTTAGAACCATACCCAATTTACTGTGTGGGTTGCCGGTGGCATGTCAATTGCATTTTTTCCAAGCTTTAGCTTGCGATATGTGGAAAAGAGATAAAAATGTAATGATAAAATAATTAGAGGCTGTTTGAACAGAAAAGGGCCTGACAAATGTGTTGCTTGTTCTACAATGTATTGTACTCCAAGATTTCAAGACTGGTCAGTAGTTAGTCAAGAGCATTTGAGTCAGCATCGCATCAAGCACACAGAAGAAAAAGTTGCGAGGTGCCAATACACACTGTGGTCGGTCTCAAGGTATGTAACCAATGTTTTGTAGTGATAAGTCATATCAGATTGTTTCAATGTGTTATAGTCACCACATCTGTTTCGAATTTAATAGGCTGAATAAATAGTGTAGCCTGTTTTAATCTCTAACCGTTGTCATCAGCTAAATCGTTTTGTCATTGTTTACAGGTCCATTACAATACCCTTCGATGGCTTTTTTTGCGAAAAAGAAGAAATTCAAGTTTCAGACACATTTGACATTGGAGGAGCTGACTGCTGTGCCTTTCGTGAACGGTGTATTGTTCTGCAAGCTGAGATTGTTGGACGGTGGAGACTTTGTTGCAACTTCATCAAGGTAAAATGTTGCTTTGTGTTCGCTGTGCGCATGCCGCATGGACAATATAGCAAACTATTACCAAACGGCTGTCATAATATTAACTTTAAATGCCTCATACCACCCTTAACCCGGCATAACGTGGTTTTTACTTCATTGTTAGTAAACAATGTCTGTGTACAAATAATTTCAAAGCATGTCTAACATTGTTGGATTTATGTCAGTCATTGGTAGGGTTGCAAAATTCCTGGAACTTAAAATATATTCCCTGTTTTACCCGAAATCATTGTTGGAGGATAAGCAGAATGTCTGGAAACCTCCAACCAGGATTTCTGGAAAACCAGGACATTTTATTGAAAGTTCCAGGGAATTGTGCAACCCTAGCATTACATCCTATTAAGGATTACAAAGGGAAATACAGACGTGAGCTGCCCAGTGACAAGAGTTTACCAGACCTTCAGGCAAGCAACACTGAAACATGCATGAGAGCACCAGCTGTTCTGGATGACTGATAACGCTCTCGGTACAGATGTGAACAAAACCTTTAAACAGGTCAACATTCACAAATCTGCTGGGCCAGACGGATTACCAGGACATATACTCAAAGCATGCGTGGACCAACTGTCAAGTGTCGTCCCTGACCGAGTCTGTAATACCTACATGTTTCAAGCAGACCGCCATAGTTCCTGGTGGGAACAATAACCCTTTAAAAGTTGTATCAATTTTAACCACTTTTTTCTTGTTGCTAATATGAACTAAGGTCCTTAGGCTTACAAAACCGTACCGCAAGCTTCACGTGTTAATGTTCAAACAAAACTCCCTTGTACAGAAGACGCCTTGGTCAAATTACTTAGTGCATTCGGAAAGTATTCAGACCTTGACATTTTCCACATTTTGTTACGTTAGTCTTATTCTGAAATGGATTAGATCGTTTTTTTCTCCCTCTAATCTAGACATTTCAAATTTACATAAGTATTCAGACCCTTTACTCAGCACTTTGTTGAAGCACCTTTGGCAGCAATTGCAGCTTTGCTTTTTCCTGGGTATGACGCTACAAGCTTGGCACACCTGTATTTGGGCAGTTTCTCCCATTCTTCTCTGCAGATCCGCTCAAGCTCTGTCAGATGGGGAGCATCACTGCACAGCTATTTTCAGGTCTCTCCAGAGATGATAGAGTTCAAGTCCGGGCTCTGGCTGGGCCACTCAAGGACATTCAGAAAGAGTTCAATCTTGGTTTCATCAGACCAGAGAATCTTGTTTCTCATGGTCTGAGTCCTTTTAGGTACCTTTTGGCAAACTCCAGGCAGGCTGTCATGTGCCTTTTACTGAGGAATGGCTTCCACCTGGCCACTCTAACATAAAGGCCTGATTTGGTGGAGTGCTGCAGAGATGATTCTCCCATATCCACCTAGGAACTCTGGAGCTCTGTCAGTGACCATCAGGTTCTTGGTCACATCCTTGAACAAGGCTCTTCTCCCCCGAGTGCACAGTTTGGCTGGTCGGCCAGCTCTAGGAAGAGTCTTGGTGGTTGCAACCTTCCATTTAAGAATGATGGAGGCCACTGTGTTCTTAGGGACCTTCAAAGCTGTTGAAATGTTTTGGGTCCCTTCCCCAGATCTGTGCCTCGACACAATTCTGTCTCAGAGCTCTCGGACAATTCCTTCGACCTCGTGGCTTGGTTTTTGCTCTGACGTGCACTGTCAACTGTGGGACCTTTTATATAGACAGGTGTGTGCCTTTACAAATCATGTCCAATTGAATTTACCACCGGTGGACTCCACTCATTTTCTGAAAAGTATTGTTTGTTAATATTTGCATAGAGTGAGCACTGTATTCTCTGGCGGTTTGTATTTCATACATGGGGCGCATGGACATTTTGCAGTGCACAAATAAGGACACACTGAAGATAAACAACTTGTGCAATATATATGATACTGCTTTTATAACTTGGGTTTCAGATATAGTGAGTTAGATTTCATGATTAATGTTCACATTTTAGTGCAAGCAGTTCACAATGCAGAAATAGATATTGTTGAAACTGGGTGGTTTGCACCCCGTTCTACCTGATGTTACATATATGAAACATTGCATAACTATTGCAAGGAGTGTTGAATTGTTTTCTTTAGAAATGCTATTAGGGATTTCTTTGGGCAGTCTAACCACGGCTTAATGTTCACGCAAGTAAAACTGGGTCTGGGTTTCTAAGGGTTAAACTTCCTCCTCTGGTTTAGTACCTAGGTCATTGTTTACTTTAGTAATATAAATGGGAACACAAAAGGATTCCGGTATTTGATCTGGGATTGTTTGTTTTAGAGTAGGCTGGGGAGGAAAGGGATGCTCCTCTGGGGCTTTCAGTGTTTGGTAGAGGGGTGTGGGACTTCACACACTGACCTAAAGATGAAAGGTAGCTGCACAAAAACAAGATTTAGGGGGACCTGTGTTATGTCTCTTGGATCTGAGGTCATCAGCGTATTTGTCCTAGATGTCCAGAGAACACCCCACCTTATTTTATTTTATAGGATTCATATAATATTCAATAAATATAGTACTTAACATCTGATTTGGACCAAACTTCTAACAATGAATAAGACATGAGGAATCCAAAGAAATTGTCAAGTCATCCACATTTTTATTTTATTGTATTTTTTAAGATTCTTTACCATTCCTCTGGAGTTTCCGATAGGCGCTCTGTAGAGAACCATATGATGCAGAAAGACCTAATTGAACTTCTTTACTGTGTAGGGCCTTTGAAAGAGCACAAAAACAAACTAAATCATCATGATAACCCTTACTATGATTACTGTTCACAGGATGTTTTTCTCCTATATCTGTCGTCATTGATAAACAGAGTTAAAAAGAATGTTGCCCTCCACTCCACTTCCCTTGCAATGATACAAGACCCGCCGGGTATGCTGCACCCCTTAAGTCTATTTTTGAGGATTATATAACAGATTGGATGGAGACCATTTATCTGCTTGAGTTATCTGGCAATTCTGTCTCTGGTTTATCTCTGTAACCCGAGTGCAGGAAACAAGGTCTACTCAGAGACACAGAGACTGATTTGGTGGTCCCATGTCTTTGATAGAGATTGTGTGTTATCATAGGGCCTGGGGAGTACAGAACTCCCTTTGTTCTGTTGTTGCCTGAAATATACTGAACAGAAATATAAACGGCACATGCAACAATTTCAAAGATTTTACTGAGTTACAGTTCGTATAAGGAAATCAGTCAATTGAAATAAATGAATTAGGCCCTAATCTATGGATTTCGCATGACTGGGCAGGGGTGCAGCCATGGGTAGTCAGGCCCAGCCAATCAGAATACATTTTTCCCCACAAAAGGGTTTTATTAAAGACAAAACTACTTCTCAGCACCCCCCCTCAGGCAATCCCGCAGGTGGAGAAGCCAGATGTGGAGGTCCTGGGCTGGTGTGGTTACACGTGGTTGTGAGGCCTGTTGGACGCACTGCCAAATTCTCTAAAACGATGGTAGAGAAATGAGCAATTGCACGCTCCCACAACTTGAGACATCTAGCGTTGTGTTCTGTGACACAACTTCACATTTTAGTGGCCTTTTATTGTCCCCAGCACAAGCTGCACCTGTTTAATGATCATGCTGTTTAAACAGGCTAGGATCTATTTTTCTCCACTTACTGTCTGACTGACGTGTCCAAAGTAAACTGCCTGTTACTCAGGCCCAGAAGCCAGGATATGCATATAAGTTGTACCATTGGATAGAAAACACTTTGAAGTTTGTCAATGTTAAAATAATGTGTGAGACTATAACACAATTGATATGGTAGGAGAAAATCCAAAGAAAAACCAACCAGAATTTTTTTTGGGGGAGAGCCCATGCTCTTTCAATGGAAAGCTATGGGTCCTATGCAATTCCAGCTCCCAAACAGTCTTTGTTCAAGATTTCAGGCTTGTTTCTTCCCAAACGAGGAAGAATTTAGTTTTGGTACTGGGAGTCAGAGTTGGAAATCAGTCTGCGTGCACTTGCTAATTTTACTCTTCTATTTAACATACTTCTTTCTGCATGAAATATTATAGTTTAATTACATTTGAGGATTAAATGAAACTGTATTTTGACTTGTTTTAGTGGTAGCTTTTTGGATTCCTTTCTCTGCATGTTGAACGAGTGGATTACTCAAATCAATGGCGCCAACTAAACAGACTTTTTGGGATATAAATAAGGATTTTATCTAACAAAACGACCATGCATGTTGTAGCTGGGACCCTTGGGATTGCAATTCAGAGGAAGATTTTCAAAAAGTAAATGAATATTTAATCGCTATTTGTGATTTTATGAAGTCTGTGCTGGTTGAAAAATATTTTTATATGGGGTGCCGTCCTCAATCAATCACATGGCATGCTTTCTCTGTAAAGCCTATTGTAAATCGGACAATGCAGTTAGATTAACAAGAATTTAAGCGTTTAACCGATATAAGACACCTAGATGTTTAATATCCATAATTTTTATGATTATTTATTTGAATTGCGCGCTCTCCAATTTCACCGGATGTTGTCGACAGGTGTCCCGCTGGCAGGACGCCTATCCCAGAGAGGATTTATTAATCAACTTTTTTATATGCCACGTGTCAGGTGGATGAACTATATTGTCAAAGGAGAAATGCTCACTAACAGGGATGTAAAGAATTGTGTGCTCAAAATTGGAGAGAGATATGCTTTTTGTCAATATATTTTTACATGAGTAAAACCAAGCCATGAGGTCGAAGGAATTGTCCGTAGAGCTCTGAGACAGTATTGTGTTGAGGCACAGATCTGGGGAAGGGTACCAAACAATTTATGCAGCATTGAAAGTCCCCAAGAACAGTGGCCTCTATCATTCTTAAATGGAAGAAGTTTAGAACCTCCAAGACTCTTCCTAGACCTAGCCGCACGGCCAAACTGAGCAATCAGGGGAGAAGGGCCTTGGTCAGGGAGGTGACCAAGAACCCAATGGTCTTTCTGACAGAGCTCCAGAGTTTCTCTGTGGAGATGGGAGAACCTTCCGGAAGGACAACCATCTCTGCAGCACTCCACCAATCAGGCCTTTATGGTAGAGTGGCCAGTCCTTAGTAAAAGGCACATGACAGCCCGCTTGGAGTTTGCCAAAAGGCACCTTAAGGACTCAGACCATGAGAAACAAGATTCTCTGGTTTGATGAAACCAAGATAGAACTTTTTTGCCTGTATGTCAAGCGTCACATCTGGAGTAAATCTCTACTGTAAAGCATGGTGGTGGCAGCATCGTGCTGTGGGGATTTTTTTCAGCAGCAAGGACTGGGAGACTAGTCAGTATCAAGGGAAAGGTGAACGAAGCAAAGTACAGAGAGATCCTTGATGAAAATCTGCTCCAGAGCACTAAGCACCCAGCCAAGACAACGCAGGAGTGACTTCGGGACAAGTCTCTGAATGTTGTTGAGTGGCCCAGCCAGAGCTTGGACTTGGATCCGATTGAACATCTCTGGAGAGATCTGAAAATTGCTGTGCAGCGACGCTCCCCATCCAACCTGACAGAGCTTGAGAGGATCTGCAGAGAAGAATGGGAGAAACCTCCCAAATACAGGTGTGCTAAGCTTGTAGCGTCATACCGAAGAAGACTCAAAGCTGCAATTGCTGCCAAAGGTGCTTCAACAAACTACTGAGTAAAGGGTATGAATACTTGTATGTAAATGTAATATTTCAGCTTTCTATTTTTGACCATCCTCTCTCCCCTCAGCTCTAACTCATTCACTCCTGTTTTGATTCAACGTTGTAGTTGGATTTGAGGCATGTGTGGTTGCCATGGCAGTTTTTAATAAAGCCACCTGCTCTATGGAATGTGGCTGAGAAAGTTTTCAGAGACTTATTGAGGGGGGTGGGCAGTGATTAGCGTGGCCCGCTTGGTAAGAACTTGAGAAGTATGTGTGTGGCAAAGAACCAAGGAATGCAAAACCGAGACAACTATATAAAGAACCTATGTGAGGAAAAAAATCTAAAATGGCAGTGAACTAGAATACTTACATAAAATGTGTTTCATTGCAATTATAGACTGTACATGTTTAATCATTAAGAGTGGAAATGGGGATGTCTAATGCATTTTAAACAACATTTAAGTAGGACCAAAGGTTTAAAGACATGCAATTTGTTGGAGTCTGTATAGGCCTACTATGACTAAAGGTTTAGAGCCAATCAAATAGTTGGAATCTGTTTTTGTAATACAAAGCAGCAGTTTCTCAAGTAAACAACAGGATTTTATTTGGCCAAATTGGCCAAACACACCATAGCTGGTTTTGGAACCGAAACCATACTAGAGAAGGGAAAAACGTTATCAACTTAAACAGTCCTCTATATTCACTATGTGGAAGGTTGGATCACATCTCTTGCATTTTAGCCGTGTGTTGATGCAGAGAGGGTACAGCCCTATACTAGTCCAGCATTGTATCACTCTGTCATGTGACTTCAGATAGTATGCCCAAAGATGGTGGATAAATGAAGATGTCCCAGCCGTTTACCATTGGACAAAAATTGTCACTTAAGGGGTGGTGCTCCCATAGGCACCAATGTGATAGCAGCTGGGTCTGCTTAGTTCATTGGCTGTATATGAACCAGAAAAAAGGAGCGAGTAAGATGTCTCGCTTCCTCTTCCGTCTCTGGTATGCCTAAAGTGTGACATTGATATTCAGGGTTTGCATGGTAAAAGCTGTGTGTGCATTTGGAAACATGCTGTCCCTGATGTAGAGGTACTGCAGGCATCACTTGGCTCCCCTGGAACATTTCTTTGAGCAGATGATCCTATGATGCCACTCCCTTGCATGGAGTAGGAAGACATGCCCTGGCCCTGTGCCCTGCAAGGAGCCGGACCACTACGCACCACTACTGAAGCCCCTCTGCAGCTCTATAGTCAAATGTGTCAGCTGGTTAGGGACCATGTGCTAACTGACTGCTATTCACAGGGCAAATGCTGCCTCTTTGCACCCAACCTCTATGGCAGTGAGTTTCTTTTCTGCTGCTTGCCAAAGTGCCGAAGTACTCCCCTGTGTTTATTTCAAAAACAGTGTGCTTATGGCTAGTCCCAGGTACGTCTCTGTTGGTACAGCTGCTCAGGAAGCCTGCTGCATTTGCTGCCTTCTGGGTAAATCCATTTGAATTCAATCACTTTCTGAAAGGATCCCTTTTGATTTAAACCAAATAAGTCCGTTACTTTTTGGACCTGAATGCCAAAACATTCAGGAGATAAAGTTAAATAATTTGGCATACCCCACCATACCATGATACAACCATGTCTTCATTACGAGAAAAGATAAACAGTTGAGTTTAATATCATTTTAAAAGCGTACAAACCGCGTTTAATAAAATATATTTAAAATTAAGTCAATTGTCTAAATGCGTAAACACTGATTTGTTTACATATTCACATATGTTGTAGCTTAGACCCTTTTTCACATCTGAGGTTTTTGTGTTGTGCCCGCCATCGGTTGAGACACAACATGCTCTTGAATACAGGGTGGGTGTCATTTCCATAATATAAATACAATTCATAGAATGGACCTATCCCTTCAGACCACTGCAATTTAGCTGGTACACCATTGACATTTTAAATTGAATTACTACCACAAAGATGACTGCCGGTCCACTGTCGAATGTCAACTTAAATGGTCATTTCTATTCTATTGTCTATATTTCTTATGATTTCAATAGGTTTCCTATGGAGGATTGACAAGATAATCTACAACAGATGTTCCCGTTCAAGACAACGTTCTCTGATCGGTGGACCTCAAACTATCTTTATGGTGCCATTTGAAAAAATGTCAGCCAAAACTTGACACCCACCCATATTCACACAACACAGAAACATTAGATGTAAAATAGGGTCTAAGCTCCAGCATATGCGAATATGTAAAACATCTGAATTTATGCGTTTTTAGATCATTGACATTAAATGTAAAAAAAAAATATATACATTTATAAAATAGTTTGACAACCCTGTAAGGTTTTAAATGATATCAAACTTTCAGTGACATGGATGTCTCATGGTTGAATATGCTAAGTTTTTAATCTTTGAGCACCTTATTTCCAGAATATTTTGGCAATCAGGTCCAGAAAGTAACTTTTTGTGCACTTATACAATGGTTAATTAAATATGTAAGGAAGGTTTCGTTCAAATCAAAAGGGGTGCTGTCAAAAAGTGATTGATTTCAAATGGATTTACCCTTCTCACTTAAATGTTTGGGTTTTAACTGAAGGATGGTTGTTTCACTGTGTATGCTTTGTGGGGATGTCAGCTGCAGTCTGGTAATACCTGATTGTTTGAGCACTCCCACAAGGCAATAGGTACACACTACAGTAAACGGGCTGATCTGTCCACCTCACTACTTTTCTGCTCTGTGCGCTGTTAGTTTTGGTGTATCCATGGCTGTTTGTTTACATTGGAGATGATGAGTCATGCATATCCAGCCCTGTAAATTTACATTAGCTCCTCATGCTCTGTAAGTTATTCATTATTTCTAGAGTCCACATTAAGCCCTGGATTCACTTGAGTTGCTTCTGTGCATTCTGAGTGGCTGGGTCCAGGCATGGGGCATGACTGTAATACTGACAATGGTTACATTCAGTTCAGTTGGGAAAGGGAGAGTGTTAAGTGAGTTAAAATGGGAAGTAGACAGATTATCACCAGGACTGTTTTTACATCAACCGTCCTTCTCTGTATACTCAGCCATTTCCCTGAATGTATGGACGGACAGGGTGACGTCAGGCACTGGCCTATTTACAATGTGAACTCTGTTTTTACAGAAGCCCACAGGCTATTGTTCACCGTTTCCTCAACAAGTTTGCTTTCACTAAAACTGGAGCAAAACGTTGAAGAGTCAGGACAAAAGCACAAGTGATGTCTTATGTGCTATCGAATTAGTGACTTCTTATTGTGAGACCACTCAAACAGTAATGACTGTCATTAACTCCCTTGACACTAATAACAGTTTATTGAGGTTGATGTAGCTGTACTGTAGTGCCATGCCCGCTCTGATTCCTGTCCTCTTGTCCCGCAGAGAGGAGGTTCAGGAGAACTGTGTTTGCTGGAAGAAGAGGTTTACCTTTGTGTGTAAAATGAGCACCAACCCCACGACTGGAGTGCTGGATCCCGCTATCTGTCGGGTCTCTGTGCGGAAGGTCTGTCTGTCTCTGACTTCTGGGGGACCTGTCTAAGCAACACACAGCTCTTTGCTGTTATCTTTGTCTGTGAACATCAGGGACTACCATTTCCTGCGTGTACCGCTTTGTTATTTATCTTTCCATTCACTATTCACACCCCTGATAGTGTAAACTCTGTAGCCTCTGTAATCTGATCATAGATCAGTGTTAAACACACACACTCCACTGTGTGCCAGACTGTCAATGCTCAGCAGTCATCTCCCTTTTCCTGTTTTCACTACAGGAACTCAAAGGAGGAAAAACGTATTCAAAGGTAAGAGTCCACTCCTCCTGAGCATCCCACCCTATAGCCATAAACACATTACAGTTTACTGTAGCCTGATGTCAACACACATCAACACTGCTGTTAAGACATTTTAAACATTCACATTAGTCACCCCACTTCTACAAACACAAGCTACAACTTTGGCACTATGTATAAGCTGAGTAAACTATACTGCAAAAATATAAACGCAACTTGCAACAATTTCAAAGATTTGACAGAGTTACAGGAAATCAGTCATTTGAGAAATTCATTAGGCCCTAATCTATGGATTTCACATGACTGGGAATACAGATATGCATCTGTTTTAAATGTAGGTGCGTGAATCAGAAACCCAGTCAGTGTCTGGTGTGACCACCATTTGGCTCATGCAGAGCGACATCTCCTTCGCATAGAGTTGATCAGGCTGTTGATTGTGTCCTGCGGAATGTTGTGCCACTCCTCTTCAGTGGCTGTGCCAAGTTGCTGGATATTGGCGGAAACTGGAAAACACTGTCGTACACGTCGATCCAGAGCATCTCAAACGTGCTTAATGGGTGACATGTCTGAGTATGCAGGCCATGGAAGAACTGGGACATTTTCAGCTTCCAGGAATTGTGTACAGATCCTTGCGACATGTGGCCTTGCATTATGCTGAAACGAGGTGATTGCGGCGAATGAATGGCACGACAATGGGCCTCAGGGTCTCGTCACGGTATCTCTGTGCATTCAAATTGCCATCGATAAAATGCAATTGTGATTGTTGTCTATAGCTTACACCTGCCCATACCATAACCCCACTGTCACCATGGGGCACTCTGTTCACAACGTTGACATCAGCAAACTACCCGTCCACATGACGCGGTAGAGTTAAAATCAGTATTCATCTGTGAAGAGCACACTTCTCCAGCATTCCAGTGGCCATCGAAGGTGAACGTTTGCCCACTGAAGTTGGTTACGATACCGACGTGCAGTCAGGTCAATACCCAGGTGAGGAGGATGAGGACACAGATGAGCTTCCCAGAGACGGTTTCTGAAAGTTTGTGCAGAAATACTTTGTATGTGCAAACCCACAGTTTCATCAGCTGTCCGGGTGGCTGGTCTCAGACGATCCCGCAGGTGAAGAAGCCGGATGTGGAGGTCCTGGGCTGGCATGGTTACACATGGTCCGCGGGTCTGAAGCCGGTTGTACGTACTGCCAAATTCTCTAAAATGACATTAGAGGTTTCTTATGGTGGAGAAATGAACATTCAATTATCTAGCAACAGCTCTGGTGGACATTCCTGCAATCAGCATGCCAATTGCACTTTTCCTCAACTTGAGACATCTGTGGCATTGTGTTGTGACAAAACTGTACATTTTACTGGCCTTTTATTGTCCCCAGCACAAGGTGCACCTACAGTATGTCATGATCATGCTGTTTAATCAGCTTATTGATATGCCACACCTGTCAGGTGGATGGATTATCTTGGGCGAGGAGAAATGCTCACTTACAGGGATGTAAACACATTTGTGCACAACATTTAGGATAAATAAACTCTGTGCTTATGGAACATTTCTGAGATCATTTATTACAGCTCATGAAACATGGGACCAACACTTTGCATGTTGCATTTATATTTTTGTTCATTGTAAATGAACTTCAAATAAAGCTGGGGAAAGTTTATAGATGATGCACTCTCTCAGGTTGCCAGGGACCCATCCTGTGTTTTCTCACGCTATGCTTATGGATTTCCTTAAGCTAAATAAAACCCCTTTCCTCTTTGGAAATGGGCTTCCTTAAATACACACATCTGTAAACAATAGCTTTGAGGAAATGTAACCTGGAGAAAAGGAAATTAGACTCTTGGATAACCTGAGATTCAAACAAAAAAACAGGAGGACTAAGAATCGGGAGCCGTCTCTCTACATCCAGTCCCTTAGGGCTAGAAAACCTAAATGTCAAATGTCATGGCTACCTCACAGTATATGCAGGTTTAAAACTACTGTAGTGAAAGTAAATGTTGTTCTTTCTCCCTCAGCTGGGTTTTACTGACCTCAACATGGCAGAGTTCGCTGGCTCAGGCTCTGCAGTCCGCTGTTGTCTGCTGGAGGGATACGACACCAAGAATACTAGGCAGGACAACTCCATACTGAAGGTAAGGGACTGTGCTAAGGTGGGCAGGAGTCAAGACTATTGACCTTGGGACTTTGTCAGGGTTGGGTTTTGTTTGGTTGTGCAGAACAACTGATATAGTTTATACTTAGTGACTTTGTATTGTGGTAAAGGACCCCCCGTCCCACTGATCACCCAGGGCTGTTGATGCTCAGCACCTCAGCTGAACTTTGAGTTACTGTAGCTAGTGCAAACATTACTTGCTGTCCTACTTTTTA
The DNA here is from genome assembly GCF_016432855.1 of Salvelinus namaycush. NCBI lineage: Eukaryota > Metazoa > Chordata > Actinopteri > Salmoniformes > Salmonidae > Salvelinus > Salvelinus namaycush. Next base: position 20,036,452 of record NC_052307.1, on the reverse strand, counting down.
TATGTTCTTATTGTAATAAAAGTAGATTTTGTCTGGATCTTCTCTGAAGGTGACTATTGGGATGGCCCTCCTATCTGGAGATCCGTGCTTTAAAACGTGAGTGACCTGACATGTTCAAATCTCTGATCTATCATTCATCGTCATGCATTTAGAAAATATGACTCTGGCACCCCCCAATGGGGAGTCAATTAGCCCATCAAGCAAGCCTAACATTGCACAGTATAATGTGGACTGACCAGTCATGTTTTTTTGCAGTGCCCCCAGCACAGCCAAATCCATCTCCATCTCAGGCCAGGACCATGTCTTGCAGCAGGACTGTAAGGGGGAGGGCACTGGAACCCCTAACCGGCCCACTACTCTGGGCCAGTCCATGAAGCCCAGGCCCTCGATCATCAGCTCAGGTACGACAGGGCACATGGATCCGCTCAAACCTGGTAACAGTGGGTATGTTATGATAATCCATCACCACTAAACAGTTAACCTAGGTATGGGACACATGGTGAGGGACTCTAACTAATTGAGGTGTGGCTCTGTTTGGTGTCAGGTCTTCCAGAGGAGCCAGACCAGACCCAGGCAGCTAGCCCAGGGGAAGTATTCCAGTCGGGCCACTCTCGCAACTCCAGCTATGTCAGCCAGCTGAGCAGGATCTCAGGTGTGTGGCTTCATGTTCCCCATCTTCCATCTCCAGAGTTTTTTTTTTTTTTTTTTGGTGGTATTTGCTCCTAAGTCTGTAATGTAAATGTCTTGTCCCCCAGGCTACAGCACAGAGCACTCCTGCTCCTCTAGTATGTCTGACCTCACACACAGGAGGAACACCTCCACAGGAAGTGGCATATCTGGGGGCCTCAGTGTGACAGTAGACACTCCAACAGAGGGAGAGAGGCCAGAGAGACCCCCTCGACCCCCTCGGCCCGTCTTGCCATCCAACAGACCCCCCAGGCAAGACCTTCCACTCACCAGATGTGTTTAGCCCAATGTGTCTGTTTTGACAATCTATGAAAAAAAATGAGTGGAACAGTCAGTGGAACACTATTGCTATTTGTATGACTGCTGTTTATCCACTGTTGCCTGACTGGGCCTTTTCCCTCCACCCTGTGACAGGAGGAAGCAGGATTCCGTGGAGAGCCATCCCTCCTGGGTGAATGACACCCGCATCGATGCCGACGATATTGTTGAAAAGATCATCCAGAGCCAGAACTTTGCTGACATAAGTAACACTGAAGGTATGGAGCCCCAACCTCACCCTGCCCTTTCACTTGTCCACTACATTTTTGGGGGGGCTCTTTTTGTACATAACTTGTCTCTTTTGTACTGTTTAATTTGTCTCTTGGTGTGTTTATTTCCTCCTCAGATAGTAACCTGCGACTGTTTGTCAGTAGAGACGGCACCACATCCCTGAATGGTTTACTGCGCAGTAACAGGTGAGAAACCAGAAAGGGCACACGCACACACAATAGTAATACATCAAACATACACACAGGTCTTACTCTGCCACTTTTCATTCTTTCAGGGTGTGTGTGGGTGTCTATGAGCAAGTTGTGATAGAGAGCCATTACGACTGGTGAAGATTAATTTTAATTGAGGCCTCTGCAATGAAGCTTGTGGACTAACTCTAAAAATATATTGCAGTCATCCTGGAGCACTGGCTGAGCTGTGAGCCATGAGGAGGACCGTACCGCACAGTTTTCACAAATATGAATAAATAACTATCGGACAAATGTATTGGTATTTTCTTTAAAGTACTACATTTTTTAAAAACGCTACTTTGTAATGTATTTTTCCCTTACATGACCCAAGGCACCAGATCCTCTGTTAGTCTAGTCACTACTGAAGGAGACCTGGTGATGGAGAAAGTCCTCAGCACTGTCTGACTGGTGTTTGTCCAATTTAGACTGTAGTACTCTGGCTCCCCCTTGTGGAGAAAGGGTTTACTGAGGGATCAGTCTCTTTCCTTCAACAAACTATCTCAATTGCATACTCCCAAATTTCCTCTCCACTCGTTTCCTTCTCAAAACCCATTGGATGAGAAAGCCAGAGGTCCCTCCCTTCTGACCTTCTCTTCCAATGGGGTTTGAGAAGGAAACGAGTGAGGATTATGTTCCCAAATACAGACATCTCCTATTCTGTCCATTATTTTGTAATTACAGATCTCAAGGAACTGGATAGGTGTAGCAGTTTTGGGAAGTTTTATATGCTATAAGTTCTAAACCCATTTGATGGTTATTTGGTGCAAACACCAGAGGTAAGAAGCTAGGTGGAGTTCTCAGATTTGGGCCTACATATTCAGCATACTTTTACACTAGTAGATGTCTCCAAACATGATCTTATGAAGGATCATGATTTGTTTGTGTTTTCCAACCAGCAGGCTGGTTTGTATTTTTTAAAATTGATTTTAACACTACAAAGATGGTGAAAAGGGTCCCTGTTGTATTATATATTTTATAGAATCTCTCTCCTATAAATAAAAAAATAAAACTTTTTTTCTGAATGTTAACTGTGATTTTACTTTTTCTATACTATGTGACTAAAAGGACTGTTGTTATGGACTTAATGCTCGTACGTCTGATACACTTGTTCGGCGTCAACATTTTGCAATGTGCTGATAACTATCATCTATAAGTTGTCTGCCTATGAAGACTGCCTTAAATAATATCAGTCTGTGTACAGTGCCTTCAGAAAGTATTCATACCCCTAGCTTCCTCCTTTTCACTCTGTCAATTAGGTGGAATAATTACAATGTTGTTGATCAATCCTCAGTTTTCTCCCATCACAGGCATTAATCTCTAACTGTTTTAAAGTCACCATTGGCCTCGTAGTGAAATCCCTGAGCGGTTTAGTGCCTCCAGCTACTGAGTAAGGAAGGACACCTGTGTCTTTGTAGTTACTGGGTGTATTGATACACCATCCAAAGTGTAATTAATAACTTCACTATATTCAATGTCTGCTTTTTCATTTTTACACATCTATGAATAGGTGCCCATCTTTGCGAGGCATTGGGAAACCTCCCTGGTCTTTGTGGTTAAACCTATGTTTCAAATTCACTACTTGACTGCGGCACATTATAGATAATTGTAGGTGTGGGGTACAGAGATGAGGTAGTCATTCAAAAATCCGGTTAAACACTATTATTGCACACACAGTGAGTCCATGCAACTTATGTGACTCAAGCAAATTATTACTCCTGAACTTATTTAGGCTTGCCATAACAAAGGGGTTGAATACTTATTGACTCAAGACATTTCAGCTATTCATTTTTAATGACAGTGACAAAAAAACTAAATTTAATAGATTTTAAATTCAGGCTGTAACAACAATGTGGAAAACGGAAGGGGTGTGGATACGTTCTGAAGGCATTATGTACAAAATGTTATTGTTGTGGTGGCAAAATATCGATCTAATTTTCCACAACATTGTCACATGGGCTTTTATTAACCACAGCAGGGTTTGGTGGTCTCGGGTGATGTGACGTTCATTGCGACAGCACTTCAGATAGAAATAACATGTATTAAAAAGTTATGTTTTTCCATTCTCCTTTCCTGGGTTTTAAGCTATGCACAAAGCCCCAGTGTCCTACACATACATTAACAATTTATCTAATCTTGTCTTTTGTAATATTATTTTAACAAAATAAAATGATTTTAGATTATTTTAACAAACGCACATGTATACGAAATAAAACAATTGACTGTAATCTTATCTATTTGAGATCCTCCAGAAATGTTTTATGAATATATATATGTACCAGTCAAAAGTTTGGACACACCTACTCATTCAAGGGTTTACTTTATTTTTACTATTTTCTACATTGTAGAATAGTAGTAAAGACATCAAAACTATTAAATAACACATATGGAATCATGTTGTAACCAAAAAAGTGTTAACAAATATAAATATATTTTAGATTCTTCAAAGTTTCCACCATTTCCCTTGATGACAGCTTGGCACACTCTTGGCATTCTCTCAACCAGCTTCATGAGGAATGCTTTTCCAACAGTCTTGAAGGAGTTCCCACATATGCTGAGCACTTGTTGGCTGGTTTTCCTTGACTCTGCGGTCCAACTTATCCCAAACCATCTCAATTGGGTTGAGGGCAGGTCATCTGATGCAGCACAACATCCCTCTCCTTGGTCAAAAATAGCCCTTACACAGCCTGGAGGTGTGTTGTGGTTCATTGTCCTGTTGAAAAACAAATGATAGGCCCGCTAAGCGCAAACCAGATGGGATGGCGTATCGCTGCAGAATGCTGTGGTAGCCATGATGGTTAAGTGTGCCTTGAATTCAAAATAAATCAGTGTCACCAGCAAAGCACCATCACACCACCTCCGTGCTTCATGGTGGAAACCACACATGCGGAGATCATCCGTTCACCTACTCTGCATGTCATAAAGACACGTCTTTTGGAACCAAAAATCGGAAATTTGAACTCATCAGACCAAAGGACAGATTTCCACCGGTCTAATGTCTATTGCTCGTGTTTCTTGGCCCAGACAAGTCTCTTTTCTTATTGGTGTCCTTTTAGTAGTGGTTCCTTTGCAGCAATTCGACCATGAAGGCCTGATTCACACCATCTCCTCTGAACAGTTGATGTTGAAATGTGTCTGTTACTTGAACTCTGTGAAACATTTATTTGGGCTGCAATCTGAGGTGCAGTTATTCTAATGAACGTATCCTCTGCAGCAGAGGTAACTCTGGGTCTTCCTTTCCTGTGGCAGTCCTCATGAGAGCCAGTTTTATCATAGTGCTTGGTGGTTTTTGCGATTGCACTTGAAGAAACTTTCAAAGTTCTTGAAATGTTCTTGATTGACTGATCTTCATGTCTTAAAGTAATGACGGACTGTCATTTCTCTTTGCTTATTTGAGCTGTTCTTGCCATAATATGGACTTGGTCTTTTACCAAATAGGGCTATCTTCTGTATATCACTTCTACCTTGTCACAACACCACTTATTGGCTCAAACACATTAAGAAGGAAAGAAATTCCACAAATTAACTTTTAACAAGGAACACCTATTAATGGAAATGCATTCCAGGTGACTACCTCATGAAGCTGGTTGAGAGAATGCCAATAGTGTGTAAAGCTGTCATCAAGGCAAAGGGTGGCTTCTTTGAAAAATCTCAACTATAAAATATATTTTGATTTGTTCTTTTTTGGTTACGACATGATTCCATTTGTGTTATTTCATAGTTTTGATGTCTAAACTATTATTCTATAATGCAGAAAATAGTAAAAATAAAGAAAAACCCTTGAATGAGTAGGTGTCCAAACTTTTGACTGGTACTGTGTGTATATATTTCCACACTGAGGTTGGAATAATACTGTGAAAATTATATTTCCTTTGTGTAAGAGCCGTTTGAAAAGACCATTGACATTTCGTCTTGTTTTGGTGGGATGAAGTTTTGGCCTGCCTGGTTACATCACCAGGCGGTAAATTAGTTAATAGTCCAATAAGAGTCCCAAACCTCTCTGCCAATAACAGCTAGTTTTCTGCTTTCCCTTCCCCACTCAGACCCCCCCCCCCCCCCCCCCCCCCCCAGACAGTCCTCGCTAAATTCCTGCTTAATAAATTGCTCTTTGCTTACAAGCAATTTGTTTTCAATTAAAATGGTCAAAAATCAACAATCACAGTAAGGTACTTAATTGTTACCTAGAAATGATTTGATATTGAGATAAAAACAGCTGCATTGGCTCTTTAAACTAAATGGAGAAATTACTTTTTTCAGATGTTAGTCTGGTTCTTAGTTATGCTGTTTAATGCTAACTCACTGCTATTAGCCCACTCAATAACAGATAGAAAATCATGTGTCCTGCATAAATATCAGTTCCATCACTAGAAATATTATCTGTCTCATCATAGAGCAACTCAGGAAGAATGGCACTTAAATAAAAGTGCAAGTTTTCTTTATCTCCAACCATCTCATTTACCATTTATACTATCCCACCCTTCACAGGGTTTCCTCTCACAGGGAGATGTATCTTCTGCTCCTCTATTCATTCTGCGTTTAGTGAACATGTAACCGAGCATGCACCACACACTTTCCTCTGGAGCGATCTGCACTCCACTGCCTGTCCTGAATGGACGCGGAGTAGAGGACCCTGCAGAAAGGAGCACGGGGAGGAGGCGAGGGGAGGATAGAAGGGGCTCAAAAGAGGGCACACTGTAATATAGTAAGGCATCTGCTGTCACCTGTCTGTAGATGTGGATACAGTATTTACCCAGGATGAAGTAGGTGATGGTGCTGAGGGAGAGGACGATGGTGCCAGGACCCACATCCCCCAGGGCACAGGCGTTGGGACAGGCACAGGGACTTTCCACCCAGATCTGCAAGGGGATGTCTCCACCAAAGTGTTGGGCCTACAGTGGAGCACTACTGTCACGGGGTAGGTGTACTCTAGGACTAGGGAAAGCTGATGTCAGGGGGTAAGCGTACTCTAGGACTAGGGAAAGCTGATGTCAGGGGGTAAGTGTACTCTAGGACTAGGGAAAGCTGATGTCAGGGGGTAGGTGTACTCTAGGACTAGGGAAAGCTGATGTCAGGGGGTAAGCGTACTCTAGGACTAGGGAAAGCTGATGTCAGGCGGTAGGTGTACTCTAGGACTAGGGAAAGCTGATGTCAGGCGGTAGGTGTACTCTAGGACTAGGGAAAGCTGATGTCAGGCGGTAGGTGTACTCTAGGACTAGGGAAAGCTGATGTCAGGGGGTAGGTGTACTCTAGGACTAGGGAAAGCTGATGTCAGGGGGTAGGTGTACTCTAGGACTAGGGAAAGCTGATGTTAGTGTTGCGCACAGACAACAATAATGACACTTCTGAATTACGCTTCTGCTTACCACAATATGAAACATAGTGTCTGCAAGCTGGTTTTTTTTTGCCCTCATGTCTTCTATAGTTTATGTAGTGACTGATGTACGTGTTATTTCTGTAAAACCTGTCCAGTAAATAAAAAATAATTGAATTAATCTTTGGGGTCCTCTGTAAAGACTTAGGCCTATATCGATGTTTTACAGTATGTAATATTGACCAACACAAAATACTGCATATATATTTTTTAACTATGAAGATTTTTACGAAAAAGTAAATACCTGACTGTCAAACAGGCAACCATATCTGTGCAGTCTGTCCCTGCTCAGAGAATGGTTGACGCGCTGAAGGAGAGGAGGATCTCTGCATTCAGTGGCACATTCTCAGATGGCACAGGCTTTAAGTGTCACAGGAATCCATCTGAATCTCCAATGGCTGCCAGGTTTGTCACCCCTGAGCCATCCTTCATGATGCGTCTACAGTTACTTATTTTAAAACAGCCCATCCTTCTTCTCTTCAAGGCCGAGTGCAAGGCAAAGTGTTGGACATGGAGGGAGACGATGAAATGACACCAAAGCAGATGGATAAAGTAAAGAACCATCTGAAACCTTATCTGGACGATGTTGAAGTGGATCTCCAGCTAGTTGTCTGTTGAGGAAGGTTCATTAAGGCAGTCATTTGTAATGTAGCATCGTAGTGCCACTGACAAACTCATTAGAGCCCATCTACTGACACATTCCAGGCAGTCCACAAGGTGTGATCTGTTCCCAGAGGCACATAAACAATCAATGACACCATACACAAACCCATACATACACACAATTTAGTTCAGACTACTCCTGTATTATAGCTATTCCCATACATTCAATTATACATTGAATATTTCCCCTCTATAATGAGAAGTTGCAGCTTTAGGCTAGGGTGTGGGGGTATTAAAAAAACAGATGGGACTAGATAGAATAAAACTACTCAGCACACTTAAAATACATTGTGACAATAATGGTGCAGAAGACAGACTTCTTTGTTCAGCTTTATAGTGGTAGAGGTTCATAAGGTAGTGTGCTTGCCCTCATGCCCTGAAACAATTGCTTGACAGCCCCCTATATAAATCACTATGATAGGCAGTAAGTTGACACCATCACTGCATTGCACACAGCTTTTACGCCTCTGCATGTGTGACAGTCCCCTATATTGAGTACCCCAGTATGAGTTATAATACCCATAAAATCTAGCGGTCAAACACGGAAATGGTTCCAATAGTTTTTCCCACAATTTCCACCACAGGGGATATTAAAACTACTTTGTATACGGTGGGGAGGCAGGTAGCCTAGTGGTTAGAGCATTGAGCCAATAACTGAAAGGTTGCTGGATTGAATCCCCGAGCTGACATGGTAAACATCTGTTGTTCTGCACCTGAGCAAGGCTGTTCCCTGGGGATGTGGATGTCAGTTAAGGCAGGCCCCCGCACCTCTCTGATTCAGAGGGGTTGTGTTAAATGTGGAAGACACATTTGAAGGCATTCAGTTGTACAACTGACTAGGTATTCCCTTTTTTGTGTAGGCTTGACTTTTGATAACGTTAATCTCTGGGACAAAGTAACTTTTATCAATACATTCGCCTGTAATCATCCCCTCAAAATGAAATACTAATTAACCACTAATGTGGCTATCATACAGAACTACAACATGTAAGTTCCATGTTTCATGAGCTGGAATAGACGTTTCCAGAAATGTTCTATATGCACAAAAAGCTTATTTCTCTAAAATGTTGTCACAAATTTGTTTCCCTGTCAGTGAGCATTTCTCCTTTGCCAAGATAATTAATCCACCTGACAGGTGTGGCATATCAAGAAGCTGATTAAACAGCATGATTATTACACAGATACACCTTGTGCTGGGGACATTAAGTGGTAGAATTCATAAGGTAGTGTGCTTGCCCTCATGCCCTGAAACATAAGGTAGTGTGCCTGCCCTCATGCCCTAAGCTACAGAGGGACCCATGGAGGCAGTGGGGTTATGGTATGGGCAGGCATAAGCTACAGACAACAAACACAATTGCATTTTATTGATGGCAATTTGAATGCACAGAGATACCGTGACGAGATCCTGAGGCCCATTGTCGTGCCATTCATCCGCCGCCATTAGCTCATGCTTTAGCATGATAATGCTCGGCCCTATGTCGCAAGGATCTCTACACAATTTCTGGAAGCTGAAAATGTCCCAGCTCTTCCATGGCCTGCATACTCACCAGACATTTCACCCATGCTTAGCATGTTCTGTATGCTCTGGATCGACGTGTACGACAGCATGTCCCAGTTCCCACCAATATCCAGCAACTTTGCACAGCCATTGAAGAGGAGTGGGACAACATTCTACAGACCACAATCAACAGCCTGATCAACTCGATGCGAAGGAGATCTGTCACGCTGCATGAGGCAAATGGTGGTCACACCAGATACTCACTGGTCTTCTGATCCACGCCCTACCTTTTTTTAAGGTGTCTGTGACCGACAGATCTGTATTCCCAGATGTATATCTGTATTCTTGTGAAATCCATAGATTAGGGCCTAATGAATTGATTTAAATTGACTGATTTCCTTATATGAGCTGTAACTCAGTAAATTCTTTGAAATTATTGCATATTACATTTATATTTTTGTTCAGTGTAGCTAGTAAAGGGAACTTTTTTTTGGTCTTTCACTTTGGGTCTGCAGCTGCCATTTTCTGTTGGGAAAGAGATATGGACCACCATGGCAGAAGAGGAAGATCCAGGCCTTTCAGCTGCTGAAGAATGTAAAAGGCTGCTGTCTGCACAATTGCAGAATGTTCTCACTGATGTGTAGGAAACATTAGCGCAGTTAAAGGTTCTACAGGAGAATCAGCTGTATACCCGCAACAGGTATTTAGCATCACAGCTGTCTGATAAAGTACTTAGGATGGAAACACGACTTCCAGCCAAAGACATAAGACATGTTCAACATCGTTGTTGAATACTTGAAACATTACAAGGACTGCACTGTCTACTTTGCCAAGTGAAGGGTCGAGGTGCTGTCTTTTGAGGATCGAGTGTTTATGGCGCTTATTAAGTTGCGTCACAGCTACACCAACGTGCACCTGGCTCAATTATTCCATTGTAGTGCAATCACTGTCAGCAATGTTACCATCACTTTCATTCATGTGATCCACAAGCTTTTTTTCATTAGCATCATAAAGACTGCTCCAGAAAATGCAGGATGGTCATTGACTGTACTGACATAGAAGTTGTTACTCCAAGTTAGATGGCTCTGCAGAAGCAAATCTACTCTGTGTACAGTTCAATGCCCTCCTACTCCTGGGAGTTGCACATAATGCGATGATAACATACTGCAGTGATCTGTATCCAGGATCTGTGTCGGACAAAGCCATTGTCCAGAAGTCGGAATTTGAGAAAATCTGGAGATCTCTGGAGGCATTATTTTGGCAACCAAAGGCTTCTTGATCTAGAGCTTGATGGATGCTGGAGTCACTGTGAACATTCCCCCATTCTTGATCCATGGAAAGTTAACAGAGAGTGAGAGACATCTCACAAAAGACATAGCGAGAAATAGGATCCATGTTGAGAGGGCAAATGCTCTACCAAAAGATTTCAAAATCCTGAGATTCATCCCACTTTATCTGCATTGTTATAGTAATGTGCTGATGCAGACTTGCTGTGCACTTGTAAACCTCCAAGACCCACTCATCAGAGAAGTAGCTGTTGATTGGAAACAAGAACAAACAATGAGGCATGAGGATTAGATGTTGAGGGACCACTTGTCACATTGTCCAAGGTGGGATGGTGTTATGATAAACAATGTATTTTCTGTCCAGATAAAGATGTTGATAAGGCATTGAAAAAGACCTACCACTGACCAAATGTCTCTTTGATTTCCCATCCAATAGAAGTGCCACCCTCAGGCCATCCGATGCATGGACATCCTGTGCCAGTGTGAATTGAGCACAAGCGTCCAGTTGTTGAAAATACAGCAGATCGAGCCTGTGGACGGACAGGTCAGTAACTCATCAAATATGATACAATATTGTGTACAACAATGATTTTGTAGATATATCTGCACAGTATGTTTGTCATGTTTGTGTAAGGTTCTCATGACTTAAGATTGGGTGTTGAGATGTACTCTCTCTCGCTCTAGTTAAGCAGTCCAGATGATTTTTGTATGGTGTGACCTATCCAACTCTACTTACCTCTTATTTGGAATTCAATGGAACGAGGAAGAATGCCAGATGCAGGGATAGCAGGTAGCCCATTGCTATGCTATGATGTTGGCAGTTAATAATATATATATATATACTCTGTGTCTTGACATTTCCCCCCCCCCCCCAGAAATGCAATGGTTCATTGGATCAGTCTAAAACGTTGCACATACACTTCTGCCATGTAGTGGCCAACATCTAAATTGCACCTGGGCTGGAATAATACATTATGGCCTTTCTCTTGCATTTCAAAGATGATGGTACAAAAAATACGAAAGAACGGTTGTTTTCTTTCTTTGTATTATCTTTTACCAGATCTATTGTGTTATATTCTCCTACATTCCTTACACATTTCCACAAACTTCAAAGTGTTTCCTGTCAAATGGTACCGAGAATATGCATATCCTTGCTTTAGGGCCGGAGCTACAGGCAGTTAGATTTAGGTATGTCATTTTCGGGCGAAAATTGATTATATTGATTATACTGATATTGTCAGTTAATCCTTCCACTTAATCTGGCTGGCTAGTTAGCTGACAAACTAACATACTGTGCAGAGACTACCTACATTACTTCATTTGGTTTGCTTTGAGCAAAACTTGAATGTAATACAACCTATTCTAGGAGCCTATTGTTTGTGTATGATCTTTATTCATTGTTCACTTGTTTTTCAACAAAGCCAGGGACAGGCAGGGATAACTGGGGCCTTCAGCAAGTAAGATAGGGATTAAGAAATTATTTGAACATCAGATATAAATTCCCACTGTGCCCATGATAAAGTTAACTTTAGTTGGCTGCTTTTATCAAAACTTATATGTAATGTAACCTATTCTGGGAGCCTAGTGTGTGTGGAATATTTTTGGACCATTGGCTACTGACAAAAGGCGTGACGAACACTGATCCAGTGCCGACTCCCCGCAAAACCCAATTTGATTGGAATAAAACCTCAAGGTAAGATAAAAACTGATTTGTGTGCAAAAAACTATTTACAAGATATTTACAGATGTTCACTGTTGCAGTGCCAACTGCACAGAACCTGTCTAGTCCAGCAATATGAGTCTGCCAGAGGTCGTCATGCTGGATGGGGATAGTGATGGAGGCTTTGGTGGTACACACAGCGAAGAATCAAGTGTCCATTTCAGTGATGTGGAGCTGCCTTTGGACCTCAGTGAGGATGCTCTTCAAGGAGGCGGTAAGACCATCCCTCCTCTTGGATATAAAAATCCTTAGACTTCACTGCCTTTTCAATGGTAAGGTCCCTTGCACCATAGGAGATCCTCCTCTGTGGGCTCTAGGGACAGAGGCTTGTAGTCTTCGTCCAGGTACAGGTCCTCCACTGACTGCACCTCGATGGGCACGGCTGGCTTCCTCCACTCACATTCCACATCCGTACAGCAGACATTGTGAACCGCATAAATAGCCAATGCAGCAGCATGGCTACATTTATGAGCTTCACGGCGGCATTCACATGTAGTAGAGAGAATCCCCTGGTCACCTATAGAGACCTGCCAAGAGGAAGGATGTTAAGTGCCACATGCCTTTCAATGCATGACTTTAAACACCTTCAAATGCCTTTGTTTTAAGAAATGTGCAATATAAAGTTTGATTTGATTGATGACATTACAGCTGTAAAATATTGAATCAACTGTAATTTTCATGAGGACAAGTGTCGTTTTTCCATAAACTGAATTGATAACTTGGGATTTTATCACTTGACATATCAATCATACAGTGGGAAGGATCCTATAAATCAAGACTGTGTGAATGCATGTTTTTATTCATTTATTTCACCTTTATTTAACCAGGTAGGCTAGTTGTACCATTCAGGATAAATAAATACTGTGCTCTGGTCATGCAACTACAATACAGGCTGGTTGTCTAAACAAAGTCAATAATTCTGAATGTCAATAGATTGTTTGATTCATTCTCATCATTTACAACATTCTAGAACTGAGTTATCACTCATCTAAGTCTGGTATACAGGGTAATCTGGTTTATGATTATATAATTGATTAAGTGTCTCTTTCCTTGTAGAATGTTGACAGCTGTGTAGAACACATAGTATTGCTAAGATGCTCAAACTTAATAGCTACACTCACCGACACAGGATAAACTTTATCCCATGCTGGCCCTTACCCAGTGGAAAAGTACCCAATTGTAGTACTTGAGTAAAAGTATAGATACCTAAATAGAAAGTTACTCAAGTAAAAGTGAAAGTCAGTCAGTAAAATACTACTTGAGTAAAAGTCTAAAAGTATTTGGTTTTAAATATACTTAAGTATCAAAAGTAAATGTAATTGCTCAAATTTACTTAAGTATCAAAAGTAAAAGTAAAACTATAAATCATTTAAAATTAATTATATTAAGTAGGGGCACACTCCAACACTCCAACATTATTTACAAAAAATGCATTTGTGTTAAGTGAGTCCACCTGGCCAGAGGCAGTAGGGATGACCAAGTGTTCTCTTGATAAGTGCTTGAATTTTCCATTTTCCTGTCTTGCGAAGCATTCAAAATGTAATGAGTACTTTTGGGTGTCAGGGAAAATGTATGGAGTAAAAAGTACAACATTTTCTTCAGGAATGTAGTGAAGTAAAAGTAAAAGTTGTCAAAAATATAAATAGTAATGTAAAGTACAGATACCCCCAAAAACAACTTAAGTAGTACTTTAAAGTATTCTTACTTAAAAGTACTTTACACCCCCTCACTATAGCTGCACTTCTCCACATGGCCAGACTTATAATGGTCTTTTCCCCTTTTAATGCTTTGGAAAAATACCATAAGGTCTGAACTAGAGACCAAAGTTGACATACTGTACAAACAATTATCTAGGCTAAGTAAAACAAAATGATTTTTTGATCTACTGCTCTGCTAACTAGCTAGCTAAAGTGTGGCTAGCTAAGACATAGAAAGGGGACATAAGAAGTTCAACACTTTATTCAATTAATTTCAATACAGCACATGGATTCATCATGGATTGGGCACAGAAGGTCTCCGATTGCGCTGGTGAATGCTAGTTGACATTGTTGGCTAGATATGACGTGTAGGAGCTTCTTGCAGGAATTTGTAGTCTTAAAGAGGTCTTCTCTGTTGCTAATTAGCGGTCAAACTATTTTTTTGTATACTGAGGCAAATATATTGATAAAACTCACCTTGTCCGAGAGAGAATTACATGTTATCAAAAACGTCATGCCAAGGTAACCCTACAGCTCAGCGTTCAACACCACAGTACACACAAAGCTCATCACTAAGCTAAGGACCCTGGAAGTAAACACCTCCCTCTACAACTGGATCCTGGACTTCCTGACGGGCTGCTCTCAGGTGGTAAGGGTAGGCAACAACACATCTGCCACACTGATGCTCAACACTGGGGCCCCTCAGGGGTGCGTACTTAGTCCCCTCCTGTACTCCCAGTTCAACCACGGCTGCGTGGCCAAGTACGACTCCAACACCATCATTACGTTTGCTGACGACACAACAGTGATCACCGACAGTGATGGGACAGCCTATAGGGAGGAGGTTTCTCAATGTGAGCAAGACAAAGGAGCTAATTGTGGACTACAAGAAAAGGAAGGCCGAATAGGCCCCCATTAACATTGACGGGGCTGTAGTGGAGCCGGTCGAGAGTTTCAAGTTCCTTGGTGTCCACATCACCAACAAACTATCATGGTCCAAACACACCATGTGTGGTCCGTACACACCATGTACGGACCAGTACATCACTGGGGCCAAGCTTCCAGCCATCCAGGACCTACAGTGGGGCAAAAAAGTATTTAGTCAGCCACCAATTGTGCAAGTTCTCCCACTTAAAAAGATGAGAGAGGCCTGTAATTTTCATCATAGGTACACTTCAACTATGACAGACAAAATGAGAAGAAAAAAAATCCAGAAAATCACATTGTAGGATTTTTAATGAATTTATTTGCAAATTATGGTGGAAAATAAGTATTTGGTCAATAACAAAAGTTTCTCAATACTTTGTTATATACCCTTTGTTGGCAATGACAGAGGTCAAACGTTTTCTGTAAGTCTTCACAAGGTTTTCACACACAGTTGCTGGTATTTTGGCCCATTCCTCCATGCAGATCTCCTCTAGAGCAGTGATGTTTTGGGGCTGTTGCTGGGCAACACAGACTTTCAACTCCCTCCAAAGATTTTCTATGGGGTTGAGATCTGGAGACTGGCTAGGCCACTCCAGGACCTTGAAATGCTTCTTACCAAGCCACTCCTTCGTTGCCCGGGCGGTGTGTTTGGGATCATTGTCATGCTGAAAGACCCAGCCACGTTTCATCTTCAATGCCCTTGCTGATGGAAGGAGGTTTTCACTCAAAATCTCACGATACATGGCCCCATTCATTCTTTCCTTTACACGGATCAGTCGTCCTGGTCCCTTTGCAGAAAAACAGCCCCAAAGCATGATGTTTCCACCTCCATGCTTCACAGTAGGTATGGTGTTCTTTGGATGCAACTCAGCATTCTTTGTCCTCCAAACACGACGAGTTGAGTTTTTACCAAAAAGTTATATTTTGGTTTCATCTGACCATATGACATTCTCCCAATCTTCTTCTGGATCATCCAAATGCTCTCTAGTAAACTTCAGACGGGCCTGGACATGTACTGGCTTAAGCAGGGGGACACGTCTGGCACTGCAGGATTTGAGTCCCTGGCGGCGTAGTGTGTTACTGATGGTAGGCTTTGTTACTTTGGTCCCAGCTCTCTGCAGGTCATTCACTAGGTCCCCCCATGTGGTTCTGGGATTTTTGCTCACCGTTCTTGTGATCATTTTGACCCCACGGGGTGAGATCTTGCGTGGAGCCCCAGATCGAGGGAGATTATCAGTGGTCTTGTATGTCTTCCATTTCCTAATAATTGCTCCCACAGTTGATTTCTTCAAACCAAGCTGCTTACCTATTGCAGATTCAGTCTTCCCAGCCTGGTGCAGGTCTACAATTTTGTTTCTGGTGTCCTTTGACAGCTCTTTGGTCTTGGCCATAGTGGAGTTTGGAGTGTGACTGTTTGAGGTTGTGGACAGGTGTCTTTTATACTGATAACAAGTTCAAACAGGTGCCATTAATACAGGTAACGAGTGGAGGACAGAGGAGCCTCTTAAAGAAGAAGTTACAGGTCTGTGAGAGCCAGAAGTCTTGCTTGTTTGTAGGTGACCAAATACTTATTTTCCACCATAATTTGCAAATAAATTCATTAAAAATACTACAATGTGATTTTCTGGATTTTTTTTTCTCATTTTGTCTGTCATAGTTGAAGTGTACCTATGATGAAAATTACAGGCCTCTCTCATCTTTTTAAGTGGGAGAACTTGCACAATTGGTGGCTGACTAAATACTTTTTTGCCCCACTGTATATACTAGGCGGTGTCAGAGGAAGGCCCAAAAAATTGTCAAAGACTTCAGTCACCCAGACTGTTCTCTCTGCTACCGCACGGCAAGCGGTACCGGAGTGCCAAGTCTAGGTCCAAAAGGTTCCTTAACAGCTTCTACCCCCAAGCCATAAGACTGCTGAACAATTCATAAAATGGCCACCCGGACTATTTACATTAATACCCCACCCCCCAGCACATGGACTCGGTACGGGAACCACCTGTATACAGCCTTGTTATTGTTATTTTATTGTGTTACTTTTAATTTGATTTTTTACTTTAGTTTATTTAGTAAATATTTTCTTAACTTTATTCCTTGAACTGCGTTGTTGGTTTAGGGCTTGTAAGTAAGCATTTCACGGTAAGGTCTACACCTGTTGTATTCGGCGCATGTGACAAATAACATTTGATTTGACCAAATACATACTTAATTTGAAGTGTTTGTAAAATTCACTATGTGAAAAATTAATGGTAGAAAGATGATTGGAACCATTTCCGGGTTTGAACACTAGGTTTTATGGGTATTATGACACATCCAATGTGGGGAACTATAATGGTGCTTTCAAGACAACTGGGAAAAAAACAAGGTAAAATCCTGACATCAGTGATTTTCAGGTCTAGCTCTAGAAAGATGCCAGAGTTTCAGACTTCAGACAAACATTTCACCAGTTGGAGCTAGTTTTTTTCCGAGTTCCCAATTGTCTTGAACGCACTGAAGTCGGAAGTTGCAGATTTCCAAGTTCCCAGTTGTTTTGAACACGGCCTACATCACTACAATAGGAAGTAAACACCTTCACTGCATTGCACACACCTTTTAGGCCTCTGCAGGTGTGATACACCCTGAAAATTGTGTCCAACCCACTTACTGTGGTACTACTCTCGGCTGGAGAAAGAGTTAAGAGAATATAGACCATTGTCATGAAATGTGCTTCTTTTTGTATACATGGCTAAACCAAATGCTATTCAATCGCATATGAAAATAATGACTAATGATTTTCACTGAATTCAGATATTCTTGGTACAGCCAGGCATCCAAAGATACAGGACAACGTCAGGAAATCAGGTTAAGGTAAGAACTTTTGTGGCATAGTGGTTGTCAGCTTTCATGCCAGTTACACTCAGACATTGCTTACTGTTGTAACGAATATACATTTGTCCATGTTCTCCCCAAAAATATGAATTTCTTAGCCACGAGATAATTTCAATTTCTTCCAATTAAAAACACCTGTCTAACTTGAAATTGAGCTACTCAGTATACAGTGTACAAAACATTAGGAACACCTGCTCTTTCCATGACAGACTGACCAGGTGAAAGCTATGATCCCTTGTTGACGTCACCGGTTAAATCCACTTAAATCAATGTAGATGAAGAGACGGGTTAAAGGAGGTTTAAGCCTTGAGACATAGATTGTGTATGTGTGCCATTGAGGGTGACTGGGCAAGACAAAATAATGAAGTGTCTTTGAACGGGGTATGCTAGTAGGTGCCAGGCACATCGGTTTGAGTGTGTCAAGAACTGCAATGCTGCTGTTTTTTTCATGCTCATCAGTTTCCTGTGTGTATCAAGAATGGTCCACCACCCAAAGGACATCCAGCCAACTTGACACAACTGTGGGAAGCATTGGAGTCAACATGGGCCAGCTTCCCTGTGTAACGCTTTCGACACATTGTAGAGTCCATGCCCTGACGAATTGAGGCTGTTTTGAAGGAAAAAGGGGGTGCAACTCAATATTAAGAAGGTGTTCTTCAAGTTTTGTGCACTCTGTGTGTGTGTGTGTGTGTGTGTGTGTGTGTGTGTGTGTGTGTGTGTGTGTGTGTGTGTGTGTGTCAGATGGCGAAGAGGAACGGTCAGCGTTGCTCTGGGACAACAAGGCGGAGGCGGTGGTGGGGTCTGAGGAGGCGCTGGAGAATGTTAGGCCTGTTTGAAATCAACCAGGAACATGAGTTCTACAGCTTCACCTGTCTTATGAAAGCGGGGCTGCATGCTGCCCTGCAGACCAGCATCGACACACCAGGACCTGTCAGTAAAATTATAGGCAACAATATACACACTATTTCAACTGTCGCACAGAATACATTTTTATACCATAGGAATTTACTACATTGACTGAGAACACCTCTGGAAAAAGTACTGTACATACAGTACTTGCATTGTATAGATGTACTGAACAAAAAATGTAAATCCAACAACTTCAAATATTTTACTGAGTTACAGTTCAGTCAATTGAAATAAATTCATTAGACCCTAATCTATGGATTTCACATGACTGGGCAGGGGCGCAGCTATGGGTGGGCCTGGGAGGGCATAGGCCCACCTACTTGGGAGCCAGGCCCAGAATTAGTTTTTCCCCACAAAAGGGCTTTATTACAGACGATCCCACAGCTGAAGAAGCCGGATGTGGACGTCCTGGGCTGTCGTGGTTACATGTCTGCGGTTGTGAGGCCGGTCGGATCTACTGCCAAATTCTCTAAAACTATGTTGGTAGAGAAATTAACATTAAATTCTCTGGCAACAGCTCTGTTGGACATTCCTGCAGTCAGCATGCCAATTGCACGCTCCCTCAACTTGAGATGTGGCATTGTGTTAACTGCACATTTTAGAGTGGCCTTTTATTGTCCCCTGCACAAGGTGCACCTGTGTAATGATCATACTGTTTAATCAGCTTCTTGATATGCCACACCTGTCAGGTGGATGGATTATCTTGGCAAAGGAGAAATGCTCACTAATAGGGATGTACACTAATTTGTGCACAAAATTTGAGATAAATAAGCTTTTTGTACGTGTGGAACATTTTTGGGGATCTTATTTCAGCTCATGAAACATGGGACCAACACTTTACATGTTGCGTTTTTTATATTTTTGTTCAGCATATTTCAGCATATTTTCAAAGAGTTTCTTAAATAATCCCACAGCATCCCCGCCCCCAATTTAATAAGATTGCCATTTGTGAACTAACACTCGTATTTGACCTTTCCTCACTACTAGCACTGTCTTTGGTAGCTACTTTGAGGTAACAGTTACTTACTATGACTGAGAAATGTGGTTGTCCCATCGACAGTGCATTCGGAAAGTATTCAGGTCCCTTGACTTTTTCCACATTTTGTTACATTACAGCCTTATTCTAAAATGTATTAAATTATTTTACATACAATACCCCATAATGACAAAGCTAAAACAAGTTTTTAGAAATGTTTGTAAATTTAAAAAACAAATACCTTATTTACATAAGTATTGAGAACCTTCATTTACATTTACATTTAAGTCATTTAGCAGACGCTCTTATCCAGAGCGACTTACAAATTGACTATGAGACTTGAAATTGAGCTCCAGTGCCTCCTGTTCCCATCGATCATCACTTGATTGGAGTCCACTTGTGGTAAATTTAATTGATTTGGAAAGGCACAAACCTGTCTATATAAGGTCCCACAGTTGACAGAGCAAAAACCAAGCCATGAGGTCAAAAGGAGTTGTCCGAGAGCTCTGAGACAGAATTGTGTCGAGGCACAGATCTGGGGAAGGGTACCAAAACATTTCTGCAGCATTAAAGGTCCCCAAGAACACAGTGGCCTCCATCATTCTTAAATGGAAGAAGTTTGGAACCACCAAGACTCTTCCTAGAGCTGGCCGCTCAGCCAAACTGATCAGTCGGGGGAGAAGGGTCTTGGTCAGGGAGGTGACCAAGAACCCGATGTTCACTCTGACAGAGCTCCAGAGTTCCTCTGTGGAGATGGGAGAACCTTCCAGAAGGACAACCATCTCTGCAGCACTCCACCAATCAGGCCTTTGTGGTAGAGTGGCCAGACGGAAGCCACTCCTCAGTAAAAGATGCATGTAAGCCTGCTCGGAGTTTGCCAAAAGGCATCTAAAGGACTCTCTGACCATGAGAAAACAGATTCTCTGGTATGATGAATCCAAGATTGAATTCTTTGACCTGAATGCCAAGTGTCACGTATGGAGGAAACCAGGCACTGCTGATCACCTGGCCAATACCATCCCTACGGTGAAGCATGGTGGTGGCAGCATCATGGTGTGGGGATGTTTTTCAGTGGCAGGGATTGGGAGACTAGTCAGGATCGAGGGAAAGATGAACAGAGCAAAGTACAGAGAGATCCTTGATGACAACCTGCTCCAGAGCGCGCAGGACCTCAGACTGGGGTGAAGGTTCACCTTCCAACAAGACAACGACCCTAAGCACACAGCCAAGACATTGCCGGAGTGGCTGCTCTGAATGTCCTTCAGTGGCCCACGCAGAGCCTGGCCTTGAACCCGATCGAACATCTCTGGCGAGACCTGAAAATACCTGTGCAGCGACGCTCCCCATCCAACCTGACAGAGCTTGAGAGGATCTGCAGAGAAGAATGGGAGAAACTCCCCAAAAACGGGTGAGCCAAGTTTGTAGCGTCAAACCCAAGAAGACTTGAGGCTGTAATCGCTGCCAAAGGTGCTTCAACAAAGTATTGAGTAAAGTGTCTCAATACTTATGTAAATTTGATATTTAAGTTTTTTTATTTTTAATACATTTGCAAACAACATTTCTTAACCCATTTTTGCTTTGTCATTATGGAGTATTGTGTGTAGATTGTGGGGGGACAATTTAATCCATGTTAGAATAAGGCTGTTACGTAACAATGTGGAAAAAGTGAAGGGGTCTAAACACTTTCCGAATACACTGTAGCTACAGTATCTTAAAATGAATGCATTAACTGTAAGTCGCTCTAGATAAGAGCATCTGCTAAATACCCATAGTTTTTTTGTTGTTGCATATGACAAACCTTTCATTGTGGGTTGATTTATTGTTTCACTCAGGATGAACTTTCTGCTGAACATTACAAATCGGAGCAGACTCAAGTCCACAAGGTGCTATTTAAACAATATTCACATGAATAACACTATGAATCAATATTCGCATGGAAAACCAATCCTGACAATTTACTGTCTATTTTAGTAAATGTTTTGTGGGACATATGTTTTGATCCATGGTCTTCTGTTGCCTGTCCCTGTAGGACTATGAGATGCAGACATTTGCAGGACTGGTGTTTTCCAGCTTGCGGCACTCCCTGGACATAAATGAGGAGGAGTACAAGAGATCCCTCTCTTCAGACTGCTTCTATCTACAGTTCATGAGCAACTCCAAGAGCAAGGCTGACTTCTTCCTCACGTGAGGCCTACTGAAGGACAACATACAAATCATAAAATCAACACATTTAATCTATCTCAACTCTATAGTTGCACATGCAGATTTTTTTTTTTTTTTACCTCTTTAAGGAATGACAAGAGGTTCTTCCTAAAGACACAGAATAAGCGGGAGGTGAAGTTTCTTCTTTCCAACCTGATGGCATATATGGATCACTTGGAGAAATACCCCCACTCGTTGTTGGTCAGGTTCCTGGGTGAGATAGAAAATATCACATGAGAAATATTGGGTACAATGTCACCTGTTTCATATCTTTTTGTCAGCTGTGCATGCTCTTTTCTTATTCCAGGTCTCCATAGTATCCAAGTACCAAATGAAACAAAGGTGACTATAATGAAGTACACATTCAAACACAGCTGTAAAAAAACAACTATTTAACTCTTCTCTTAATCTTTCCCAGAAGTATTTCATTGTGATGCAGAGTGTGTTTTACCCGGACGAGAGGATTGATACAAGGTGAACATCGTTTGTGATGTAGTTTAAAAAAATCTCTTTCTGGATTGTGTGTTGACAATTTTGTCTTTGTCTCTTAGATATGACATTAAGGGCTGTGAGGTGGGTAGGTGGACTGACCCTGCATCTACTGGAAGCCCAGTTAAGATTCTGAAGGATAACAACTTTGAAGGAAAGCACATCATTCTGGGTAAGAGCTTGGTATGCCCTATATCTGCCAGCACCTGACGGAATGGAGAAAGTCATATTTTATTGTGTTGTTTCCTTGTGTCTTATGACTTAAACAGAAAGAGAAATTAAGTGCCATTTACAAAGGTAAAAACTCATGCATTCCCCTAAGAAGTAAACGTTTATCATGTGTTGACAGATCAGAAGAGCTCCTGGCTTGTGGATCAGGTTGAATTAGACACAGCTTTCCTCCGTAGCCTCAATGTGCTTGACTACAGCATCCTGCTGGCCCATCAACCCTTGCACAAAGATGAGCTGGATGGGAAGCACTCCTTTAGTAACCTTATTGTGCGCACTGAAAAGTAGGTGTTCAGTGGTGCACAATCTACTGTATGGAAAAAAATGTTACGGAGTAGTCTTTATTGGACACTCCAGAAATGCAGTTGTTGCTCAGCTAATGTAAGGTAACACAGTGAGAAGATCATTGGTAATGAGGGCTTTTACTCTTATCCTAATGTAAGCTGATTTGTAATCTCTTTTGTTATTCAGTTCTTACATGCTCTTTCCTCCGCAGGTCCATGGCCCAAGACAGTCCCACAGAGGAAGATCACCCCACTATTCCATTGTTGGGGGGAGACTCTTCTCGACTGGCATCAGATACAATAGACAGTGGGTCAGACCATGTCCAGGACACAGGGGAGCACTCTGGCCATTCAATCCACTGCCAGGAGATAAACCTGCCCTCTGTAAACAGTACAGATGCAGAACTCCAGGAGTTCCATGCTCATCACCGTAGGCTGCTGCCTAATTTCAAGAACTCAGTGCATGTCATAGATGGGCCAGAGCTGCGCTACTTTGTGGGTATTGTAGACATTTTTACTGTGTACGGTTTGAAGAAAAGGCTGGAGAACCTGTGGAAGAGTCTGCGCTTCCCTGGTAGAGCCTTCTCCACTGTCAGCCCAGCTACCTACTCCCAGAGGTTCTGCCGGTGGGTAAAGGACCACACCAAGTAAAACAGGCACACTGTGTCTCTAGAACTGCATCTAGCCATCTCAAAGCCAATTGAAAGACACAGAGGAGACTGATTATTCAATTGATAATCTGGGCATTTTTTTTTCAGTTTTTGTAGGTAACAGTATGAACAATAGGTGGCACCACAGTTTATGTTGTAGTGGTGGTAGTCTATTTCAAAATACAGATGCAACACACACAATCTAATTAAGCAATAAGGCATGAGGTGGTGTGTATATGACCAATATACCACGGCTCAACACGGAGTGCCTGGATACAGCTCTTATATTGGCCATATACCACAAGCCCCCGAGGTGCCTTATTGCTGTTTGAAACTGGTTACCAATGTAATTAGAGCAGTAAAAAGAAAAGTGTTATCATACCCATTGTATGTCAGCCAATCAGTATTCAGGGCTCAAACCATCCAGTTTATACTTGTTATTAAATTTGTTCATATTATTATTGTATTCTGTCTGTTTATATACATCAATTACCAACAGGAATTTCACTGAATATATATATTTTACCCAAACAATTATGTGCCAAGTTTCTCAGAAAACAATCATGCATGAATATGTATTACATTTTCTTGCAATTAGTCGTAAATACAGAATCAATAATAAAAACCTGTCACTGCATACTAAACCATACGCTGCATACATTGTAGTATGGGTAGACGATAAAGGATATAAGTAATGATTCCAGGACGATGTGTAAATACCAGGGACACAGTGCTTGACAGTGACAGAACCGAGCTAGCGCTGTCACTGACTGGGCAACGTAACGTTATGTCCCTGACTGGACATACAGTAGCTAGCTTGATGCCGTGAACTCTCGTGGAGACAGTGTGTGTGTTCATTGTATATAGCTAGCTAACGTTAGTCGTTGGTTTAGCCAGATACTATTGACATGGATTTCAACGTGAAGAAATTAGCTTCGGATGCAGGAATTTTCTTCACTCGAGCTATACAGGTAACTCATCAAACAGTAACTAGATTTTTACATTAAATGTATTTCGTGTCTCCAATGAACTTACTAAATAACGTTAGTAAAGTTACTGTTGCTCGCTAGCTAGCTAATGTTCGATAACTAGCTAGCTGACGTTAGCTAGCGTCTGGCTTCATTAAAAACTGGAAGCATCATTACATATATGATTTATGCATATTTGCCAGTCCTTTAGCTAGAAATGAGAAGGTTTCTGTGCCGTCTGCTATAGCATCAAGCTAGCAGTGCCAGTGGCTAACGACAGCTAGCTATGTTTTGGCTAACAAACGTTCGCTATCTAACTTAGCTATGTTTTTGAAAAAAACTATTTGCGTTTTGGTTTCGGCTACAGTCAGTGTATCTATGTCTATGGGGTCAGATGTAAAAACTGGAAGCATCATTATATATGATTTAGCATATTTGCCAGTACATTAGCTAGATATTAGAGGAAGGTTTCTATGCCGTCTGCTATAGCAACTGGCACTGCTAGCTTGATGCTAGGTAGTTATGTTTTCGCTATCTACTATAGTTGTTTTCGAAGAACTCTTTGCTTTTCGGTTTCAGGTACAGTCAGTATCTATGGGGTCAGACGTGACCTTTCGTGCCCTCACCCCCCAAAAAATGCCAACGCAAGAGATATATTTCATTATTGTGACTGTGTAACAGGTCATGATGAAAATCTCCCCAGGGAATGACAGTCAGACTGATTTCCTAATGACTATGTTGCACATAAAGCAATGGATGTCTGCTCAGCCCATAGAAATTGCATTCAGTTTAGTTTATCTTTGTATCTGAACCCATTGGCAGAGGATACTGGTGAAATATTAGATGGGGAAACTAGTAGGTGTATTGTTTCATGGCCTATGAGGACTTGGCATTTAGTTGTATGCTTTCCAGTAGCCTATGAGGAGACCATGACATGAAGTGCATCCCCAAAACCAGTGATAATGGCATGGCATAGGGTAGTTCCATGGGCACCATGTGAAAGTACAATGATACACAGAAACAGTGGAAGGTCACTATTGATGTTGAGTCGCTGCAATAGGCCTTGTTTACTGAGAGCTTGTTTACTGAGAACTGAAGGGTGATGCTGTTATTGTTTCTTTTGCCAAAGTTCACAGGGGAAAAGTTTGGACAGGTAGAGAAGACTGAGCTGGATGCCCACTTTGAAAATCTGCTCAGCCGTGCTGATTCCACTAAAAACTGGACAGAGAAAATCTTCAGGCAGACAGAGGTTCTGCTGCAGCCCAACCCCAGTAAGGCCCAGCATACAAACTGAACGTATCAGGACAGAGGCCTCCAACTCCCACCACCCATCCCTACTCCCTGCTTAATGCAAACACATGCACACACAGGATAGTTAACCAAAAACACATCAATTGAAAACTGCTTCAAAAACTTCAGATCAGTTTTTTTTTATGTGAAACATGGTGGTTAGGTTACATGGTGATGGAGAGCAGGGAGCGCTAACCTGTGCCTTTCTGATTCTCCATGCTACAGTTGACAACACTGGTGAGTATCTCTGTCATGCAATCTTTTCATCCATGTGGTCTGTAGTGCAACAGACAAGTGTTACGATGCTGTATTGGGTGTTTTCAAGCACCAGTCTTTTGTGAAAACCTGTTGTTTAGCCTATCCTCTGTCGCAAGTAGTACTTATCAGTGAGCAGCTCAACAGCTGTGTCCGTTAGCCACACCAGACAATGACTCAGCACTGCGGGCTTGTGGGTAACATGCAGAAATTAATTCCCATGTTAGTCTCTCTACTAAGTAGGCTGTCCCAGAAAAAATATATAATCTTGGTAGACTGAGAGTCATCTGTTCTTTCAACCAATCAATTGGTCAACATTTAAAAATGTGTATTTTTCCATATATAGACACACCCTATTTTTGAATAAAATCAACTATGTGTAGGCTAATGAGCTTGTCTGATGCTTTAAGCCTCCTCCTGCTGCTGTTGGCCTTAGCAGATTCTGCCATTAAGCTCTTAAAGTTGCCGGTAATAGGCTACACCAGCGGTCGGCAACCTTTTCTTTTTGGAGTGCCAAGTTATCCTACCATTTCTACTGATCTGCGTGGCAGTTATGATTTTAATATGCACATTTTTGTGGAACAGGTTAATTTAATTTATAATAGTCTTCATAACTCAAAATCAATGTCATGTGGTTAATCAATTTTAAATGAAAATGATACGAATCAAAAAGTAACTTCTATTGCCAATATGTAAAAACATAAAGCCAACAAATAAAAACATAAAGCCTGCAGGTAGAGAATATTCTGATGAAAATAAATATCCTATAAATCACATTGGCTATCTGCAAGGAACTTGAAACATTGTATCAACTATTGTATTAACTTGGTCCAGCCCAAAGCTAGTGCTAGCAAACTTGCAACATTATATAAAATATTCTGTGTCCTCTTAGAGTTTACTGCCCCAAACAGACACAGTTGTAGGCTATTTTGCGCAAGGGATAAGAAGTAATCAGGTAGGCCTATTTTATGTTGTTTCCACCAGATCAGAGCATGACATTTTTTCCCCCTTTCATGCTGAGTGGTAATCGAAATGGAGAGAGCTGAAAATATTTTTCAAATAGGGTACGTATAGGAACTGTTGTCATTTTCAGTGGATGTAAAAACGGACTTTGTTTACTTGCTGTTTTGAGGCGAAGAAAAAATGACTTTGAGAAGCTCCACAGGGATGGTGAGTTAAGACAATCAGAAATGGTGTTAGATCCCCAAATGGGCACACTTCTAGGCAGGCCTACATTTGCACACAGGCCATGTAGACTAGTCCTACTTCTATATGCGTAATTGGGTGCGTGTCCTAACTCAAGATTGACAGGAGCACTCCAAACAAAAGACAATGAATAAATTGACTACTCGTAATTGTAATGAAGTAAACCAAAACTTTTTCTTACAAGTGTAGCCTAGGTTGTGCACTCTGCAAACAACGTGTCCACTCCTACAATGACAACGGTAAGACTAATAATAATATATTGAATGCATTAAGAGAAATGACCATAACCAAGCAAACATTGTAGATTAGAAATTACAGGAACTAATGGTAAATGTACTACTGGTGATACTGGTGTGCCATCCCCGTGGCCTCCGCAATGGATTAGTCCTCTCAGCCAGGTGTGAATCAGATGTGTCTCGTGACAATTATTTAGTATGTATTTGCCACTGCTTGACTAAAAAACATCTTGGTCGACCAACAGCCTATCGACCAAACAATCGACCAGTCTACTAAATGGAGTCAGCCCTACTACTAAGGCTTGTTCTTTTCATTATCTGAGTGAAATAACATTTATTTCCATGACGACTTCATTCAACACCTTATTCCCACAATGTTGAATTACAATACTGTACATTCTCATACTGGGCATTGGCTTACTTTGCTTTGGCATTCTCCTCTCCCACCAATTTCCATTTTCAAGTTTCATTTGATGGCTATTTTTGGCCAGTACTCTCTTGAAGCAGGCCCGTTCTTTCTATCTGCAGGTTCCAGGATTGAGGAGTTCCTGTATGAGAAACTTGACAGAACGGTTCCCTCTAGACCAAATAATGAAGAACTGCTGGGTCATTACATGCAAGATGCGGCAAAAGATTTTGGTCCTGGAACGCCATATGGTGAGTGTGACTCAAGCTTTGTGTAGGCCTACACGGTCTTTCCAGGTGGTATAAAACTGTTTTTTTTATAGGATTAGCAAGTGATAATACAATTTGAGAGAGGAAACTGAGACCGTGTCTTGGGCCCCAGTCAAATCCAATAATTAGATTTTCTGGAACATGCATTTCACCAGATGATCTTACTCAATACATCTCCACTCTGTGCTCTCTCCCTCATGCAATCCCTAAGAATGGCTTGAACCTTTTGTGGTACAGTGCCTTCAGAAAGCATTCACAGACTTTGACTTTTTCCACATTTTGTTGTTACAACCTGAATTTAAAATGTATTCAATTTAGATGTTTTGTCACTGGTATACACACTATCACATAATGTGAAATTGGAATGATGTTTGTAAAAGTTTTACAAGACTCAATAAGTATTCAACCCCTTTGTTATGGCAAGCCTAAATAAGTTCAGGAGTGAAAATGTGCTTAATAAGTTGCATACCCTATATATCCTACACAAAACATTGGTTCAGCTGACATGAATTATCCTCCCTTCTCTGCAGTAGCTGTCATACTGCTAGGTAGCTTTTCTGGCTTGTGCTATAGCCAGACTAATGTTAGATATTAGAGGAAGGTTTCTGTGCCGTCTGCTATAGCCACTGGCACTGCTAGCTTCGCAGAACTCTGCCTTTCGGTTTCAGGTACAGTCAGTGTATCTATGCGATCAGACATGACCTTTCGTGCCCCCATCCCCCAAAAATGCCAATGCAAGAGATATCTTTCATTGTTGTGACAATGTGTAACAGGTCTTGATGAAAATGTCCCCAGGGAATGACAGTCAGATTAATTTCCTAATGACTATGTTGCATTTAAGCAATGAATTGAGCAATGAATGTCTGCTCAGCCCTTAAAAATTATTTTCAGTTTAGTTTTTCTTTGTATCTGAACCCATTGGCAGAGGATACTTGGAATGGGAAAAGACTGGTGAAACATTAGACAACTAGCAGGTGTATTGTTTCATGGCCTATAAGGGCTTGGTATTTAGTTGCATGGTTTAATACCCCCAAACCAGTGATAATGATGCAGCTTCTAGTGGCATGGCATAGGGCAGTTCCATGGGCACCATGTGAAAGTACAAGGATACACAGAAACAGTGGAAGGTCACTATTGATGTTGTGTAACTGCAATAGGCCTTGTTAACAGAGAACTGAAGGGTGATGTTATTGTTTCTTTTGCCAAAGTTCACAGGGGAGAAGTTTGGACAAGTAGAGAAGACTGAGCTGGATGTGCTTAACAAGTCACAATAAGTTGCATGGACTCACTCTGTGTGAAATAAGTGTTTAACATGAATTTTGAATGACTACCTCATCTCTGCACCCCACACATACAATTATCTGTAAGGTTCCTTAGTCGAGCAGTCAATTTCAAACACAGATTCCCACAAAGACCAGGGAGATTTTCCAATGCCTCGCAAAGAAGGGCACTTATTGGTAGAAGGGTAAAAAAAAATGCAGACATTGTATATCCCTTTGAGCATGGTGAAGTTATTAATTACACTTTGGATGGTGCATCAATACACCCAGTCACTACAAAGACACAGGCGTCCTTCCTAACTCAGTGGTGAACTACAACACATTACTGAGTAAGCAGGCTGCATCATGTTATGGATATACTTGTAATCATTAAGGACTGGGGAGTTTTTCAGGATAAAAAATAAATGAAATGGAGCTAAGCACAGGCTAAATCTGGTTCAGTCTGCTTTTCACCAGACACTGGGAGATGAATTCACCTTTCAGCAGGACAATAACCTAAACACAAGGGCAAATCTTCGCTGGAGTTGATTACCAAGAAGAGTGAATGTTCCTGAATGGCCGAGTTACAGTTTTGACTTAAATCTACTTGAAAATCAATGGCAAGACCTGAAAATGTTTGTCTAGCAATGATCAACAACCAATTTGACAGAGCTTGAAGAATTTTGAAAGTAATAATGGGCAAATTGTTGCACAAACTCTTACAGGTTATTGTGTGTATATCAGTGAATTAAATTATTATTTTTTCATTTAGATTTCAGGCTGTAACACAACAAAATGTGGAATAAGTCAAGGGGTATGAATACTTCCTGAAGGTACTGTATATCCATGTGAGAAAACATCACCATAGTTGATATTGATCTTGACTCTATGCTCTTTTTCCAAAAGTTTGTAGTGTCACTCTTCCCAAAGCCTTTGCTTATACTGATGATTTCACCCTAAAGTGAGTGAGTAGTGAGATTGGTGATCAGGGCTGTTGTCAGCATTAGTCAATATATTTCCTCCTGCCCCTTCACTCCCCTGCGGTCCAGCCTGTCTCATATCTGTCTGCCCAATAAATCACCTTCACTGGCAATCCTGAGGATCAATAGTGCTCTTTCTCTCTCTCTCTTTTAATGTTGTTCAGAGTTGGCTCTGCAGGCTTGGCTCTGCAACGACAACCTTAATGCATAAAGTTTATGCACATATTAGTTTACTAGGCTGTCTCTCTGTGGAGCTTTTCCCCTTCAGTTGGAGAAATGTAACTTCGTCACAGAGACCTGAGTGATGGGTCATGTACAGATTTATTTAGGGCTCTGCAGACCTCCTGTTTAGCTAGGAGTTGTTTTCTAAATTAATTCAGCTAATTTGGAATGGAAAGCTCATGCCAATAAATCCACGGTGACTTTTTTCCAAGATGAAAAATGCACAAATACAGTAGCCTATACTTAGGGTTGGGTAGGTTACTTTCTAAATGTAATCCGTTACTAGTTATCTGTCCAAAATTGTAATCAGTAACGTAACTTTTGTATTGCCTAAACTCAGTAATGTAATCTGATTACATTCCGTTACTTTTAGACTACTTTCCCCTGAAGAGGCATTAGAAATAGGCAAAAATGTATGTTACCAATTGAACGACATCTATTGCAGTTTACATAGCTGGCCATATATGGATGTTACATTTTACTTTATGGGTTGGTTATGTAGGCTTCTTCAAACCCATCGCTTTCTACTATATATAATAATACAATTCAATTCAATTATCTTTACCATAAATAAATATAATTTCTAAGTCCAAAAATGGATGTAGCAACTACAGATTTCCCCTTTAAGTCTATCAAATGTGTGAGGGTTTGAGCATGTGTCCATTAGGCCTATGAATAAAAAAAAAAAATTACCAGCATGAATTCGATTGAACGATAAAAGCCCCACTTTTATTTCATAGGCTGGGATCCGGACTATGCAGCTGTTACGAGCGCATTTTCACTGGCTGTTCACTGGTTTCAAAAACAATGATTGTTAGGCAGTTTAAACTTCTTGAATTGAACCATTATTTGGTTCAAATACACATTTAGATTTGTGAACAGCCGTCCACAACAACCACAATCTGTAAGGCGCAAATTGCTACATGCGCTATATAGATATCAATAATAAGTGATATCCATTTCGCCGTAGACTACACCACTGCTGTCATCCTTACCTCCAAGAGTTTATTCAAGTTGGATAAACTCTGGATGCAGACAGCAGTCATAGCTTGGACTGTAGCCTACAAAAGGATATTCCTGCTCTTTTCCCGCGATCCATCAAACACATTTGGTGTGTCATCATAGTGGTCTTTGACTCGCTCAGGTGGAACAAATTTAAACTTGTGCCTTTTTTCAATGCTGGTTTGAATGTCATTGAGAAAACAGAGAAGTGTCAAAAAATTTTTTTGCAAACATCCTTTCTGAATTTAAAAGTAAACCTCGAAGTAATCATCTAGTTTTTCAAAAGTATCTAATCTGGTTACAATATTTTTGGTGGTAACGGATTACAGTTACCATTTTTTGTAATCCCTTACATGTATTCCGGTACTCCCCAACCCTGCCTACACTAAGCAAGTTACGTTTATACGCTGTAATTCCCTCATGAGAGAAACAGGCATGTTTTAGTGATTTTGAAATAATTTGATTTATAATGAATTCATTTGTACACAGGGTATTCAGTTCTGTAGCTAAAAATAAATGTCACAGACATCTTTGGAACTGTGGAAGAGCAAGACATCAATCCCATTCTCTCCTGCCATAGCAACTATTACTAGATGAACACTCAGTTGCTTTAATCAGATCATTAGTGGCCTGTTTCTCAGTGGTGGCTTTTAGTGATGCAGCCTTTCGTGTTGATGGGTGTAGAAAAACTGTTGAAATAGTGGCTCTAACAGCAAAAACAGCAAAGATGTGTAGAAAAACATTTCCTAAGTATTAGAATGTGGTCTGTCCATGTTTGACACAGATTTGCATACTTCAAATTTTGCTAGTATAGGCCTTTTTGATGCTATAATCATTGCTGTGTGTTGTTATTCATTAGATATTCCCTTGAGGTCTGTAATCTAGTCTGTTTTACATCTGGGGAAACCCCAATGTTAAAATGGGGAATTTTGAGTTTTGTTGCTTTGGTAAAAGTCATGTCAAGAATGTCGCTGTGTCTAGAGGTTCCCTCAGTGTGGCCCTCCCCCTCTCTTTGCAGGTATATTGTAGTTGGCCAAGGTTCTCCCACACACTATCTCAGTTGGAGTGCATTTATTATTGATGCACTGGGTGTTGCTATCTAGATGGAGCTCTGAATCTACACTACTACACCAAAACAGCAGGCTTTGTGGGGTAGGCTAATCAGGGCATTGATAGACAGTTGGTGAAGGGGCGTTTGTGCCATAGATTACTGGGATGGGAATAGCCTAAATGTTTGATACAGGTTGTATTGCGCTACCATGTCCTATTGGTCTAGACTTTGTCTGTTTGTATTCTTCTGATAAGTAATACGTCATTCCTCTGATAAGTAGTAAGTACGTCTTCTGATAAGTAATAAGTCATTCCTAATTAATAAGTCACTCCTAGGCCTATATTTCACATATATTGTGTGTGTGTGTGCTGCTGTAGGTAGCACCCTGATCAAAGTAGGCGATTGTGAGAGGAGACTGGGCAGTGTACAGAGGGAGTTCCTACAGACCTCCGCTATCGGCTTCCTCACCCCACTCAGGAACTTTCTGGAAGGAGACTGGAGGACCATCTCAGTGAGTCTGGCTATCTGGCCTCAGAGGGACATCTTGGGATTGCATGCAGACTAGTGTGTAGACCAGGATTTAATACAATGCTAATCAACACCTTGGGGTTTAGTTTTCTACTTATTCCTATATGGATGTAGCAGAGTTTTAGGACCTAGCCAACTTAACCCCACACATATAGGCTACATTTACGTTGTGCAGAGAGTTGCTGATCTTCTCCTCCCTGTCTCAGAAAGAGAGGCGTCTCCTGGAGAACCGCAGACTGGACCTGGACTCCTGTAAAGCACGGCTGAAGAAAGCCAAATTAGCAGAGTCCAAGGCTGCGGTGAGTCTGCCCTCCTCTCCCTGTTCCCCGTTAGCTGCATCATGTAGCCATGAGTCTACCCTCTACCCTCCTCTTCCTGTTTCCCTTCAGCTGCATCATGTAGCCATGAGTCTACCCTCTACCCTCCTCTTCCTGTTTCCCTTCAGCTGCATCATGTAGCCATGAGTCTACCCTCTACCCTCCTCTTCCTGTTTCCCTTCAGCTGCATCATGTAGCCATGCGTCTACCCTCTACCCTCCTCTTCCTGTTTCCCTTCAGCTGCATCATGTAGCCATGAGTCTACCCTCTACCCTCCTCCACCTCTTCCTGTTTCCCTTCAGCTGCATCATGTAGCAGGGAGTCTACCCTCTACCCCCTCCACCTCTCCTTGTTCCCCTTCTATTACATAATATAATCAGGCATCCCCCTCTACCCTCCACCTCTCCCTGTTCCAGTTCAGCTGCATCATGTAACCAGGCTCCAGTTCAGTGAACTGCTACTGCTAACTAACATCTATCTCTGTTCTAATTATGTTCACAGTGTGAGGGAGAAGTGAGTATTAGTGTAAAATATTGTCCACTTTGGTTATTTTTCCCCCCCCTTTTTTTCATTCTGACATGCTCTGCCCATTTTCTCATTGGTACTTTGAAATCCAGTTGAACGCATGTGAGAAGCCAAGAGAGAGAGAGAACAGACTTTCACGTTCTTTTGAAAGTGAAAGAAATTATATTGTGGCATGGTACACTGGAGCAAACCCATATATGACCCTAGAGCAGTGGTATTCAAACTTTTTCAGCAAGGACCCCATTTTTTCCCACCAGAATTTCTGGGGACCCCACCTCAAATGTAATGACACAATCATAAAATTACGATTTTTACATCTGTGTGTGTGTGCCGTGCCGTGCCTTCGGAAAGTATTCAGACCCCTTGACTTTTTCTACATTTTGTTATGCTACAGCCTTATTCTAAAATGGATTAAATAAAATATTTTTCTCATCAATCTACACACAATACCCCATAATGACAAAGGAAAAACAGCTAATTTAGAAAAAATTAACAGAATAACCTTATTTACATAAGTATTCAGACCCTTTGCTATGAGACTCGAAATTGAGCTCAAGTGCACCCTGTTTCTATTGATAATCCCTGCGAGGTTGCTACATCTTGATTGGAGTCTGTGGTAAATTCAATTGATTGGACATGATTTGGGAAGGCATGTCAGAGCAAAAACGTGTCTCAAAGGAATTGTCCATAGAGCTCCGAGACAGGATTGTTTCGAGGCACAGATCTGGGGAAGGGTACCAAAACATTCCCGCAGCATTGAAGGTCCCCAAGAACACAGTGGCCTCCATCATTCTTAAATGGAACAAGTTTGTAACCACCAAGACTGTTCCTAGAGCTGGCCGCCCGGCCAAACTGAGCAATCAGGGGAGAAGGGCCTTGGGTAGGGAGGTGACCAAGAACCCATTGGTCACTCTGACAGAGCTCCAGAGATCCTCTGTGGAGATGGTAGAACCTTCAAGAAGGACAAGCATCTCTGCAGCACTCCACCAATCAGGCCTTTATGGTAGAGTGGCCAGACGGAAGCCACTCCTCAGTAAAAGGCACACGACAGTCCGCTTGGAGTTTGCCGAAAGGCACCTAAAGGACTCTCAGACCATGAGAAATAAGATTCTCTGGGATGATGAAGCATGGTGGTGGCAGCATCATGGTGGTGGCAGCATCATGCTGTGGGGATGTTTTTCAGTGGCAGGGACTAGGAGACTAGTCAGGATTGAGGCAAAGTACAGAGAGATCCATGATGAAAACCTGCTCAGGACCTCAGACTGGGGCAAAGGTTCACATTCCAACAAGACAACGATCCTTAACACACAGCCGAGACAACACACGAGTGACTTCGGGACAAGTCTCTGAATGTTCTTGTGGCCCAGCCAGAGCCCGGACTTGAACCCGATCGATCGACACTAGAGAGACCTGAAAATAGCTGTGCAGCAACACTCCCCATCCAACCTGACAGAGCTTGAGAGGATCTGCAGAGAAGAATGGCAGAAACTCCCCAAATACAGGTTTTCCAAGCTTGTAGCGTCATACCCATGAAGACTCGAGTCTGTAATCGCTGCCAAAGGTGCTTTAACAAAGTATTGAGGGTCTGAATACTTACAGTACCGACTTCAACTGTACATACATACATACATAAATATATACATACATACATACATACATACATACATACATACATACATACATACATACATACATACATACAGTTGAAGTCAGAAGTTTACATACACATAGGTTGGCGTTATTAAAACTCGTTTTTCAACTACTCCACAAATTTCTTGTTACTATAGTTTTGGCAAGTCGGTTAGGACATCTACTTTGTGCATGACACAAGTAATTTTTCCAACAATTGTTTACAGACAGATTATTTCACGTACAATTCACTGTATCACAATTCCAGAGGGTCAGAAGTTTACATACAATAAGTTGACTGTGCCTTTAAACAAAGACAAAGATCATACTTTTTGGAGTAATGTCCTCTGGTCTGATGGGAAAAAAAAATAGAACTGTTTGGCCATAATGACCATTGTTATGTTTGGAGGAAAAAGGGGGAGGCTTGCAAGACGAAAATACCATCCCAACTGTGAATCACAGGGGTGGCAGAATCATGTTGTGGGGGTGCTTTGCTGCAGGAGGGACTGGTGCACTTCACAAAATAGAAGTTATCATGAGGAAGGAAAATTATGTGGATATATTGAAGCATCATCTCAAGACATCAGTCAGGAAGATAAAGCTTGGTCGCAAATGGGTCTTCCAAATGGACAATGACCCCAAGCATACTTCCAAAGTTGTGGCAAAATGGATTAAGGACAACAAAGTCAAGGTATTGGAGTGGCCATCACAAAGCCCTGACCTCAATCATATAGAAAATATGTGGGCAGAACTAATTGTGGGAAGCTTGTGGAAGGCTACCCGAAACATTTGGCCCAAGTTAAACAATTTAAAGGCAATACTACCAAATACTAATTGAGTGTATGTAAACTTCTGACCCACTGGGAATGTGATGAAAGAAATAAAAGCTGAAATAAATCATTCTTTCTACTATTATTCTGACATTTCACATCCTTAAAATAAAGTGGTGATCCTAACTGACCTAAGACAGGGACTTTTTACTCAGATTAAATGTCAGGAATTGTGAAAAACTGAGTTTAAATGTATTTGGCTAAGGTGTATGTAGACTTCCAACTTCACTATACATACATACATACATACATACATATTGGGGAGCCCACTGCAGTTCCCAGTGGGGTTGCAACCTCAACTTTGAATACTACTGCCCTAGAGTCAACAAAACTGAGTAGTACACAAAATCATCTGTAAAATGGAACAGAAGTGTCTTTAAATTGGACCAGTGTATGGGTGCAACGTGACTAACTGCATCCAATTACCAAGTTCATCCTCCTATTAAATCACAAAGGCCTTTTTGAGACCAGTAGTGAGAGGAATGGCCCTGTCCCATGTGAGTACAGATGACTTGGGTTAAAAGTCCTGATTGCTCACATGCTTGCCCAATTATACCATGTCCAGTGAATGTCTACCGCAACATCACATTCCCAGCTCCCACTCTGTGAGAGCATTTGAAATGTTAAGATGTATGGCTGTTTTTTTCCTTCAGGTCAAAGATCTAATTTGATAAGATATGTTTTCTTGATAGCATGATTAAATAAACCGATATACAGAGGAAACTCCATAAATACAATTTATTTTGATTGTAGACTAATTTCAAATCAGATTTTTGAAACCTGTATGCATGTTGATTGCCAAATGAAGGCATGCACATTTTGAAAAATATGTTTGTTTAGCGTACTTATTTATTTCCTGCAAAATATTTGTCTTTTAGAAGTACTTTAATTACATTGGGATTTGGCCAGCCCAATGTAATGATTTAAGAAGTCAATTGAGAGTAATTTACTGTATTCGATTAGATAGATGTATTGTCCTCTGAAGAGGAAATTATTTTCCACAGACCTCAACATTTTATAGAAACTGTACATAAAAGATCAAACCAACTTATCTCCCAGACATAACATTCACAGTTTCTTCTTCCATACTCCATATATGATAGATTAACCTCTGTGACCAGACGACCGGAACTATTCTCCAGATATACTGTAGGCTACACATTCTATAGGCTACTGCACACATATTTGTTTTAAATCCAGCACCTGGTTTGTTTGGGGTTAGAATGAGATGATGGTTGAAGGATGGCTTTCTTTAAGGGCTATGACAATGACGGATGACAGGCTGTGTACACATCTCTCATGCTGCTGTGTTTATTTACACATGTAGCATGGTCGTCGTCCTTCTAGTCTAACATGCCTTGGGACTCCAGGCAGTAGATATGCAGCACAGGAGGTTGATGGCAACTTAATTGGGGAGGACGGGCTTGTGGTAATGACTGGAGCAGAATAAGTGGAATGGAAACTGTTTGATTCCATTTCATTCGCTCCGTTCCAGCCATTATTATGAACAGTCCTCTCCTCAGCAGCGTTCACTGATATGCAGGTGAAGAAAGATATTTGTACCATTCCAGGGCTCAACAGTGGAGCCTAAATATTTTGCTTTGGGACCTGGAATGTTTATATTGGAACACCAGTGTGCCTAGAAAAAGTAAGGATTTTAGCTTTAATATCTGAAATATTTTTCATTGTGCTCCTACATTTCTTTGTGTGCACATACATTTGACAACTTAGGCGCACACACGTGCTCCTTGTAAAGAAGGTGAGCGTAGAGCTCTGCAGTCTTTGATTGGCCAGTGCTTGCAGAACAGACTTGTCTCATATCATCAAGATAATAACAAAGGGTTTAGTTTTTGCTATGTGTGTGTCCCTGTCACATGACTCTCTTATACTTTTGGTTTTGTTTGTTGTTTTGTTTGTCCTTTTGTGTATGTTGTTTGGTTTGGTGCACACCATACTGTATGTGTAAACTGCTCTGCTGTGTCTGTAGGCTGTGCCTGATTTTCAGGAAACCAGGCCCAGAAATTATGTCCTCTCTGCCAGTGCATCTGCGGTAAGGAGCTTAAACAGCCAGTCCACTCTACACTCACACTGTACATGTAGCCTACTGTCACTTTACAAATTCTATGGTATTTCTTCATATCACCTGATTGCTTCCGGCATAGTAATAGAGTAATCCATTATCTATGTGGTACTTGACTTAACACAGGCAACGGTCTAATTTCCCAGGCACAACAACCAAAAGTAGGGCAAAGCTCTTCAAAGATGTTATACTTCAATTGATCCAAATAAAATGAACTCTGAATGCAGGACCAGAATATTTGGAAAATGCTTTCTTTTGAATGCACCCCTGGGTTGAAAATCTGTATCTTTACTGTCATCAGTCTCAATCCAATCTAAGAATGTGTGTCTCCCCTGTGATGTCATCAGAATGTGTCTCTCTCTCCCCCTCTCTTGTTGCCCTGCGGCTTTTCAGCTCTGGAGCGAGGAGGTGGACAAAGTGAGTATGACATGTTTGGACACCATCCTCCTCCCGTATTGTATAAATAAGTAATATCTTTACTCCTAGTGATCTTTGTTTCTAGGTAAAGTGTCTGTCTCGTTTCACAAGTTATTACCTTCAGAGTTCACACAAGAACAAAACAGCTGATAATGGAAAATGGGGGCTGTAGTATTACATGATACCGCTCTCTGTTTGTTTTGGTTGTTCTGTAGGCAGAACATGAGCTTCGAGTGGCACAGACAGAGTTTGACAGACAGGCAGAGGTCACACGGCTCCTGCTGGAGGGAATCAGCAGTACACACGTGAGTCATGAGGTCAAACCTGTAGAGTGGACCAACATGACCACTACACATGGCCACTCTCTTCAGCATATGCACTGTTTACCAGGTAATAAGTTAGGGATAATCAATGAGGGGCTCTATGGAAAATAATGAACGATGTGGAAGGTGTGTTAGTGCGGTGTGGACTAACCTTCCACAGAGTTTCATTATTTTCCAGAAAATGCATAGAGCCCCGAGTTGATTATCCCTTTATAACATAATTTAACACATTTGCAGCAACAATTTTTTTATTTGCAGGTAGAAATGTGATCAACATCCACTAAAGTAGGTAGCAAGGTTACTAGATAGCTACAGTAGTTGCCTTGGCAACCGAACATACTTACTGGTTTTTGCTAACCAAACAATCAGTCCTATCTTGTTATTATGAATGAATAACATATTGAAAATCGAATTCAACAGTGACAATAATGTTTTAAATTTGACTTTTGCCTTCAAAGCAGCTCAAACATAGAACATGTAAGACTGAACTATAGCTATTGAATTCTACTGTACTGATATACCGTGCATTATAGGGAAATAATGCATGCGCCAGAATGCACTTCAAGCCAATCAGAAACTTGTATTTAACAATGCCATGGTATAAACTGTTTTAACATGGTGGTGACAGGGTATGTTGAGGGGGACCAAGTAACAACTGTGTTATATGTGTTTTGGGTATGTTGTCTGTAGGTGAACCACCTGCGCTGCCTGCATGAGTTTGTGGAGGCACAGACAGCCTACTACAAGCAGTGTCACCTGCACATGCAGGACCTGCAGAAAGAGCTGGACAGGTGAGGACTGGCTCTGGGTAGATGCACAACTTTATATTGGACATACTAGTATACTTAGCTGGGCTGTCTAGATCTGGCTTTTATTTGTTGCAGTGTTTGCTATTCAAATGGATGTAAGCTGTTTATCAATGACCATCTCCACTATTATCTCTTATGCTCTCAGTTCCAATGGAGATGTGTAAGTAACATTTGATGACGATTACAGTTGAACTCACCATTACTCAACATATTTTTGTTAACCGTTAGTTAAGTCTGATTATTCCCCAGGGAATGTGCTGTATACCTTATGAATGTCTTCACTCCCTAAACCTCTGCAGGTTTCCCAATGCGTTTGCTGGTAACCCAGGCCACTCCATGGCCTCCGGTGGCTCCTCTCCCCTGGACCCTGCCAGCGCTGTGGAGACAGACACGCTGAAGATCGAGGAGGTGCAGGCCCCTGCCACAGGCACACGCAAGGCCAAGGTCCTGTACGACTACGACGCTGCCGACACCAGTGAGCTATCCCTACTGGCTGACGAGGTGAGCACACGAACACACACACAGAATTCTACCTGCACACCCGTCATTAGTTGAATCAGGTGTATCCGTGCAGTGCTAGAATATGTGGTATGGTGGGCAGGAAACAGTCTACAGTCTTGAAACAACTAGGACTAGATGCAAGATACAAGATGGTGCTATTTTGTGTTTTTTTGTGTTTTTTGTGTAGCTTCTGGATATCAGAACAGCAATTACTCACCTCGAACTGGACAAAGATTTTTTCTTTAACTTCTTATGGCTGCATCCCACTACCGGGATCGATATGACAGCAGCCAGTGAAAGTGCAGGGCGCCAAATTCAAACAACAGAAATCTCATAATTTAAAATTCCTCAAACATACATGTGTCTTATATCATTTTAAAGGTAATCTTGTTGTTAATCCCACCAAAGAGTCCGATTTCAAATATGCTTTTCAGCGAAAGCACTACAAACGATTATGTTAGGTCACCACCAAACCACAATAAGCACAGCCATTTTTCCAGCGAAAGATAGCTTTCACAAATAGCAGAAATAGAGATAAAGTTAATCACTAACCTTTGATTATCTTCATCAGATGACACTCATAGGACTTCATGTTACACAATAGATGCATGTTTTGTTTGATAAAGTTCATATTTATAACAAAAAATCTGAGTTTACATTGGCGCGTTACATTCACTAGTTCCAAAAACATCAAGTGATTTTGCATAGCCACATCGTTTCAACAGAAATACTCATCATAAATGTAGATGATAATACAAGTTATACACATGGAATTATAGATATACCTCTCCTTAATGCAACCGCTGTGTCAGATTTCAAAAAAACTTTACGGAAAAAGCAAATCATGCAATAATCTGAGACGGAGCTCAGAACAATAGCCAAATTAGCCGCCATGTTTGGGTCAACAGAAACCAGAAAATACATGATAAATGTTTCCTTACCTTTGATGAACTTCATTAGAATGCAGTCCTAGGAATCCCAGGTCCACAATAAATGCTTGATTTGTTCGATAATGTCCGTTATTTATGTCCAATTAGCTACTTTGGTTAGCGCGTTAGCGGTAAACAATTCCAAAGTCACAAAGCGCATCCACTATAACGTGACGAAATGTCCAAAAGTTCCGTAACAGTCAGTAGAAACTTGTCAAACGATGTACTGAATCAATCTTTAGAATGTTGTTAACATACATCTTGAATAACGTTCCAACCGGAGAATTAGATTGACTTCAGAAGAGCGGTGGAACGGAGGTCCTCCTCATGTGAAGGTGCATGTGAAAGCATGGTCAGCTCGTGGCAGTGATTACTCATTCCTGTCTCCTTCGGCCCCCCCTTCACCTTAGAGTCATCAGACAAAGTTCTATTGACTGTTGACATCTAGTGGAAGCCGTATGAAGTGAAAACTCATCAATATCCCGCTGTAATTTCAATGAGAGCTTGGTTGAAAATCTGCCACCTCAGAAACAATTCAAACAGGAAGTGGAACTTCTCAGGTTTTTGCCTGCCATATGAGTTCTGTTATACTCACAGACATAATTCAAACAGTTTTAGAAACTTCAGAGTGTTTTCTATCCAATACGAATAATAATATGCATATATTAGCAACTGGGACTGAGGAGCAGGCAGTTTACTATGGGCACCTCTGTGTACCTTTCATCCAAGCTACTCAATACTGCCCCTGCAGGCATAAGAAGTTAATGAGTTTAATGCTGATACCAGGCCTAAATCCCAGTAATTCGCATGAAGAGGAGACGCCGATACAGGGGACGCAGTTCCGGGTGCCTTGTGAGAATTCGTCGGCAAGTGGGTAACCCGTCTCTACCATCCGTCCCATTGACAAACGTGCAATCATTGGAGAATAAACTGGATGAGCTCCGTTCGAGACTATCCTACCGGGACAATAAAAATGATAATTTCTTATGTTTCACCGAATCGTGGCTGAACGACGACATGGATAATATACAGTTGGCTGGGTTTTCCATGCATCGGCAAGACGGAACAGCTACCTCCAGTAAGACGAGGGGTTTGTCAATAAGTCTATTTGTCAATAACAGCGTGAAATCTAATGTTTAAGAAGTCTCAAGATTTTGCTCGCCTGAGGTAGAGTACGTCATGATAAGCTGTAGACCACACTATTTACCAAGACCGTTTTCATCTATATTTTTCGTATCTGTCTATTTACCACCACAAATCGATACTGGCACTAAGACCGCACTCAACAAGCTAA
The DNA here is from genome assembly GCF_016432855.1 of Salvelinus namaycush. Classification (NCBI taxonomy): domain Eukaryota; kingdom Metazoa; phylum Chordata; class Actinopteri; order Salmoniformes; family Salmonidae; genus Salvelinus; species Salvelinus namaycush. The sequence goes on along the minus strand of NC_052307.1, from coordinate 19,993,898 downwards.
ATAAGGCCATAAGCAAACAAGAAAATGCTCATCCAGAAGCGACGCTCCTAGTGGCTGCGGACTTTAATGCAAGAAAACTTAAATCTGTTTTAACTAATTTCTACCAGCATGTCACATGTGCAACTAGAGGGAAAAAAAACTCGAGACCACCTTTACTCCACAAAGACAAGTACAAAGCTCTCCCTCACCCTCCATTTGGCAAATCTGACTGTAATTCTATCCTCCTGATTCCTGTTTACAAGAAAAAACTAAAGCAGGAAGTACCATTGGCTCGCTCAATATGGAAGTGGTCAGATGACGCAGATGCTAAGCTGCAGGACTGTTTTGCTAGCACAGACTGAAATATGTTCAGAGATTCAACATTAGGAAGGTGTTCTTAATGTTTTGTACACTCCGTGCATGTTATTATTTTGTGTTTTCCCAGCTAATCACAGTTTACACAGTGCCAGGCATGGACTCAGACTGGCTGGTGGGAGAGAGAGGGAACCAGAAAGGGAAGGTGCCCGTCACATACCTGGAGCTGCTCAGCTAAAGAGAGAAATTGAAAGACGCATGCTTGCAACATTGCACTCACATGCCTTCAAACATGCTGACGTTGACAAATTCAACCAACCAAACACACCCACATGCTGTACGCAAACGGACCGCATTACATCATTGGTGAATATGACGGAAAATGCACAACATTGAATACGGAGGAATAGTTACCATGACAACTTGGCCAAAAATTCTGAAATGTAAGATATTTACTTACTGAAATGCCCTGTATTATTCAGGCTTTGGTGACCTTTGGTGACCTTTCACAGCTGTGGAAAAAGCTTCATACAGCCTGCCCAGACACTTGCACCTGTTTTAGACATCTTTCCCAAATCCATTACTTTTATGTAAAACATTCCATACACCCTGTGCACCTCTCGTTAGTCCACATTCCTATATTGTCATTTTCCTGGACACCTCTACCACTACCTGGCACTGAAACATTTCATGGCCATATGCCCTGCTTAGTAACTAACCAGAAATTGAAGCACTCATACAGCGGCGATTTGAAGCACTCCTAGTCTTTTACTAACTGCCTTAAAATAATGGGAGAGAGGCTGTGTCCATCTGCTATAACTCATAGAATGTATTGGACACACCGCAATGTCCACACTCCAGTTTGCCTGTTTGCTTAGGACACTTCTTTTGAAGAGGACAAGCCAGATCTAACACAGAACATACATTTTGGCATGCAAAACTGTAACTTGTTATTATTGAAGTATCTGTGGTGAGTTATATTCCCATTTGTGTCCCTTTTTTTACTTTGCTCTTTTTGCTGTTCTGTTTCTTTAACATGTCATTGTTCCTTCAGTTGTCTTTGTATGTTTTTAGTTGAATTGTTTGATCCGATGTTGTCTTTTCTGTGATAGTCTCAGTGTCTTCAAGACAGGACCTAGGCTGCTACATGTGCTACTGGCAGGAGTTAGTCAGACTACTCTGTTCAATGCAAAGCCTCTGTCTTTCTTGTAATCAGAATTTTAATGTCTGTATATTTATTTCTCATAGACCTTTTAGTACCAAAGCAAACTTAAGTATACATGTGTATGCATGCACTCTGTCAAGGTTTGTGATGCTGTGACTGTTTTGCCATGTCTTGTTTTGACCCTTTTCTGCCTTTACTGTCAATGTATTTATTGTCTGTTCCCAAGCCATGCTGGGTGAATGCGTAGGATGTAATTAAAAAAATATATATATCTATATGCTTTGGACACAATCTAGTTTGTGTGGTTTGTCAGTTCAGGTTCTTAATCTAATATTCTGGTGTAGCAGTCTGTCGGATTGGAAGTAATCATTATTTTCTAAATACATGTATTTTTTTCAAATTCAAACTCTGTCCATCATTCTAACTCATACTGGTAATTACAACACGCTCTCCTTTTTACAATATTTTCTATGACTACTGCATCAACATGTTCATGCGTATAAAGTATTTTAATCTGGCATGTTTGGCATTAATGTAATGATTTCATTTCAAATAAACTATGCAAGAAATATAGCTTAAACCCATATTTCAAATAAGTACTATAGGTCATTTGTCCAGCAAATCGGTGGATATACAATATGTACAGTGCCTTCAGAAATTATTCACACTCCTTGACGTTTTCCACATTTTGTTGTGTTAAAAAGGGATTAAATTGAGCTTTTCTTTCACTGGCCTACAAACAATAGCCCATAATGTCAAAGTGTTTAGAAATGTTTTCAGCTTTTCATTTTTAATTAATTTGTAATGTCTTGTTATGGCAAGCCTAAATAAGTTAAGGAGTTAACATTTGCTTAACAAGCCACATAATACGTTGCATGGACTCACTCTGTGTGAAATAAGTGTTTAACATAGTTTTTTATGACTGTCTCATCTCTGTACCCCACACATACAATTATCTGTAATGTCCCTCAGTCAAGCAGTGAATTTCAAACACAGATTCAACCACAAAAACCAGGGAGGGTTTCCTGGGCCTTGCAAAGAATGGCACCTATTAGTAGATGTGTAAACATAAAAAAGCAGACATTGAATATCCCTTTGAGCCTGGTGAAGTTATGAATTACACTTTGGATGGTGTATCAATACACCCAGTCACTATGAAGATACAGGCGTTCTACCTAACCCAGTTGCCGGAGAGGACGGAAACCGCTCAGGGATTTCACCCAATGATGACTTTAAAACAGTTACAAAGTTTAATACCTATCCTAGGAAAAAGCTGATTGTAGTTACTCCACAATATTAACCTAAATGACAGAGTGAAAAGAAGGAAACGTACAGAACAAAAAAATATTCCAAAACATGCATCCTGTTTGCAACGAGGCACAAAAGTAATACTGCCGAAAATGTATGTCCTGAATACAAAGCGTTATGTTTTCACAAATCCCACAACACATTATTCAGTTCCACTCTTCGTATTTTCAAACATGGTGGTGGGTGAATCATGTTATGGGTATGCTTGTCAACGGCAAGGGAATAAAATAAAAAAAAATGGAATAGAGCTAAGCACAGGCAAAATCTTAAAGGAAAACCTGGTTGTCTGCTTTCCAACAGACACTGGGAGATAAATTCACCTTTCAGCAGAACAATAACCTAAAACACGAGGCCAAATATACACTGGAGCTGCTTACCAAGACGACATTGATTGTTCCGGTGTGGCCTAGTTACAGTTTTGATTTAAATCGGCTTGACTATGGCAAGACTTAAAAATGGCTGTCTAGCAATGATCAACAACCAACTTGAGCTTGAAGAATTTTGAATGTGCAAGTATTGTACAATCCAGGTGCACAAAGCTCTTATTTACTTACCCAGAAAGACTCACAGCTGTAATCGCTGCCAAAGGTGATTCGAACATGTATTGACTCAGGGTTGTAAATACTTATGTCAATGAGATACTCCTGTATAATAAGTTTCAATACATTTGCAAAAAATAAATAAATAAATGTTTTCACTTTGGCATTTAGGGATATTGTGTGTAAATGGGTGAGAAAAAAATCGATTTAATCCATTTTGAATTCAGGCTGTAACACAGTGGCACTCATTGTGCAGCCTGCGAGCCCTTAATTTGCAGCTCACGGTGATTTGCCTATTTTCCATTCATAATACATAATGATAAAATTTCAATTCAATGTGGTTAATGTATGCCTGAATCACTTCACTGAATATATCGATTGTTCCCTGGACGGCAGATAGATGGCAGTATAGCACAGCTGTTGAACAGAAAGGCCGAAATAGAACGTTTGCCGAAATAGAATGCAACTGCTCAGCTAAAGCGACTGACAAATATCAGTTTGCTGCTAGCTAATTTTGCAGGCTGGTCGACATGGATCGATTCATTGTAAAAAAAGAAAGGTAAATCTATTGACAATGAAAATGAGGGGGAAGAGCTGGTAGAACAACCCCCGGAGAACCAGGAAAATGGCAGCGGGGAAATGCAGCTAGCTAACGTGGCTCCGGTGGCCAAGAGAAGGATGCAGTCTATTCAAGAAGAACACAGAAAGTTCCAAGAGAAATGGACAGACAACTGTTTTTTTGTACTGCATGATGGGACTAGCTCACTTTGTCTTATTTGCTGGAAGGCAGTCAATTGTTTTAAACGAGCAAATTTAGAGCGGCATTTCCAGTCACACCATGCCCACTTTGACAAAACATATCCGCTACAAAGCAACCTCTGTCGAAATTCAGTACTGAGAGAGACTTTGTAATTTCTTCAAACAATCATCTTTATTTAATATTGATTAATTATTACAATAATGAAACCGTCAACTGCCTAACTGAAAATGAAAAAAACAGATATTATATAGGACCTAAAAATGCTTAGTCAGACTGGTTCCAACTCCCATAAGCCACATTGGTTATCTACACAGGATGGTGTTTTACCCCCAACCCGGCTTAGTTTCCCAGATGCCAGGAAGATGAGACAACGGTAAGGACGAGGACATCGGTAAGCAACTGATTACTGACATATCCGTGGCGCCGTGTTTTAGTATTGCGCTTGATGAAAGCACTGATGTAAGTGACATTGCATGTTAGTGACAATTATGTGTTTGTATCCGCTTCCCTCAAAACGAATCGTTCAGAGAGGAACTTTTATGTTTACTGCCCCTTCAGAGACAAATACGAGAAGAGGATATTCTGAAAGCCCTCATCTGGCATCTGTGTGCACTGACGGCGCCCCGAACATGCGAGGGAAGAAGAAGGGACTCATAGGCCTGACGAGAAAGAGAAAGGATATTCCCGAATTTGTTACGTTTCATTGTATCAGGAAGCACTTGTGGCTAAACTCAATGACTGTGACTTACAGAATGTGATCCAGCAAGTCGTGTGCGTGGTGAACATTATTATTGTGAGGGCACTGAATCACCGGCAATTCCTTGAGTTGCTGGAGGAATACCAGACAGAATACGGCAACTTGATATTCCACAATGAGGTGAGATGGCTGTCTCGTGGCAGAGTTTTAGAAAGATTTCTCCCTCTCTTCCCTCAAATCCGTGAATTTGTTGCAAGCAAGGGGAGAGAGGAGCCAGCTCTGGATGATCCAAAGTGGATATTAAAGCTGGCTTTTTAAACTAAAAATTACCCGCCACCTGATCACGGTGAATATCCAGCTCCAAGGGAAAGCTACATCTCTGGGCAAAATGCTGCGTGTGGTCACAACATTTCAAAATAAAATCATCTCACTGTTCATACCTGACGGACAGTTTGTTCATTTCCCAAAACTCAGACCAGTTACCACATCCAACCCAGACATACTGCAACATTTTAGCTATGATGCATTTGTGTGTGTGTTGGAAGAGTTGAAGTTGGAGTTAGAGTCAAGATTCAAGGATATCAAGGAGTTTTTCAAATTCATTGAGGACCCCTTTCATGTGCCAGTGTCATCTTTGACCCCAGTCATCACAGCCCTCTGTCCTGACCGTGCTGGCATAGAGAGTGAGATAGTGGAGCTGCAGGCAAATTACATATTGTAAGGTGAACTAAGATCAGGTGTTACCCATTTCTGGTGCCTTGTGTCAGACACAGAGTATCCACTTCTGAAGCACTGTGTGCAAAAGGTGACATTTTTTGTCAGCACTTATTCGACTTCCGCCGAAGTCGGTCCCTCTCCTTGTTTGGGCTGCGTTCGGCGGTCGACGTCACCGGCCTTCTAGCCACCACCGATTCACTTTTCATTTTCCATTTGTTTTGTCTATGTCTTACACACCCAATTACCTGTTTAGTATTTAACCCTCTGTTCCCCATGTTTGGTTGTGAGTGATTGTTTGTTGTATTGTGGTCCGTATTGTGGGCTTGGATTCATCTTGTATTTTGATGACTTTGAGTAAAGTTACCTTTATTTACTCATCTCTGCTGTCCTGCGCCTGACTCCTCTGCACCAGCTACACATAGACCCTTACAGAATCACTCACCTGATATGGAGTCAGCAGGAGCAGATGCCCTCCCAGTTCCAGTGGAGGAGCGCTTTCAGCAGCACGCGACCATGTTGCAACGTCTGGGCACAGCCATGGATCGCGTGCTGCAGACGATGGATCGTTGGGAGAGAGGAGGAGCTTTTTCAGCGCCTCCACCAGCCCCACTACAACAGGTCCCACTGTCCACTCCTCTTCCACCTGGTCCCAGTGGGATTTGACTCGCGCTCCCGAGGGAGTATGATGGGACGGCTGCCAGATGGCAGGGGTTTCTACTACAGCTGGAGCTCTACCTGGCGACCGGCCACCCGGCTCCTTCGGGCGTGAAAGTGTGTCCGCCCTCGTCTCCTGCCTCTCAGGCAAAGCCCTGGAGTGGGCCAATGCCGTATGGAGTGAGGGAGACGCGGCGTTGGACCATTACGCAGAGTTCACCCGCCGCTTTCGGGCAGTGTTCGACCACCCGCCTGAGGGTCAAGCGGCGGGTGAACGTCTGTTCCACCTGAGGGGGACGAGGAGTGCGCAGGATTTCGCCTTTGACTTCCGGACCCTGGCGGCCAGCGCGGGATGGAACTACAGGGCCCTGATCAGTCACTACCTGTGCAGTCTGCGCGAGGACGTCCGTCGGGAGTTGGCGTGCCGAGACACCACCCTCACATTGGACCAGCTGGTGGACATGTCCGCGATTCAGGCGCAGCTGGGAATTTTATTGACCGTTCATTTGCTCATAGTTTAGGGATTCCCCTTGTTCCTGTGGATATGCCCTTCCCTGTGCACGCCCTAGATAGTTGACCAATAGGGTCAGGGCTGATTAGTGAGGCCACCGCTCCACTTGACATGGTTACGCAGGAGGGTCACAAGGAGAGAACCAGTCTCTTCCTTATTGATTCTCCTGCGTTTCCCGTGGTGCTGGGCCTACCCTGGTTGGCCTGTCATAACCCCACTATTTCATGGCAACAGAGGGCTCTCAAGGGGTGGTCACGAGAGTGCTCAGGGAGGTGTGTGAGGGTTTCCATCGGTGCGACTACGGTGGAAAGTCCAGACCAGGTCTCCACTGTGCGCATCCCCCCAGAAAATGCAGATTTGGCGCTCACCTTCTGTAAGAAGAGGGCGACTAAATTACCACCTCATCGACGGGGGCATTGTGCGATAAATCTTCTGGTAGACGCAGCACTTCCCAGGAGTCACGTGTATCCTCTGTCACAGGAGGAGACGGCGGCTATGGAAACATATGTCTCCGAATCCCTGGGGCAGGGATACATTCGGACCTCTACTTCACCTGCCTCCTCAAGTTTATTTTTTGTGAAGAAGAAGGATGGGGTCTGCACCCGTGTATTGACAATCAATGGATCAATCAGATCACGGTGAGGTATAGCTACCCGCTGCCTCTCATCACCAGTGCGATCGAGTCAATGCACGGGTCGTGCTTCTTCACAAAATTGGATCTCAGGAGTGCTTACAACCTGGTGCGTATCCGGAAGGGGGACGAGTGGAAGACGACATTTAGTACCACCTCAGGGCACTATGAGTACCTTGTCATGCCGTACGGGTTGATGAATGCTCCATCAGTCTTCCAGGCCTTTGTTGACAAGATTTTCCGGGACCTGCACGGGCAGGGTGTAGTGGTGTATATCGACGATATTCTGATATACTCCGCTACACGCGCCGAGCATGTGTTCCTGGTGCGCAGGGTGCTTGGTCGACTGTTGGAGCATGACCTGTACGTCAAGGCTGAGAAATGTCTGTTCTTCCAACAGTCCGTCTCCTTCCTAGGGTACCGCATTTCCACTTCAGGGGTGGAGATGGAGAGTGACCGCATTTCAGCCGTGCGTAATTGGCCGACTCCCACCACGGTAAAGGAAGTGCAGCGGTTTCTAGGGTTTGCCAACTACTACCGGAGGTTTATCTGGGGTTTTGGTCAGGTAGCAGCTCCCATTACCTCACTGCTGAAGGGGGGACCGGTGCGGCTGCAGTGGTCGGCTGAGGCAGACAGGGCTTTTGGTCACCTGAAGGCTCTGTTTACCTCGGCTCCTGTGCTGGCTCAGATTAATGTTAAAAGTCAAGTCATGACAATACAATGCCACAGATGTCTCAAGTTTTGACAGAGCTTACAATTGGCACTGCAGGAATGTCCACCAGAGCTGTTAGCAGATAATTTAATGTTAAATTCTCTACAATTAGCCGACTCCAACGTAGTTTTAGAGAATTTGGCAGTACGTCCAACCAGCCTCACAACCGCAGACTACGTGTATGGCAAAAATGTCAATATTGTGAACAGAGTGCCCCATGGTGGCGGTGGGGTTATGGTATGGGCAGGCATAAGCTTCGGACAACGAACACAATTGCATTTTATCGATGGCAATTTGAATGCACAGAGATACCGAGATGAGATCCTGAAGCCCATTGTCGTGCCATTCATCTGCCTTCATCGTGTTTCAGCATGATAATGCACGGCCCAATGTCACAAGGATCTGTACACAATTCCTGGAAGCTGAAAATGTCCCAGTTCTTCCATGGTTTGCATACTCACCAGACATGTCACCCATTGAGTTTGTTTGGGATGCTCTGGATCGACAGCGAGTTCCAATTTCCAAGAACTTCGCACAGCCATTGAAGAGGAGTAGGACAACATTCCACAGGCCACATCCTGATCAACTCTATGCAAAGGAGATGTGTCACGCTGCTTGAGGCAAATGGTGGTCACACCAGATACTGACTGGTTTTCTGATCCACACCACTACCTTTTTACCCCTCTTTTTCTCCACAATTTTGTGATTACAATCTTTTCTCATTGCGGCAACTCCCCAACGCACCCAGGAGAGGCAAAGGTCAAGTCACGCATCCTCCAAAACATGACCTACCAAACCACGCATCTTAACACCTGCTCACTTAGCCCGGAAGCCAGCTGCACCAATGTGTTGGAGGAAACACTGCCACAAGGAGTCACTAGAGCACAATGATCCAAGTAAAGGTCCCCCGGTCAAACCCTCCCAATTGTGCTCCGCCCTATGGGAATCCCTGTCAGGGTAGGTAATGACACAGGCTGGGATTGAACCCCAGGCTGTAGTGACACCGCAACACTGCAATGTAGTGCCTCAGACCGCTGCACCACTCGGGAGGCCCTCTCTAAAAAAGATTTACAGGTATTTTACAGCCAACAGATTTTGTATTCCCAGTCATGTGAAATCCATAGATTAGGGTCTCATTTATTTATTTCAATTGACTGATTTCCTTTTATGAACTGTAACTCTTAAAAATTGTTGCATGTTGCGTTTATTTTTGGGTTCAGTATAATTTTACATATACTCAGCAAAAAAAGAAACGTCCTCTCACTGTCAACTGCGTTTATTTTCAGCAAACTTAACGTGTAAATATTTGTATGAGCATAACAAGATTCAACAACTGAGACAAACTTTTTGCCAGTCCTGTCTGGTCCAACAACGGTGGGTTTGTGCCCATAGCCGACGTTGTTGCCGGTGATGTCTGGTGAGGACCTGCCTTACAACAGGCCTACAAGCCCTCAGTCCAGCCTCTCTCAGCCTATTGCGGACAGTCTGAGCACTGATGGAGGGATTGTGCGTTCCTGGTGTAACTCGGGCAGTTGTTGTTGCCATCCTGTACCTGTCCCGCAAGTGTGATGTTCGGATGTACCGATCCTGTGCAGGTGTTGTTACACATGGTCTGCCACTGCGAGGATGATCAGCTGTCCGTCCTGTATCCCTGTAGTGCTGTCTTAGGCGAGCGTTCCACAGGTGCATGTTCGTTAATTGTTTATGGTTCATTGAACAAGCATGGGAAACAGTGTTTACATTGAAGATCTGTGAAGTTATTTGGATTTTTATGAATTATCTTTGAAAGACAGGGTCCTGAAAAGGGACGTTTCTTTTTTGACTGAGTTTATTAGTAAAGACAAGATTAAATTGAGAATAGTCTGATGGGTGAAAATATGACCAATTGATGCGAGAACAGCTGTGCAGCCTGAACCAAGGAACAGAGTGCACCCTTTTTTTGCAACTTTCTCAAATCATCAATAGTCTTTAGTTGCGTCGTGTATCCCATATATATGTTGATTTCTAAGGCATTGTAAGGTTTGTATCACTCACAACTAAAGTTGCCAAATAAATCTAGCCTTATAGGACCTGTTTAGGACCTGTAGGAACAGTGGGTTACTGCCTTGTTCAGGGGCAGAACGACAGATTCTTACCTTGTCAGCGCAGGGATTCAATCTAGCAACCTTTCGGTTACTGGCCCAACACTCTAACCACTAGGATACATGCCACCCCATTGTTATGCGTATCAGCGCTTCATTGGACTCACCTGGACTCCATCACTTTATTAAATGCCCCCTCTCTATCTGTCCTCACATGTTTATTGTTTCTGTAGCCCACCCATGCTTCTGGTGTCTTATTACAGCTTCATGATGCATTTTGTTATTCCTTTTAGGGCCACTATGCAAACCTTTAATGTGATGGTAAGTATCTTCTTTCATAAGAGGGGATGAATTATATTTTACATGTTTCAAAGTCATTTACTGTATTCAAAGATTAATTAAAATGCTACACCTTTTTCACACTAGAAATGCACCCGGATATTGGTACAGGTCATAAAGGGTAGACATTTATTTTAAATGGAAGTGAAGACAATTTCCTAATAATATGAATGTGAAAATGTTCTGTGAAAATTAAAACTAGTTTTTATTTTATTACTTTCTGGAACATCAATGTAAACTCTTAGCCAACACTAAGTCGAGCAGACAGGTGCAGAACCCAAACACAGTGGGAATGTTACTATTGCTCACCCCGTGTAAACAGTAAGCCATGCATCAGTTAATCATCATTTACAATGGGTGTTTACCGTCACGATGGTGCAAGAGTGTGCATTCCTTACATTCTTAAGTAAGGTTAGGCTGACGTGGTAAACAACACATTGCATGTTCATCCTGTTGTTGATCTGCTGGAGACACATCAAACATCACTTTATTTTTTATACAGTAGATGATCAGGATGAGCTTTAGGGACATTTGTAGCTGACACAGTCAGACTCTACTCGTGGCTAGGTTCAATAACACAAACTGATTACAAGGCTTTCCAGGCATTGGGTAAGATCATCAATCTAGTTTGATAGAAAGTTCCATAATTGCCTGTGTTACGGACATCACTGTTCTTGATTATTATACAGTCTCTCCTACACCAGCTCACACTGAGACTGACTGGAACTTGAGACCTCTGTCTTGCAAATAAACGTGACTACCCTCTTGACAACTTCTCTGGGGCACGGGTGGAGACATTTCAGGCTGAGGAGAGGTTAGAAATCCCCATCTGTTACACCTGCTCATTTGAATTCTCTGTTGCTGACCAGGTGAAACAATATGAAACAGACTGATTAAAATAATCTACTGGAGTTGCAGAGTAAAATGTATGAAATTTCAGAGTAAAGGAATAGCCTCTCCTTTTATCACATTATGATCACATTTGTTTGACACTTTGATATTGGCAAAAGAGCTGATCCGATTGGTCAAAATACCCATTTGTGGACACATAATTGCGCTGCCTGTGTTAATGCACTGTTTAACTGAACAACAAGTTATTTATGGACACTTTATGAGAGCATAATACAACTGATTTCCTTCTTCAAGTGCTCTCTCACACACATTATGAAATAATTATAAAATGAAAACTCCAAGAAGTAAGTAAATTATACAGTGGACAGACATTAATTTGTGTGGTTAGTGATTACAATAATTTCCACAAAGTTAGGCTATCATGGAGATGACACAGAAAACAACAGTTATGGCATAGTCAATAAAAAACAAACAAAACATATATATATATATATATATAGCAGTATATAAGTCCATTATTATTATTATGTTTCTGGGAATCAACATCAAATGAGATGTGCCCCAAAAAATGTCCTGTCTTCTTGAAGGAGCATCAGCTCATGGTACCTGTCCCCCTTCCTCACTCTGAGCCTGTCCCCAGCTTTTAGTTGAAACACCCCGGATGTGCAGAGAGACTTTTCCCAGTACTGAGTCCCCGAGTCCTCCTTGCAGCCCTTTGAACCAGTTGGCTGACAGTCATTCGATTTGGGAATGCAGTCCACTGTGTCAGATGCTGTTAGCAGTTCTCTGTTTTTTTGGTAGCTCTTTGCAAACAGGATTACTTTCTGGGTGAGGGTGAAACCTGAGTCCTCCTCGTTAGACACAAAGTGACCAGGGCTTCGGAAGGTGATCTGCAGGTAAACCATGTACATGCCATCTTTGAGCACGATGAGGTCGCCGTCATGATACTTAAAGCCGCTAAGATGAGCAAGTCCAAGGTTGTACTCCCATTCAAGGTATACCATTTTTGAATGATTAAATGAGTATGGAGCTGGAGGAGAGACAATAGAGGCCATTACTTTTTAGCTTAGTCTTAATGATTGGTCTTTCAAGGAATAGTGTGTGTGTGTATCATAATTGTACCTGTCAGATGGGCACTTAGATTGTTTTCAATTTGCTGCTGCTGTTGAACACTGCCTATGGCGGGATAAAATAGACAGTGAGGATGATGATGATGATAATTATGATGATGATTAGAATATCATAACCATAGTCATAATAATAATTTACCCATAGAATCACCTCCAGCTGAAGTGTGCTAAAAATAAAAACACAAGATCCATTAAGATTTTCAGAGCATAATCTCTTAAAAATGTACTTGATTTAGCTCCCGAGTGGCACAGTGGTCTAAGGCCCTGCATCTCAGTGCATGAGGTGTCACTACAGACACCCTGGTTCGATTCCAGGCTATATCACAACCGGCTGTGATTGGGAGTTCCATAGCGCAGTGCGCAATTGGTCCGGGTTTGGCCGGTGTAGGCTGTGATTGTAAATAAGAATTTGTTCTTAACTGACTTGCCTAGTTAAATAAATATATTGATCTAAATACAGTCCCCGAGTATTAACACAATTAGAATGACACCTGTTGGCTCTCTAATAATTATACACATTTACTGTAGGCTACCGTACCAGTTTCGTTTCTAACCACACACAACACTATCCATAAATGATTACGAATTGGGATTATTTGCAGGTAACAGGTTGATTTAATCGAAGAACATTTGTGCGCTGTTGAATGAGAAGCTCACCTGGTAGTCTGCTGCTTTATGATGATATGCGTTTAGCAAGAGTACAGCACAAGACAGAAGTAAAGAGACAAGCGCAGCGAACCGAGTGAGGCACATTGGCCGCCCTTTGTCTCTGCGGTTCACTCGGGCATAAATACTCATGTCACTCTCCGCAGGGATCTCACAGCAAACTGCTTCAGCGCCAGCAGCTGTCATGATCAGCATGTAGGGAGTACTCAATGGATTTTGACATTCAAGTCCGACTTTTATCAATGTTGTCGTCCACGTTGCACCCAGGGGCGTTTCTAGGATTTGAAAACATTCGGAGTTTAGCCCTAAACCAGTAGGGGGTTCAGAGGGATCCTCCCCCGGCATTTTATTTGTTGAATTTGGTGCCCTTTGATATTAACATTGAGAGAAGATATTTCTCACTTAACTGGCACCTTCGTACCTGCCACAGCAGACAGTTCCAGTACTTAATTACAGTAGCTACTGTGGGTCTCTACTCTGGAACACTCTCTACTCTGGAATACATACATCTACAGTCAGTTGTGGAAATAGTACACAATTGTCATACTTGAGTAGAAGTAAAGATACCTTCATAGAAAATGACTCAAGTAAAAGTGAAAGTCACCCAGTAAAATACTACTTGAGTAAAAGTCTAAAAGTATTTGGTTTTAAATATACTTAAGTATCAAATGTAAAAAATAAAGGTATAAATCAATTCCTTATATTTAGCAAAGCAGACAGCCACATTTTGTATATTTGTATTTATTTACAAACGAAGCATGTGTTTATTGAGTCCGCCAGATCAGACACAGTAAGGATGACCAGGGATGTTCTCTTGAAAAGTGTGTGAATTAGACCATCTTCCTATCGAGTACTTTTGGGTGTCATGGAAAATGTATGGAGTAAAAGTAAAAGTTGTCAAAAATATGAATAGTAAAATAAAAGTACAGACCCAAAAAATCTACTTAAGTAGTACTTTAAAGTATTTTTACTTAAGTACTTTACACCACTGTCTACAGTGTATTGTCAAAAACCTCCATACCATTCAACAACTTGACCTGCCCAATAAGCTAAATTGATTAAAGAATCACACAGTACCGAAACACCCTGTCATGTTTTGTCTTTCATCATGTCTTGTCCCTGTGCTTCCCTCTGCTGGTCTTATTAGGTTCTTTCCCTCTTTCTCTCTCTCTATCGTTCCGTTCCTGCTCCCAGCTGTTTCTCATTCTCCTAACGACCTCATTTACTCTTTCACACCTGTCCCCTATTTTGCCCTCTGATTAGAGTCCCTATTTCTCCCTCTGTTTTCCGCTTCTGTCCTTGTCGGATTCTTGTTTGATGTTTGCTGTTCCTGTGTCCTTGTTCCGCCCTGTCGTGTTCTTTGCCTTCTTCAGATGCTGCGTGTGAGCAGGTGTCTATGTCAGCTACGGCCAGTGCCTTCCTGAAGCGACCTGCAGTCTGTGGTCGCGTCTCCAGTCGTTCCTCTCTATTGACGAGAGGATTTCAGTTCCTGTTTTGGATTGACCATTGATAATATCCAGGAGAATCATTATTTGTTTATTACTGGAATAAAGACTCTGTTACTATTACGTCGCTTTTGGGTCCTCATTCACCAGCATAACAGAAGAATCCGACCAAGATGGACCCAGCGACTATGGATTCTCTCAACACTGCCGTCGAGTTCCAGGGAGCAATGCTCGGCAGACACGAGCAGGAATTGTTTGCTGCTCGTCATGCCGTTGAGACCCTGGCCGCTCAGGTTTCCGATCTCTCTGGACAGTTTCAGAGTCTTCATCTCGTGCCACCAGCTACTTCCTGGTCTTCCGAGTCCCCGGAACCTAGGGTTAATAACCCACCATGTTACTCTGGGCAGCCCACTGAGTGTCGCTCCTTTCTCACCCAGTGTGATATTGTGTTCTCTCTCCAGCCCAACACGTACTCAAGAGAGAGAGCTCGGATCGCTTACGTCATATCACTCCTTACTGGTCGGGCTCGGGAGTGGGGCACAGCTATCTGGGAGGCAAGGGCTGAGTGTTCTAACGATTATCAGAACTTTAAAGAGGAGATGATACGGGTTTTTGATCGTTCAGTTTTTGGGAAGGAGGCTTCCAGGGCCCTGGCTTCCCTATGTCAAGGTGATCGATCCATAACGGATTACTCTATAGAGTTTCGCACTCTTGCTGCCTCCAGTGACTGGAACGAGCCGGCGTTGCTCGCTCGTTTTCTGGAGGGACTTCACGCTGAGGTTAAGGATGAGATTCTCTCCCGGGAGGTTCCTTCCAGCGTGGACTCTTTGATTGCACTCGCCATCCGCATAGAACGACGGGTAGATCTTCGTCACCGAGCTCGTGGAAGAGAGCTCGCGTTAACGGTGTTTCCCCTCTCCGCATCTCAACCATCTCCTCCCACCGGCTCAGAGACTGAGCCCATGCAGCTGGGAGGTATTCGCATCTCGACTAAGGAGAGGGAACGGAGAATCACCAACCGCCTTTGCCTCTATTGCGGTTCTGCGGGACATTTTGTCATGTCATGTCCAGTAAAAGCCAGAGCTCATCAGTAAGCGGAGGGCTACTGGTGAGCGCTACTACTCCTGTCTCTCCATCAAGATCCTGTACTACCTTGTCGGTCCATCTACGCTGGACCGGTTCAGCTGCTTCCTGCAGTGCCTTGATAGACTCTGGGGCTGAGGGTTGTTTTATGGACGAAGCATGGGCTCGGAAACATGACATTCCTCTCAGACAGTTAGGGAAGCCCACGCCCATGTTCGCCTTAGATGGTAGTCTTCTCCCCAGTATCAGATGTGAGACACTACCTTTAACCCTCACAGTATCTGGTAACCACAGTGAGACCATTTCCTTTTTGATTTTTCGTTCACCTTTTACACCTGTTGTTTTGGGTCATCCCTGGCTAGTATGTCATAATCCTTCTATTGATTGGTCTAGTAATTCTATCCTATCCTGGAACGTTTCTTGTCATGTGAAGTGTTTAATGTCTGCTATCCCTCCTGTGTCTTCTGTCCCCTCTACTCAGGAGGAACCTGGTGATTTGACAGGAGTGCCGGAGGAATATCATGATCTGCGCACGGTCTTCAGTCGGTCCAGAGCCAGCTCCCTTCCTCCTCACCGGTCGTATGATTGTTGTATTGATCTCCTTCCGGGGACCACTCCCCCTCGGGGTAGACTATACTCTCTGTCGGCTCCCGAACGTAAGGCTCTCGAGGATTATCTGTCTGTTTCTCTCAACGCCGGTACCGTGGTGCCTTCTTCCTCTCCCGCCGGAGCGGGATTTTTCTTTGTTAAGAAGAAGGACGGTACTCTGCGCCCCTGCGTGGATTATCGAGGGCTGAATGACATAACGGTTAAGAATCGTTATCCGCTTCCCCTTATGTCGTCGGCCTTCGAGATTTTGCAGGGAGCCAGGTTCTTTACTAAGTTGGACCTTCGTAACGCTTACCATCTCGTACGCATCAGAGAGGGGGACGAGTGGAAAACGGCGTTTAATACTCCGTTAGGGCATTTTGAATACCGGGTTCTGCCGTTCGGTCTCGCTAATGCTCCAGCTGTCTTTCAGGCATTAGTTAATGATGTACTGAGAGACATGCTGAACATTTTTGTTTTCGTTTACCTTGACGATATCCTGATTTTTTTCACCGTCACTCGAGATTCATGTTCAGCACGTTCGACGTGTACTCCAGCGCCTTTTAGAGAATTGTCTCTACGTGAAGGCTGAGAAGTGCGCCTTTCATGTCTCCTCTGTCACATTTCTCGGTTCTGTTATTTCCGCTGAAGGCATTCAGATGGATCCCGCTAAGGTCCAGGCTGTCAGCGATTGGCCCGTTCCTAAGTCACGTGTCGAGTTGCAGCGCTTTCTCGGTTTCGCTAATTTCTATCGGCGTTTCATTCGTAATTTCGGTCAAGTGGCTGCCCCTCTCACAGCTCTGACTTCTGTCAAGACTTGCTTTAAGTGGTCCGGTTCCGCCCAGGGAGCTTTTGATCTCCTCAAGAAGCGTTTTACATCCGCCCCTATCCTTGTTACTCCTGACGTCACTAAACAATTCATTGTCGAGGTTGACGCTTCAGAGGTGGGCGTGGGAGCCATTCTGTCTCAGCGCTTCCAGTCTGACGATAAGGTCCATCCTTGCGCTTACTTTTCTCATCGCCTGTCGCCATCGGAACGCAACTATGATGTGGGTAACCGCGAACTGCTCGCCATCCGCTTAGCCATAGGCGAATGGCGACAGTGGTTGGAGGGGGCGACCGTTCCTTTTGTCGTTTGGACTGACCATAAGAACCTTGAGTACATCCGTTCTGCCAAACGACTTAATGCACGTCAGGCTCGTTGGGCGTTGTTTTTCGCTCGTTTCGAGTTCGTGATTTCCTATCGTCCGGGAAATAAGAACACCAAGCCTGATGCCTTATCCCGTCTCTTTAGTTCTTCTGTGGCTTCTACCGACCCCGAGGGGATTCTCCCTGAAGGGCGTGTTGTCGGGTTGACTGTCTGGGGAATTGAGAGACAGGTAAAGCAAGCACTCACTCACACTGCGTCGCCGCGCGCTTGTCCTAGTAACCTTCTGTTCGTTCCTGTCTCTACTCGTCTGGCTGTTCTTCAGTGGGCTCACTCTGCCAAGTTAGCTGGCCATCCCGGCGTTCGGGGTACGCTTGCTTCTATTCGCCAGCGGTTTTGGTGGCCTACTCAGGAGCGGGACACGCGCCGTTTCGTGGCTGCTTGTTCGGACTGCGCGCAGACTAAGTCAGGTAACTCTCCTCCTGCCGGTCGTCTCAGACCGCTTCCCATTCCTTCTCGACCATGGTCTCACATCGCCTTAGACTTTATTACCGGTCTGCCTTCGTCTGCGGGGAAGACTGTGATTCTTACGGTTATCGATAGGTTCTCTAAGGCGGCACATTTCATTCCCCTCGCTAAGCTTCCTTCCGCTAAGGAGACGGCACAAATCATCATTGAGAATGTGTTCAGAATTCATGGCCTCCCGTTAGACGCCGTTTCAGACAGAGGTCCGCAATTCACGTCACAGTTTTGGAGGGAGTTCTGTCGTTTGATTGGTGCTTCTGTCAGTCTCTCTTCCGGGTTTCATCCCCAGTCTAACGGTCAAGCAGAAAGGGCCAATCAGTCGATTGGTCGCATATTACGCAGCCTTTCGTTTCGAAACCCTGCGTCTTGGGCAGAACAGCTCCCCTGGGCTGAGTACGCTCACAACTCGCTTCCTTCGTCTGCTACCGGGCTATCTCCGTTTCAGAGTAGTCTTGGGTACCAGCCTCCTCTGTTCTCGTCCCAGCTCGCCGAGTCCAGCGTTCCCTCCGCTCAGGCTTTTGTCCAACGTTGTGAGCGCACCTGGAGGAGGGTCAGGTCTGCACTTTGCCGTTACAGGGCGCAGACTGTGAGAGCCGCCAATAGACGTAGGATTAGGAGTCCTAGGTATTGTCGCGGTCAGAGAGTGTGGCTTTCCACTCGTAACCTTCCCCTTACGACAGCTTCTCGCAAGTTGACTCCGCGGTTCATTGGTCCGTTCCGTGTCTTTCAGGTCGTCAATCCTGTCGCTGTGCGACTGCTTCTTCCGCGACATCTTCGTCGCGTCCACCCTGTCTTCCATGTCTCTTGTGTCAAGCCTTTTCTTCGCGCCCCCGTTCGTCTTCCCCCCCCCCCCCCCGTCCTTGTCGAGGGCGCTCCTATTTACAAGGTACGAAAGATCATGGACATGCGTTCTCGGGGACGTGGTCACCAGTACTTAGTGGATTGGGAGGGTTACGGTCCTGAGGAGAGGAGTTGGGTTCCATCTCGGGACGTGCTGGACCGTTCGTTGATTGATGATTTCCTTCGTTGCCGCCAGGGTTCCTCCTCGAGTGCGCCAGGAGGCGCTCGGTGAGTGGGGGGGTACTGTCATGTTTTGTCTTTCATCATGTCTTGTCCCTGTGCTTCCCTCTGCTGGTCTTATTAGGTTCTTTCCCTCTTTCTCTCTCTCTATCGTTCCGTTCCTGCTCCCAGCTGTTTCTCATTCTCCTAACGACCTCATTTACTCTTTCACACCTGTCCCCTATTTTGCCCTCTGATTAGAGTCCCTATTTCTCCCTCTGTTTTCCGCTTCTGTCCTTGTCGGATTCTTGTTTGATGTTTGCTGTTCCTGTGTCCTTGTTCCGCCCTGTCGTGTTCTTTGCCTTCTTCAGATGCTGCGTGTGAGCAGGTGTCTATGTCAGCTACGGCCAGTGCCTTCCTGAAGCGACCTGCAGTCTGTGGTCGCGTCTCCAGTCGTTCCTCTCTATTGACGAGAGGATTTCAGTTCCTGTTTTGGATTGACCATTGATAATATCCAGGAGAATCATTATTTGTTTATTACTGGAATAAAGACTCTGTTACTATTACGTCGCTTTTGGGTCCTCATTCACCAGCATAACACACCCTCTCTCTCACACACATGCACACACTAGTTAGAATCCATAGAGCAGCTTTAAGTGATACAGTCTACTGTGTGCTCACTCCTCTTCCTCTCTTTGGAATTCTTTGGAAACCATGTTATAGTTTTTCACTGTCTGCATTTCACCTGTTATCATTTTTTGCAAATAAATCAAACTAATTAGAATCTATGGAGCAGCTTGTAGTGATACTGTCTACTGTGTGCTCATCCAAACTCTGTTCTCTCTCCATCTCTTCTGTCACTTTTGCTGTATCTTGTCTGTTGCTGTCTCTCTTTTCATATGTTTCCTGTCTTAGGTTCTTGTTTTTTACTGACTCCTTTATCTATCCTCTTCTGTTGTTATGGCCTGTTCTGTTCTTCTGGTGTCCCTCTCCATCATATCCTATTCT
The DNA here is from genome assembly GCF_016432855.1 of Salvelinus namaycush. NCBI lineage: Eukaryota > Metazoa > Chordata > Actinopteri > Salmoniformes > Salmonidae > Salvelinus > Salvelinus namaycush. Next base: position 19,974,047 of record NC_052307.1, on the reverse strand, counting down.
TCTGTTGCTGTCTCTGCTTCTTGTCTGGTGTGTGTTTCTCCATCATATCCTACTCTTCTATTGCTATCTCTGTGTCTTGTCTGGTGTGTCTTTCTCCATCATATCCTACTCTTCTGTTGCTATCTCTGTGTCTTGTCTGGTGTGTCTTTCTCCATCATATCCTACTCTTCTGTTGCTATCTCTGTGTCTTGTCTGGTGTGTCTTTCTCCATCATATCCTACTCTTCTGTTGCTATCTCTGTGTCTTGTATGGTGTGTCTTTTTAGTTATGCAATCCAAAACGGTCAAGGGGATACTGGGGTAGCTTAACTTGTTTTGGGCCTGTGTCTTGGTCACCTAAATCATCCTCTTCCCTACCAATTTCCCCTGGCTACTGCTGTTCTAAGTGCTCCAGTGACCTGCTGTTCTCATCTGTCCTCCTCCTTGGTTAATCTGCAAGGATGCAACCTAGAGGTACAACATGTTATTAGTTTGTTTTAAACGGTGACTGCACTTCCTGATTTGGCTTCGTTTTGGATTTGGTTCATTAAGAAATGCTAGCGGCCATGACTGAATTCAAACGTGAGGTGGTTTCAGGGTGTGGTTTGATGTGGGTGTCTCGTGTGTGTTCGCAGGTGGGAAGAGTTATTTAGCCAATTAGCTTCAACCGGACTATTTGGGGACTGTCAATAAATTACACAATGTAAATAGGACAATATTTTCATGTTGAACATCTTTTAGTTGTCTCATTAAATGCTTTCAATATTTGTATATGCATTTCTACAATTTATAGTTGGTTTGAGGTTAAGTCATTAAAATTTGGAGCTTTGGAGTTTTAACATGTCCCAAGTACATTGTATAATTTACCAATGGTCCATAACTAGCCCCATAGGAATACCCAAAGTCACCCCAAATTTACCACAGGCATTACGATAGGGTCGCGTGCAGCTGCACTCCAAATTGATGATTACTTGTGTGCTGCCAGCTGTGGGCAGGATTGAAACAAACCCAACCTTCATTTACGTTGTGATGCAGTCACCACCACAAGTCTCACAAAACTCCATTTTGGACAAGACAGGCATTATGACCAAAATTATCCCATTTACACTGTGTAGTCAATTTTGACGGTTTGACTCATATCGATGCCACATAGGCTGTTTTCTGAATGAGAAGTTGGTTTTAAGGGGCAGTTGCTCTTTAAAGTTACTGTATTCTGACATGACCAGGGCAACTCGACTGTAAAAATATATTAAAGTGTCTGCGTAACAGAGCAATACAACTCCAAACATGGCAGATAAGATGCTACATGAATATAAAGAAAGATGAGCCCCCCAAAAATTACCTGTAGAATTGAATACGTTATAAGACCTCAATGATTAATTTCATTTCGTCAGTCTACCATCTAATGTGAGATTTTTAGATTACATAACATTTGAGGACACAATTTAAGGGCCTATGTATTTTCAATATTTTTCACAATTTAACCACAAAGCTGGCCATATTTCCCCCCCTCTTTCTGGATGCCCACCCCCTTCTAAGTTCAAGTTAGTTTATTTGTCACATGTACATGATATACAGGAAGTACACAGTGCATTAAAATGCTTACCGGAGCAGCAGGTAGCCTACTGGTTAAGAGCGTTAAACCAGTAATCCCGAGCCGGCAAGGTGAATCCCGAGCCGGCAAGGTGGAAAAATCTGCCGTTCTGCCCTTGACCAAGGCAGTTAACCCCCAACAACAACTGCTCCCCGGGTGCCGATGATGTCAATTAAGGCAGGCCCCCTTGCGCACCTCTGATTCAGAGGGATGGGTTAAGTGCGGAAGATACATTTTGGTGCTTTCAGTTGTGCAACTGACTAGGTCTCCCCTTTCCCTTACTTGCAGGTTAACCTTTCGACAATGCAACAATAGAAAAAGTAAGTCCAATACAATACCAAAAGTATGTGGACACCTGCTTGTCGAACATCTCATTCCAAAATCATGGGCATTAATATGGAGTTGCGCCCGTCCCCCCCCTTCGGCTCACAGTCAATGTTCCAATCCATCCCAAAGGTTTTTGATAGGGTTAAGGTCATGGCTCTGTGCAGGCCAGTCAAGTTCTTTCACACCGATCTAAACAAACTATTTCTGTATGGACCTTGCTTAGTGCATGGAGGAATTGTTATGCTGAAACAGGAAAAAGGGCCTTCACTAAACTGTTGCCACAAAGTTGAAAGCAACATAATTGTCTAGAATATCATTGTATGCTGTAGCGTTAAGATTTCCCTTCAGTGGAACTAAGGGGCCTAGCCGGAATCATTAAAAACAGCCCCAGACCATTATTCCTCCTCCACCAAACTTTACAGTTGGCACTATGCATTCGGGCAGGTAGCGTTTTCCTGGCATCCGCCAAACCTAGATTTATCCGTCGGACTGTCAGATGAAGAGGCGTGATTCATCACTTCAGAGAACGCATTCCCACTGCTCCAGAGTCCAATGGCAGCAAGCTTTACACCAGTCCAACAAACACTTGGCATTGCACATGGTAATCTTAGGCTTGTGTGTGGCTGCTCAGCCATGGAAACCCATTTCATGAAGCTCCCGACGAGCAGTTCTTCTGCTGACATTGCTTCCAGCAACAGGTGTTGCTGAAATGGGCAAATCCACTAATTTGAAGGGATGTCCACATTTTGTCGGGGTAAGGAGGGGGTGCTGTTGGATGAATTAAGATACTCTTTGACGAGGTAGGGTTTCAGGTGTTTTCGGAAGATGTGCAGGGACTCTGCTGTTCTAGCTTCAGGGGGAAGCTGGTTCACCATTGGGGTGCCAGGACAGAGTAGAGCTTGGACTGGGCTGAGTGGGAGCTGCCCTCTCGCAGGGGTGGGAGGGCCAAGAGACCAGAGGTGGCATAACGGAGTGTTCGGGTTGGGGTGTAGGGCTTGAGCAAAGCCTTAATGTAGGGAGGGGCAGTTCCTCTTCCTGCTCCGTAGGCAAGTACCATGGTCTTGTAGTGGCTGCGAGCTTCAACTGGAAGCCAGTGGAGTGTGTGGAGGAGTGGGGTGACATGGGAGAACTTGGGAAGGTTGAACACCAACCGGGCTGCAGCGTTCTGTGTGAGGTAGGGTCGTACTCTACGGATGTTGTAGAGCATAAACCTGCAGGAATGAGTCACTGCTTTGATGTTTGCATAGAATGACAGGTTGTTGTCCAGGGTTACGCCAAGGTTCTTTGCACTCTGGGAGGGAGACACCGTGGAGTTGTCAACCATGAGAGAGGTCTTGGAGCAGGCAGGCCTTCCCTATGAGGAAGAGCAGCTTCATCTTGCCAAGGTTGAGCTTGAGGTGGTGAGTTGAAATCTAAGATGAGATATCTGGCAGTCACACAGAGATGCGTTTCGCCACCTGGGTGTCAGAAGGGGGGAAGGAGAAAAGTAGTTGAGTGTCATCCACATAGCAATGATAGAAGAGACCAGGTGAGGATATGACAGAGCTGAGTGACTTGGTGTATAGAGAAAAGAGGGCCTAGAACAGAGCCCTGGGGGACACTAGTAATGAGAGTATGTGGTGCAGACACAGATCCTCTCCACGTCACCTGGTAGGAGCGGCCTGCCAGGTAGGATGCAATCCAAGAGTGTGCAGAGCCTGAGACGCCCAGCCTAAAGAAGGTGGAGAGGAGTATCTGATGGTTCACGGTGTCGAAGGCAGCCGACAGAGCTTGGAGGATAAGAACAGAGGAGAGTGTCAGCTTTGGCAGGGTGGAGAACCTCCGTGACACAGAAAAGAGCAGTCTTGGTTGAGTGACCCGTCTTGAAGACTGACTGGTTAGGGTCAAGAAGAGCGTTCTGAGAGAGATGGCGAGAAAGTTTGTCAGAGACAGCATGCTCCACTAAGAAAAGACAGAAGGGATACCGGTCTGTAGTTTTTAACGTCAGAGTCGTCGAGTGTTGATTTCTTGAGGAAGGGAGCGACTTGGGCCAATTTGAAAGTCAGAGTGGATGCAGCCAGTGGTCAGGTATGAGTTGGTGAGGGAGTAAGGACTGGGAGAAGGTAACTCCCCAGACCAGAGGATGGGGTCGAGTGGGCAGGTTATCGGGCGTCCAGTCCTCACTAGTTGCAGGATTTCATCTGGAGAGAGAGGGGTGAAAGAGTTCAAGGCATAGAGTAGTTCTGTGTGAGTGGGAACAGTGGACTCTCGGCTGAGTGAGTGAGGAGTGGATGTTGTCCACCTTCTTTTCAAAGTAGTTGACAAAGTCATCCGCAGAGAGGGAGAAAGGAGGGGGAAGGGTGGAGGAGAAGGAGGAGGAAAATAGTTTCCTAGGGTTAGAGGCAGAAGCTTGAAATTTAGAATGATAGAAAGTGGCTTTAGCAGCAGATACAGAGGAAGAGAAGGCTGAGAGGAAGGAGTGAAAGGATGACATGTCCTCCGGAAATTTTGTTTTCCTCCAATTTCGATCAGCTGCCCGTAGCTCTGTTCTGTAAGCTCGCAATAAGTCACTCAGTCATGGAGGAGGAAGGGAGGGCCGAGCCGTCCGGGAGGAAAGGAGATGAGTCATAGGATGCGGAAAGAGAGGAGAGTAGGGTCGAAGAGGTAGACTCAGAAGACCTGGGGGAGAAGGATTGGAGGAAAGGGATACAGAACAGGAAACAAAGTAGTGATCAGAGACCTGGAGGGGGTTGCAGTAAGATTAGTAGGCGACAGCCTCAAGTAAAGATGAAGTCAAGTGTATTGCCTGCCTTGTTAGTGGGAGGGGACTGGGAAGGGTGAGGTCAAAAGAGGTAAGGATGCGAAAGAGAGTAATGGAAAGAAATGAATTGAAGGCAGACGTTGGGAGGTTGAAGTCGCCAAGTACGGATAGCAGTGGGCCATCGTCAGGAAATTTGCTTATCAAGGTGTCAAGCTCATTGAGGAACTGTCTAAGGGCACCTGGTGGGCGATAGATGACTACAATGTTAAGCTTGAGTGGACCATTGACAGTGACCGCATGGAGTTGAAATGAGGAGATGGACAGGTGTGTGAGGGAGAAATTAGAAATTCTCCACTTAGGAGAAATGAGTAGTCCTGTGCCACCAACGCAGCGAATATATGCTCCCAGACTATTAGAGAAAACATACAGTCGTCAGATGAAGTGAGAGAAGCTTGAGTAGCCCTGTTCTCTGGGGTGATCCATGTCTCTGTCAGGGCCAAAAAGTCAAGGGACTGAAGGGCAGCACAGGCTGAGATGAACTCAGCGTTCTTGACCGTAGATCGGCAGTTCCAAATGCTGCCAAAGACCAGGAATTCCACATGGGTTGTGTGCACAGGGTACACTAACTTAGAAGGGTTACAGCCAAGGGGTGGGGAGCGTCTGTAAAACCTACAGGGAGAGGAACAAACAGGAATAGAAAACACACACATAGTTGCCAGAGCTACCAAAGAGCAAAGTTAGATCATTTGAAAATAACTAGGTAAGATACACAAGTGAGAGAGTGGTGTGGAGCCTTCCTCTCTTTCCTTCCTCCAATAACCCTGCAGAACAACTCGGCAGAACTGTCTTTGTTTCGGCAATGAGACCACCACTGTCACAACTGCTGCTGCTAAACAGAGGAGTCTAAAGTACTAATAGGACAGGAGAAACCACTCCCCTCCAATACAGCCACTGATTACAAAAACAACAATAGTCACAAATTGCCCTGCCCTTTAATCCTGGTTGATGTGTCAACAATCATCTGCATGTTATGAGCAGTCAGCAGTTCACACACCAAGTAGGCTACGGGAAGACAGGCAACACTTAAAACTTCTTTCAGCTAGGGGGCAGAATTTTTATGTTTGGGAAAATAACGTTCTCAAGGTAAACGGACTATTTCTCAGGTCCAGATGCTAGAATATGCATATAATTGACAGATTAGGATAGAAAACACTCTTAAGTTTCCAAAACTGTCAAAATATTGTCTGTGAGTATAACAGAACTGATTTTGCAGACGAAAACCTGAGGAAATCCAACCCGGAAGTGCCTTTTATTTGGAAAAATCCCTGTTCCGTTGCCTGCCCCTCCTCCATTTAAAGGGGTATCAACCAGATTCCTTTTCCAATGGCTTCCTCAGGCTGTGACCAGGCCTTAGACATAGTTTCAAGCTTTTATTTTGAAAAAATGAGCGAGATTTTTCAAAACGCGTCAGGTGTCCTTTGATTAGTTCCTGCGTGCGAGAGATGTAGCTCGACATTTTCTTTCTCTGTAGTATTGAATAGGTTACCGTCCAGTTGAAATATTATCGATTATGTATGTTAAAAACAACCTGAGGATTGATTATAAAAAACGTTTGACATGTTTCTACGAACATTACGGATACTTTTTGGAATTTTCGTCTGCCTTTCAGGACCGGAACGAGCCTGTGGTTTTCTGAACATAACGCGCAAACCAAATGGCGGTTTTTGGTTATAAAACTAATCTTTATCGAACAAAAATAACATTTATTGTGTAACTGGGAGTCTCGTGAGTGCAAACATCCGAAGATTATCAAAGGTAAGCGATTAATTTTATTGCTTTTCTTACTTTCGTGACCAAGCTAATTTGCGGCTAGCTGTTCTTACTGTTTTGTCTAGTGATTGATAAACTCACAAACGCTTGGATTGCTTTCGCTGTAAAGCATATTTTCAAAATCTGACACGATAGGTGGATTAACAACAAGCTAAGCTGTGTTTTGGTATATTTCACTTGTGATTTCATGATTATAAATATTTGTAGTATTTTTTTTAAATTTGGCGCTCTGCAATTCAGCGGTTGTTTACGAAAATGATCCCGCTAAAGGGATCTGTGCGGCAAGAAGTTTTAAAGTAGATGGCTCTAGCTAGCAAAAATACAGTACTAGACAACAACAGATTAAGACAAAAATTAAACTTATCACACTTTGCTCAGTGCTATACTGCAGACTCTGACTGAGTGATTGGCATTTTGCTGAATGATGACATAGGGCAAGTTCAATTTGGATTGCCCAGTGCACCAGGTGGGTGGAGATTTCACTTAAAGACCAATTGAATGGTTTACAATGTGTAAACTCCGCTCACCTGGGCCACCGGGTGAGGCAAAATGAACTGCCTATTGACATCTTACCGGTGCTTTATGTGTGGGGGAGGGGTCAAGGGACGTGAGCAGTCCACTGCATTGTGAAATCTTGGCCAATCACAGCAGCTACCGTGCCACTCAAGGGGTTTCTTGCAGTGCCTACTACTGGGTTCCTGCTAGAGAACACAGACCCAAAGTCAGATTCCACAGACAGAGTCAAAATTGGCTACAAAAATGTTAAGGTTAGCAGTGTGGTTACGGTTCGGGCTAAGGTTAGGTTTAGGCTTAAAATCGGATTTTAAGAACATAAATTGTAGGCATGGGTTTAGACATAATTAGCAGAGGAAGAAAAATAATAATACTAGTAAAAATGTCAGTAAATATTTTTATTAAATACTGCATAGCGCAAGTGATGTGTGCTTATGGAAACTCACACCAGACTGAAAAAAAGGTTCTGGGCTGGATGAAAAATATCAGGGGCTGAAGCCCTGGAAGCCCAGGCCTAATGACGCCACTGGTTCCACGTACATTCGGGGTTTCATGTGAAGGTGTTGTCCCAATCTGTGAGTTTCAGTGTAGTTAGTGGCCATTGATACATTAACTCCCGGTTTTAACATTGAAATTGATCACGTATGGGGACCTAGGCTAGACCATTCAATAGACCTTAACATTATACCATCTATTCATGAAGCTTTCTGTCGCCTGACACCTGGGGGGGAATTCCAAGACAAATAATTCGTTTTTCTGAGTGACTCATTCATTTTAGTTGTTAGTTTGACCTGCTGGCTGCAATTCATTCTACAGCAGTATTAGGGTGATTCTGCAACTACGGGCAATATGTCCTCAGGGTCAATTTTCAATTTTAAACACTAAGTACACTGCTCAAAAAAATAAAGGGAACACTTAAACAACACAATGTAACTTGACTCACAAGTCAATCACACTTCTGTGAAATCAAACTGTCCACTTAGGAAGCAACACTGATTGACAATAAATTTCACATGCTGTTGTGCAAATGGAATAGACAACAGGTGAAAATTATAGGCAATTAGCAAGACACCCCCAATAAAGGAGTGGTTCTGCAGGTGGTGACCACAGACCACTTCTCAGTTCCTATGCTTCCTGGCTGATGTTTTGGTCACTTTTGAATGCTGGCGTTGCTTTCACTAGTGGTAGCATGAAACGGAGTCTACAACCCACACAAGTGGCTCAGGTAGTGCAGCTCATCCAGGATGGCACATCAATGCGAGCTGTGGCAAGAAGGTTTGCTGTGTCTGTCAGCGTAGTGTCCAGAGCATGGAGGCGCTACCAGGAGACAGGCCAGTACATCAGGAGACGTGGAGGAGGCCGTAGGAGGGCGACAACGCAGCAGCAGGACCGCAACCTCCGCCTTTGTGCAAGGAGGAGCACTGCCAGAGCCCTGCAAAATGACCTCCAGCAGGCCACAAATGTGCATGTGTCTGCTCAAACGGTCAGAAACAGACTCCATGAGGGTGGTATGAGGGCCCGACGTCCACAGGTGGGGGTTGTGCTTACAGCCCAACACCGTGCAGGACGTTTGACATTTGCCAGAGAACACCAAGATTGGCAAATTCGCCACTGGCGCCCTGTGCTCTTCACAGATGAAAGCAGGTTCACACTGAGCACATGTGACAGACGTGACAGAGTCTGGAGACGCCGTGGAGAACGTTCTGCTGCCTGCAACATCCTCCAGCATGACCGGTTTGGCGGTGGGTCAGTCATGGTGTGGGGTGGAATTTCTTTGGGGGGCCGCACAGCCCTCCATGTGCTCGCCAGAGGTAGCCTGACTGCCATTAGGTACCGAGATGAGATCCTCAGACCCCTTGTGAGACCATATGCTGGTGCGGTTGGCCCTGGGTTCCTCCTAATGCAAGACAATGCTAGACCTCATGTGGCTGGAGTGTGTCAGCAGTTCCTGCAAGAGGAAGGCATTGATGCTATGGACTGGCCCGCCCGTTCCCCAGACCTGAATCCAATTGAGCACATCTGGGACATCATGTCTCGCTCCATCCACCAACGTCACGTTGCACCACATACTGTCCAGGAGTTGGCGGATGCTTTAGTCCAGGTCTGGGAGGAGATCCCTCAGGAGACCATCCACCACCTCATCAGGAGCATGCCCAGGCGTTGTAGGGAGGTCATACAGGCACGTGGAGGCCACACACACTACTGAGCCTCATTTTGACTTGTTTTAAGGACAATACATCAAAGTTGGATCAGCCTGTAGTGTGGTTTTCCACTTTAATTTTGAGTGTGACTCCAAATCCAGACCTCCATGGGTTGATAAATTTGATTTCCATTGATAATTTTTGTGTGATTTTGTTGTCAGCACATTCAACTATGTAAAGAAAAAAGTATTTAATAAGAATATTTCATTCATTCAGATCTAGGATGTGTTATTTTAGTGTTCCCTTTATTTTTTTGAGCAGTGTATTTTAATAACATTTCAGATGCATTTTTTTACCTCAATTTCACTGTTTTGCCCTTGTCCCTGACCAAGACTTTTGAGTTTTTATAGGAGAAAACATGAATAATTACACATTATAAACTGGGTGGTTTGAGCCCTGAATGCTGATTGGCTGACAGCAATACCACGGGTATGACAAAACTCTTATTTTTACTGCTCTAATTACGTTGGTAACCAGTTTATAATAGCAATAAGGCACCTCGGGGGTTTGTGATATATATATATAATAAACTATGGCTAAGGGCTGTGTCCAGGAACTCTGCGTTGCGTCGTGCTTAAGAACAGCCCTTAGCCATGGTATATTGGCCATATACCACACCCCCTCGGGCCTTATTGCTTAATTATATAATGCTATCTATTAGAGAAAGAGTCTATTAAATAAAATCTATGTCAATATTTATTGTGAGTATGCCCTTTATATTGTTATTTACACAAAATATACCTGTCCTTTGTTAGTGGTGTCATTTCCACCACTGAGGACCTATTCCTCATTAAATAAAGTTTTGTCAAGAGAATGTTAATTTAGTTAACATGGAAACGTGTGACTCTGAAGCACATGGCTGCAGTGGACAGTTGTTCCAGATGTGATGTCCAGAAGTTGAGGAAAAATGTAGGTAAATATTGCTTTTGTCGAGAATATTTTTATTGTCAGTCATTTCCAAACAGGCTTTAATTTCTTTAATTTGTGGTAGAATAATAAAATGAAAAAAGTATATTTTATGTATTTAGTGTATACTAGCTAACTATATAATAGCTGTAATACTAGCCAAAGCATGCTAAGCAGTCTGTCATTTTTCTCCAAAAACTGTAGAATCGTCATTTAGATCAGTCATTTCCATCACAAACTTGAACTGTGGTGGTAATGACAGAACGTACTTTCTTTTATTTTAGGCTTATTTAATCATGTTTTAAAATCATTTAATTAGAAGATGTTACATGAAACAGCACAGAGAAATAGATGTCACACACATAGAAATACCAGGAACATCTGCAAAAAGACAGGGAGAGATACTGGAAGAGAAAAGAGAAGGGAGAAATGAAATCTATCTCTGAGCTTACAAAGCGAGGAGAAAGACGCAAGAGAAGGCAATAGAAATGCAACCAACGGAATAGAAGACAGACTTTAAAGAGAACAGTTGCAATGGAGACCTACCTATCAGGCAACACATCACCTCAGCCACCAGATGACCTGCAGCCAGAACATGAGGCCAACATACCTGCCCCTAACTTACCTGCCCCTGATCCACGCCCTGGTACCCCTTCCTCACCGTCTGCAACAGGAATGACAAGTCGAATACTTGCTGGAAGGAAAAAGGTTGGAAGCCAATAGTCCAAGATATGAGACACATGTCTCTGCAAAACCTACGCTAACCTCCAGTTCATGGCGGACAAACTACAGTATCACAAAGTGATCAGCTGCAGCAACATTGAGAACCTTATAGAGTCTTTGTGCTGTGAGAACCTGAAGAAAGAGTGCATGTAGACAGAGTGCTCCCTTTGCCAAGCCAAAGAGCTTAAAACATCTGACTTTGATGCTGGTGAGCAGACATGGTGGTTTGAGTGGAAAAACAAACCTGAAGAGAGAGAAAGAAGAGAAACAAAGAGGGACACATGGAGAAGTTCACTACATTTGACAGTAAAAGAAAAGGTGTGTGGCACACTGCAGATTCTACTGGAGGACTTCTCCAAAGGATTGAAAGAGAAGTTGGGGAAACACATGTACAACATGCGACATCAATACTCCAAACTGAGAGAATTAAAATAGAATCTGCGGAAAGAGGAGATCATCGTGCATATTGACTTTGCAAAGAACTACCTGTGTAAATACACCAGTGAAATCCGGCAGTTCACTTTGGTGATTCTCACAAGCAGGTGACCCTCCACACCTGTGTTGTATATACCACAAATGATACAGTTTCACTTTGCTCACTGAGCTCTACTATGCGGATGAACTCTCTACAATCTGGGCCCATCTCTCAAAAATACTGGCTAACTTCCTTGAGCTCTGCCCATCGGCTACTTTTGGAATCTTACTTTGTCTTATGTTAATTAATTGTTTAACAATGGTTGTTGTTCAAAATGTTTGCAATAAAACATTGTTTTTGTACATCTTTTTTTTTTTTTACATATGTTATTTCCACCACACCTTGTCATTGAGGTAAATTAGTATATTATGTATAATTTACATTGATTGATTTGTTTTAGATAGGGAAATCATATGGTTGTTGTCATAATCTCACGAAAAGGTTTGGTGTAAGTATCTTATTTTTCATAATAAATAAATGTTTTCAACTGTCACAAAGGCAAGTTTGTACATTCAGGCGTCATGTTGAATTATTAACATTAGGAAAACCTTAAAAATCACTGAAAATAATATTCAACGCAAGTTAATGTACAAATGTATAAGAAATATGCTAAATTAATTGTATGATATTTCATTTTGAACTAAAATGGAAAAAAAAGACAAAAATATATAAATTCAGTCCGCCAAGAGTCCTTCACAGTCTAGTCTGCATGCAACCACAACCAGACCTCATTTCAAATGTACCAAGAAATAATCTTATTTGTATGCCTAGCAATGAACAACGTGAACGCGAAGCTTGCAGAATCATGACTATCTACAGTTTTCAGTTCATCGTTCGCCGTTATGGTTCCTGCGTGCTCTGAGCATTAAAGACTCATATGAGCAAAATTAGTAGAAATATTTGTCATTTTCACTGAAATAGTCGAAAAGATCAGAGTCAGTAAAAAGAGCCGAACTTCCCATAACTAGGGAATTTCAACATCTAAAGGGAGAAATCTATTGCTCTTTGAGATGAACATTGAGAGATTAAATCTACTAAGAATGTTGTATAAAATACAAAAATAATCCATTCTATTCAAAATAATGTCTATAGTATTCTCTCTGGTGTGCAATCTGTTTTCCGCTCAGGTTATGGATGTGTCACTGCAACCTTAAAGGTCTTCAATGATGTCACCATTGCCATTGATTCGAAGCAATGTTGTCCTGATATTTATATACTTGGCCAAAGCTTTTCATACGGTAGACCATTCCATTCTTGTGGGCCGGCTAAAGAGTATTGGTGTCTCTGAGGTGTCTTTGGCCTGGTTCGCTAACTACCTCTCTCAAAGAGTGCAGTGTATAAAGTCAGAAAATCTGCTGTCTCAGCCACCGCCTGTCACGAAGGGAGTACCCCAAGGCTCAATCCTAGGCCCCATCAACAACATAGCTCAGGTAGTAGGAAGCGCGCTCATCCATTTATATGCAGATGATACAGTCTTATACTCAGCTGGCCCCTCAGCTGGCTTTCTTAGTGTCCACCAAGCTTTCTCTACCCTTAACCTTGTTCTGAACACCTCCAAAACAAAGGTAATGTGGTTTGGTAAGAAGAATGCCCCTCACCCCACAGGTGTGATTACTACCTCTGAGGGTTTAGAGCTTGAGGTAATCACCTCATACAAGTACTTGGGAATATGGCTAGACGGTACACTGTCCTTCTCTCAGCACATTTCAAAGCTGCAGGCTAAAGTTACATCTAGACTTGGTTTCCTCTATCGTAATCGCTCCTCCTTCACCCCAGCTGCCAAACTAACCCTGATTCAGATGACCATCCTATCCATACTATATTACGGAGACATACTTTATAGATCGGCAGGTAAGGGTGCTCTCGAGCGGCTAGATGTTCTTTACCATTCTGCCATCAGGTTTGCCGCCAATGCTCCTTATAGGACACATCACTGCACTCTATACTCCTCTGTAAAGTGGTCATCTCTGTATACCAGTCGCAAGACCCACTGGTTGATGCTTATTTATAAAACCCTCTTAGGCCTCACTCCTCCCTATCTGAGATATCTACCGCAGCCCTCATCCTCCACATACAACACCCGTTCTGCCAGTCACATTCTGTTAAAGGTCCCCAAAGCACAAACATCTCTGGGTCACTCGTCTTTTCAATTCGCTGCAGCTAGCGACTGGAACGAGCTGCAACAAACACTCGAACTGGACAGTTTTATCTCAATCTCTTCATTCAAAGACTCAATCATGGACACTCTTACTGACAGTTGTGGCTGCTTTGTGTGATGTATTATTGTCTCTACCTTCTTGGCCTTTGTGCTGTTGTCTGTGCCCAATACTGTTTGTACCATATTTTGTGCTGCTACCATGTTGTGCTGCTACCATGTTGTGCTTCTACCATGTTGTTGTCATGTTGTGTTGCTACCATGCTGTGTTGTCATGTGTTGCTGCCTTGCTATGTTGTTGTCTTAGGTCTCTCTTTATATAGTGTTGTGGTGTCTCTCTTGTCGTGATGTGTGTTTTGTCCTATATATATATATATATATATATATATATATTTATTTTTTTTTGATCCCAGCCCCCGTCCACTCGAGGCCTTTTGCCTTTTGGTAGGCCGTCATTTTAAATAAGAATTTGTTCTGACTTGAGTAATTAAATAAAGGTTAAATAAAAAAATAAAAAATAAAAAAGCCAACACAATATAAATACAATACAAGACATTCAGGTAACTTGCACTTTCTCACCTGCCACAGCAGACACTGCCAGTTTTCAATTACAGTAGTAACATACTGTGTGTCTCTCTACTCTGGAACACATACATCTACAGTATATTGGAAAGACCTCCATACCTCTCTCTCTTTCAATTCAAATGGGCTTTATTGGTGTTGGAAACATGTGTTAACATTGCCAAAGCAAGTAAATTAAACAATAAACAAACGTGAGAAGAAAAAACAATATCAACAAAAAACAATGAGAAATTAACAGTAAACATTGCATTCACAAAGGTTGGAAATATCTCATTCCAAAACCTTGGGCATTAATATGGCGTTGGTCCCCCCTTTGCTGCTATAACAGCCTCCACTCTTCTGGGAAGTCTTTCCACTAGATGTTGGAACATTTCTGCGGGGACTTGCTTCCATTCAACCACAAGAACATTAGTGAGATTGGACGCTGATATTGGTTGATTAGGCCTTGCATGCAGTCGGCGTTCCAATTCATCCCAAAGGTGTTCGATGGAGTTGAGGTCAGGGCACTGTGCAGGCCAGTCAAGTTCTTCCACACCGATCTCGCTAAACCATTTCCGTATAGGCCTCGCTTTGTGCATGGGGTCATTGTCATGCTGAAACAGGAAAGGGCCTTTCCCAAACTATTGCCAGTAAGTTGGAAGCACAGAATCGTCTAGAATGTAGGCTGTAGCATTAAGATTTCCCTTCACTGGAACTAAAGTTCCTGGCCCGAACCATCAAAAAAAGCCACAGACCATTATTCCAAACTTTACATTTGGCACTATGCATTGGGGCAGGTAGCGTTCTCCTGGCATCTGCCAAACCCAGATTCGTCTGTCGAACTCCCAGATGGTGAAGTGCAATTCATCACTCCAGAGAACGCGTTTCCACTGCTCCAGAGTCCAATGGCGGCGAGCTATACAGCACTCCAGCCAACGCTTGGCATCTGCCACTGTGTACTCTGTTTAGGGACAGATAGCATTCCAATTCACTCAGCTTTTTGGTTGATTCTTTCCAGTGCCAAATAGTTCTCTTTTTGCTTTCTCATAGTTTGGTCTAATTGTGTATCTGTCCTGGGGCTCTGTTTGTGTTCGTGAACAGAGCCTCAGAACCAGCTGGCTGAGGGGACTCATCTCACTGTAGGTGAGGGCTTTGTGATGGAATGTGTAGGCATCGCTTCCTTTTAGGTGTTTGTAGAATTTAACAGCTCTTTTCTGGATTTTGATAACTAACGGGTCTGGTCCTAATTCTGCATGCATTGCTTGCGGTTTTGCGTTGCACAGAAAGTACATTTTTGCATGCCGAGTCTCAACTGGGTGTTTGTCCCATTTTGTGAATTCTTGGTTGGCGAGTGGTCCCCAGATCTCACAACCATAGAGGGCAATGGGTTCTATAACTGAATTAAGTATTTTTTGACAGATCCTAATTGGGATGTTGAGTTTGATTTTCCTTTTGATGGTGTAGAAGGCAAATTATATCTAGACACCACAGGTAACTTGTGACATCATTTTCTGGAATTTTCCAAGCTGTTTAAAGGCACAGTCAACTTATTGTATGTAAACTTCTGACCCATTGGAATTGTGATACAGTGAATTATAAGTGAAATAATCTGTCTGTAAACAATTGTTGGAAAAATTACTTGTGTCATGCACAAAGTAGATGTCCTAACCGACTTACCAAAACTATAGTTTGTTAACAAGAAATTTGTGGAGTGGTTGAAAAACTAGTTTTAATGACTCCAACCTAAGTGTATGTAACCTTCTGACTTCAACTGTATATATATATATATATATATGTTTATTTATATCATTTATGTTTTGCCTCTTGGACCCCTATGGACTTGGGTCCAGCCCCTGACTCACACAATTGACCAGTAATTAATTACCCAATAAAGACAGAGCCACCAAGTTACCAACGTGGGCCCCCTACCTCCTCTCCTCGCCCCATCTGACAATAAGCAGAGCGGCAGCAGCAAACTGTCTACACTCATTGAGAGCGGGCTCCTGAATAGAGTACCACAGTATGAGTCATAATAGCCATAAAACCTAGCGGTCAAACAGGGAAATGGTTCAAAATGTTTTCCCACCATTCATTTTTCCCATAGGGGATTTTAGAAACACTTAAAATAAGGGCTGTGTTTTGTGTAGGCTTATCCTGGCGTGATAACCGTTTAAATCTCTCTAGGAAAAGGTGACATTTATCACACCTCCACAGTAAAAAAAAACTATATATACTTCATATACAGTGCATTCGGAAAATATTCAGACCCCTTGTCTTTTTCCACATTTTGTTACATTACAGCCTTATTCTAAAATTGATCAAATTGTATTTGTTTCTTGCAACAGACAGTGTTCCGTTGGACACTGCTCAGGGTTAGAAGTCCTTTTGAAGATGACTCTTTTTAAGATGCCCCCTTTCCTTGAGAGAGCCATCCCTTACAGGAATTGATCAAATAGTTTCACATACTTCGCCAAGCTTGTTAGTTTGTAGTCTCTTATCTTCCGTCGCTCTCCTGCTTCTCTCTCATTCTCATTTTCCTTGGTGTTTCCTCCTCCTCCTCTTCCTCCTCTGCTGTCTTAGGTCGATCCAATTCACAGATCAGACTGATAGTGGCCACATCAAAGGGGTCAAAGCGATCCAGTTTTCTCAGGTCAATAGGAACAGAAATCCCCCTGGTTTTGGGATGGATGCTGAATGGGGCTCTTCAGCAAGTGGTTGACTCCTTTACTGATGTTCACATCGAGCCGAGGGTAAAAGTACTGCAGCATGACCTCCTTCTCAAAGTAGTAGCCCTTGGCAGTTGTACGTTTGTTTTGGACCAGAGTCTTAAGTCTTCCCCAGCGCTTCTCAGGGTTTTTCTCAGTCTGGAAGCACTGCAGAAGCTCCTTTCGGACATCTTTGGGCACGAGGGCCAGCACTTTGTCTGCAACCTCTTTGTTGCCCAGTATGTCCTGTTCCACTAGAAAGTACTGGGGAAAGTGGTGCTCCACCACCGTCAGGGATTCTTTGATGAATGGATGAATTGGGTCTGACAGCACTACTTTCCTCACCGTCTCTTCTTCATCCTTGACCAGACTCAGGCCTTGTCACACACCCAGCAATGCACCCCTTTCCTGCCCGAGTACACTCACAGGCAGTGCCGGAAACCAAAGACATCTCCAAGGGCTCTGTCCAGGATACGGATGACAATAGTCATCAGAGTCCAGCACTTTGGGCAGATGTCTGCAGCACTGCAACAGCTTCTGATATTGTCATAGTCTGTCATGTCAACATCAAACACCAGCTCCTTCTCCAGAGCCTGGAAGGATCCAGACTTGACTGTGTTATACTGATTAGGCCTGTGACTATAGACCGTGACTATAGACCTTGTACAGATTTATCTTCTGCATCTCCTTCTCCAGCTCGTTCAGAGTGCTGAATGACTGATATCGTACGTAGATGTCATCCTTCAATGTGAGTAGGTCTTTGTCACTCCTCCATATTTCAGCCACCGGTAATATTGAGAGAAAGGGAAAAGTCGGCGGTAGTAGAGGGGCAATAGGTCCGATAGAGAGGCCTGGTCGTAATCAGCAGCTGGCATTTCTGAAGTTATTATGCAAATGTATAGATTTAAGTGAAAATAATAAGAAAACATCTAAAATGTTGATAGCCGACTGTACCCCGCAATTGTTTTAGTGTCCTGGCACCTTGCTTCACATCAGTTCAAACGATTGACAAGTAACTGAAGTGACCGCCTGGAGCTGTGTGGGAGACAATTCTGCCGATGATAGAGTCAAAGGTAACTGCATACATGAAGTGTGTCTGAAAGTGGGCATGTCAACAGAAGTGGGTGGATCAACAGAAGTGGGTGTATGGAAATCAGCTATTGGGCAGTTTTGTTGCCACTCAAGACCATTTTGCATGGCTGATTGGGTTGCACGACGAGTCGATTGTTGACAACTGTAGCATTTTAGCTAAGCCTAACCCTTTTCCTAACCTTAACCTCATTCCTCTAACCTGACACGTTAATTATCCTATCCTGCTATATAAAAATTAAGCTGACCTGAGGTGCACCTGGAAATGGCTGGTCGAAACAATAATGGAGCTCTGATGTTACACCCATCGCTGTTGATCCACCCATTAATGTTACGTCCATAGCTATTGATCCACCCACTTCTTTTGCAACACCCACTTTCAGACACACTCCAAGTATGCAGTTATCCATACTTGGAGTGAAAGGATTGCATGAAATATTCTGCATGAATTCATTGGACAAAACAGATGAAAACGGTTTGTTTGCAGAATTTACATATTTCAGTTTGAGCTGATCTGCCCGGGTTTCCTCCCACACAGCTCCCAGGTGGTCACTTCATCTTCTTTGGAATTGTGTTAACGGATTGCATCCAATTTAAGGTGCATACACCGACACCTACTGTACTGGAGTGTGGGGTGATTCACAGCTACCTACATTAAATTCTTTGTGATATGACCTTGCCAACTATTAGCCCTCTCTAAAAAAAACACTAAGAAAACACCCCATTCTACTATTTACCCTATCTAGACCAACGGTCTGGGGCGACAGAACACTACCCACTCATCACCCCCTGCAACTGTTCTGCAGTAAAACCTCGCAATCCAAATTATTTCTCTCCCGCAGCCACCGCAACCTCTATTTTCTGGAACTTTCCATCCATTTCTGCAGTACAATTGACAACCATAGCTATGAATGCCAAGAAACCTACCTCACTGAAGCACATATTCTTCCCATCACTCTCTATTAGTCTCTGCCTTCTCAAAGGAATCCTCTTAGGATCCCTCACCCTGTACCCATCTTCCTCTACCACTCTCTTCACTGCTTCAGCATACAACACTTTCTCTACTACTCTGACCCTGGCAACCTAAACCTGCCTTTCTCTCACCGAACACCTCCGATCTCCAGCCCCGTGGGCACCCCTACAACTAACACACACAACTTTCGCCACTGAAACGACACATTCCTTTGTCTCACGCCCTCCTGCACACTTCTCACATCTAGGACTCTCCCTCCGACATACTGCTGCAACATGGCCAGACTCTACATCAAAACTTCAGTCATTCGTCAATCTTTTGAACTGATGCGAAGCCAGGTGCCAGGATACTTGACTTGTAACTAACCTCAACTAGGAACAATAATCTTTACTCTCGCTCTCATTTTCATGTACCTATTTAAGCATTAAGGCCAGAGGGGTTGTGGTTTATATATACCATAAACCCCCGAGGTGCCTTATTGCTATTATAAACTGATTATCAATGTAATTAGAGGAGTAAAAATAAAGGTTTTGTCATACCCGTGGTAAATGGTCTGATATACCACAGTTGTCAGCCAATCAGCATTCAGGGGTCGAACCACCCAGCTTATAATTTTTCTTTGATCACACCAGAAGCCCTATTTTCCCATGTGTGCTGCTATTCATTCATCTGTGTTGGAGCTCTTGCGCCGCGGTCCACAAATGTGAGTGGTTGCTTTTTTCCTGAGAAAAACAAATGCTATTTGTTGAATATTAGGAGTTTGATATTGTGGCGGGGGGGAGTATTACCAATGTTGCCATCCAGCAAAGGTATAAGAGGGGACAGTAGGCCTAATTGGACAAGGCTATCTGAATGTGCACATGATGTAAGTTTGAGGTAGCCTAAATATTCATTATTTAATAGAAAAAATGCACTGACAATTATGTGACTAAAATGGCTGTAACTAAAACTAGACTAAAATTGTCCAGAGTTGTAGTCGACTGATGGTAATTAAACCAGCAAAGGATGAAATGACTCAAATGTGACTAAGACTAAAACTAAAATAGCTACCAAAATGAACACTGCTGCTTGGCTGCCCAGGCTGGCACTGACAGGACACCCCTCCGTTGTTCCAGAGCTCCTGGGGTCCCAGCAGTGGCTGAGGTGGAGCTACTGTTACAAAGTACCAAGCCATGTACACATTTTACCATGTTTCCGCGTATGCCCATAAAAAGGAAGCAAAGACTATGACAATATGAAACAACAAACAAATTAAAACAATCAGCCCAGTCTTCCCTGTTGAAATTACGCTACACTTCATTAGCACTGGTGAGTGACTCAAACGATTGGCATCATTATTTAGTTGATGTCGTTAAGCCTTCAATTCACAGAAATGCTGTCACTGTAAAAACAATATAATGAAAGAAAATTCCAGGTAGGGTAAACATGCAAATGTAAAGGAGTTAAACACAGTTACAGACTAACCAATAAACCCAATTTTATTTAGCATTGTGTGTGACATTTTCAGTTTGTACTATTTACAGTTTTTTCCATTCATTATTTAACAGTAGTTAGGGATGATGGCATGTAGCATATCCTGCAACACAATACAGAGGGTAGGTCTATTGATCGTTTATTTCCTGTGTGGACTGTGCCGAGCCCATATTTGAGTCTTTCAGTGTAAGGGTACTGACTGTTCTGAGCGTAAACTGCACTCTACCTGTACAATAATAATGATCCTATTCACATTAATCTGTACAACGTCCTACTCTTATGTACAGCGATCACACTGGGGAAAGAGGCATTCCCTGAGGAGTGAGTTCCCTTACTAGCTTAACTCACTCATGATACTTTTATCAGAAACAAATCCAGGACATCAATTGTAGTTTATTAAAAACACTTGAGCGGGATTAACGGTGATGCTGCCAGCAACACATCACCAAGATCTGTTTCTATTTTGTACTGTTAAGACTTACATAAGAAATTGTGGCTGGCATCATTGTGTCCTAGAAGTGGATTACTTAAATGAAACCAGCCTAAATGGACTAGTACTAATTTGTTTTGCAAGAATTTGTTAAGCAACTTCCATTGAGGTAGGCATTTCTCAAACCAGCAGATTAGCACACTATCAGTAAATAGGTCAAAGTGATAATCATAACGAACAATAGGACCTACTGCCCTGCAGTGAACAGTAGTGAGTAGAGAGAGGATACAATGTATGTTTGTTTTATCATCTAAACACCCCTCGTTAATACTCAAGGTAAGGACCTGGAAATTCTTTATACAGGATACAACTGAAAACAAAAGAGGATGTCATTAAGCCAGCAGCCTTCCCATTTCCTAGATCACTCACAAAAAAGACATACATATGAAAACATTTTGCCCTTTTCAATTTGCATTCAATATAGCAAACAATTCAAAACACCATGTAAAGCACATCTTACATGCGCAACATTTATCCCAAAATGAAAACTTAAAAATAAATAAGAAATGAATAAAAATAAATGGAATAACAATCATCGTCTAGACTAGATCTCTGTTCAAGTTATAACTTAAACTGTTAGTTTGTTTTAAAAGTGTCTGAAATGCTAGGGTTCCTAGTGTAGTCTGATGTCCCTTGAGCTGCATAAGGAACAGTGTGCATTACAACAGAGACATGGGAAGAATCTCAATTGCATACTCCTCGTGTCCTCTCTCCTCACTTCCTTCAGAGGGGAGGGACCTCTGACTTTCACTCTCATCCAATCGGTTTGGAGAAGGAGGCTCGGAGAGATAACACGAAGAGTATGCAATTGAGATTCTCCCATGGTCCTCTACTCTTGCATGGGCAAACTCCCCATTACCACAACCATCCACATCTGCTATAGTGCCCTCTGCAGGCACAACTGAATTGAAAAAGTCTACTCTTCTTTGGACCCTTCATCGACTTCTTCTTTTACGTGAATCACTCAAATCTGAAATGGAGCCCAAACGTAAGGACAAACAGAAACATACCATTCCCTTTTTCTTTGCAAACATCTGTCAGTCTGTTGGTGTCCTTCTGCTCCACAGAAGGAGAGAGGAGCTGGGTAGAAGGAGTCGAGTTACGCATTGAGCTTTGGGTTTGGTGTCCAGCAGCTTTGAAAGTCTTTATCCATTTCATGCCTCTGTCCTGTGAAGCAGGCAGCCAGGCCGGAAGCCTCTCTGAGTGTCCAGTCTGTCCGCAGTGTGCTGTCTGTCTGCCCTGTGGGCTAGGCCTTGTAGCAGTTGCCCTGGTTGGTGAGAGCCAGCTGGCCGTTGGGCGCCACCTCGTTGGCCTCGTCTTCCAGCAGGCCAGACACGTCAGCGTTGGGAATGCTGTCATGGTAACTGCTGAAGCTGATGTTGTCCTCCTTCAGCTCAATGGTCCAGAAGGGAGCGTTGAGCTTGCGGTTCTGGTACTCTCTGTAGGTGTACACTCCTCCCACGAAGCCCAGCAACAGGACCACTACTAGGATGATGACGGCCAGGACGATGATATTGAACTGGGTCCAGGAGACCTCTGTGAGAGCGGCCGTGGTATTGACTGTGGGGCTGCCCAGGCTGGTGAGCAGGGCCTGGGTGGTGGCTATGCTCAGTAGGATGCTGGAGTTAGTGGTGGAAGGGGGAGCACTGGTGGGCACCGTGGCAGTCAGGCCCTTGCTGCTGGGGGTTGGAGCAGAGGTTGTAGTGGTGGTTTTAGGGGTCTCTGTTGTTGTAGCAGGCTCTGGGGTAAGAACGATCCGTGCTGCTAGAAAACAAATTATTCACAATGTGAATGAATTGAGCTAATCATGGCTCATTCAATAACTTCACAACTACTAATACTCCTCTGCACCAAATTATTGGATGACGCTTACCTGGGCGAGTGCAGTTGTGAGCAAGGGCGTCCCCTGTGAAGCCGGGGGCACAGAGCTGGCATTGAGGCCCCGTGGTGTTGACGGTGCAGCTCAGGCAGTGGCCAGTGTCAGGGTGGCAGAGCTGGGCCGGCCCCGTAGGGTCTGCGTTCCCACTGCAGTCGCAGGGAACACACACACCATTGGCACTGTAGAAGCCAGCCTTGCACCGGTCACACTGCTGACCGCTGTACTCAGACAGGCACTGGTCACACACTGGGAACCCATCAGAGTCTAGGGAAACAAAAACACACGCTAATACATGTCAGTCATAAATCATAAAATAGACTTGGCTGATGCACCACCACTAGATGGCACTAATACTGTACAACACAGAGGGTAAGCCCTATGGCAGTGTCTAGTAGTCTACGGGCTACATACGGGCTAAACATGGGTTATATAAGACTACCCTGGCTAATAATACGATTTTCTGTTGAAGAATGAGACATTTTTTAACTTCCCCAAAAGACTCAGTGAAAATATTCAACGATAATATAATAATAACATGCCATTTAGCAGACACTTTTATCAAAAGTGACTTATAAACACACATCTCTAGAGCCCGGAATCAAATTCAGTTGAACTGTTTTTAAAGACTGATCCCTTGTATCAGAGCATCATCATCACTCCTCATTATCAGGAGTCAGCTTTCTCCTCCAGCCTCTGGACCTTAGTAATATGATGCTACTATACAGTGCCTTCCTTCTCTCCTAATGGCTTCACTAACTGTGATATATCCCCTTTTGATGTTGTCACATCCATTAAGGGCCAAGAGCTCTGACACCAAACATTATTGAGCACAGTAATTAGGCTTGCTGCATGTCATTAGTGTAAGTGTTGATCGCCTCCTACTAAACAAGTTAATCAAGAAAATAACCACACATTTAATGGTACCTCAAATTTGTGCTGCAGGCTTTAGTCTGCTCAAGATCATTCATCTCTAAATCATATCTAACTCGTTCAGACTTATGGGAACAATATTTGTGCCCACAACAGACACACTTTTAAAGCCACAATAAAAATTCTAGAAAAGAGTTAGACCAACAAAGTGTAAGAGTGATAACAACTCTTATCTATAGGCAGTTTCTGATTGGTCTGTTTTAACCCCGGACTGCTGGCAGTGGAAACGCTTCCGTCAGAGTGAGCCGATGTGTTATATCACCAGGAGAGAACATGACCCAGTCAGCACGGTGACGGCTGGGGGGCAAACCTTCACATGATGATACTGTACAACCTGACCTGGATATTTACCCAATACCTTTACCATCCTCCCTGTCTACTGCAATACAGCCAGCTCAGTCACTTACAGGCCTGAACATCATTTTCAATCCAGTTCTCACACACACACACACACACACACACACACACACACACACACACACACACACACACACACACACACACACACACACACACACACACACACACACACACACACACAAAAGGCAGAGTTTGAGCTGAACATAGAGCACACTGAACATCATGGGCACAGCTGGGCCACTTCACAGCAAGCTAGTCAGGCAGCAACAGAACAGAGGGGGGTGGGCACCACACTCCATTGACTTCACAAGGCAGCAATAGGAGGATCATGTTGTGTGTGTGTCCCTTCCCCTCGCAGTGCAGTGATGTAGCTGCTCAGCTCAGCCCCCCTCAGCCCTGGCCAGGGAAACAACCTGACAGGCTTCAGAACCCTCTCCACATGGCTGTTGCCAGGCTGCTGGGACCCAATGGGAGGCTATCAGCAGTCACATGGCTGCGGCTGATTGGTCAGATCAGAGGTAGGGAGGAGGTGAGAGAGAAAGACAGACAGGGACTCTATGTATGTCTGTGTCACCAAGGCTCAGGCCTCAACTGCTGAGGTATCAGTTTAGTATGGGTACAAACTAATGCTGGCTTGCCTGGTTAAAACATGCTTAATATCAAATACATGTCTACATGAGCACAGACATACACTGTGACCTAGACTTTTGTGATGAAGCTGATGTGAGCAGACCCATGCTCGGTGATGAAACAACATGACCAGCAGGGATAAGACAGATATGTGGGATTAAACATCATCAACCAGAGGGTCCAGATATTGATTCTTTGACAAACCATCACAAGTAAATTGCAATTATCCCTGCGGATGGGGCTATAATAATTGTCAGGGGTGCAACTTTCACTGGGGACGGGGGCCCCACATTCTGAAATTGCATTTTTGTCCCCCCCCAGTTTTATCATTGGAATGTGATACAAAACGAGTCAACGCTGTGCTTTAGGATTTTGCGGATGCCTCCTAGCAGTCGGGTAAGCTGTTTAGAGATGCCCCCCCTCTCTCTTCTATAACCAAAGTTGCACCCCTGGTAATGGGGACTAGAGCCTTCATCCCTGGCAGTGACCGTTGATGGTGTTTTGCTGTTGGAACATTAAGAGTACTTCTGGGCCACTACCTTCTGTGGTCACTCTCTCTCTGCCAGGCAGGGCACACCAAGACATAATGACAGATACACCAGCCTAGTAAAAGAACCACAAGAAACCCGAAAACACCATCCAACCTGGAACTGAAAAGATATCATCCTTGCAATCTCCAAAACATAACAGCCACAACAGGACAATTCTTTTGGGACGTCGTAAAGGACCATTCGCCGAAACTGAAGAGATATAGCTAGTTAACGACCTCCTTTTCCACGTGGAAAAAAAACGCTGGACAGAGACTTGCTAGCTATGTTAGCTAGCTAGCTGGGATTTTCTACAAGGAATCTGCCACACAAAAAAAGCTTCTCCCAAGTGGGTGTGACACCTACTCCTGTTGCCTGCTGCCATGGCCTGTTTCTCCGTCTGGTACAGGTACCCCCGCCACACTCCCCTCTCTCTCCCGAGCTTTCGCTCGCCTCCAGCACACACGCACTGTTGGGGCGAGTGACTCTGAACGTACAATGGCTAGCCCCAAGTCGTATTCTTTTTATTGTGCTTCATGCTATTTGCCTCATGACTCCTGCGTGCTTTGTTGACTATGAACTTGCTTGTTAACCCAACCGTAGGACAGAGTATGTTTGTTCCCACACTTGGGACTCTGACTCTCTATTGGTTACATGGACTCTTGGCCTCCCATCCTATTCTAATCACCACTTGCTGGCTTTGTATTCATGTTACCTGATGAAATTGCTGTACAATATTATCTTGTTGCTATCTAATGCACATTCAAATGTCATACATCAACACTGCAGAGCTCTCCCTGTCCTCTGCCGTGCCCTGATTATATTACAGTAGATGATATCTGGAAATGTGCATGTACACCCTGGCCCATCTACTGTTGCTAGCCCCAATTCTGACTTGTGCTCTGATATCTGCTTCACTTATTTCTGCTCTCGTAAATGCCTGGGTTTCCTGCACGTTAACACTAGAAGCTTATTACCTAAAATGTATCCATTGAAAGTGTGGGTTCACAGCTCCAATCCAGATCTGTTGGTCATTACTGAGACGTGGTTAAGAAAGAGTGTTTTGAACACTGATGTGTTCAAAACACAGATCGGCAAGACAGATCTTCCAAAGGTGGTGGAGTGGCAATATTTACCAAGGAACACCTCCACTGCTCTCTCTGTCCCGAAACAATTCGATTTTATGGTTTTATGCAATAAACTTTCAAATAGCTCTTTGTTGACTGTTGCTGGCTATTATCGTACACCATCAGCACCGGCCTGTACCCTACCTGCCCTAAGCTCTCTCCTGGCCCCTTACACTAAGTCTGAATTTGTCCTGCTAGGTGACCTAAACTGGGACATGCTTAAACCACATGACCAAGTTCTAAAGCAATGAGACTCCCTAAATCTTTCTCTGATTATTACTAATCCCACAATGTTATGACTCCAAACACCCAGAAAAGGCTACTCTCCTTGATGTTATCCTCACAAATAATCCTGATAGGTATCAGTCTGGTGTTTTCTGTAATGACCTGACTTGTCATAGACGCTTGCTAAAAAACTTTAATGAGCAAGCCTTCCTTCATGAAGTCGCCTCTATAAAGTGGTATAGAATCAGCTTGATCCCCTCTGTCGAAGACGCTTGGACCTTCTTTTTTTATATTTTCAGTGGTATTGTTAACAAACACACCCCCATAAAGAAAATGACAATTAAAAACAAGTGCAGCCCCGGGTTCGACCGTGATCTGGCAGAGTTACTCCACCTCAAGAATTCCATTTGGCGAAAGGCTCTGCACACGCATACTCAGGCTGACTGGCTCTCGTTCAGGCAAATGAGAAATAAGTGCACTCAGGCTATCCGGAAGGCCAAAGTTAGTTACTTTAAGAAGCAGTTCTCTCTCTGTGGGTCTAACCCCAAGAAGTTCTGGAAAACAGTTAAAGACCTGGAGAATAAACCCTCCTCCTCACAGATGCCCATGTCCCTTAATGTTGATGATGTGGTTGTTACTGACAAGAAGCACATGGCTGAGCTCTTTAAATCACCACTTCATTAAGTCAGGATTCCTATTATTTGACTCAGCCATGCCTCCTTTCCTCATCTCCCACCCCTTCTAATGCGACTAGCCCCGATGCTCCTCCCTCTTTTCCCCCTGCCCTGCTACAAAGTTTCTCCCTACAGGCGGTCACTGAGTCTGAGGTGCTAAAGGAGCTCCTAAAACATGACCCCAAAAAACCATCTGGGTCAGACGGTTTATACCCTTTCTCAAGTCAAATCAAATGTTATTTGTCACATACACATGGTTAGCAGGTGTAAATGCGAGTGTAGCAAAATGCTTGTGCTTTTAGTTCCGACAGTGAAGTAATATCTAACAAGTAATCTAACAATTCCCCAACACTACCTAATACACACAAATCTAAAGGGGTGAATGAGAATATGTACATGTAAGTATACAAATGAGCGAGCGGCATTCTACTTTAAGGTTGCTGCCCCTATCATCGCCAAGCCTATCTCTGACTTTTTTAACCTGTCTCTCCTCTCTGGGGAGGCTCCCATTGCTTGGAAGGCAGCCATGGTGGGTCCTTTATTTAAAGGGGGAGATCAAGCTGATCCTAATTGTTATAAGCATATTTCTATTTTGCCCTGTTTATCAAAAGTGTTGGAAAAACTTAGCAATAATCAACTAACTGGCTTTCTTGATGTCTATAGTATTCTCTCTGGTATGCAATCTGGTTTCCGTTCAGGTTATGGATGTGTCACTGCAACCTTAAAGGTCCTAAATGATGTCACCATTGCCCTTGATTCTAAGCAATGTTGTGTTGCTATTTTTATTGACATGGCCAAAGCTTTTGATACGGTAGACCATTCCATTCTTGTGGTGCCTCTGATGCGTCTTTGGCCTGGTTTGCTAACTACCTCAAAGGGTGCAGTGTATAAAGTAAGAACATCTGCTGTCTCAGCCACTGCCTGTCACCAAGGGAGTACCCAAGGCTAGATCCTAGGCCCCACGCTCTTCTCAATTTACATCAACAACATAGCTCAGGCAGTAGGAAGTTCTCTCATCCATTTATATGCAGATGATAGTCTTATACTAAGCTGGCCCCTCCCCGGATTTTGTGTTAAACGTTCTACAATAAAGCTTTCTTAGTGTCCAAAAAGCTTTCTCTGCCCTTAACCTTGTTCTGAACACCTCCAAAACAAAGGTCATGTGGTTTGGTAAGAAGAATGCCTCTCTCCCCAACGGTGTGATTACAACCTCTGAGGGTTTAGAGCTTGAGGTCATATAGAGTTACCTCATATAAGTACTTGGGAGTATGGCTAGACGGTACACTGTCCTTCTCTCAGCACATACCAAAGCTGCAGGCTAAAGTTAAATCTAGACTTGGTTTCCTCTATTGTAATCGATCCTCCTTCACCCCAGCTGCCAAACTAACCCTGATTCAGATGACCATCCTACCCATGCTAGATTACGGAGACATAATTTATAGATCGGCAGGTAAGGGTGCTCTCGAGCAGCTAGATGTTCTTTACCATTCGGCCATCAGATTTGACACCAATGCTCCTTATAGGGCACATTACTGCACTCTATACTCCTCTGTAAACTGGTCATCTCTGTATAGCTGGCGCTTATTTATAAAACCCTTAGGTCTCACTCCCCCCTATCTGAGATATCTACCGCAGCCCTCAGCCTCCACATACAACACCCGTTCTGCCAGTCACATTCTGTTAAAGGTTCCCAAAGCACACACATCCCTGGGTCGCTCCTCTTTTCAGTTCACTGCACCTAGCGACTGGAACGAGCTGCAAAAAACACTCAAATTGGACAGTTTTATCTCAATCTCTTCATTCAAAGACTCAATCATTGACACTCCTACTGACTGTTGTGGCTCCTTCGCGTAAGTTATTGTCTCTACCTTCTTGCCCTTTGTGCTGCTGTCTGTGCCCAATAATGTTTGTACCATATTTTGTGCTGCTGCCATGTTTTGTTGCTACCATGCTGTGTTGTCATGTGTTGCTGCCTTGCTATGTTGTTGTCTTAGATCTCTCTTTATGTAGTGTTGTGGTGTCTCTCTTGTCGTGATGTGTGTTATGTCCTATATATATATATTTTTTTTTCTTCTCAGACTCCATCACCGCAGGAGGCCTTTTGGTAGGCTGTCATTGTAAATAAGAATTTGTTCTTAACTGACTTGCCGAGTTAAATAAAGTTTAAATAAATAAAAAATAGAAGTAGCAATCAGACCGGCAAGGGTTCTAATAAGGCGACCTAACTAAGAAGGGCACTACTGAGGCAGGGGGTAGTGGCTACTCACCGGTGTGACAGGTGCCAGTGGAGATGGTGTTGGAGCAGGGGCAGGCGACACAGGCATCGGTGGTGGCAGCACCAGAGCTGCGGTAGAATCTGGGCTTGCAATCCTCACAGTTGGGTCCTTGAGTGTTGCCCTGGCAGTTCAGACAGACGCCTGTGTGGAAAAGGAGAGAATATTATGGTTAAAATGTTTTGAAAACTGTCGGAAATATGATACATGCCATTTGTTGACCACACCTAAACCCTATGGTGGTTTTGTTTGTACACGTTAGAGCAGCAAATACTGCTATCCTGTTGATTTGAATTTGAGCCTCAGGTTGTTGAGTTACCTGTTCTTGGGTCTTTACTCTGCCTGGGCTGGATGGTGAACTTCTTCTGTTACTCTATACCTGTTTAGTAACGCTGTAATTACCCTAGTAACACTATTGTATTAATATACTGTTTATATACTTACTTGACTATTTCATTGGTAATTACATAGTGATGGAGTTGAGTGTTTTTTGTGGAATAGAAATGATTCTGTATAGTGGGACATTGCAGACGTCCTTTGTTCTCTAAAATGAAGGAATACACTTAACACTGTTGTTTTCTCTGTCCTTCTCGATAGGAGTGATAGTGGTGTTCTCTATCTAAAATCAATGACCCTATAGAGCAGGGGTGTCAAACTCATTCCACGGAGGGCCTAGTGTCTGCAGGTTTTTGGTTTTTCCTTTCAATAAAGCCCTAGACAACCAGGTGTGGGGAGTTCCTAACTAATTAGTGATGTTAATTCATCAATCAAGTACAAGGGAGGAGCGAAAACCCGCAGACACTCGGCCCCCCGTGGAATGAGTTTGACACCTGTGCTATAGAGGTAGGAACAATCATCTTGATTTTCCAGTTTTCTGATTGAAATGGAACTGGTTACTGCCATGTTAATCTGGAAGAGACAGAGTGTCTGTTTGTTTTTTAACATGCCCTCAGGTTTCTTATGTAACGCTTCCTGGCTGACTGAGAGGGTCATTCTAGTTGATATCAGACCTGAGCTAAGGAAGTAAATATACGGCATTCCTCCATTGATCCCAGGAAAGACTACTGTGCCATCTGGCTATGTATTACAATAGCAAACAGATGGTTTCTACAATTCCATCCAACTTCACCCCCTTCAAGCCTCTCAATATCTTTGTGTCCACTCACACAACAATACACAGCTGTGGAGACGGGGAGGGAGACGAACAGGATTAATGTGTAGCAGAAACAAGAAAGAGTGATTGTTGTGGTTTGTTGATAGAAGGTGTGGTGTAGTGGATTACTCACCAGATTGTGGGTGGCAGTAGTTAGTAAGGTTGTTGCACTGGCAGGGTTGGCACCCCGTGCTGCTGAAACGGAAGAAGCCTGGGTGGCACTCGTCACACTTGGGCCCGTACACTCCCGTCTTACACACACACATTCCTGAGCTGAAAGGACAGGAGCGCACAGTCAGCACACGGTCACATACTTTGACTCTTTTCTATTTGATTGTCCAGCCTTTAGGTTCTGTAACAACTTAACTGTACTGCTGTAATGGTGGAACTGCTCTATTTGGTTAGAGACTCTTCTGATGGCAGGATTGTACTAGCCATGACATTCTGTGGTTTCATGCATGACATCCTACAGGTTCCCCCTGAGTGGTTTCTTCCATCAATCCATCTGCTACCCATAACTCCCATCACAATCCCTTCCCTGGTTAACCAAATCCTTCACTCTGTCTGTGGTGAACAGAACACAGCTACTCCAGTCAGATTCAATAACATGGGATAGCCTAGCCCCCCATCCTCCACAGTTCTAAGCTGTCTAGGCCTTTCATATATAATTCTACTAACATGTTTGGCATGTTCTGGGGGCAAGGGCAGCACGGTAGAGTCTGGAACACAAACTGGAGCACTCCAGGGACATCTGGTCCAAGGCTGAAGACAGTAGCTGCCTGGATCACACAGCCTACAGGCCAGGTATGATTATATTCAGCCTAGCAGAGTCTCTTTCTGCCAGGTTCTCATCACAAACTAGGTTGCCATCCAATTGGCGACAGATAAAAATCAGTGTATGATGACAGTGCACACAAAATGTACGTTTTTCGCTTAAGTTTTAATGTACCGACTACAAAAATCTAAAGTTCAATGTGTATCAGGTACCAAGGTAAGACCCAAGTGCAAAATGTGTGAAGCAACCATGTTTATTGTAACAACAGGGGCAGGCAAATGACAGGTCAAGGCAGGCAGGGGTCGATAATCCAGAGTAGATGCCAAGGTACAGGACGGCAGGCAGGCTCAGGGACAGGCAGAGTGGTCAGGCGGGCGTGTACAGGGTCAGGACAGGCAAGGGTCAAAAACCAGGAGGACAAGAAAAACAGAAACTGGAAAAACACAGGCATAAATACACAGGGGATAATGGGGAAGACTGGTAATATCTTGGTGGAGACAATCACAAAGACAGGTGAAACAGATCAGGGCTTGACAATGTGTTTCCACTGCATTTTCAACTCTACCGATAGTTGTCACAAAAACAAAAAAAGACTCTGGTCTTGGCATTTTTGGTATTTTATTATGATCCCCATTAGTTGCTGCGAAAGCCGCAGCTACTCTTCCTGGGGTCCACACAGAACATAAAACATGACATAACACAGAACATTAATAGACAAGAATAGCTCAAGGACAGAAGTATAAACACTTAAAAACAGCACACAGCCTACATATCAGTACATACACACACTATCTAGGTGAAATTGGGGAGAGGCGTTGTGTCGTGAGGTGTTGCTTTATCTGATTTGAGCAATATGAGATGGAAGGGAGTTCCATGCAATAATGGCTCTATATAACACTGTACACTTTCTTGAATTTGTTCTGTATTTGGGGACTATGTGTTTTAAAGTATGTGGGATTTAGCCAACAGCTTGCAGATACAGTGCGGGTAGGCTGTGCGGATAGGATAGTCTACATTGAGATTATTATGGATAAGAGCAAGAATATTTTAATTTGTCAAACAGCAGTCAAGCATTGATCAACATGTCACCAGAATAAGACCCTCAATATTTATTGGAACTGAGCATCAAGCTCATCACTGTGCACTTTTAATGCCCTGTGAAGTTCATCATCATTTATTTAATCTGTAACCTAATTGATGGCATGGTTTCCTGAGTCATAGTGGGAGGACCACGCAACATATAATCGCGTGACTCGATAAATATACTTTGATATATTTTTTTATATCAATATTTCATATTTCTTGCATAATTCATTTTAGATCCCACCATGTCAAATGAAAAATTATCGGTCGGCATTTATAAAATTGTATCGAAACGTCCTTTTTCCATCACAGCTGACGTGATTTTTTTTATATGGTATGACTTTACTTGCATATAACTGTGGATGGATGGAAACGTGGTTATAGACTATTAGAGAGTGACCTTGGAGTGAATGGGTACCTGTGGGACCCTCTTCAGGAATTCAGCCCGTCTCAAGGGCCCCTCAGCAAGACACAAAAGGACAAACCCTCTCCTACACAGCCCCATCTCCTGCTGGGTAGAAAGAGCGGTCGCTATGACTAAAGAGAAGAAAGATCTGTCTCGAGCAATAACTAATTCACACCCAGTTGCCTCTGGTCATCATGGACTGACATGCAATTTATAACAACCCTGAACTGTACCGTGGGGCTCTGCAGGGTTGGGCTATGATCTAAAAAAAAAACAGGCAAGTCATTCATGACAAAGAATTCACTGTGGTTTTGATTACGATACAATCCCTTTTGGAAGGAGATAAAAGAGAAAAATGACTACACACAAGAATAAATACTGTTTATCATTTGTTTATGTCAAACTAAATCTCTGAGATAATAAAATGGCGGGCTAAAACTAAACAATGAATTAGTGTGCTGCTGATGATGATGCCTATACTAGCTGTGTATGATTGCTGACAGCTGGAACTAAGCTATCTCAGTAGAGGGTGCTTTCTATTTGATTATCCAGCCTTGCTCTTGCCGAATAAAATCCAATTAAACTTGAGCTCTTTAGCACCCCTTCGAGCTTTGAACATCACTTATTTCATTCGCTAATGCCAACACTCCACTGCATTTCACCTGCACATTCCACATACTGCTGCGCGGTCAGCCTGCCAAACATACGAGCTGATGCTCCTATTGAATCATACATTAGACAGACTGGAGGAAAAGAAAGGGGGTTGTTCATTCACAGAAAATAAATGTAAAACATTTAAAAATGTATCAGAAGAAAAAGAAAAAAGACTGAAGGCTGCACATCTATAGGCTACGTACACACACGCTCTCTGATTCCAATCATCATGTGTGCTGATCCCAGAGTCTCAAAGGAAAAACACACAGCGATGAGTCACGCCTGATCACTCCCTTTCATCAAAAACAATCAACAAAATAGATCTGTGGACTACAACCAGCAAATAGCAATCCAGCTCCCAAGAAGTGACAGAGCAGTTGCCTCAATGCCTTCCCATGAGTGCGTGGGCCTTATTCAAATGAGGCTTTGTTAAAACACTGCTCTTCATGCAATTCTAATGTTGATGGTAATGCTTAGTGGGGCGTGTGTAAAAAAAAAAGAAAAAAAGATCTATATATTTTTTAAAGATGAAAAACACACGTGTACAATCATATGACTCCATGGGAGTGGAGGCAGAGAGGAGAATGCTACAGTAGCAGTAGACTGGGACAGTGAGCAATAGGGAAGTGACACAGTAGGGAAGTGACAGCTATTTTCTGTTAAAGTGTTGCAGAATCAACAGCACTGCTAATACCGTAGGGCTATTTCTGACGCTTCCATCTTGATGAGCAAAACTTTTGTGGAAAGTACTACACTGCGTACAGACCTTGCTTCCATTCAGCCACAAGAGCATTAGTGACGTAAGGCACTGATGTTGGGCGATTATGGTTGGCTTGCAGTCGGCATTCCAATTCATCCCAAAGGTGTTTGATGGGGTTGAGGTCAGGGCTCTGTGCAGGCCAGTCAAGTTATTGTCATGCTGAAACAGGAAAGGGCCAAACTGTTGCCACAAAGTTTGAAGCACAGAATTGCCTAGAATGTCATTGTATGCTGTAGTGTTAAGATTTCCAAAGGGGCCTAGCCCGAACCATGAAAAACAGCCCCAGACCATTATTCCTCCTCCACCAAACATTACAGTTGGCACTATGCATTCGGGCAGGTAGCGTTCGCCTGGCATCCGCCAAACCCAGATTTGTCCGTCAGACTGCCAGATGGTGAAGCAAGATTCATCACTCCAGAGAACGCGTTTCCACTGCTCCAGAGTCCAATGGCGGTGAGCTTTACCCCACTTCAGCCGACACTTCGCATTGCGCATGGTGATCTTAGGCTTGTGTGCGGCTGCTCGACCATGGAAACCCATTTCATGAAGCTCCCGAAGAACAGTTATTGTGCCGATGTTGCGTCCAGAGGCCGTTTGGAACTCGGTAGTGAATGTTGCAACCGAGGACAGACGATTTTTAAGTGCTATGCGCTTCAGCACTCGGCGGTCCCGTTCTGTGCGCTTGTGTAGCCTACCACTTTGCGGCTGAGCCGTTGTTGCTCCTAGATGTTTCCACTTCACAATAACATAACTTACAGTTGACCAGGGCAGCTCTAGCAGGGCAGAAATTTGACTAACTGACTTTGGAAAGGTGGCATCCTATGACGATGCCATGTTGGAAGTCACTGAGCTCTTCAGTAAGGCCATTCTACTGCCAATGTTTGTCTATGGAGATTTCATGGCTGTGTCCTCGATTTTATACACCTGTCAGCAACTGGTGTGGCTGAAATAGCCAAATCCACTAATTTGAAGGAGTGTTCACATACTGTTCTATATATAGTGTATCTACAATACAAAATACATACTGTATGTGTGTGTAGAGTGCATGTGTTATCATGTGTATGTGTGTGTCTGTCCCTGTGAGTATGTGTCTCTTCACAGTCCCCACTGTTCCATAAGGTGTATTTTTATCTGTTTTTACCTGATGTGGAATAGAGTTCCATGTAGCCATGGCTCTATGTAGTACTTTGCGCCTCTCATAGTCTGTTCTGGACTTGGGGATTGTGAAGAGACCTTTGGTGTCTTGTGGGGTATGCATGGGTGTCCGAACTGTGTGCTAGTAGTTTAAACAGACAGCTCGGTACATTCAGCATGTCAACACCTCTTACAAAAACAAGTAGTAATGAAGCCAATCTCTCCTCCACTTTGAGCCATGAGAGATTTACATGCATATTATTAATGTTAGCTCTCCGTGTACATTTAAGGGCCAGCCGTGCTGCCCTGTTCTGAGCCTATTGTAATTTTCCAAAGTCCCTCTTTTTAAATTTTTACATTATTTTTAAGCCATCCACCACTGCCACTCTTCAGAGGACACATCTTTTCTCCTACATATACATACATTTTACATACATGGTACTTTTATAAAAAGCAATCACATAACAATAAACATGACCAAACATAAGTTCTTTCATCTCAACCCTCAGCCACTCTCAGCCCATCCCACCTACTGTATCACCATAGACCACCCTCGTTTAGTTTCCATGTGCCATACATTTTTCAATTGTGCTGTGATGTTTTACATACATTTTTAACCTTTCTAATCGCATAGTATTCACAGATTGTGAACTAAAGATGAAAACCTTTCCTTGGAGTATTACTATATTATTTATTGACTGACAATGGCTTTCCAAATCTCCCAACACAGCTATTTGTAAGGTTCCTTTTAAGTGAATGTTGTGATTTTTTACAATTCCTGAACCTGTGACCAGAAACAAGCTACATAGGGGCAATGCCAGAATAAATGATCTAGTGATTCTGTCTCTTTGCATCTACAGAGCTGAGATTGTTGTATGCCCCATTTAAAGTCCCTCTTTGTGGCACCTGACCAAATGACTGGACAGTAGTCCAGGTGCGACAAAACTAGGGCCTGTAGGACCTGCTGTTAAGAAGGCAGAGCAGCGCTTTATTATGGACACACTTCTCCCCATCTTATCTACTGTTGCATCAACATGTTTTGACCTCAACTTTATCAATTTCCACATTATTCCTTACAAGATTTAGTTGAGGGTTAGGATTTAGTGTATTTGTCCCAAATACAATGCTTTTAGTTTTGGAAATATTTAGGACTAACTTATTTCTTGCCACCCATTCTGAAACTCTCGGAAAGCTCTTTGTTAAGTGTTGCAATAATTTCACTTGCTGTACTAGCTGACGTGTAAACTGTTACATAGACACACTGGCATGTCATTAGTAAAGATTGAAAAAAAGTAAGGGGCCTAGACAGCTGCCCTAGAGAATTCCTGATTTTACCTGGATTATGTTGGAGAGGCTTCCATTAAAGAACAACCTCTGTGTTCTGTTAGACAGGTAACTCTTGATCCACAATATAGCAGGGGTTGTAAAATCATAACAGATACATTTTCCATCAGCAGACTATGATCGATAATGACAAAAGCCGCACTGAAGTCTAAAAAAACAGCTCCCACAATATTTTTTTGCATACATTTCTCTCAGCCAATCATCAGTCATTTGTGTAAGTGCTGTGCATGTTGAATGTCTTTCCCTATAAGTGTGCTGAAAGTCTGTTGTCAATTTGTTTACTGTAAAATAGCATTGTATCTGGTCAAGCACCATTTTCCACAAAAGTTTACTAAGGGTTGGTAACAGGCTGATTAGTCAGCTATTTGAGCCAGTAAAGGGGGCTTTTGTATTCTTGGGTAGCAGAAGGACTTTAGCTTCCCTCTAGACCTGAGAGCACACACTTTCTTGTAGGCTTAGATTGAAGACATGGCAAATAGGAGTGGCAATATCATCCGCTATTATCCTCAGTAATTTTCCATCCAAGTTGTCAGACCCTGCTGTGATTCAAGCAGACAATAGTATATAATCAACATAACTGTAGGGTCATTGGAACAGTCTTCACTGGCACAACGAACGAGACATCATAATATTCTGGACATTCTTCCCGAACAGTATTTTACGCACTGGCTGTTTTTGTATCGGGTGCTATAGGCCGATCACAACAGCTGTCACTTGACTGTCATTCAGAAAAATATTTCCTGGATCAGCTGATGATGGTCGACAATATCACTAGGCCTAACTAAACAGCTGGATACAAAATGCGCACCCAACAAATATGTATATTAGCCTACACAAAGCCTATTGGAGAACCACACAAGTTAGGTGACTCTTTTGGTTAGAAGATTTCAATTTTGCAATTGCATACATCATTTTGGGTTTGTGTGTCCATTAAAACAGTTTTCATGGTGTAGCCTCAAATAGTGGTGCTGCCGTTAATAGCACAATCTAGTCTGGACACTTTCATATGTGCAGTGCAGGTCATTCATAATTCCCTCTCCTTTTCATATAGAATACTCTTCCAAGCTTTAGTGTGCTGCTGACAAACTTTTTAAAAAGTGTATTTATTTATTTAACCAGGCAATTCAGTTAAAAACAAATTCTTATTTACAATGACGACCTACCCCCGGACGACACTGGACCAATTGTGCACCGCCCTATGGGACTCCCAATCACAGTTGGATGTGATACAGCCTGGATTCGAACCAGGGACTGTAGTGACACCTCTTACACTGAGATGCAGTGCCTTAGACTGCTGTGCCACTCGGGAGCCCCAAACAGCAGTTATTATTACAAGGTTGAAATAGATTTTTTTGATATGAGGATGTTTTTTTATTGATTAATGAATGTATTATTAGACTTATAGATTACATTTTTCAAGTTATTCGCCCAACCTTGTTTTATTTATTCTGTCTAAAAGGAAGGCAACGATTGCAGCCCATTTTTATTTATTCATTTTATACAATATTCTGCTCATATGAACACATTTATTTTAGGACATAAGTGAACCAATATATGAGAGCCTTCAGACAGGTTTAAACGAGTTTCCCCACAGTGCCACGGAGCCACCAGCGCACACACACGTTGTTCCCCAGCCAATTGTGCACACACGGGCGGACGAAAGATTCACAGACAAAGGAGTTGACTTCTGCTGCAGCCTTCGCTATAAAATATAACACGTTGTGGCGCTGCTTCGATTCCTGACAGCCCTCTTATTTGGTAAAAATCACATAGGAATATGGAGGCAGGTTCCCAGCGTCACTGTCAGTGATTCGGTCTCTCTGATGTAAGAGGCTTTTCTTTTCTCGCCAAAGAGAGCAGATGGTGAAAAAATCAGAGTTTTATATGTTTGACAGGACGTAATCAGTGTTATACTACAGCACTGATCTCATCCTTGGTGGCCCAATTCTCCCTGACTGATATCACCCCCAAACCAACCTGCGATGACACACACCCTAGAAGCCACCATCTGTGATGACATCTATTGAGTCACAATGAAACTCTTTCAAATTGAATCTAAAATATAGATGATGATATGACAAATATTTTATATGTAGCTGGTAAAGGCATTCTGTGAGTAGTTATGACTGGAGGAAATAAAAACCACAGTATCCATTCAAACAGACATTTAGGGCAAAACAGACCTTAGATTAGAAAGGTTGGTATGTGGAGCAAGGCTGGGGCCTCTATGGAAATGCCTCCTACGACCAGGATATGGTTGAAAAGCTAGTCACACTCACAATGACCACCTACCTAGCTTGTCAATGAGCAGTTTTACTCCAGGCCCAGGTTACAGCTCATGGTCCCATAGACCGGGCTGTGTTTTCTCCAGTGAGAGTGTGGCTAGGGGGAAAGAGGAAGGGGAAGGAGGGGCTTATTATTGTTTTTGGAGTGGTTTCACTGGGCTGCAGGCTGCGCTGTGGTAGGGTAGCCCAGCCGCTAAGTTCCGCGTTACAGCCGCATACTAACTAGGTCAGTATTACATGGCAACCAGGCTTAGCTTAACCCCGTTCTGCTGCTGCCGTGGCGATGCCTCCAATACGTTGCTCGTGTATGTCTGGGGAATCACAATAGACTGAGCACATATCTGTGATGCAGCAGCACTGACTGCATCCTCTTTAGCCACAGGGTGTATATGACCATGCAGGGTGGGAGCAGGGTCGTCAGTCAGGACAAACACACACCGTTTTATACCAAGCAGGTTTTAGATTCAGGGCTCACTCTGTCAGATCTTCAAAGAGAGAATGTTCAACAACAAGGGTCAAGAGTTGTGATCCATTCCGCAGAGCCCCTGGCTCAGGATCACACACTGGGCCAGTTATGTAACTGAGCTCAGAGTAAAGCCAGACAGAATGTGCTGGCAGTCAAGGCCACTGCACTGCACTCCAGCCATTAGAGCAACAAAGCCTCCCCACTGGGTTCCTTACACTAATACAGCCTGGGATGCGGCCTGCCACTTGCTAATGTGAGTGTGGGGTCGTCTGCAGTGCCCTGTCACTAGGCTTCTTACTACACAGCACTCTCTCCTTCTTTCTTCCTCCCTGTCAAAGAAAGCACACAGCTGGGCCGGTCTAGCATATACCAGATGAGTCCTGTCAGGTTTGGATACCATGCACCTACCTACAACCTGCACTCCAGAGCGAATTGCATGCACCACTAGATCAAGAGGCTAGCTTGTCACTCTGGAGGAAAGAATAACAGTTTATTTCAGGTCTGAGCAAAGGACTTCACTGCGTGAACTGATGCATCACTTTGGTGCCAACCACCTCGGCTACCCCACTGTGCTCTGCTAAGCTGGTTCATAATGACATGACCCCATCACAGGGAAGGGAGGATATTGAGAGTGAGCTCCCCGGGTTTCCATTGATTGCCCCAGTAATTCTAAGTTGTTCAATCAAACCTACAGGAAAAGGGAGATACTTGCTCTGTGATCCTTGAAAACAGAGAGCTTTTTCAACGGAATATCCCAAAATAAAGAAATTCAAGCACCTGAAACACATTTACACCAAGACGTGTTTTTGTATTCTTTCAAAATGGCTCACAATCTCTCAATTCCTTCCTGACAAGAAATATGCAAACAAATTGTTATTGTAATTTGCTTAATCCACTGTATGAGAGCGTGAGACTAAAGGAATAGGCGGAAACAGCTGCACCCAAATCAATATTTAATTACAGACTGTTCCCATTCCATAGAGGACGAGGGTGAAAAATAAATGTGCAACTTTGAAAACAGTGCCCCTAAGAATTCACCCAAATAAACTATTGATATTTATGGCAAAAGGAATTAATCTGAGCTAGAACATTATTGTTTTTGGTAGTATATTGATTTAACTGTGGAGCTAAATAATGGTAGTGCGATTACAGAGCTGTACCATTTCATATCAGAATACAATCATTAACTAAGTTGCTAAGATACAGCATTATGAAGCCCCCTATAATATCATCTGGGGCTCAATACTACTGTCTCTTAGCAACAGCTAGTTTTCCACAGGCTTGAGATTAGTCTCATTTTTAGATTCAAATTCAGAGTGCTTAATAGTCACATGTACAGGGTTGCAGGTGTGATTGCAGGGTACAGTGAAAACATGCAGGACTAGGTGAAATAAAATAATGAAAATGGTAATAAAAACACATTTATCAGACATCCTACTGTCCTTGTACAGTTTATCTGTTCATCAAGCCCCCAGCCTATACACACGGAGACAGAAAGTGCAGTTGGCACTGTTTCCAATGCTACACTCCTAATTGTTTAGTATTAATTTAGGGCAGGTGGACCACCTGTTTAGAGCCCCTGTCACACCCTGATCTGTTTCACCTGTCTTTGTGCTTGTCTCCACCCCCCACCAGGTGTTTTTTTTAAATCATTTTTTTTTTTAACTAGGCAAGTCGGTTAAGAACAAATTCTTATTTACAATGACGGCCTACTGAGATGCAGTGCCTTAGACCGTTGCACCACTCGGTTGTCTCCCATCTTCCCCCATCTTCCCCTATTATCCCCTGTGTATTTATACCTCGAACTATTGCTAGTTCGTCCCAGTCAAGTCCTACCAGCATGTTCCTGTGTTTCCTGTGCTCTAGTTTTAGTTTTTCCTAGTCTTCCCAGTTTTGACCTTTCTGCCTGCCCTGACCCTGATCTTGCCTGCCGTTCTGTACCTGCCTGACTCTGATTTGGATTACGACTATTTGCCTGCCTTCACTTACCTTTTTCCTGCCTCTTGTACTATAATAAACTCTGAGACCTGTACTATCCGCCTCCTGTATCTGCATCTGGGTCTTAGCCTGAGCCGTGATAGCCCCACCTGTTAAGCACGACATTTTGGCATTAATACATGTCACATATCAGTTTGCAAGCAATGTAAAAAAAAATATCTGCATTCAAACATGGTCTCTTTTTTGCTTTCTTGAGTAACGAAGCTCCAAAATGCAGGTGTTTCAGCCTAGCTTAGTGCTTTCTGTGGTGGTGGGACAGCCAGCGGAAAATACGGAACGTAGGGGTTGGTAATGTTCTCTAGTTGCGCCGTGATTGGCTCAGTGTTCTGTCATTCATGGGGACACTACGTCACTGCAAAATCTATGGGGAGAGCTCGAAAATTCAAGCCCCTTGGGTGCTGCCATAGAATTACCTTGGAAGTGCCCATACAAGAAGGCACTAGGTCATTGGCCACAGATAAAATTACGTCAAATCACGTCATATCTACCGTAGCTTTGATTGGACTGATCATGTCAACCACATACTTCCAAAATGTTAGCTAGCATGCTAGACAAGCAGACGTCATCATGAATGATCAAGAAGATAATGGCGCTGGAGGGGATGGCTGACGTTTTACAGACTCCTAACCAATTGTGCTATTTTGTTTGTTTTTTCGCATTGTTGTAACTTTTTTGTACATAATGTTGCTGCTACCGTCTCTTATGACGGAAAATAGCTTCTGGATATCAGAACAGCATTTACTCACCTCGAACTGGACAAAGATTTTTTCTTTAATGATTCCGACGCGAAGGATGTACTGCTTCTCTGAGACCAGGCCCAAATCCCTGTCATTCGCGTGATGAAAATATGGAAATACAGGGGGCGGAGATCGGGGTGCCTTAAGAGAATTTGTCGACAAGTGGGTAACTCGCCTCTACCATCCGTTCTATTGGCCAACGTGCAATCACTGGAAAATAAACTGGATGATTCTACTTTCGAGACTATCCTACCAACGGGACATTGAAAACTGTAATATCTTATGTTTCACCGAGTCGTGGCTGAACAACGACACGGATAATATAAAGCTGGCTGGGTTTTCCGTGTATCAGCAGGACAGAACAGCTACGTCTGGTAAGACGAGGGTGTCTATTTGTCAATAACAGCTGGTGCACGATGTCTAATATTAAAATAAGTCTCGAGGTTATGCTCACCTGAGGTAGAGTACCTCATGATAAGCTGTATGCTGGCACTAAGACTGCACTCAATGAGCTGTGTATGGTCATAAGCAAACAAGAAAATGCTCATCCAGAAGCGGTGCTCCAAGTGGGGAGTTTAATGAAGGCAAACTTAAATTCGTTTAATGTCATTTCTCC
Organism: Salvelinus namaycush; assembly: GCF_016432855.1. Classification (NCBI taxonomy): domain Eukaryota; kingdom Metazoa; phylum Chordata; class Actinopteri; order Salmoniformes; family Salmonidae; genus Salvelinus; species Salvelinus namaycush. Next base: position 19,931,278 of record NC_052307.1, on the reverse strand, counting down.
CAGCATGTCACATGTGCAACCAGAGGAAAAACAACTCTAGACCACCTTTACTCCACACACAGAGACGCATACAAAGCTCTCCCTCGCCCTCCATTTGGCAAATCTCCTGATTCTTGTTTACAAGCAAAAACTAAAGCAGGACGTACCAGTGACTCGCTCAATACGGAAGTGGTCAGATGATGCGGATGCTACGCTACAGGACTATTTTGCTAGCACAGACTGGAATAAGTTCCGGGATTCATCCAATGACATTGAGGAGTATACCACCTCAGTCACCGGCTTCATCAATAAGTGCATCGACGACATCATCCCCACAGTGACCGTGCGTACATATCCCAACCAGAAGCCATGGATTACAGGCAACATCCACACCGAGTTAAAGGCTAGAGCTGCCACTTTCAAGGAGTGGGACACTAATCCGGATTCTTATAGGAAATCCTGCTATGCCCTCAGACGAACCATCAAACAGGCAAAGCGTCAATACAGGACTAAGATTTAATCCTACTAAAGGGCTTGCAAACTATTACAGACTACAAAAGGGAAACCCAGGCCTGAGCTAACCAGTGACGTGAGCCTACCAGACGAGCTAAATGTCTTTTATGCTTGCTTTGAGTTAAACAATACTGAAGCATGCATGAGAGCACCAGCTTTTCCGGACGACCGTGTGATCACGTCTCTCTATAGCCGATGTGAGCAAGACCTTTAAACAGGTCAACATTCACAAGGCCGCGGGGCCAGGCGGATTACCAGGACGTGTACTCAAAGCATGCGCGGACCAACTGGCAAGTGTCTTCACTTGGGGAATATTCAGAGATGGAAACTTTCTGTGGGAATTAACAGGAATACATGGGAATTAACTGATATATATGCAATATTAATACATTTAAATTTAGATGGTTTTTGCATTGGTTATATTTACCATATCATATGGAGACAGAAACATAATTGCAAATGATTAAACCTTGCAATAGAAATCAAAAAAACTATTTAGTTACAAATTGAACATTAATTAAATGAGTTGACTCTTCACATGGGATTATTTCACCGAACAACAAAAGGTAATATTGAATGATCCCCAATGATCCATCGCATCTCCCAAAATGTTTTCAACACACATCTGTAAAATGATAGTCTAGAAACTAAAGCTTTGGTTGTCTTCCTCTCAGGCTTCCATGTCTTCTCCCTGGACCTCCTCAATGTCCACCTCTTGAACATCAGACTCTGAGACCTCATCTTCACTGTCACATTCCAACCCTGTTGAGGATGGCTCGTTGTCAGGCTCAAAAAGCCTCAAATTTGCCCGGATGACTACCAATTTTTCAACCCTTGTATTGGTCAGCCTGGTGCATGCTTTGGTGTGTGTGTTCCCAAACAAGGACCACTTGCGCTCTGAGGCAGCTGATGTTGGTGGGATTTGGAGGATGACAGAGGCAACAGGGGAAAGAGCCTCAGATCCACGAAGTCCCTTCCACCAGGTGGCTGATGAGATATGTTGGCACGACTACCATATTGCATCTCCATCCCAAAGCCCTTTCTTGGAAGTGTACTTTGCCAGACTGCCAAGAACCTTGTTGATCTCTGCACCAGACAGGATGCTCTTGCCAGCATATACGTTCAACATGTACGCTGCGGCGTGGATGGGCTTCAGGCAGAAGTCTTCACGCTTTTTGATGCATTTCAGAACTGCAGTTTCATCTGCTTGGAGCAACAGTGAAGTGGGCGGGCAGTATGGATTTCTTCTCCTACATCTACAAGCAGAGTCTGAACATCAGACAGGATGGCATTGTCTCCCTCAATCCGTGCAATAGCTACTGCTATAGGTTTCAGGAGTTTCAGGCTGCTTACCCCTCTCTACAAAAAATACATCATCCAGGAGGATCCTCTTGATGGGGCCGTCCATATGGCAGACTGTGATATCGCCATTTCTTGGAGAGACTCCTTCCCCTCCAGGAGACTGTCAAACATGATGACAACTCAACCCCAACGGGTGTTGCTGGGCAGCTCCAATGTGGTGCTCTTATTCTTTTCACTTTCCTTGGTGAGGTAGATTGCTGCTGTAACTTGTTGACCCTTCACATACCTAACCATTTCCTTGGCTCTCTTGTAGAGTATATCCATTGTTTTCAGTGCTATGATGTCCTTGAGGAGCAGATTCAATGCATGATCAGCACAGCCAATGGGTGTGATGTGAGGGTAGGACTCCTTCACTTTAACCCAGCAGCCTTCATGTTCGTAGCATTGTCTGTGACCGGGTGCAAATATCTTCTGTGGTCCAAGGTCATTGATGACTGCCAGCTCATCTGCAATGTAGAGACCGGTGTGTCTGTTGTCCCTTGTGTCTGTGCTCTTGTAGAATACTGGTTGAGGTGTGGAGGATGATGTAGTTAATTATTCCTTGCCCACAAACATTCGACCACCCATCAGAGATGATTGCAATACAGTCTGCTTTCTCTATGATTTGCTTGACCTTCACTTGTACTCTGTTGAACTCTGCATCCAGCAAATTAGTAGATAAAGCATGTCTGGTTGGAGGGCTGTATGCTCAGTCCCCTCCTGTACTCCCTGTTCACCCACGACTGCATGGCCAAACACTACTCCAACACCATCATTAAGTTTACTGATGACACAACAGTGGTAGGCTTGATCACAGACAACGATGAGACAGCCTATAGGGAGGAGATCAGAGACATAGCAGTCTGGTGTCAGGACAACAACCTCTCCCTCAATGTGAGCAAGACAAAGGAGCTGATCGTGGACTACAGGAAAAGGAGGGCTGAACAGGCCCCCATTAACATCGACGGGGCTGTAATTAACATTGACATGGCTGTAGTGGAGCGGGTCGAGAGTTTCAAGTTCCTTGGTGTCCAAATCACCAACAAACTATCATGGTCCAAACATACCAAGACAGTCATGAAGAGAGCACGACAAATTCTTTTCCATCTCAGGAGACTGAAAAGATTTGGCATGGGTCCCCAGGTCTTCAAAAAGTTCTACAGCTGCACCATCGAGAGCATCCTGACCGGTTGCATCACCGCCTGGTATGGTAATTACTCGACATCTGAACGCAAGGCGCTACAGAGGGTAGTGCATATGGACCAGTACATCACTGGGGCCAAGCTTCCTTCCATCCAGGACCTATATACTAGGCGGTGTCAGAGGAAGGCCCAAAAAATGGTCAAAGACTCCAGTCACTCAAGTCATAGACTGTTCTCTCTCCAACCGCACGACAAGCAGTACCGGAGCGGCAAAAGGCTCCTTAACAGCTTCATCTTCCAAGCCATAAGACTGCTGAACAATTAATCAAATGGCCAGACGGATTATTTAGATTGACACCCACCCCTTTGTATTTACACTGCTGCTACTCACTGTTCATTATCTATGCATAGTCACTTTACCCCTACCTCCATGTACAAATGACCTTGACTAACCTGTACCTCCGCACATTGACTCAGTACTGGTACTCCCTGTATATAGCCTCGTTATTGTTATTTTATTGCACATTTTATACTTTAGTTTATTTAGTAAATATTTTCTTAACTCTTTCTCAAACTGAATTGTTTGTTAAGGGCTTGTAAGTAAGCATTTCACAGTAAGGTCTACACCGGTTGTATTCGGCGCATGTGACAAATACAATTTGATTTGAATCACGTCGACAATCGACTGGAAAATCGTTTCAATCCTTTTCATATGAAGATAAATTATAGATAACAGGTATCGGTACTCATTGGCCATTGGATATAAACATTACACAACAAGTTGGAAATCGCATATTCAACAATGAGTGGTTTGGAAGGAATCAGTGGCTAACTGCAAGCATTGCAAAGCAATCACTAGCCTGCTATTCAGTGGAGTGGGTGTGTGATCCTAGTCTGGGTTTAAGGGTCTCTTTTCCAAGCTTAAAAGGATAAACATTCAACACCATGGGCCAGAAAAGGTTGAATACATTGGCCATGCTGTCAATCGACTTACAGTTGAAGTCGGAAGTTTACATACACTTAGGTTGGATTCATTAAAACTCGTTTTTCAACCACCAATTTCTTGTTAACAAACTATAGTTCTGGCAAGTCGGATAGGACATCTACTTTGTTCATGACACAAGTCATTTTTCCAACAATTGTTTACAGATTATTTCACTTAGAATTCACTGTATCACAATTCCAATGGGTCAGAAGTTGACATACACTAAGTTGACTGTGCCTTTAAACAGCTTGGAAAATTCCAGAAAATTATGTCATGGCTTTAGAAGCTTCTGATAGGCTAATTGACATCATTTGAGTCAATTGGAGGTGTACCTGTGGATGTATTTCAAGGCCTACCTTCAAACTCAGTGCCTCTTTGCTTGACATCATGGGAAAATCAAAAGAAATCAGCCAAGACCTCAGAAAAGAATTGTAGGCCTCCACAAGTCTGGTTCATCCTTGGGAGCAATTTCCAAACGCCTGAAGGTACCACGTTCATCTGTACAAACAATAGTATGCAAGTATAAACACCATGGAACCATGCAGCCGTCATACCACTCTGGAAGGTGACGCGTTCTGTCTCCTAGAGATGAACATACTTTGGTAAAAGTGCAAATCAATCCCAGAACAACAGCAAAGGACCTTGTGAAGATGCTGGAGGAAACAGGTACAAAAGTATCTATATCCACAGTAAAACAAGCCCTATATCGACATAACCTGAAAGGCCGCTCAGCAAGGAAAAAGCCACTGTGCCAAAACCGCCATAAAAAAGCCAGTCTACGGTTTGCAACTGCACATGGGGACAAAGATCATACTTTATGGAGAAATGTCCTCTGGTCTTAAGAAACACAAATAGAACTGTTTGGCCATAATGACCATCGTTATGTTGGGAGGAAAATGGGGATGCTTGCAAGCCGAAGAACACCACCCCAACCGTGAAGCACGGGGGTGGCAGCATCATGTTGTGGGGGTGCTTTGCTGCAGGAGGGACTGGTGCATTTCACAAAATAGATAGCTTCATGAGGAAGGAAAATTATGTGGATATATTGAAGCAACAGCTCAAGACATCAGTCAGGAAGTTAAAGCTTGGTCGCAAATTGTCACGTTCTGACCATAGTTCTTGTGTGTTGTGCTTGTTTTAGTGTTGGTCAGGACGTGAGCTGGGTGGGCATTCTATGTTATGTGTCTAGTTTGTCCGTTTCTATGTTTGGCCTAATATGGTTCTCAATCAGAGGCAGATGTTTTGTGTTGTCTCTGATTGGGAATCATATATAGGTGGCTTGTTTTGTGTTGGGTTTTTGTGGGTGGTTGTTTCCTGTCTCTGTGTTTTCTCTGCACCAGATAGGGCTGTATCGGTTTGCCACATTTTGTTATTTTGTATTTGTAAGTGTTCACTGTTTATTCGTTTAATTAAACATGTTGAGCACTGGCTACGCTGCGTGTTGGTCTGATCCCTGTTACACCCCCTCTTCTAGTGAAGAGAGGGAAGGCTGCCGTTACACAAATGGGTCTTCCAAATGGACAATGACCCCAAGCATACTTCCAAGGATGTGGCAAAATGGCTTAAGGACAACAAAGTCAAGGTATTGGAGTGGCCATCACAAAGCCCTGACCTCAATCCTATAGAACATTTGTGGACAGAACTGAAAAAGCGTGTGCGAGTAAGGAGGCCTACAAACCTGACTCAGTTACACCAGCTCTGTCAGGAGAAATGGGCCAAAATTCACCCAAGTTGTTGTGGGAAGCTTGTGGAAGGCTACCCAAAACATTTGACCCAAGTCAAACAATTTAAAGGCAATGCTACCAAATACACTCAATTAGTATGTAAACTTCTGACCCACTGGGAATGTGATGAAAGAAATAAAAGCTGAAATAAATCATTCTCTCTACTATTATTCTGACATTTCACATTCTTAAAATAAAGTGGTGATCCTAACTGACCTAAGACAGGGAATTTTTACTCTGATTAAATGTCAGGAATTGTGAAAAACTGAGTTTAAATGTGTTTGGCTAAGGTGTATGTAAACTTCCAATTTCAGCTGTATGTCATGTTCAAAACAATTGGAAACTCAGAACTGGGAAATCTCAGACTTCAGTGAGTTCAAGACAACTGGTAACTATGGAAAAAACTAGCTCCGACTGGGAAAATACGTTTTGAATGGTAATCCAACTCGGGCGGCTTTCTAGAGCTCCGACCTGAAGATCTGTCACGGCCTGATCTGTTTCACCTGTCCTTGTGCTTGTCTCCACCCCCCTCCAGGTGTCGCTCATCTTCCCCACTTATCCCCTGGGTATTTTTACCTGTATTTTCTGTCTGTCTGGGTCAGTTTGTCTTGTTTGTTCAAGTCAACCAGCGTTTTGTCTCGGCTCCTGCTTTTACCCAGTCTCGCTTTTTCTTGTCCTCCTGGTTTTGACCCTGGCCTATCCTGACTCTGAGCCTGCCTGCCATCCTGTGCCTTTGCCCCTACTCTGGATTACCAACCTCTGCCTGACCTGACCCTGGGCCTGCCGTCCTGTACCTTGGCCCCACTACTCTGGATTATCGACCCCTGCCTGCCTTGACCTGACGTTTGCCTGCCCCTTTTGTTACAATAAACATTGTTACTTCAACAGTTTGCACTTGGGTCTTTCCTGAAACCTGATAAGATCCCTAACGTCATGATTCCCCCCAAAAAATTGAGTTCCCAGTTGTCTTGAAAGCACCATAAATCCAGAGAATACCTGACTTTTTTGCCAGAATTTGCCCACAAGGACTGCCGCGCCATCTTCCTGTTCCAGTGAGCACAGCACAACAAGGTGAGTCAAAAAATGTCTTATGCTGCTACATAAATTATGTAATATGCCAGGGAGATACGTAGCTGTAGCTAAGAAGGTAATACTAAGTGCATGTTGTGTAGTAAGCTGTGCCTCACCCTAATAATTTGGTCCCTTTCCCCCTCATAACTTAGCCTAATGTTCTGACTTGGTGGTACACGTGTAACCTATAGCCTGTTTTAGAGAAATGTAATCATTGAATATTGTAAGAGCTTTCTTTGTGTGCTTATATTTATCCTACGGTTGACTTGGTGAACAGGGAGAATACTCTAAGAACGGCCTATGTTCTGAATTCTGTCACTGTACATTTCAAAAGTGCTGAACAACTAATTATATTGACTACGTCCGTCCTAGCTCGGTCATTAATGTCTTAATCAAAATTAGGGATAGCCTCTTATCCACTCGTTGTCCCCTATTCTATAGTTTGTACATCTCAATTGTCAGTAGAAACCACATTTGTTTATGCAAGTCTATCACGTGGAAACAGGAGACACAGGGCTGTGAGACATGGCTTTAATTCTAGACACAGGAAAGGTAGGAAGTATACGGAGGGTATGGGGCAACAGAGGACGAACAGCAGAGGGACTAATGATCTTGGAGCGGGAAGGTCTCGGGGTCCGGGGGTGTAGTCATGGGGCTATAGCGGCGTGCCGGCGCATCTGGCTTGACCTTCTTGGATACCGGTCGGTGCTGTGGAAGCGCAGTCGCATCTGGCTTGACCTTCTTGGATACCGGTCGGTGCTGTGGAAGCGCAGTGGCCCGGGTCTTACTGAACCCCAGAGGTCCTGGTACTCCGCGGGAATGGCAGAGAGGTTCAGGGAAATTTCCATGCCCCCAGGAAGACGTCCCGGGGCAGGCAGAGCTGACTTCAGGCAATGAGTGTGGGAGAACGGGTACCAGCCCACGATGGCACCAGTAGACCAGTCAATCGAGGGAACCTGCAGAGACTCAATTAACAGGAATTGGATCGTCTAGCTGTGGTTCCCTGACACTCGTAGGTTGATGGGGGTGGTATAGTGGGTGAACCGGCCTATAGAGCGCCCGTCCAGTGCTCTAGCATCCATGGGAATGGAGAGGGGTTGAGTGGGGATGCCCAGCTCGGACGCCAGGATAACGTCCATAAGACTCATATCGGCCCCCGAATCGATGAGTATCTGGAGAGACTTGGACTGGTCGCCCCACAGCAGGGTGGCATGGAGAGGGAGGCGAGTAAGGGGAGAAGCAAAATTATTCTTAAGACCACCAGAGTACTCATTCCTACCAATGAGCTATGTCTCTTGAAGGGACAGGTAGACACACAATGACTGGCAGTACCGCAATACAGACAACTCTGGGTGTTACGTCTGCGTAGGCGTTCGGCTGGAGACAGCCTATCCCTGCCGAGCTGGATCGGCTCAGGAAGAAGCAAATCGGCTGACTTCGAGGGCTCTTGGAAGAACTCGGGGAAGCTCGGATCCTCTCGGGAATGTAGACGCCGGGGACTTCCGGAGTTCATCAGATGCAAGGTGGGATCCTTGAGTGAGCGATTGGGACCGCAATCAGACCTCTTCTCCTTTCTACGTTCCCATAGCAACCATCGATCCGGATGGTTAAAGCGATGAGTGAGTCGAGATCTATCGGTAGTTCCTGGGCTGAAAGCTCGTCCTTTACTTCCTCCGATAATCCATGCAGGAACGTGTCGAACAGCGCTTCCGGGTTCCAGGCACCCGCCGCTGCTAGCGTGTGAAAATACACTGCATAGTCTGCCACACTGAGGGAGTCCTGCCAAAGCTGGAGTAACTTCCGGGCAGCCTCTCGCCCGGACATCGGAACCTCAAACTTTTTTCACCTCTGCCACGAATTCCTCCAGACTGAGGCAGACGGTGGATTGTTGCTCCCACACCGCCGTGGCCCAGGTGAGTGCCCTCCCGGACATCAGCATAATGATGTGCGCTATCCTCGAGCGGTCCGAGGGGAACGGCTACCCGCCGGGTTACTGAGGGGCTGGGAGGTTACCATCGTGGTAGGCTGCCTAGTAGGCAACCCATGGAATTTCTCCCACAATGCATCCAATGCTAGGTTGTGATGTTCGGCCATGGCCTGGAACCCTTCCATCAGACCGCGAAGCAACTCCTTGTGCCTATCAATGGTGGCTCCTTGGGAGGAGATGGCGTTGCGGAGCTGGTCCAAGTCTGCTGGGTCAGTCGTATTACCAGGTTTCAGGTAAGACCCAAGTGCAGACTGTGTTAAATGACAGGTCAAGGCAGGCGGGCTCAGAGTCAGGACAGGCAAGGGTCAAAACCAGGAGGGCAAGAAAAAGAGAGACTGGGGAAAAACAGGAGCTGAGACATCGTTGGTTGACTTGACAAACAAGACGAGCTGGCAACAGACAAACAGAGAACACAGGTATAAGTACCCAGGGGATAATGGGGAAGATGGGCGACACCTGGAGGGGAGTGGAGACAAGCACAATGACAGGTGAAACAGATCAGGGTGTGACAAAGTCAGCCATATCAGCTATGTTTTTTAAAAAGGCAGTAAACTGTTTCGCTGTCAGACAAGGCTCCGCTGATAGCCAGCTGTAGCAGTGGTAAGGATTCATTCCATGGTGCTGAAAAGAAAGCTTTGCTGTTGGGACAGCTTTATGTAGGCCCTAACAGTTTGTGTGTACCATTTGTCACCATTATAGCGCAATTAATGTATTGTTTAGTCTTGTGTAGTGGCTTTGCTTGGGGAGTTTGCCCCACCAAGATGTACATGCTCAAATCGCCAATGATTGAGGACCAAGATGAATCAGCGTACAAGAGCTAGTCAGCAGTACGAACTGGTATAAAACCCATCCTGTTTGGCCGAGGATTGGCATCAAATCACATTCACATGTTAAGGTTGGGCAATTCCATGGTAATGGAATTACGGTGAGACTCCGTATTTGATTTCAATGGTTTTTGTTTGGTATACATTTTAAAGAGAAAATCAGTCTCAGCGTAATTCCGTTAGCATGGAATTGACCAGTTGCTAACGCACATCATGATTTAGAGAAGTGCTAAAGAAAAGACTGGCCAGGTTCATGTATGTTTCACCTCCTGCATTCGGCTGTCTGTATATGTGCAGTGTGCACATATTGTATGTGCTAATGAGCATAGTCAGCCTAATGGGTACAGGTCAAGTCATTAGCACTAATCATCATGCCTGAAAACAAAGGCTCTAAGACGAGCTCACAGCTCAGTAGCTTTTGTTTTGACTGATGAGCCCTGTGGCCAAGGATATATTCCCTGTTTGTTGTTGGTCCCCTGTGGAATTATTTTGGTAAAGAGCACAGCGGGGACACAGTAAAATATAGCTTCTTACAGACGAGTGAATTAAAAAGTAACAACTTCCTACCAACATGGTCTAGTGGTCTGGGAGCCAAGCAGATTCTTATTGGAATATAGTGGCGCTACAAAGAGGAGCTCATCCTTCCTATGCAAGATAACTGAAACAGTACATCTCATACCGTGCTACATCCACATAGAGTACCTCATCCTCAACTACTTTCAAATCAAATTTTATTAGTCACATGTGCCGAAAACAACCGGTGTAGACCTTACAGTGAAATGCTTACTCACGAGCCCCTAACCAACAGTGCAGTTTCAAAAAATACAAATAACAATAAGAGAAAAGTAACAAGTAATTAAAGAGCAGCAGTAAAAAAAATAACAATATATATATAGGGGGGTGCCGGTACAGAATCAATGTGCGGGGGAACCAGTTAGTTGAGGTAGTATGTACATGCAGGTAGAGTTAATTAAAGTGAGGACAACAGAGAGTGGCAGTGATGTGGGGGGGGGGGGGGGCAATACAAATAGTCTGGGCAGCCATTTGACTAGATGTTCAGGAGTCTTATGGCTTGGGGGTAGACACTGTTTAGAAGCCTCTTGGACCTAGACTTGGTGCTCCGGTACCGCTTGCCGTGTGGTAGCAGAGAGAACAGTCTATGACTAGGGTGGCTGGAGTCTGACCATTTTTAGGGCCTTCCTCTGACACCGCCGGGTATAGAGGTCCTGGATGGCAGGAAGCTTGGCCCCAGTGATGTACTGGGCCGTTTGCACTACCCTCTGTAGTGCCTTGCAGTCGGAGGCCGAGCAGTTGCCATACCAGGCAGTGATGCAACCAGTCAGGATGCTCACGATGGTGCAGCTATAGAACCTTTTGAGGATCTGAGGACCCATGCCAAATCTTTTCATTTGATTGACCCTGTTTTGGTCTTTATGAAGAGAACTGTGGCACTACTAGAGACACTTTACAGATCAGAAGTATGCTCATCCTAGACCCGATCAGTTCATATGTCCTTGATGAAATGTGAAGAAATACCAGGCAGGCAGCTCTGATCCAGGTGTCTGCAAGACTATTACATCTTGGTCCTCCCCCAGGTTCCAGGCTGGATCAGGTCAGTATGCTGTGTTCTGGAACCAGTAGGTTATAAATGTAATCCAAGCCCTCGGTTCCTGGCCATGCAATTAAATAGACCTAAGTGAGAACAACACACAGACACACTGACAAAGTTCCAATAGCAAATGTGATAGAATGCCAAAGTTAAATATGAGTAGGACTATGACTGTAATACAGAAAGGCTGGATGGTCCATCAGTATATGAGAGAAATCCCCTAAAGCGTGAGACTGGGGGGTCTGGGAGCCAGCTAATCTGTGTAAATCACAGTGCTTACCAGCTGGGAGAGACCTAGGTTAGACCACTGCTACATTAGCTGGGTTAGCACTGTTGGCTCAGACTGTCTGAGCAGGATCATATTATGTGTGGTAGTATTATTGTGTGAGGGCAGGGCTAGCCCCATATGTCCCTGCCTTCAGAATAACCCCCTGGCCTAGTTGACCCTTCACCCACTTCTCACTTGATCTATACTATACTGCAGGGTTCCCCAACTGGCCTACCGGCAAGTGATTTATTTTTCGGCACAAGTAAAAACATTTTTCTTTACGTTTTTATTTTTTATTGTTGGACATAAAAAACATAAAAAACACCAGCAAATCAGCTCTAAGTGATTTGTAATTATGGAAATCTGTTCCAAAGTATTCCCATGATATTGGATGATATTGGATCCTATACAAATGTTAACATGGTTTGAAATTATTATGTTTAGTCAATATGTTTGGGCTTCTTGTGGTGAATTTGCAGTCTACAAATGATTTGTAATTATGGAAATCTGTTCCAAAGTATTCCCATGATATTGGATGATATTGGATCCTATACAAATGTTAACATGGTTTGAAATTATTATGTTTAGTCAATATGTTTGGGCTTCTTGTGGTGAATTTGCAGTCTACAAATGATTTGTAATTATGTTCTGGCCCCCTGACCATCTGCTCAAGAAAAGAAATCGTCCCGCGGCTGAATCTAGTTGATGATCCCTGCTCTATTGATTCATTTTCTGTGGCAAATGAGACAACGAGGCAAAAGGTGGACATTTTTATCCTACATAGGGTTGTAAAGATACTGGTAATTTACCAAATTGACTGGAATCTTCTGTAATTTTGGTAAATAACAGTTAATCTATGGTAACTTTGGTATTTTATACTTGAATAACGTTTTTAAAGTTATTCATAGTATTTTTTTTTTTATACATGTGTCCATATTGTTTCTAGTGGATAGACCATATGGTTCGAGAGAAAATAGCCTTATTGAAAAAAGCATCTAATAAACAACGGAATTATCTTCAATGAACTCGGCAACTCTTCCAACTATTGACTGTTCACAACTGCCACCAGTTTGGTGCCAAAACATATTGACATAGTAAAATAAAATAAAAAGTGCATTAAAAAAATGTTGGTGATATTTCATGCTGAACCCCTCATTTGGTACTCACTAAGTTGATGGTTTTTACTTAGGATAATGTTTCACAGCTTTGTCATTCTATTTATTATTTTCAAATCTTATTTGAGTATTTTATATACTTTACATGTGATAAGGCCACACAGAGAGCCAGAGAAAATTAGACACCTGTGATAATTTGAGTTACTCAAAGGCCACTAGATGTCATCTGATAAAATAAAAACTTGAAAGTTACCAAAAGTCTGGTAGTTTACAGGTAAACTTTGAAAGTTTCTAGTAATATACCCTCCCTTTGTAACCCTAATCCTACAACGTGAGTCCTATGTACTGTATATACTTACATTCATGTATAAAACAGCAACATATATGTTGAATGTTTGTCATAGACTTACTTTGGCACAATAAAATATAAAGCTACAGGTTGTCGACCTGCTGTATATTAAAGAAATATATATACAGTTGAAGTCGGAAGTTTACATACACTTAGGTTGGAGTAATTAAAACTCGTTTTTCAACCACTCCACAAATTTCTTGTTAACAAACTATAGTTTTGGCAAGTCGGTTAGGACATCTACTTTGTGCATGACACAAGTCATTTTTCCCAAAATTGTTTACAGACTGATTATTTCACTTAGAATTCATTGTATCACAATTCCTCCCGGGTGGCGCAGTGGTCTAGGGCACTGCATCGCAGTGCTAGCTGCGCCACCAGAGTCTCTGGGTTCGCGCCCAGGCTCTGTCGCAGCCGGCCGCAACCGGGAGGTCCGTGGGGCGACGCACAATTGGCATAGCGTCGTCCGGGTTAGGGAGGGTTTAGCCGGTAGGGATATCCTTGTCTCAGTATGTAAAAAATGTAATAAAAATGTATGCACTCTACTGTAAGTCGCTCTGGATAAGAGCGTCTGCTAAATGACTAAAATGTAAATGTAATTCCAGTGGGTCAGAAGTGTACATACACTAAATTGACTGTGCCTTTTAAACAGCTTGGAAAATTCCAGAAAATTATGTCATGGCTTTAGAAGCTTCTGATAGGCTAATTGACATCATTTGAGTCAATAGGAAGTGTACAAGTGGATGTATTTCAAGGCCTACCTTCAAACTCAGTGCCTCTTTGCTTGACATCATGGGAAAATCAAAAGAAATCAGCCAAGACCTCAGAAAAAAATTGCAGACCTCCAAGTCTGGTTCATCCTTGGGAGCAATTTCCAAATGCCTGAAGGTACCACGTTCATCTGAACAAACAATAGTACGCAAGTATAAACACCATGGGACCACGCAGCCGTCATGCCGCTCAGGAAGGAGTTGCATTCTGTCTCCTTGAGATGAACATACTTTGGTAAAAGTGCAAATCAATCCCAGAACAACAGCAAAGGACCTTGTGAAGATGCTGGGACAAAGATTGTACTTTTTGGAGAAATATCCTCTGGTCTGATGAAACAAAAATAGAACTGTTTGGCCATAATGACCATCGTTATGTTTGGAGGAAAAAGGGGGATGCTTGCAGGCCGAAGAACACCATCCCAAACATGAAGAACGGGGGTGGCAGCATCATGTTATGGGGGTGCTTTGCTGCAGGAGTGACTGGTGCACTTCAAAAATAGATGGCATCATGAGGAAGGAACATTCTGTGGATATATTGAAGCAACATCTCAAGACATCAGTCAGGAAGTTAAAGCTTGGTCGCAAATGGGTCTTCCAAATGGACAATGACCCCAAGCATACTTTCAAAGTTGTGGAAAAATGGCTTAAAGACAACAAAGTCAAGGTATTGGAATGGCCATCACAAAGCCCTGACCTCAATCCTATAGAACATTTGTGGGCAGAACTGAAAAAGCGTGTGATAGCAAGGAGGCCTACAAACCTGACTCAGTTACACCAGCTCTGTCAGGAGAAACGGGCCAAAATTCACCTACCTAAGACAGGGAATTTTTACTCTGATTAAATGTCAGGAATTGTGAAAAACTAAGGCTAAGGTGTATGTAAACTTGCGACTTCAACTGTATTTTGTATTTTACTGTCTTTCTCCCCAATTTCATGATATGCAATTGCAATCCAATTACAATCTTGTCTCAACGCTGCAACTCCCCAACATGCTCGGGAGAGGCGTTGAGTTATGTGTCCTCCGAAACATGACACGCCAATCCGTACTTCTTAACACCCGCTCGCTTAACCTGGAAGCCAGCAGCACCAATGTGTCGGAGGAAACACCATTCAACTGACGAACGAAGTCATTCTGCAGACGCACGGCCAGCCACAAGGAGTCGCTAGAGCACGATGAGCCAAGTAAAGCCTCCCCTGCCAAACCCTCCCTTAACCCGGATGACGCTAGGCCAAATGTGCGCCACCCTATGGGACTCCTGGTCACAGTCAATTGTGACACAGCCTGGGATCAAACCCGGGTCTGTAGTGACGCCTTAGACCACTGCGCCACTCGGGAGGCCCAACCTGCTGTATATTCTGACAGCTGATTCACTGCCACTAGGGATTAGAAACATCACACGGATTTCAAGGATGTTTACTCAGATTTCTGACCAGACACATCTTTCAACGGTTTAAAATTAAAAATATGACAGCTATTTTTACCGTGTTCCTAAGCTACACACGCTGCCGCTCTCCAAGTCACACTCTTTCCCACAAACTGTAAGGTTGCATCTGTGGCAGTGTGTTGTTTAGCTCAAGATATGAGACCCAACCGAGGTATAGCAGCCCCACTGTGTCTTCCTACAAAGGCCAGGGGTATGGTGGCCTGGCTGGCCAGGCTGCTGAACAAGACCAGGAGGATAATGACTCCACAAGATGGATCCGGTATATCATAAACACTAGCTATTTGGAGCAGCTCTAACTCTACAACTTCCTCTGTGACAAGATAAATATACATTTCAGAGCAGTATCTTTATGCACAACAGCATCTGCTAAATCAGTTATTCAAACAGATTTGACTTCTAAACTACATCTCCCTAAATTTTTGCCAAAGATGCAGTATATATGGACTCAAAAATGGAAATTAATTCTGGCTTGGTAGCTATTAGCTAGAAATATCCTTTCAAATACTCTGTTGACTGTTGCTGGGTGCTATCGTCCTCCATCAGCACCGGCCTGTACCCTACCTGCCCTAAGCTCTCTCCTGGCCCCTTACACGAAGTCTGAATTTGTCCTGCTAGGTGACCTAAACTGGGACATGCTTAAACCACATGACCAAGTCCTAAAGCAATGTAATCCCGTAATCTTTCTCAGATTATTACCAATCCCACAAGGTATGACTCCAAACACCCGGAAAAGGCTACTCTCCTCGATGTTATCCTCAAATAATCCTGATAGGTATCAGTCTGGTGCTTTCTGTAATGACCTTAGTGATCACTGTTTTACAGCCTGTGTTCGTAATGGCTGCTCAGTGAAACGGCCTACCCTGACTTGTCATAGACGCTTGATAAAAAAACTTTAATGAGCAAGCCTTCCTTCATGAAGTCGCCTCTATAAAGTGGTATAGAATCAGCTTGATCCCCTCTGTCGAAGACACTTGGACCTTCTTTTTTTGATATTTTCAGTGGTATTGTTAACAAACACGCCCCCATAAAGAACATGAGAATTAAAAACAGGTCCAGCCCCTGGTTCGACCGTGATCTGGCAGAGTTTCTTCACCTCAAGAATTCCATTTGGCGAAAGGCTCGGCACAACCATACTCAGGATGACTGGCTCTCGTTCAGGCAAATGAGAAATAAGTGCACTCAGGCTATCCAGAAGGACAAAGTTAGTTACTTTAAGGAGCAGTTCTCTCTCTGTGGGTCTAACCCCAAGAAGTTCTGGAAAACAGTTAAAGACCTGGAGAATAAACCCTCCTCACAGCTGCCCATTTCCCTTAATGTTGATGATGTGGTTGTTACTGACAAGAAGCACATGGCTGAGCTCTTTAAATCACCACTTCATTAAGTCAGGATTCCTATTTGACTCAGCCATGTCTCCTTGCCTGTCCAACATTTCCTCATCTCCCACCCCTTCTAATGTGAGTATCCCCGATGCTTCTCCCTCTTTTCCCCCTGCCAAGTTTCTCCCTGCAGGCAGTCACTGAGTCCAAGGTGCTAAAGGAGCTCCTTAAACTTGATCCCAAAAAACCACCTGGGTCAGATGGTTTAGACCCTTTCTTCTTTAAGGTTGCTGCCCCTATCATCGCCAAGCCTATCTCCAACCTTTTTAACATGTCTCTCCTCTCTGGGTAGGTTCCCATTGCTTGGAAGCCAGCCACAGTTCATCCAATATGTAAAGGGGGAGATGAAGCTGATCCTAACTGTTATAAGCCTATTTCTATTTTGCCCTGTTTATCAAAAGTGTTGGAAAAACTTGTCAATAATCAACTAACTGGCTTTCCTGGTGTCTATAGTATTCTCTCGGGTATGTAATCTAGTTTCTGCTCAGATTATGGATGTGTCACTGCAACCTTAAAGGTCCTCAATGATGTCAACATTGCCCTTGATTCTAAGCAATATTGTGCTGCTTTTTTGATACAGTAGACCATTCCATTCTTGTGGGTCGGCTATGGAGTATTGGTGTCTCTGAGAGGTCTTTGGCCTGGTCCGCTAACTACCTCTCTCAACAAGTGCAGTGTATAAAATCAGAAGATCTGCTGTCTCAGCCACTGCCTGTCACCAAGGGAGTACCCAAGGCTCGATCCTAGGCTCCACGCTCTTCTTAATTTACATCAATAACATAGTGCAGGTAGTAGGAAGCTCTCTCATCCATTTATATGCAGATGATACAGTCTTATACTCAGCTGGCCCCTCCCTGGATGTTGTGTCAAATGCTCTACAACAAAGATTTCTTAGTGTCCAACAAGCTTTCTCTGCCCTTAACCTTGTTCTGAACACCTCCAAAACAAAGGTCATCTAGTTTGGTAAGAAGAATGCCCCTCTTTCCACAGGTGTGATTACTACCTCTGCGAGTTTAGAGCTTGAGGTAATCACCTCATACAAGTACTTGGGAGTATGGCGAGACGGTGCACTGTCCTTCTCTCAGCACATATCAAAGCTGCAGGCTAAAGTTACATCTAGACTTGGTTTCCTCTATCGTAATCGCTCCTCTTTCACCCCAGCTGCCAAACTAAGCCTGATTCAGATGACCATGCTAGATTACGGAGACATCATTTATAGATCGGCAGGTAAGGGTGCTCTCGAGCGGCTAGATGTTCTTCACCATTCGACCATCAGATTTGCCACCAATGCTCCTTATAGGACACATCACTGCACTCTATAGTCCTCTGTAAACTGGTCATCTCTGTATACCTGTCGCAAGACACACTGGTTGATGCTTATTTATAAAACTCTTTAGGCCTCACTCCCCCCTATCTGAGATATCTACTGCAGCCCTCATCCTCCACATACAACATCCGTTCTGCCAGTCACATTCTGTTAAAGGTCCCCACACACATCCCTGGGTCGCTCCTCTTTTCAGTTCGCTGCAGCTAGCGACTGGAACGAGCTGCAACAAACACTCAAACTGGACAGTTTTATCTCAATCTCTTCATTCAAAGACTCAATCATGGACACTCCTATTGACATGTGTGGCTGCTGAGTATGATGTATTGTTGTCTCTACCTTCTTGCCCTTTGTGCTGTTGTCTGTGCCAAATAAATGTTTGTACCATGTTGTGCTGCTCCCATGTTGTTGTCATGTTGTGTTGCTGCCTTGCTATGTTGTTGTCTTGGGTCTCTCTTTATGTAGTGTTGTCTCTTGTGTGATGTGTGTTTTGTGCAATATTTATATTGTATTTATTTTTAATCCCAGGCCCCCGTCCCCGCAGGAGGCCTTTTGGTAGGCCGTCATTGTAAATAAGAATTTGTTCTTAACTGACTTGCCGAGTAAAGTAAAATAAAATAAAAATAGGTGTCTAGTGTTTCATTCCCAGCGCCATTAGTGCCCATGGGAAGCGAGAGCTCTTACCTGTCACAGAGGTGGTTGACAGCTCCGTAGGAATCACAGCCACAGGGTATGCAGCCGGTGGTGCCATTGGTGAAGTGTCCTTCCTCACAGTCCTCACACAGCAGCCCAGTGTACCCTGACATGCAGACACACTGACCTGTCTTCTTGTCACAGTCATCCACATCTAGAGCCCCCTCACTGCTGCAGTTACACAGAGACTCTGCAGGGACAGAGAGCAAGAAAGAGGGGGAGACTGTTATAATACACCACCACTTGGATATTCTGTAAATACACACACACAATGAGAGGTGCCAGATATCTGCATGACCGTGTAGACTCTGCTGAGTGGGCATGTATTATTTATTTGAGCTCAGGCATGATGAGGATGGAGTCTGAGTGTTTCTCTCCCGTCTGTTTCTAAGAGAGAGATGGAGGGGAAGGAGGAGGTTGAGGAGGTAGGATACAGACTGCTGCTGTTGGAGTATGAGATTACTCTGTTTTTTTCCGGGAGACACAACAGTCATGACATGCAGAGGAAATACCAGGCTGCCATTGGTGTGGTGTTGAACACATGTGGGCTGTTCTTACAGGAGAGGAGACAGGTTGCTGTTATTCACACAGCCTAATTT
The DNA here is from genome assembly GCF_016432855.1 of Salvelinus namaycush. Taxonomy (NCBI): domain Eukaryota; kingdom Metazoa; phylum Chordata; class Actinopteri; order Salmoniformes; family Salmonidae; genus Salvelinus; species Salvelinus namaycush. Next base: position 19,912,164 of record NC_052307.1, on the reverse strand, counting down.
CCAGGAATGATGTGGGAAGCAGGCAGGGCTGCTGCATACTGTAAACCATTATACAATACTGTACGTTGAAAGCTGAGAACAAAACAGAGGATTGTGGAAATTATGTTAATTGTTGAATGTGTCATATTATACACATGACTAGAGAAAATGAACAGTTGGACATTGATAGTGTGTTGACTAGGTTGCTTGTCCTTGCAAGGTCCATGTAGGAGATTGAAACTGAGAATGATGGGTTTGAAATAGAAGTGTGTCCTATGATCCAACAGGGTACTGTTTTACAAGCGGCATGGTTGGTGGTGCCACTGGCTCGAAGCGCCAAAAGATTAAATTAGCTGAAGTCTTGAGCGGCCGCCGCACATGGTTGACCAATGAGCAGAGTTCATCTTGACAACCAATCAAACAATGTTTCAATGTCAATTCGAGCTGACAAAAACCGGGACCGCTGGTCTCTACACACGGTAGGCGGATTTTCTCGCGGTTCAATCACAGTTTACCGTGGAACGTCTGTAAACACCTTCAAACTTTCAGAACACTGTACTCTATTGTTGTGCCATCTTCTCAGACATCAGCTTGGCCATTCGAGAGGACTTAATGTAATTTTCTGAAACAGTCGCCTCCTCCTCAGATTAGCCCTCTCCATCTCTGGCCACTGTTCCAGCTTTATGTAATAGGTAAAGGGCACGGTTATGCAAGCATGGAGAGCACTGTCAGCTTTCCATTTGTTCACTGAAGTCATCTTCCCTGCACAACTGTCAGCCAAGATCACACCCCAGACTCTGTGAGATCTTGGGCCGTGCAGCTCCCTATCTCTCTCTCACACACACACACACACACACACACACACACACACACACACACACACACACACACACACACACACACACACACACACACACACACACTTATAACCATGTTACACACAAATAAATAGCACTGAGCTGCTGTAGGATCCATCACATCAAGTTACTTGTTACTTCCTATCTGGGCACAAAGCACGGAGGAAGAGAGGTTAACCTTGGAACCAAATTATGCAATAATAAGTACAGGTGCAAACCACATACTATAAGAATGGAGGATCAAAAACCCATGCAATGTGTGTGCAGAGGAAATGTGCACATGACTGATGTCTGTTTGTGTTACATTTCAAAGCGGCAGAAAATTGGTTTGAGGGGAAATGTAAGCACAGTGAAAAAAGGAGATGAGGAAATGTCCATCTTCCTCATAGTAATTAGTTCCAGCAAAGTGAAGCAGTGTGGCGGCATGGTTCAAGTATGCAGACGGACACATGTGACAGAGATGATTCAAAACAACCTGCTGCTGTAAAATGACCTCTGTCTGAAGTTACACACCCTCCTATGATAGTGTTTATGCTACTAACAAAAAACATGGGAGGGTGGTACCACCTCTCCAACTGTAGGCTACTGTGCTTTAAACTCCGGGAAATGTGGGAAGCATAGAGTGTGATAGTTTATCACCATGATTTGCATTGAATGATTTGGAGGGGTAAAAATAAAGCCTGTACATGTCAACACACTAACACACCAGAAATGTGTTCCATCAAGCAGAGAATTTGTGTCAGTGAGGTGAGGCATTAACCCAGGTTGTTGATATTGTTATCAGAGTGACCTTTACCCGAGAACAACGGAGCCTCGACAAGGTTGTAGAATCGCTGACTAGCTAACTACCCCCAAATCGGACTGGTATAATTTCATAGCCCCCTGATACTCACCTGGGAGACCATTTTATACAGTGACAAATAGCTGTTAAACAAGTGTTGCCCACCCCAACCTCCACAGAGGCTCTGTCGGGACGTTTATCATCTGCGATGCATACGAATAGCGGAGCAGCGGAGGTGAGAGACAAGCCGCTGAGCATATAGCAGTGCTGGCTCATTCATGTCTTGGTCTGGTCATTTTGATTGGATGCGGAGTAGCACGTTCCCCTATCCCTCTTCCGTGGTCTAAGGATGTTGAATAGACACAAAGGGATCAAACCACTATCCAAACGACATGTGTTATTGTCTGCTTGTATGAAAAATACAATCTCATGGTTTTATGCGGACATGGAGAAGTCTGGGAATGGATAACTAAAAACATGGCTTAAATGCCGTCCCCCCCCGATTCAATCACCATAATATCTGACACACTTGTCACAGCCTACCTCAGAATAAGGGCCCCATCTCTGTGAGCGCAAAACGTGCTCAATTGGTAAACATTGAACCGGTATGTTGTAATTAATATGGATCATTCGGTTATTTGATCATTTTACAAGGAGACTGCCGTCCATGGTTTGAGGTCCGTGATCTATTGTTTCTACAAGCTGTCAGTTTCTTAGCCCGCCTGTGCTCTGCGTCAAAAGCCATAATACCGACATTGTTTTGACTGTGCCTTTGGCCACATATGAATTGAGTTTCTGCATCAAAAGGGCAATTTCTGCAAACCTAGGTGAATGTGTGAGGTGATTAATTAAAGTCCAGTGACTCAATCCGTTCATATATCCGTCTATTTATAATTACGTGTAACCAGGTGTGGCAGTCTAAGGATATTCTGTACAATACACAAGATAAAATGACAATTGCATGCTTCTTCGAACATTATATATTTTATAATCACACCCAAGAGCAAACATAGGCTACTCACCTTGACCATTCTCGGAGGAGGAAATCGATGCATCGATGTTATCTGAAGACCATGCATCATTAGTCGTCCGCCGAGAAACCATGGAGACCATGTTCGTTTTTTCTGGAGGAAAAACTGATGCTTGCCCATCAGTAGATATTTTGCTTGAATTGGATGTTCTGGAGCTCAAAAACGTATTTTTTTTTCTAGTGTTGAAAAGCATTTCTGTGCTTGGCCTTGGGGTTGTAGGGTCAGTTGTTGGTGGCTGAATGGTGGTTGCAGTTGGCGAGACAGGAGTCGTGGAGACCCGTATCGTTTTGCTGGCCACTCCGGTGAAACCAATAGTAGGGGACGGCGTGAGCCCAGTTAGTTGGCCGAGCACAAACCTGCCCTCAGGTAAACGATTAGGCAAGGTGGTGTAGAGCGGTTCCAAGCTCTCGGAGGCTGAGCGAGGCTTCCTGGAGATAGGCGAAGCATCGTAGGAGTTGACGCGAGGTGCAGCATCAGAAAATCCAATATACAAAATAAATAGCAAAGCCGGGGATATGTACATCATTAAGGTCGTTAACCTCATATTAAATTTCAGCTCTCCATGTAAAGCCCTACCTAGTAAGGGTCTGTCTCAGACCTTTCCCTGAATGGACTAGCTCGCGTACTCCACTCCACCATTGACGTCCTCAGCGGCTGTTCTCAGTGATTGTGAACCGAACTACCCGCAGTTTCTTGGCTTCACTTTCCGTTCAGTCTAGCACAGCGCAATGAAACGCTCTAAATTGTTACACTCTTCAGCCAATGAGGACATTGATGGGAGGTCTCGTGGTACGTTAAGGTGCGTTTGTTTTCCTTTCGTAAAGGCATTTGATTGGTTCAATGCGTAGCCTAATCTGAGCGAGTGCACATTGAGTGCAATGAGAAGTCTGTTTTACTTTTCCTCATTAGCCCAAAGATAACATCATGGGATACACTCAAACAAATAATAATATTACATTCTAAGATTACATAACTTTATGTTCCTAGGCTGCGAGCCGACATCAATTCGATTCTGGGACATTCGGCCTAGGCTAGGCTACTCAATAAATAACATAGGCCCCTCTTTAACGATTTCCACATATAAGCAACAACATGTATAGAAAGTGAGTGTAGGCCAAAAAAGGTACATTTAACCCTCATACTACTGACTAGGGTCTTTTTTTAAAATCATAACCCAAATGTGTTTTTTTTAATTCTTCAGATTTTTCATGACTTTGTCAACCAACTTGATCAAAATCATTATTTAATGTTTCTGTACTTTAAAAAAATCTAATCCGCTGGGGCAATTTTGACCCCAGCCCAAAACACTAATTCTGCCTATAGTAATTTGATAGATATGACCTTTATTTGAATTTAGGTTTCTTTGGAGACATAATAACAAGTTATCCATACCACCAGAGGGTGGAGGGGGACCTGTATCAGTTATTTTGACCGGATAGACAGATAATCTGTAGAGATATAGGTCTCCATGTACTTGCCTGAGATTGTACTTTTCTATACAACATCGTATGGCTGTGTACAAAACCAAAAACAACCTTATTTTTGTGCCTTCTGGTTTCTCAGGAGACATAATATTAAATTATACATATCCTCAGAGGGTGGAGGGGGACCTGTTGGAGTGATCTTGGCCTGATAGACAGATCACCTGCAGATATGGAGAACCTAATGTACTTGCCTATGGTTATAACTATGTATGAATGTGTACAAAATCAAAAATTACCTTATATATATGCTTAGTTACAGTCAAAACAGCTCATAAAAGTCTGTCAGTGGTATGAATACTAGGTAGAACTGTAATCCAGAAACCATCTACCCTCTGAATGTGTACATAGTGCTGTATTGGTGTGTATTAGCAGTGCTGGCTCATTCAATATTGTCCAATATATTCAATATGTGCAACTTGTGATATTTTGGTTGCTATACCATGTGGTTTGAAGTGACTTTCACGATTTGTGCATGCTTTTTGAAGCATCCTGCCATAGGCCCTACCACATTGTTTCACTTCCAGTGATGCTAATGCTGGCTGTGGGGTAAGTAAATAATGAAAGCTTAGACATATATTTTTTTGTCATTGGCTCTCAGGATAAATGGATGAATCACTTTTTGTCAATAAAATTAAGTATATTTCACATTTTGGTGTACTTCGCCTTTAAATGGAAGTCATTTTTTACCACATAAATATGACAAAATTAATATTTACTTATAAATCAAATGATGGCAAATCAGCGTTTTAGTACTAATCTGTATTGTACTTTGGAAAAAAGCTGCACATTATATCAGGGAAACATTTATATGTTCATTTGACAGAATATGCAAATTGCTGTAATTTTGCTTAAATAATAGTCTGTTTTGAATATATACTTTTTCAGATAACATTATTTACATTTCTAATAATGTTTTGATAATAGTTAAGTTTATATAGTTGCTTTTCTCAATCATTTGTTATTGGGGTCAACATGACCCCAATTGGTAATCCATTCATGTAAAATATGTTGGTAGTAGGCTATTGTGAGGGTTAGATGAAACAAATATGATTGTGATATTTATTAGGCCTAGGCAGGATATGTGCGCTCAGTAGCCTAATCGCCCATTGTTTGTGTGCGAGCGCCGCTATGCGGCTACAGGCCTTAACACTTGTTGTCAGCAGTATTTACATTGATCAGGAGTGACATGAGCTGCACAACATGATACCAGAGGCTAGTTATGAAGCCAAGAGCTACAGAACTGTTACATCCAATAATTACTAATTTGACTATGATTTAACAAGACTTAAAGAGCTCACAATATGCACTGTCCGGGTCCGGAGGATATAAAACCAAATTCTAAGGCCTATAGTATGCATGTGCGTATCCTACACAGCAGATGGCAGCACAACGCAAACTGTTCAGTAAATCTGACTGACGGAACCGAACATGCATAGTAGTAGAAACATTAGCGAACAGCTGATACAATGGCGCCACTGGACCTGGATAAATACGCGGAGATTGCCAAGCAGTGTAAATATTTACCTGAAAACGACCTCAAGGTGAGAATCAATGCCTTAGCAATGGCAATCACCTCTAAAAATAACCCTGATGAGCAGCACGCATAGAAGCCTACTTATCAGATATGAGCAACAGCCAAATCAGTATCACTTCTAATCATGTCGAAGCATCCTGACCTGAAATCACAGACTGTGATGCCATAGCCTAGAATTATAATTCAACGGATGCCATCATCATGCTTGACGAAATGATTGGTATGAGAGTGTCATTTACAGTAGCTTAGTTGTCACTTGTGAATTTCTCTACTATGCCATTCATTCATTAAACGATTGCATGACACATCACATTGAAGTCTCTGAAACTGTTACATTATGCTTCTTATTCTTACCAAGTGTGGGTTTTTCCTCAGAGGTTATGTGATTATGTATGTGACCTATTGCTGGAGGAATCCAATGTCCAGCCTGTGTCCACCCCTGTGACTGTGTGTGGAGATATACATGGACAGGTAGGCTACTTTATTGACCATCACAGCTTTACAGCAACATTGCTAGATATTTGTGTTTGAAGCTGATGGAGTTTACATTTATTTTCAGTAGTTATGAAGTTAACTTGGTTGTTTCTTCTTCTTTCAGTTTTATGATCTGTGTGAACTCTTCAGAACCGGAGGACAGGTCCCAGACACAAACTATATTTTCATGGTTGGTTAAAACTCAACTATTCTCCTCTTGTCCACTCCCATTTATCTTAATTGATTTGACTGTTATTGTTTTTTCATGTTTACAACGTCCATCAAGAATCACCCCATCATGATTTGGTGTCTGTGTCTCTACAGGGTGACTTTGTTGACCGGGGATATTACAGCTTGGAGACATTCACATACCTGCTGGTGTTAAAAGCCAAATGGCCTGACCGCATCACGCTTTTAAGAGGAAACCACGAAAGCAGACAAATAACCCAAGTATATGGCTTTTATGGTGAGATTTTCATTACTTCACCATATCCAGCCCAACCAAATGTTGCAATAATAGGCTACATTAGTAGTTATCGTTCAATCCAAACCATTGACTCCAGGTGCACTGGTTGTAAATGGGATGTCCCCGGTCTATTTTTCCTTTCAGATGAATGCCAAACCAAATATGGAAATGCCAATGCCTGGCGCTACTGTACCAAAGTGTTTGATATGTTAACAGTTGCAGCAGTGAGTACAACTCTATTGCTTTGTATTTCTGATTTCCTGCAGTCAAATCCCCCATGTCACAATTTTAGCATATCAAGCCAACATGGAGATGATTACACATGAGCCTTAAGATATTTTCTACTATCACAGTTATTCTAATGCTGTACTTTGGTTGTTTTCTTGTGCCAGCTGATGGATGAGCAGATTCTGTGTGTTCATGGGGGCCTCTCCCCAGACATAAAGACCCTGGACCAAATCAGAACCATTGAGCGGAACCAGGAGATCCCCCACAAGGGAGCATTCTGTGACCTTGTCTGGTCAGACCCCGAGGACGTCGACACCTGGGCCATCAGCCCCAGGGGAGCTGGGTGGCTGTTTGGTGCAAAGGTCACCAATGAGGTAAGATTAGTCTTGTTCACCACTGATTAGAGATGCACACTGCAGTACATACATTGTCAATTTCACACAGCAATATATATGAAATGGGTAATAGTCCTGTTTTATTTTTCACATTCATCTCACTCTCTTTCTTTTTTTGTTTATATATCCCTCGATGTGCAGTTTGTTCACATCAACAACTTGACGTTGATCTGTCGGGCACATCAACTAGTCCATGAAGGTTACAAATTCATGTTTGATGAGAAGCTGGTCACGGTCTGGTCAGCTCCTAACTACTGCTATCGCTGTGGCAACATTGCCTCCATCATGGTCTTCAAAGACGCCAATACAAGGGAGCCCAAACTGTTCCGGGCGGTCCCCGACTCGGAGAGAGTAATTCCACCCAGAACAACGACACCATATTTCCTGTAAACACTGCACTAACTATCATCATCTTTGGCCGCACTGTTATCAAGCACCACATTTGTAATGCATCACATACAGTGGAGCGACAACAACTCCCGTTGAAGTGACACTACTGATTATGTCATTCATATTTTACCAGTGGAGGCTGCTGAGGGGAGGACGGCTCATAAGAATGACTGGAATGGAGCCAATGGAATGGTATCAACCACATGGAAACCACATGTTTGATACCATTCCATTGACTCCATTCCAGCCATTCTTATGAGCCGTCCTCCCATCAGTAGCCTCCACTGTATTTTACTGTAGGCTACTGTACGTAACTTATATACAGCACTGTGTGTTTTTGTGTCTGCTGTAGCTCTGTGTGCCAACACGTGTGTTCACACAGAAGTACTCTATCAAGTAATGCCACTACTCTGTTTCAAATGTTTTAGGTGATAGCAGTGTCAATATTTAATGTTTTTATCAAACACATGTTAGATTTAATGAATCATGGTAGATTACAATAAGAACACGTGAAGTGAAACAGGAACACTTATTTTAGCCACTTTACAGGGAGAGGTCACCGTTTCAGTTTGACTTCGGTCTTTTTGCAACCTATTAGGAATATACTGTAGAAGATGTTATTTGTCAGATGTTAGTTTTTATTTTTGTAATGTATATTTATTGAATTTCATGTATCGTGTAGATATATATACAGTATAAAGCACTCAAATTAGAAATATGTTTAAATGAGAATTTACTCATGCACTTGACTTAGTTATCTTATGTAGTCTTATAATAAAGCTATAAGCCTGATAATTGAGGTGAGAAATTATTATAATGAACATCACTGATCTAAAATATATAGATAGGTTCTGTGATGGAAAATTGTATGTTGGTGCTTTTCTATTTATCAATTTCTGTGTTTGTGCTTTTCTACAAACCAATTTCTGTGTTCATGCAAGTGACTGATTGAAAGAATCCTCACTGTTAGTGTCTGCAATTTGGCAGTACGCCCAGACCCTTGTTTAGAGAAAGGGATATCTCAGTTTCAAGGTCTCAGCTTAGAGAGAAGAAGCCTTGTGAGGTATTAGTCTGTCACATGCATGACCCAGTATTGGTCAGTCACATGAATGAAGTAAACGTTAATGATTCATTAATTATGAATAAGCTAAATCATGCAACTATGTATATAAAGGAACTAATAGGACTGCCCCGTTAGAGCTCCTGACAAACGTTCACTATGGTGCATCAACTTTGTTGGAACCTCTCCAGCGAGCTGATAAAAACAATGATTCATTTAAGATTGACTTCGAGTGTCCCTGTGTAAGAATTTCCACAACAGTTCATATGTCTGTAGATAACCTGATTCAGCAGTAAGCCTAGCTGTGGTTATTTGTGGGAACTGTCTGTGATACAGAATGAGCTTGTGAGCTCGTAGGCTATCAAAATGAGGGATGATGCTATTACTGTAAATCATTAAATATGTGGAAATACTATCAATGGATCTTATGTTCACAGAGAAATGTCATTTTCACATCAAATCAAAATGTATTGGTCACATACACATATTTAGCAGATGTTATTACAGGTGTAGCAAAATGCTTGTGTTCCTAGCTCCAACAGAGCAGTTGTACCTAACAGTGCAGTAGTATCTAAAACAATTCACAACAACACACACAAATGGAATTAAGAAATATATAAATATTAGATCCAGCAATGTCTGAGTGGCATAGACTAAAATACAGTAGAATAGAATACAGTATATACATATGAGATGAGTAAGCAGTATGTAAATATTATTTAAACATTATTAAAGCGACTAGTGTTCCGTTATTAAAGTGGCCAGTAATTCCAAGTCTATGGATATAGGGCAGCAGCCTCTAAGGTGCATGGTTGCATAACCGGGTGGAAGCCGGCTAGTGATAGCTATTTAACAGTCCGATGGCCTTGAGATAGAAGATGTTTTTCAGTCTCTCGGTCCCAGCTTTGATGCACCTGTACTGACCTCGCCTTCTGGATGATAGCGGGGTGAACAGGCGGGTGGTTGTTGTCCTTGATGATTTTTTTGGCCTTCCTGTGACAGTGCTGTAGGTGTCCTGGAGGGCAGGTAGTTTGTCCCCGGTGATGCATTGGGCAGAGCGCACCACCTTCTGGAGAGCCCTGCGGTTGCGGGCGGTGAATTTGTCGTACCATAAAGTGATACAGCCCAACAGGATGCTCTCAATTGTGCATCTGTAAAAGTTTGTGAGGGTTTTAGGGGCCAAGCCAAATTTATTCAAACTCCTGAGTTTGAAGAGGCACTGTTGCGCCTTCTTCACCACACTGTCTGTGTGGGTGGACCATTTCAGATTGTCAGTGATGTGTACGCCGAGGAACTTGAAGCTTTCTACCTTTTCCTCTGCGGTCCCGTTGATGTGGATAGGGGTGTGCTCCCTCTGCTGTTTCCAGAAGTCCACAATCAGCTACTTTGTTTAGTTGATGTTGAGTGAGAGGTTATTTTCTGGCACCACTCTCCCTCTCCTCCTCCCTGTAGGCTGTCTCGTCATTGTTGGTAATCAGGCCTACTACTGTTGTGTCATCTGCGAACTTGATGATTGAGTTGGAGGCGTGTGTGGCCACTCAGTCATGGGTGAACAGGGAGTACAGGAGGTGGCTGAGCACGCACCCTTGTGGGGGCCCTGTGTTGAGGATCAGCGAAGTGGAGGTGTTGTTTCCTACCTTCACCACCTGGTGGGAGGCCCATCAGGAAGTCCAGGACCCAGTTGCACATGGCAGGGTTCACACCCAGGGCCACCGAGCTTAATGATGAGCTTGGAGGGTACTGCTGAGCTATAGTCAATGAACAATGAACAGCATTCTTACTTATTGATTCCTCTTTTCAAGATGGAACAGGGCAGTTTGCAGTGTGATTGCAATTGCATCGTCTGTGGATCTATTGGGGTGGTAAGCAGATTGAAGAGGGTTTAGGGTGTCAGGTAAGGTAGAGCCTCTTAAAGCACTTCATGATGACAGAAGTGAGTACTACTGGACGATAGTCATTTAGTTCAGTTACCTTTGCTTTCTTGGATACAGGAACAATGGTGGACATCTTGAAGCAAGTGGGGATAGCAGACTGGGATAGGGAAAGATTGAATATGTCCGTAAACACTCCAGCCAGCTGGTCTGGGCATGCTCTGAGGATGCGGCTAGGGATGCCGTCTGGGCCGGCAACCTTGCCAGGGTTAACACTTTTAAATGTCTTACTCACGTCGGCCACGGAGAAGGAGAGCCCACAGTCCTTGGTAGCGGGCCACGTCGGTGGCACTGTGTTATCCTCAAAGCGGGCGAAGAAGGTGTTTAGCAAGACGGAAGCAAGACGTTGGTGTCCGCGATGTGGCTGGTTTTCCCTTTGCTGTCCTTGATTGTCTGTAGACCCTGCCACATACTCGTGTCTGAGCCGTTGAATTGTAACTCAACTTTGTCTCTGTACTGACGTTTTGCCTGTTTGATTGCCTTACGGAGGGATTAACTACACTGTTTGCATTTGGCTATATTCCCAGTCACCTTGTCATTGGTAAATGCGGTGGTTCGCGTTTTCAGTTTTGCGCGAATGCTGCCATCTATCCACGGTTTCTGGTTTAGGTAGGTTTTAATAGTCACAATGGGTACAACATCTCCTATACACTTCTGGATAAACTCAGTCACCGTATCCGTGTATTGGTCAATGTTATTCGTCAATGTTATTCCCGGAACATATCCCAGTCTGCGTGATCAAAACAATCTTGAAGCATGGATTCCGATTGGTCAGACCAGCGTTGAATAGACCTTAGCACGGATACTTCTTGTTTGAGTTTATACCTATAGGAAGGGAGGAGCAAAATGGATTTGTGATAAGATTTGCCAAATGGAGGGCGGGGGAGGGCCTTGTAGGCATTTCGAAAAGTTGATCAGAGCGAGTACAACAGTCAATGTGATGGTAGAAGTTCTACCGTACTATAAGTCCACTCCGAATACCTCTTCTCCACTGGCGGTTTTGGAGCAGCCTCTGGAATAAGTTCAATTGCCCTGGGGGGTACGAACAAAGGATATCATTCGGGAAAGTCGTATTACTGGTCGTAATGCTGGTGAGTTACCGCCACTCTGATATACCAACAAAAATTCCAGGCTGAATGTAATAACACAAAAAACATTCTGGGGTAATAATGTGAGAAATAACACACACAACAACAAAAAACCTGCAAAGTTGCTTAGGAGCTAGGAGCAGAGCTGCCATATCTGTCTGTGCCATTTTATGCACACACAGGTGTAATCCCCCCAGTGTCCATCGCCCTGTTTTAGTTGACTGACATGAAGTAGAGTGAATATTTTTCACACCTCGCTTTTAGATGCAGTCTAAATAAGAGAAAGGGGGCTGGCAGGTAGGATTTACTTTCTCCCTGTCTCCGGCCCACACTCCAGTACAGTAGGTGGCAGGAATGCTCCATAACGTTGGATAACAACCCCCGATAAATCCCACAAACAAAGAAGAATAACACCACCACCACCACCACCACCACCCCCCCCCCCCCCCCCCCCCCCTCTCATCGGATATGTCAAATGAACATGGACCCATATGAAACGTCAGCACAGTGAGTGTAGTAGCAGTTTACGTATTGATGTTAGCGAGCTAGCCTAGTAAAATACAGTCCAGACATAGAAAGACATTTGTCGTAAAGCAGTATATTTGTAGAGCTATTACATTGGGAAACGGTAGAGTTTATATTCGTTGCAGAGAATACGTTTAACACAATGGACTTCACTTGGATTGTTTTACTTTCTCGAAGTTCCTACGGTAAGAGATTCCATTGATTAGCTAGCTACTGTTAGCTAGAGGATAACAGTAACCATAACAGCGTCAGCTATACTAGCTAGCCATCTTCATTGTTGAAACCATCTGTCTTTTCATGATCAAGTCGTGAACAGTTAACTAAACTGGGACTGACGGATTTCTTAAATCTCGAAATGTTGAAATATTTACAGAATTATAATGAACTATTCAGCTAGCTATCTAGTTGGCAAACTGCTAACCGTAGCTAATTTGTAGCGAGCAGCCATTGCCAACACTGTGAGTAGCTAGCTACATCGTCTCTCATCTTATCATCCAGCTAAAATATCATTAGCCTCTTTTAGATGTCTCTTTTAGCAAACTTACTAGTTAAACCTGCAGTCACGTATCTGTCAACTGATCTGGTGACATGTCAAATCATAAGGGCGGCACAAAAGGACTATCTGCAACCAAGTTTTTCCAACTACCAGGAAACATGCATCACTCATTATATCCTCATTCCACATCTCTAATAGTAATAGGCTTCATGCTGATTACTGTGACACTCTCTCTGTTGTCTGTTTCAGATTGAAGGAGTAATGACAATGACAGTTCCCTTGCCTGTGAGAGGAGGCTACACTGGAATACAGCTGTTCTGTGACCAAAACAAGGGACCTTGAAGAACCACAGCCTGTGTGACAGAGGACTTGCATTGTGGAGTTTTTGGGGAGAGTAGGAGGCAGTACACTTGGGTAAAGAAACACTAAGGCAAGGTGGAGATGTTTGCCAAACTGAAAAAGAAGATTGCTGAGGAGGCAGCCACAGCCCCCCGGACCGGAGTCCGCATGCTTCGCTCCTACAGCAAAGAGTCCATTACGTCAGTGGGGGCAGACTCGGGGGATGATTTTGTAAGTACCAGTTTTGTTACCTCACTGTCACTCTGTCCATGCCAGTCATCTTTTGAACCCACCAAGAGTAGTTGGTCACATGACACGAAACACAATCACACACAATTCTGTTCGCTTAAGAAGTTTTCCAGAGCTATTCTATAAAGGAGGCATCATGGAAGAGAAGGGAGGTTTCTTTTAAATTATTACTTTTGGCCTCTAATTTTATTAGGCTTTAACTTTGCACTTATGAAATGCAAACAATGATAATTTTTTATCCTGTACACTCTTTCAATTCAACATAGGCTATTGTATTGTTATATTACAGTTTTCTCTGTGTTTAGAGATATTCTGAGGCCCCTCCCAGACAGTAATGGCCCAGGCCCTCCATTAGTGTTTTTCTCTGTGGCCTGGTAAAAGCATTTCAGTGGCTCTGGCTCTCTCCTATGTAATGGAGCCCCTGGGACTGTCATGATGCTGTAAGTCACTACCATATACATGGAGCATATCAGATATCCCCTGTACCGTGATGTCAATAGCCCTAAATTTTATGAGATCAATATCTAATAATCGCTTTATGAATTTCAGCAAAATTGTAGGCCTAATGTACAAGACTTACATTATGCAGAGCCAGGGAAAGAGCAGTAAAGTCATTTGCTGCATTTCTAAGTTTGGTGTAATTGTCCTTTATTAACGAGTAGCCCTGCCTATATTTTGATGACATTGTCTTTTGGATTATGAGTTGGGTCTGTGAGTCAGCTAGCTTATTGTTATATGGTTGGGTGTGTCTGGAGATTGGCATCCAGAAGCCAGTGGATGCCACGGTGTAGTGTAAATATACGAGTACGATACGACCGCTCTTTTGTAAATGATGACATGAATTCTAAAATTGTAGGCGCAAACCTGTGTAACCTGAAGCCATGCTCGGGTGTCTGCTCTGCAATGCTCTGTTCACTTGACCACACATGACACATATAACACACAGGCACACCAGTTTGTGTTGAACTGCAATGCTGCTGGGTTTTTCACGCTCAACAGTTTCCCGTGTGGATCAAGAATAGTCCATCTCGCAAAGGACATCCAGCCAACTGTGCGAAGCATTGGAGTCAACAAGGGCCAGCATGCCTGTGGAACACTTTCGACACCTTGTAGAGTCCATGCCCTGACGAAATTAGTCTGTTTTGAGGGCAAAAGGGGGGGGGGGGGGGCAAGTCAATATTAGGAATGTGTTCCTAATGTTTGGTATAGTCAGTGTTGATCTTCTCAGTGTGATATTTCATAGACTCTACAACACCCACAACGTAGATGTTTCTAGTACCTGCTGACCCATTACTATGGAAGCTCCAGTGTGACCTGCTGAGTTGCTGTGCTGATGAGGATCCCTCTGTTCTGTGTGTTTGTGTTGACCTCCAGGCCTCTGATGGCAGTAGCTCCAGGGACGACCTCTCCTCCCAGATCCTCAGAAGGAATGATCAGATTCGCAAGCTGGAGGCCAAACTATCAGGTAAGACATGTTTGTATTGAGCCAGTTTAAACAGAGTAGGATGAGGTGGCCTACACACTGATCTAAGATTATTTTTGCATTTCCCCATTCAATAGTTAAGGTTAGGTTTGGTGGTGGATAAGCTGATTTTAGATCTGTGTCTAATGTACTTAGAGACAACTTCTACCCAGAGCAGTTCACTCAGGTCAAAGGTCACATAACCCACGGGTGATGTCTGGTTTCAGACCTCCAAGGTTTTTGTTCTCAACACTGACCCTCATAAGGTATGATGGGGGTAACTCTTACAATGTTTCTTTATTCTTTACCACGTTCCCATTCGGTGAACGTTAAGAGCAAATGCCATGGCTTTTAGTCTACCTTTGGGGGTTCTGTGTGTCTTCTCTCCCAGATTAGTGTGATAGCTACTCCTCCCTCAGATGTGTGTGACCCCTTAGAAGAGGTTAAAAGTTGCACGTCCTCATGCAGCGTCTTAACCAGGATGGATTACTCATCTAAGAAAATCATTGTTTTCTTTCCTTTTGTATGCCTCTCTTCATTTATTCTATTCCTACTCCTCCCTGTCCCTTTACCCTTTACCCTCATCCACCCATCCCCCTTTCCTGGGTGTGTGTGTACTTGTGTGTTTCTGTGATGTTGGTATCCCATCACCCCACCTCCTGCCAATAGACTACGCTGAGCAGCTCCGACTTATGCAGAAGACCAAGGACAAGCTTGAAATTGCATTAGAAAAACATCAGGATTGTACGTACCTTTATTCTCCTCCCATTTTGCCTCCTTTCTGTCTCATTTGTTTGTCTGCTAGCTGGGGTAATGGTCACCCGAAGCACCATCAGTCGCTCGCGGAGGGGTTGAGAATCATGCTGTCACTTCTATAGCTTTCCATATAAACAAATAAATTGATGAAACCAAGGACTTACATGCTTGTTCATATATAATTGTTTATAAATGTTTGTGGCACTCAGCAGCGTTACAGTTCTTGACACAAACCGGTTGGCCTGGCATCTACTACCATATCCCGTTCAAAGGCACTTAAATCTTTTGTCTTGTCCATCCACCCTCTGAATGACACGCATACACAATCCATGTCTCCAATTATCTCAAGCCTTAAAAATCTGTCTAACCTGTCTTCTCCCCTTCATCTTTACTGATTTGAAGTGGATTTAACAAGTGACATCAGTAAGGGATCATAGCTTTCACCTGGATTCACCTGGTCAGTGTGTCATGAAAAGAGCATGCGTTCTTAATGTTTTGTATACCCCGTGTAAGTCCAGGTGGGATGTCTGTGTTGGCCATGCTTAGATGCACAGCTTGCCTTTGCTTCTGGGGAACACTTAGTTTGGCATACTGGACACATTCTATGGTCAATTTTACCACCCTTTCTCAGCTAGCAGCTACTAACCACTGACAATTCCACAACCAGCTGTTTGAACCGAGCCATCTTTGGCTAGCCTGTTGTGTTCATCCTCTTTCTTGTCTGTCTGTCTTTCTTTCACTATCCAGCCTCCATGAGGAAACTGCAGGACCAGAATGAGACTCACCAGGCCAATAGAGCCAAAATGGCCGAAGGCATGGCTTTGGCACTGGACAAGAAGGATCAGGTGAGCATCATATCCTTTGCACCACAAGGCATTCATTTGTGTGTGTTTATACTTAGATGAATTCCTGTCTTTGTCTGTAGGAATGGATGGAAAGGATATCTACGCTGGAGCAGGTACGCTAACATCTAAACTGCATTCTAACATCTAATAAAAGTTATAGGTTCTCATTCAGCCAGTCAGTCTTTGCATGTGTAGATGAGAGATCTAACTGGGGTCATCCTGTCTGTTCCTCAGGAGAAAGCGTCTCTGTCTGTGAGGCTAGATGATATGATGGAGCAGAGCCTTACTCTGTTCCAGAAGAGGGATGACCTGGACGAGCTGGAGGGCTTCCAGCAGCAGGAGCTCGCCAAAGTCAAACACATGGTACACACTACGGACAACAAGGTCCCACTGTCTAACTCTAACCCACCACATTGCATGTATGAGGAAAGTCAAACGTAGACTTGTCAGTTTGTGCTTTATCTGTCTGCCTATTCTGATTCAAGCTGTAGCTGTGTCAGTAATGATCCATCACAAATGTTCCTATTACCCTAGACAATAATTGTATTTCAACATTTGTTATAGTGAAGTCCTTTCTGTGGTTGATTCTGTTATGTTATGGTAGTTACTGAGCAAGGAGGAGCAGCTGGTCCAGCGGGAGCGAGTGCTCCACCAGAAGGGTGCCGAGCTGCAGATGGCCAAGAAGGGTCTGGCCGAAGCCCAGGAGCAGCTGCGGGCTCTGGGAGAGGAGCATCAGGAAAGTTGCAGGCTCAACACGGAGCTGGAGATGGAGAGGTAAGGACAGGACACAGAGATTGCCTTGATAATGCCATGAATTCAGTAGTTGCAGAGATGCTGGTCTTGATGACTGAAAGTAATGACCTTACTCATTGTAGAGCTTGCTCCCCTCACCTCTTTTCTATAAGGGAGAGTTAGTATGCCAATTCTTTTGATGAAGTCTGCCTGTTTTCTTCCGGGTATGTCTGTGGTTTTGGTGGTTGTCTAACAGTACAGGGTGTGTGTGGTCTCGTTTAGAGAGGAGCTGCTGGAGGTCAGGGAGGAGGCTGAGAAGAAGATTAGTGAGCTGGAGGGCAGAGGACAGAACCTGCAGAAGGTCATCCAACAGGTATCTGAGGACTTCCAGAAGGTGAAAAATTTACCAAAATCCTTTCACTGTATTGAAATGGTACAGATCTGTAATGACAGCATATGAATACGTTAAACTAAATGTGATAATATTTTATAAAATATTTCAGATTTAGTGATCTAATTGTGTATGTTCTCAGTCGCAGAGCAGGGCAGCAGCTGTAGAGAAGTCTCTCCGTACGTTACAAATAGAGAACAATGCCCTGAAGCTGGAGCAACACAAAGTAAGACCAGACCGCCATGTAGCTACCTATATCTACCCCCTATTCTTTCTCCTCACCTTGCCCTGTGGAGGGAGGTACAGTATGCTGTGTATTGACCCAATCCTCTCTATCCTTGCTGTGGTCCCCAGGCTGCAGTGACTGATGAGGACAAGGAGCGTGTGCTGCTGGACCTGCAGGAGAAGAACTCCTCTCTGGAGAGACGTCTGCATGGTAACCTGAGTGAAGACGAGCTCCTCCAGGAGCTGCTCAAAGAGGTAACTTAAACAGTCAGCTAATCCTAAAGACAGAGGGACTCCAGTGGAATTAGTTTAAATAAAATACCACAGACAATGATAATTCATTTCTTAGCTCCATTTTCCTGATATGTAGAAGTCCACTCTGGAGCAGAGGCTGGAGGACACGAGAGTTGAGCTGCTGGAGGCACGCACCAACCATGCAGACACGGTTAGCTCTTTGGAGACTCAGGTAAACAGTCCTCTCTCTACCTCTTCATCAGAATGATATACTTCTTCACATGCCACTGGCTTAGATGCTCCATTAGTTAACAGTAATACATGAAAAACTGTATGAACTCGTCTGTTAAGCATATTGTATCTCAACTCCCCCAGATATCCAGACTCAACAACAACGTGACTGAACTACAGACCCTGCTACGACACAAAGACGACTCCTCCAAGAACTACAGAGAGAGAACGGACGCACAGGTAAGAGAACAGGCACACTGGTGGGAGAGAACAATGTAAGCATTTAAGACCTGCGCTCTCTCTCTACCTTCAGTCTCTCACACAGCCCCATGTCTCTGTCTCAGATAGCAGGTCTGGAACAGCAGGTGCAGGAGAGCAATGAGAGGCTCAAGAACACTGAGCAGCAGATCTCTGACAAACAAGCACATCTAGACAAACTGGTAAATAAATGTCAGATTACGGTGAAAGATGCTCTACCACCACTGTTCATGGATTAAGTTGAACATGTAGAGACAGTTAATGTGAGTATGTGTGATGCTAAGACGGCCCTTTCCCCTGTGGTCCCCTCCCCCAGCAGGCAGAGTGGAGTGTGGAGAGGGACAGTCTGCAGCAGCAGGTGTCTGCAGAGCGGCAACAGGGCCAGGAGAGGGCAGGTCGGCTGGAGGAGCAGCTCACTGCACTGCAGACAGAGAGAGACACCGAACACACCTCTGCCCAAGCCAGGATTGTGAGTTACAGTTCTCAGCTCTCACTTGCTCTGTACATTTTAATTCACAAAACTGTTCTTAGTGAAATGTGCTGCGTAGTCTTGTAACCTGAATATTAAGGTCAACTGTATCTTTGGTATTTGATCATTTCTATGCAGATTTGATCAGCTTATCCATTGGTCTCTGTGGATTGTTAATTGTCCATTATCAGTTGCCATGTAATTTCTCTGCTACGTGGCTGGCATGAAACTGGACTATCAAACAAGGCCATCAAATATTTATTTATCGATATTGGACTGTGTTCCTATGCATTCTAATTTCTGCTTTTCTTTCTCAAACATCCCTTTGTCTCTGCTTCTCTCTCCCTCACCAACCTCTCTCTCTCTCGCTCTGTCTCTCTGTCTCTCTCGCTCCCTCACCCATCTGTGTTGTATTTCCCAGAGTGAGTTGGAGCAAGAGAGAGCGTCTCTGCTGAGGGGGAGGGATAAAGCTGACGTGGCTCTGAGGAGGCAGGCAGAGGAGCTGGAGCAGGCCAGGGTCAGACACACTTCCTGCTTTATATTAGGCAGTCAGTTGAAAACAGGAAGTCACAGATTTCCTGATGAACAAGATATTTTTTGAATTAAATTGTGTTCTTCAGTCACTCCAGATATTTTGCATACTGTGCCACACCATTTCTATGAGAACTGCATTCCTACGTTACAACTCCCCAAAAATTGTCCTGTTGCCTGTACAAACGGGGTAATGATGTCACTATATGTGTCCCCAGTCAGAGCTGAGCAGCAGGCAGACAGTGAGTGTGGAGATAGCCATGGCTCTGGAGGACACCAGGAGACAGAAGGAGGAGCTCCAACTACAGGTCTGGAGATGCATGATACATACTTACTCTCACATCATACATTTTTACTGTACTCTTTGAAATAACAAACAAGATTCTATACACTGTGTTGGAACGAGGTTTAAAACAATTGTAGATGCATTTGCCTTAACGCCCATACTGCCTGAGTATGATTATCTGTTACAAAGCCATGAATTCAGCTTGTGTTGATTATGTGCTCGTAAATACATGATAATGTTTCTCCTTTTCCAGGTAGTAGAGATGATGGCGTCACTTCAAACAACATCGCAGGAACTGGCCCACGTCACTGAGCAGCTGAAGCGGAAAGAAGAGGATCTCCAAACACTTCGCAATGGTAAACACTTTCTCTGTCCACAGGTGCCCTTTTCCTCCATCTCCCATGCTATGTGAATTCAGAGGTTGTCGTGTTTGTCTGATGTTCCCTTCCACGCTGTTTGTTTTGCAGAGCTGCAGAGCGCCCAGAGCTCCCTGTCCCAGCTGCAAGAGGAGGGGCTGCAGGCAGCAGCCCAGGAGAGACAGGAGGAGAAGGACAGCCAGCTGGTCAGCTTGAGGCAGGAGCTCCTAACCCAGAACGAGCAGTTGGACTCCTGCCAGTTACGGGTCAGAACACACACAGGGAGCACAGCCATTAAGCTTTTAACTCACATACTGTACATAAGTCCAAAGTCTGTCATTACATATCAAGTTAGGTCGTCTGACTGTGTAGTCTATAGTTGTCTGACTGTGCCTCTGTGTGTGTCTGTGTCCCTCCCAGGTATCAGAGCTGGAGGTAGAGGTAGAGACTCTGACGTTGCAGCAGACTCCAGAGCTGTGTGAACTGGACCAGAATGGGACTGTGACGGTGGATGACCTGGACCACATGCAGAAGGCCAACCGAGACCTGGAGCAGCAGCTCAGTGACAAGAACAAGGTCAGTACTGGACGAACCAGAAACCATGATCACCACACAGGCATGGTCAGATAATTAATGCTTGTCTGAAATAGCTGGAGCAGGACCATTTCATTATTACTGTGTGTTTTGTGTGCTTTTATTGATTGGATGACTGTTGCTTTACAGACCATTAAGCAGCTGCAGCAGAGGCTAGCAGAGCTAAAGAGGACCTTGCAGAAGGAGCTGGTGAGACATTTAGATAACTTAGTATGGGTATCATATTTAAATCAAATGGATTTTTCTCAGTTCATTAAAATATTGTTTTGTTTGTGATGGTGTGTGTATGTGTTTCTGGTGCAGAAGCTGAAACCTGAAACAGAGTCCGATGGGAAAGAGAGGGCCCAAGAAGGGAGAGGAGAGAGGCAAGAGAGGCCAGACAGAATCTTTACAGAGCCCGCTCCAGGCCCGGCCCCGGGCCCAAACACCACTGTCACCAACACATCTGATCTCAATGACTCACGAGAGATCAACTTTGAGTACCTCAAACACGTGGTGCTAAAATTCATGTCATCCAGAGAGGCTGAGGTGAGAGCAGTCCACCTGGTCCCTGTTATAGCTAGACCATATACACAGCTAGGCCATATACACAGCTAGGCCATATACACAGCTAGGCCATATACACAGCTAGGACATATACACAGCTAGGACATATACACAGCTAGGACATATACACTGAGTGTACAAAACATTAAGAACACCTGCTTTTTCCAGGTGAAAGCTATGATCCCTTAGTGATGTCACTTGTTAAATCCACTTTAATCTTTGTAGATGAAGGGGAGGAGACAGGTTAAATAAGTATTTTTAATGCTTGAGAGGTGCAGCGGGCTAAGGCACTGCATCTCGGTGCAAGAGGCGTCACTACAGTTCCTGGTTCGAATCCAGGCTGTATCACATCCGGTCGTGATTGGGAGTCCCATAGGGCGGCGCACAATTGGCCCAGTGTCGTCCGGGTTTGGCCGGGGTAGGTCGTCATTGTAAATAAGAATTTGTTTTTAACTGACTTGCCTAGTTAAATAAAAAATAAATTGAGACATGGATTGTGTATGTGTGCCATTCAGAGGGTGAATGGGCTAGACAAAATATTTATGCCTTTGAACAGGTTATGTTTGTAAGTGCCAGGTGTACCAGTTTGTGTCAAGAACTGCAATGCTGCTGGGTTTTTCACACTCAACAGTTTCCCGTGTGTATCAAAAATGGTCCACCACCCAGAGGACATCCAGACAACTGTGGGAAGCATTGTAGTCAACATGGGCCAGCATCCCTGTGGAACGCTTTCAACACCTTGTAGAGTCCATGCCCTGGTGAATTTAGGATGTTCTGAGGGAAAAGGGGGTGCAACTCAATATTAGGATGGTGCTCCTAATGTTTGGTATACTCTGTGTATACAGTCACCGGCCAGTTTATTAGGTACAACTCCCCATTCACAAAAATGGTTCGCTCCTACAGACAGTGAGTCACGTTGCCGTGGCTTGCTATATAAAACAGGCGTCGAGGCATTCAGTTACTGTTCGATTCAACGTTAGAATGGGCAAAATTTGTGACTTAAGCGACTGAGCATGGTATGATCGTCGGTGCCAGGCGCGCCAGATTCAACTGACTGTGCTAGATGGGTGTACCTAATAAAATTCCTGGTGAGTGTATCTGATGTCTATGGTCATGGATGAAGTCTAAATCTCTCTCTCTCTCTGTGTCCCCATCTCTCTGTGTCTTAGGCCTATCAGCTGATCAGAGCAGTGTCTGTGTTGCTGAACTTCACTGGTGAGGAAGAGGACATGTTGAAGCAGACTCTGGAGTACAAGGTGGCTTTCTCCTTTCACATCTCGTTCCCCTGAAACTCATGTCAAATGAGTGGATGTTATGGCCTGAACCACAGCCAGTGTGTATCACATGAAATAGGCCATGACCCTATTTTGTCCTCAAATGTTCTCATTTCTTAAATGTGCGAGCTATCTGTTGTTTCTTTTAGAATGAAAAGCTGCATCTGGAGGGAAATTGTTATTTTTGCTACCTATAGACCCTTCACCAGTTGTAATACTAGTTTTAATAGTCCAATGATATTTCATTTGATATAATTGTAACTATCGCTGTGTTTTTCAGATGTCCTGGTTTGGATCCAAGCCTTCTCCGAAAGGTATTGTCCGGCCATCAGTTTCAGGGGCACCTGCTCACTGGAGCTGAGGGGACCAAGAGAGGAAGAGGGGACAGACACACAAACATTACTTTTATCATGTGTTTGCATGACTTCTCCCACCACTGTGGCAACCAAATGAACATTGTAAAGAGGACACAACCCAAGCTTTAAAATGGTTTCTGACATGACACAGATTCCTATGTACTGTAGCTCCTCAATCACTCCTGAGAATTATTTTTTCTTCATCTTCAAGAGAAAAGAGAATGGCTCTACAATGACTTAGAGGGGCAAAGTCTTGTTAATATGGTCTGTTTTTGTTTGGTTTTTTTTTTATTTTATTTACAAGTAAAATGTTAACCTTAAGAGAAACGCTCCTCCCTCCCCTTGGAATGAGTTTAACATTAGATCTAGCTCTGTCATGGACACAGTACAAGTACACTACATTACCAAAAGTATGTGGACATCTGCTTGTCGAACATCTCATTCCAAATTCATGGGCATTAATATGGAGTTGGTCCCACCTTTGCTGCTATAACAGCCTCTACTCTTCTGGGAAGGCTTTCCACTAGACGTTGGAACATTGACGCCGGGGACTTGCTTACATTCAGCTAAAAAAACATTAGTGAAGTCGGGCACAGATGTTGGGTGATTAGGCCAGGCTCGCAGTCGGCGTTCCAATTCATACCAAAGGTGTTTGATGGGGTTGAGGTCAGGGCTCTGTGCAGGCCAGTCAAGTTCTTCCACACCGATCTCAACAAACCAGTTCTGTATGAACCTCATCTTGGGCACGTGGGCATTGTCATGCTGAAACAGGAAAGGGCCTTTTCCAAATTGTTGCCACAAAGTTGGAAGCACAGAATCGTCTAGAATGTAATTGTATGCTGTAGCATTAAGATATCCCTTCACTGGAACTAAGGGGCCTAGCACGAACCATGAAAAACAGCCCCAGACCATTATTCCTCCTTCACCAAACTTACAGTTGGCACTATGCATCGAGGCAGGTAGCGTTCTCCTGGAATCTGCCAAACCCAGATTTGTCCGTCGGACTGCCAGATGGTGACGCGTGATTCACTAACGCGTTTCTACTAGTCCAGAGTTCAATGGCAGCGAGCTTTACACCACTCCAGCCAAAGCTTGGCATTGCGTATAGTGATCTTAGGCTTGTGCGCGGCTGCTCGGTCATGGGAACTCATTTCATGAAGCTTCCAACGAACAGTTTATTGTGCTGACGTTGATTCCAGAAGCAGTTTGGAACTTGGTAGTGAGTGATGCAACCGAGGACAGACGATTTTTACATGCCATGCGCTTCAGCACTCGGTGGTCCTGTTCTGTGAGTTTGTGTGGCTCAATGTACTCAATTTGATACACATGTCAGCAACGGGTGTGGCTGAAATAGCCGAATCCACTCATTTGTAGGGGTGTCCACATACTTTTGTGTATATATGGTGTATGTCTTATTCTCCAGGTGTTATTAAGAGTGAGATTGGTCAGGCCTACCAGGCTGTCACAACTCTTTTTGACAGAGAAGATTATTTCTGTTTCTGTGCTCCAATGTTTTTTCTTTAATTTAGACACAAAACGGTATTTACTGCCGATGACTACCTACGGCAGGGTTCCCCAACTAGCGGCCCATGGGCCGAATTTTGCCTGCGTGTGGTTTTATTTGGCCCCCAATGTTTTCTGAGCAAAAACGCTATTATTATTTTTTTTGTTTTTTTATATTGTTGGACATAAGACTGTAAAAACGCCAGGAAATCAGCTCCAAGTTATTTTAATTTTGGACATCTGTTCCCAAATATCCTCCTGAAATTATTGTTTTAGTCTAATATTATTTCTGTTTGGGATTCTTGCAGTCAATTTGCAGTCTACAAATATTTGTAATTATGTTCCAGCCCCCCGACCATCCCAAAAAATGAGCCTGCGGCTAGATCCAGTTGATGATCCCGTCTCTATGGTTGGGAAAGGGATATTGTTGAATTGTGAGTGCATGATATCAAGAACCTTACATGCTGCCACCCCAATCAACCCCTCTTCAGTTGAATGGAATGCCCCAAGATTTCTGATGGACCCTTCACAACAGTCTTTAATTTGGTTCTTTCCTTTAAAAATATGACTTCAGATGGCTTATGTAGGAATAATCCATGTTAAAATCAGAACTTGTGATGTCTCTGAAGGGGAGGTGAGAGTCACACATCAATGTCTTTGATATCAATGGAGAAAATCTATATCATGTAGACAGGAGAGGAGTACTTTTAAATATGTTAAATAATTATTGAAAGCTATCTAAATCAGAATTATCGAAGGATGTGCTCTACCTTTACCTGCCTTGTGTTTGTGTAAATGACAGTACATTCCATGTCTATTTATATATGATAACTGTACATATACATTGAGAACTTTATAAATCACTGGGTGTAAATAATTTTGTTTAACCTCTTGCAGTATTTTACACCATGTTTTACCTGTCTGTCCATGTAGCCAGTTTTGGCTTGATGTTCTGTCTCACTGTTCATTGACATCCTGTCAGAACTAAGTGACCATTTGTGTGTGCTTACAATGTGAGGGCATTAACAATGTACTGGAGGAAAGACCCTTTAATACAGTATGCATGCCTTATAGCAGAATGCATTGGATCTCTGCAGAGGGAAAAACTGCCTCACATTTTGAACAGAATGTGAACCATATTAATGGCTAAGGTGTGAGGCAGCAACACACCAGTCTGCACTCTGAATTCTACTCCCATATCATGTGAGAAATATCCATGTGTCTGGTTACGTTACAGTACAGTACTGTAGCATTTGATGTCACATTCATTGGGTTTGTGCGGTCAGTCAACTCTGGGGCTGGGAGGTCGAAGAGGAAGGTGACAATGATGCATTGTGTGAACAAGGTCCTCCCCTTCTTCATAAAATGGACACGGTCTACATTCAATGTCAAATCACCACACTGTGTTAAGTGACCTGTTATTGAATAGTATCTGGTACCACAAATTTAGTATAATTCCATAGAACTACAATAATATCACAGCACAGGTGGCTATGACTACTGCAAGGTCACCATAAAAAAACCTTATGCACTTATTTTTTTTCATTTCTGTTTGATTCCGCTATGTGTTCAACTCTGGTTTTTAACAAACAATCTAATAAATCACAACAGATTCTATTAATTCTCATTTTAACAAGTGCTACCACTACAAAGTATTTTGTTTTGTCTTAATTTCTTGTTAATAAATGTTAAAAAGCATAAAGGTTTGTTTTCATTACTTTTTCTTGGGGACGTTTTTTGGTTCTTTCCACGTGATTCTAAGCAGAGATGCAGCAGAACAAAGTAAGCAATAATAATTCCAAACTGAATCCACTGAGTGGCGCTGTGTGCATTTTCACCGATACGCAACAAAAGGAACGCCTCGGACCGGAAGCTGGCTTCTGAGCTAACACGTTGTCGGTCTTTCTTTTCCTGTGGCAGCAACGAGGAACATGGTGAGAGGGTCGCGTCTTTCGTTCAATTCAGTAAAATTGCGCTGTCTAGTCCAGATAAAACGACCACAGTTGATAACATCCATGAGCATAAATATCTTGTCTTGCCACTTGTTTGTGACTGCTCGAAAGAGGTCCTTCATCTGTCACTTGCCACCATAATAACCAAACGCGAGCAAGCTAAAAGCTACCGCTACTAGCAAATGCATTGATGTCTAGTTAGCAACGTCGGCTATCAAACATGTCTAGCTATACTACTTACAAATGAAATGGTGGTTCGCTATCTAACTAGTTACGTCGGTTAACTTTAAAATATTTCAGAACAATGCTTTCGATGTAGTTAACGTTGTATGTTGCCACTTAGAATAATTATATTCATTTTCAGCTCACGTTGACGTTTTGTGGACAAAAGGGGTAGGTCGCTGGCTAAGTAAGTTAACGTTAAAAAAGAATTAGATGTATGACCGTTTGTCAATCTTCACAGGGCAAGATCAAGGCTAGAGATCTGCGGGGCAAGAAGAAGGAGGAGTTGCTCAAGCAGCTAGATGACCTGAAGGTAGAGCTGTCCCAGCTCCGCGTAGCCAAGGTTACTGGTGGAGCTGCCTCCAAGCTCTCCAAGATGTGAGTATTATTTGCACTACGTAAATGGTAGTTAGTTTGGCCTGGGTTCTGAGTGGGCTGTAGTTATCACTGTCACATCTATACATCTATGGCTACATCATGGTGGAGAAATTAGTGGTTTCTCAGTTGTAATCTGAGTAAGGCGATGGGTATATTATTGAATTGGTATGCAGATATTTTAGTCACCGAAGATGGCATGCCTTCAATTGTGTAGGCAACGCCATGCACATTTACACTGGGGGATAAAAAGAACGACACTTCCCGTGTGTCACGAATGTTGAATACAATTATATTTGAACTTACTCTGCCAATTGTCTGTGGTGTTGGTCCTTCAAGTGGTCAAAATGTGAGGTTTAAATATCCCCAGCAAAGTATTATTAAACAGAATTCAGACACGGGTCTGTGTGGCAATTCGAGATGTGCATGTGTCTTCAGTCATGAGCAAACAAGACTGAAGTACATGCATTCGATGCATGCATACTACCATGGTTTTGTGCATGTCAGGCGATAGATATTCCTGTGGATATTGTCTCAAATTTCGAGCAACTAAAGTACCAAGCACACAGACAAAGCGGTAGAGCAAGTTCAAATGTAATTAGATTCAATATTCAGGCTTGAAATTTAAATCTCCATGATTTTGCAGTGTTTAACTGTATACCAATATTTGGTATTCAATTTGTATTTATTAGTCAAGTTATTTAGGTGTAGTAGGGCAATAAAATGTGCTTCGCTTTTGCTCAAATCTCAAATGCCCTTTAAGTTGAGGCTACTTTTCCTTGCATTTTAATTAACCCTTATTTTTGGTTCTGTTTCCTCTAGCTGTGTCGTCCGCAAGTCCATCGCCCGCGTTCTGACTGTCATCAACCAGACGCAGAAGGAGAACCTGAGGAAGTTCTACAAGGTAAGAGCAATGCCATCCATACACACGTATTTAACAAATCCGTTAAGCAAAACAGAACCTGCTGATGAACAGTCAAAAGCAATGGGCAGGCATCTGACCACAGAACATCAGCTGTCGTATTCTGTTAATTTCCCAATGATTCTACATGTTGACTGGCCACTGTTCATCAATACCCAACAGGTGATCTACTGCGCATGGTGCGGATTATGGTGTCTTGTCAACCTTGACCACATGTTAAACATTCTGCAGATTCGTTTGTAAAGTGACCCATGTAACCTCAATATTTGGGCACTAGGATGAGTGCCTACCCTGACTATTCAGCCCATCTAAGTGCTGAAGACCATAATTGAACAAAATGCAATAGCAGCAACAGTTCTGATTTTTTTTATTTTTAGTATTGGTTTAAATGGCCATGTAGTGTTTATTTTAATTTGATTGTGAATGTCATTTCAGGGTAAAAAGTACAAGCCCCTGGATCTGAGACCCAGGAAGACCCGTGCCATCCGCAGGAGACTTAACAAGCATGAGGAGTCTCTCAGAACCAAGAAGATGCAGAGGAAGGACCGCCTGTATTCCATTCGCAAATTTGCTGTCAAGGCTTAAGGCTGTTTCTCTTGTACAAATAAATTGACTAAAAAGAGAAGTATGTTGTCTTCTGTAAAGGGATGGCACTCCAAATTGTGAATCATTAGTGGTAATATATCTGCTTCAGTGAGCAGGTGGAATATCGATTGCAAATATTTAGAGTAAATATTTGGTGAGACGTTTTATATCCGCTTAGTAATGTGAATATGCACTGTTAATGGATGTTATGTATGCTGACGAGGATCCTGTTGTGCTAGAAAATGCTCTTAGTTGGAATTGGGACAGCAGCAATGCCTTTGCTAAAATACTGATCTGAAGAATGTTGTATTTCATAGCAGGACTGTAAAGGCCTGTGGCATGTATTCATTGACAAGGGTGCAACTTTGGTTTTAGAAGCGGGGTACAACATTTTTTATATCCAGTCGGATGAACACTCCAAACAGCCTACCCGACCACTCGGAGGCGTCCGCATGGTCCTAAAGCACACCGTTGCCTAGTTTTGTATCACAATCCAATTATAAAATGGGGGGTGTCCTCAGTGACTGTTGCGCCCCTGCATATTGGTTTCTGTACTTGAGGTATGAAATGATGATGAAAGGAATCATAGGGCTATATGAACAAGCCTGGTACCATACTTCCTGTCTTATCCATCTATGTATTGTATGCAATATCTTTATAATACTCAGATGGAAGTAGGGAGAAAAAAAAAAGTTTTTGGTACCAGGAAACTTGGAAGGTTGTTGGGGAAACGTCAGACATTTGTCTGCAAGGACAGCATGCGTCCCACACCTGTCTTGTAAAGTGCAATGTTTTCCATTTTGATTTTGGTGAGTCTTGAAATGTGTCCTGTCGGTCGTCCAATAAAGACCACACAGCAGATATTACAGCTGGCCATAAAATGTCATTTAACGTCATCTGGACCGCTCCGGGAACACGGAACTGATTTCATGTGTTCAGGAGAAAACATTTGTTTGCAGATCCACACATTTTAAATCTCTAAGCACATTGCCAAATTCACTTGGGACATACCAGTACTTGACCCTAATTGCACTGGTTTGTAATGGGAGATGGGTTAACGCAGGGCATATTAGGCTAGTGGCAAGGCCTCCACTTTTTTAAGATGCCCTTACCTGAGGTAAAACAATGTTTTTTCAAATCTTTAACGTCTTCCATTTATGAAATGTTAAATATTTCTAATTTTATTACAAAAGGGGTTAAATTGATAGATATTGAGACCCCCTAAACTCAAAAAGTGCAGAATAATGGCTGGGGAGAGGATGGGCCATGTAAGTTCATTGCAAGCTCTGATGTTGCTGAAATTTGATGTAGTCAGTTGTCTGCACTACACAAAATAAACAATAGGATATCTTAATGCATATTGGAAATATAGACCCCTAAATGTAGAGATACTATAGGTGGAAATGTAAACTATGAATATTTATGATGAATGTAAGTATTGTGAAATGTAAAGAGAACATTGGTTTAATCACCAAAACACAAATCTTTGCAATTTAGATGTTTTAACTACCAGTTAATTCAATAGCAAGCAATGCAAGATACGTGTTTAAAATTGTCCTTAGAAGTGCTGAAAGTAATATGCTACAGTACAGTAAATTACAGTAGATTACAGTTTTCACATTAGGCAATGCACTTACATTACCCAACAAAATTGACAGAAAAACTATAATTTCCATAATATCTTTCCAATGTTTAATCAAAGGTGTGATCAATGAAGACATCCTCTACAATCATTCATGCAAAAAAATGTATTTTTCAGATATAATTGCAACATAGGTGTACTGTCTGTAATCAAATGTAAGAAATTAAATGCATTTGGCCATAAATTCTCATCCACATCACAGTGAATGTCCTCATTGTTCATGCACCGTGGGAAAAATGTTTTGGCATGGCAAATCCAAGCTTGACATTGGTCTGCATTGACGTTGTCGCATGCATCATCCATGGCCAGAAGGAGGGTGGCACGTCGTGGGGATGGCGATCGTACACCTTCCACCTCCATGCTGAAAAAAAATTCTCAATAGTGTTGAGGAAAGGAGAGGATGGGGGCTGGTATAGGGTCACGAACCAGGGATGGGCCTGACATTGTCCCACACAATGACATAGGTGACATAGGTGATTGTTGGTAGGCTGATGGATGCCACATTGGCAAAGGTGTCATCCTTCTCTTCAATGTCCTAATTTATTTCGGACAGCCGTACGTCATTCCTGGCCCTCACCATTTCCACCACTGCCCACTCCTGCTGGTCGGTCAGCACACGGCCACGGGAACCACCATGGGGTCTTCTGTCAATTCTGAGAGTAGAACAGAGTATACTGTCAATAGATCATACTGTAAGAATACTATTATGTTTTGTGAATTTAGATGCATTACAATGTGTAATTTACTATAAATGTAATGGTAAAGCAAAGTGCATATCCTGCAGACTTACCAGTTTTCTTGGTGAAATGTTCTCATGATCGAATTGACAGGGATCTTTGCAGATTGGGGTGAACCAATCTGGCAGCCTCTGCCATGGTAAGTCCTCTGTTTACCACATGGTCAACGACGATGGCCCGGACTTCATTAGACAACAGTTCCCTGCCGTCTGCCTGTCTCTCTCTGTCCACCTTTTTGACGGGGCCCATGCCCACCTCTTTGACGGGGCCCATGCCCACCTCTTTGACGGGGCCCATGCCCATCTCTTTGACGGGGCCCATGCCCATCTCTTTGACGGGGCCCATGCCCATCTCTTTGACGGGGCCCTTGTCCACGAGCTCTTTGATTTCTTCCTCCCCCTTGCTGTCTATCCTGCTCCATGTTCACACACAACCTTTTATATGGTGACCAATTGTGGTTACCACTATGTTAAATCAATTAGCAATAACAAGTAGTCATTATGTATGGGTATATATCATACATGTCATTTAGATGTTTATAGTTTGCAAACACAAATATTATTTCTATAGTTCTCAAAATCCATATATAGTAGACAAACCAGTTTAAAATCTATAGATTTACCAAACAGTTAAGTGATTAACTGTTAAGCACAGTTGGATTAAGTGATGGTCAAATGTATTTAAACAAATGAGAAGAGAATCATATGAAAAGTATTGAGAGCATTGCATTGTGAAAGGCAATTACTTTATATGAAAGGTATTTCTAGATGAAAAACTAATGAGGTTTGATGAAAAACGTACTGTGTGATTTTGTGTGTAGTCAATTAAAAATGTGGTTCAAGTTTTGAAAAACAGCCTTTTTGATAATCTGTTTTATGTTTTTACCACATACTTGTGAAAGTACCAAAGTGATAAAAAAAATCTGTAATAGACAACTTTCTAAGTCTGTGTTCTCATTGAGTGCTGTATGGTCCTGCGTGACAAATGTATTTTGATGTTGTGGCTATTGTAATCTGCACTAAGGAAACAAGTGAGCTCAGACATCTAAATTACATCCTTGAACAATTCTGTAGCTTTGCCCCTACTCTTGCAATTTAATATAAAATATGGCATCAGAAATCGAATATGGCTGCCATAATACCGTTTGATGGTAGTCAAATCACGTATAAATATGAATTTTGTAGATGAGGCATTTTTTCAGAATGGTGTATAACACTCATGCCCATAAAGACTGTTTTGGTGTAAATCAATGTTATTCTGAATCGAATAAGGCCTACATAATTACACTCAAACACATTCACCTGCATATAAATTGCCCTGATTTATTTTGTATTGCATTTTTCTGTCTTTAAAAGGGTTTCATACGATCTCATGGTATAACTAGGATTATGAGTGACACTAGGATGCCTCTGTTGTGTTTAAATAGCTGAAGCCAACTACCTTTTCAATGTGTGTTCATGTTTTTCACAATTCAAGCGCATAGGGGTGTAACCAAGTTAAAGGAAAGCAATAGTAATGCAGCAGCCAGCCACTCGTGTAGGGTATATGTACAGCTCTAACATCTCCCCTCTTTTCCCCACTGGAACAGTGTGCAAGGTTGATTCAGTCTTTGGACATGAGTGTGTCCTAACAGGGGGAGGAGACAAAGTCGCCAGTAGTGGTTGTAGTTCTGGGGCCTGACCAGTAGCCAGTAATGGTTGTAGTTCTGGGGCCTGGCCAGTAGCCAGTAGTGGTTGTAGTTCTGGGGCCTGACCAGTAGCCAGTAGTGGTTGTAGTTCTGGGGCCTGACCAGTAGCCAGTAGTGGTTGTAGTTCTGGGGTCTGACCAGTAGCCAGTAGTGGTTGTAGTTCTGGGGCCTGACCAGTAGCCAGTAGTGGTTGTAGTTCTGGGGCCTGACCAGTAGCCAGTAGTGGTTGTAGTTCTGGGGCCTGACCAGTAGCCAGTAGTGGTTGT
Organism: Salvelinus namaycush; assembly: GCF_016432855.1. Classification (NCBI taxonomy): domain Eukaryota; kingdom Metazoa; phylum Chordata; class Actinopteri; order Salmoniformes; family Salmonidae; genus Salvelinus; species Salvelinus namaycush. Next base: position 19,879,420 of record NC_052307.1, on the reverse strand, counting down.
AGTTCTGGGGTCTGACCAGTAGCCAGTAGTGGTTGTAGTTCTGGGGCCTGACCAGTAGCCAGTAGTAGTTGTAGTTCTGGGGCCTGACCAGTATCCAGTAGTGGTTGTAGTTCTGGGGCCTGACCAGTAGCCAGTAATGGTTGTAGTTCTGGGGCCTGACCAGTAGCCAGTAGTGGTTGTAGTTCTGGGGCCTGACCAGTAGCCAGTAGTGGTTGTAGTTCTGGGGCCTGACCAGTAGCCAGTAGTGGTTGTAGTTCTGAGACCTGACCAGTAGCCAGTAGTGGTTGTAGATCTGGGGCCTGACCAGTAGCCAGTAGTGGTTGTAGTTCTGGGGCCTGACCAGTAGCCAGTAGTGGTTGTAGTTCTGAGACCTGACCAGTAGCCAGTAGTGGTTGTAGTTCTGAGACCTGACCAGTAGCCTTTAGTGGTTGTAGATCTGGGGCCTGACCAGTAGCCAGTAGTGGTTGTAGTTCTGGGGCCTGACCAGTAGCCAGTAGTGGTTGTAGTTCTGGGGCCTGACCAGTAGCCAGTAGTGGTTGTAGTTCTGGGGCCTGACCAGTAGCCAGTAGTGGTTGTAGATCTGGGGCCTGATCAGTAGCCAGTAGTGGTTGTAGTTCTGGGGCCTGAACAGGTCGCACAGCTAACTGGTCATTCTGGGCAAGCTGCAGTGACAAGGGCAGTATCCTCCCTGTATGACTGGCAGGATATTCAAGGCAGTGTGGTGATCAGTTTCTATTTCTATAACAGTTGGATGCAGGCACTTAGCAGATGCAGCTTGCATGCCAACGAACTGGAATGTTATCTCAGCCTGAATGATGCTGGGGATACTCAACTAGTGGAATGGTTGGCTGTCTGGTTGTGAAGGGGAGATTGTGAAAGTGTTGTTACAAACAGATTTGCCCTTAGATCTTTCCAACACATAATTGTTTATTTTGAATGTGGAAAAAAGTCCTGCAGATCACCTGCAACATATTCCTTTTGAAGTCAGGTAGGATGATTATTTGGCCAATATTTACAGTCTAGGGCAGAACCAGTGAGTGAGTGACAGAACCAGTGAGAGTGACCTCAGGTTACTTAGAGTGTAGGTCATAGACTATGGGGAAAGGGGATACCTAGTCAGTTGTACAACTGAATGCCTTCAACTGAAATGTGTCTTCTGCATTTAACCCAACCCCTCTGAATCAGAGAGGTGCGGGGGGGCTGCCTTAATCAACAGCCACAGCACCCAGGGAACACTGGGTTAACTGCCTTGCTTAGGGGCAGAACTACAGATTTTTTACCTTGTCAGCTCAGAGATTTGATCCAGCAATCTTTCGGTTACTGGCCCAACGCTCTAACCACTAGGCTCGCTGAAACATTGGTTATGAGGGACATAGCACAGCTCCACACACATACAGTGCCTTCAGAAAGTATTCACATCTCTTGACTTTATACACATTTTGTTCTGTTGCAAAGTGTGATTGAAATGGATTTAATTGTCATGTTTGGACAACCATTTACACAAAATACTCTGTAATGTCGAAGTGTAAGAAAAATTCTAACATTTGTACACAATGTATGAAAAACAAACACTAATATATATTGATTAGATAAGTATTCAACCCCCTTAGTCAATACATGTTAGAATCACCTTTGTCAGTGATTACAGCTGTGAGTCTTGCTGGGTAAGTCTCTAAGAGCTTTCCACACCTGGATTGTGCAACATTTGCCCATTATTCTTTTAAAAATTCTTCAAGCTTTGGCAAATTGGTTGTTGATCATTGCTAGACAACCATTTTCAGGTCTTGCCATAGATTTTCAAGCAGATTTAAGTCAACTGTAACTCAGCCACTCAGCAACATTCACTGTCTTCTTGGTAAGCAACTCCATTGTAGATATGGCCTTGCGGTCAGAGGCCGAGCAGTTGCCATACCATAAAGTGATGCAACCAGTCAGGATGCTCTCGATGGTGCAGCTGTAGAACCTTTTGAGGATCTGAGGACCCATGACAGATCTTTTCAGTCTCCTGAGGGGTAATAGGTTTTGTTGTGCCCGCTTCACGACTGTCATGGTGTGCTTGGACCATGTTAGTTTGTTGGTGATGTGGACACCAAGGAACTTGAAGCTCTCAACCTGCTCCACTGCAGCCCCGTCGATGAGAACGGGGGCGTGCTCGGTCCTCTTTTTCCTGTAGTCCACAATCATCTCCTTTGTCTTGATCACATTGAGGGATAGGTTGTTGTCCTGGCACCACCCGGCCAGGTCTCTGACCTCCTCCCTATAGGCTGTCTCATTGTTGTCGGTGATCAGGCCTACCACAGTCCTGCTAAAAGGTGAATTTATCTCCCAGTGTCTGGTGGAAAGCAGACTGAACCAGGCTTTCCTCTAGGATTTTGCCTGTGCTTAGCTCCATTTAGTTTCTATTTTATCCTGAAAAACTCCCCAGTCCTTAACAATTACAAGCATACCCATAACATGATGCAGCCACCACTATACTTGAAAATATGCAGAGTGGTACTCAGTAAAGTGTTTCATTGGATTTGCCCCAAACATAACACTTTGTATTCAGGACAAAAAGTTATTTGCTTTGACACATTTTACAGTATTACTTTAGTGCCATGTTGAAAACAGAATTCATGTTTTGGAGTATTTTTATTCTGTACAAGCTTCCGTCTTTTCACTCTGTCAATTAGGTTAGTATTGTGTAGTAACAACAATGTTGTTGATCCATCCGTAGTTTTCTCCAATCACAGCCTTTAAACTCACCATTGTCCTCATGGTGAAAACCCTTCCTCTCCTGCAACTGAGTAAGTAAAGACACCTGTATCTTTGTAGTGACTGGGTCTATTGATACACCATCCAAAGTGTATTTAATAACTTCACCATAATTAAAGGGATATTCAACGTCTGCTTTGTTTTATTTTTTACCCATCTTCCAATAGGTGCCCTTCTTTGTGATGCATTGGAAAACCTCCCTTTTTTAATTTTTTAAACATTTATTTAACCTTTATTTAACCAGGTAGGCAATTTGAGAACACGTTCTCATTTACAACTGCGAACGGGCCAAGATAAAGCAAAGCAGTTCGACACATACAACAACACAGAGTTACACATGGAGTAAACAAACAATAAGTCAATAATACAGTAGAAAAACAAGTCTATATACAATGTGTGGAAATGAGGTGAGATAAGGGAGGTAAGGCAATAAATAGGCCGTGGTGGCAAAGTAAATACAATATAGCAATTTAACACTGGAATGGTAGATATGCAGTAGATGAATGTGCAAAGTAGAAATACTGGGGTGCAAAGGAGCAAGATAAATAAATAAATAGAGTAGGGGATGAGGTAGTTGTTTGGGCTATTTACAGATGAGCTATGTACAGGTGCAGTGATCTGTGAGCTGCTCTGACAGCTGATGCTTAAAGCTAGTGAGGGAGATAAGTGTCTCCAGTTTCAGTGTTTTTTGTAGTTCGTTCCAGTCATTTGCAGCAGAGAACTGGAAAGAGAGGCGGCCAAACGAGGCATTGGCTTGGGGGTGACCAGTGAGATATACCTGCTGGAGCGCATGCTACGAGTGGGTGCTGCTATGGTGACCAGCAAACTGAGATAAGGCGGGGCTTTACCTAGCAGGGTCTTATAGATGACCTGGAGCCAGTGGGTTTGGCGACGAGCATGAAGCGAGGGCCAGCCAACGAGAGTGTACAGGTCGCAGTGGTGGGTAGTATATGGGGCTTTGGTGACAAAACGGATGGCACTGTGATAGACTGCATCCAATTTGTTGAGTAGAGTGTTGGAGGCTATTTTGTAAATGACATCGCCAAAGTCGAGGATCTGTAAGATGGTCAGTTTTACTAGGGTATGTTTGGCAGCATGAGTGAAGGATGCTTTGTTGAGAAATAGGAAGCCAATTCTAGATTTAATTTTGGACTGGAGATGTTTGATGTGAGTCTGGAAGGAGAGTTTACAGTCTAACCAGACACCTAGGTATTTGTAGTTGTCCACATATTCTAAGTCAGAACCGTCCAGAGTAGTGATGCTGGACGGGCGGGCAGGTGCGGGCAGCGATCGGTTGAAGAGCATGCATTAGTTTTACTTGTATTTAAGAGCAGTTGGAGGCCACGGAAGGAGAGTTGTATGGCATTGAAGCTCGTCTGGAGGGTTGTTAAAACACAGTGTCCAAAGAAGGGCCAGAAGTACACAGAATGGTGTCGTCTGCGTAGAGGTGGATCAGAGACTCACCAGCAGCAAGAGCGACATCATTGATGTATACAGAGAAGAGAGTCGGCCCAAGAATTGAACCCTGTGGCACCTCCATAGAGACTTCCAGAGGCCCGGACAACAGGCCCTCCGATTTGACACACTGAACTCTATCGGAGAAGTAGTTGGTGAACCAGGCGAGGCAATCATTTGAGAAACCAAGGCTGTTGAGTCTGCCGATAAGGATGTGGTGATTGACAGAGTCGAAAGCCTTAGCCAGGTCGATGAAAACGGCTGCACAGTAATGTCTCTTATCGATGGCGGTTATGATGTCGTTTAGGACCTTGAGCGTGGCTGAGGTGCACCCGTGACCAGCTCTGAAACCAGATTGCATAGCGGAGAAGGTAAGGTGGGATTCGAAATGGTCGGTAATCTGTTTGTTAACTTGGCTTTCGAAGACCTTAGAAAGGCAGGGTAGGATAGATATAGGTCTGTAGCAGTTTGGGTCAAGAGTGTCCCCCCTTTTGAAGGGGGGGGGGGTGACTGCAGCTGCTTTTCAATCTTTGGGAATCTCAGACGACACGAAAAAGAGGTTGAACAGGCTAGTAATAGGGGTTGCAACAATTTCGGCAGATAATTTTAGAAAGAGAGGGTCCAGATTGTCTAGCCCGGCTGATTTGTAGGGGTCCAGATTTTGCAACTCTTTCAGAACATCAGCTAACTGGATTTGGGAGAAGGAGAAATGGGGGAGGCTCTGGCTAGTTGCTGTGGGGGGTGCAGGGCTGTTGACCGGGGTAGGGGTAGCCAGGTGGAAAGCATGGCCAGCCGTAGAATTATTACAAGTCAGCCATATCAGCTATGTTTTTTAAAAGGCAGTAAATGAGGCTGAATTAACTGTTTCGCTGCCGGATAAGGCTCCGCTGATAGCCAGGTGTAGCAGGGGAAAGGTGTTGGGACTACTGTTGGGACAGCTTTATGTAGGCCCTAACAGTTTGTGGGAACCGTTTGTCACCGTTATAGTGCAATTAATGTATTGTTTAGTGTTGTGCTGTGTAGTGGCTTTTCTGGCATGCACCCCACATTTTGTTTTTTTCCCCCACCAAGATTTACTCTAGGATGCATGTACATACTCCACCACAAGGGGGCAAAATGTATCCACACATACTTTGATGTAACTAGGCCATAGGGCCGACTCTACTGTAAGGTATCAACCAAAGTAAGGTAGTAAGTAATGTTATTTGTGCCCGTGTGACATTTGGATAAGGAAAGCTGAAATAAGGGGCCCCGGGAATAGGCATTACTAAGTCAGTAGCTTAAGGAATTTGATTTGCCAGAATTTTCCACTGCTCTGCTTATACGGCGATGGGAAAAGTCTCAGCTGCTGGCCATGGCACACAGAAACAGTGAGATTGAACAAAATATTATGTGATTCCCATCCATTTGCTGTTTTCCATGGAATACATTTGTATTTTCCTACGTCTCTTGTTTCAGTTCTGTATTCGCTACACCATTATTTTAATGTTATTTATATTATGTCTAAAGGGATATGGAAAATTTAAGAACCCAGTCAGGACATGGACACAGTGCCCTTTTGTTTGTGATCTATTTGCATACTTTCATGATATCTCATATGATAACATGAGCCAGGTCTCTGTTAGCCCAGAGCTAAGTGTGTAATATATATGTACAGTGCATTTGAGAAGTTTTCAGACCCCTTTATCCACATTTTGTTACATTACAGCCTTATTCTAAAACTGATTAAATAGTCCCCCCCCCTCATCAATCTACACACAATACCCCGTAATGACAAAGCAAAAAAAAAAAAATCGACATTTTTGCAAGTGTAAAAAAAATAATAACTGAAATATCACATTTACATAAGTCTTCTTGGGTATGACGCTACAAGCTTGGCACACCTGTATTTGGGAAGTTTCTCCCATTCTTCTCAGCAGATCCTCTCAAGCTCTATCAGGTTGGATGGGGAGCGTCGCTGCACAGCTATTTTCAGGTCTCTCCAGAGATGTTCAATCAGGTTCAAGTCCGGGCTCTGGCTGGGCCACTCAAGGACATTCAGAGACTTGTCCTAAAGCCACTCCAGCGTTGTCTTGGCTGTGTGCTTAGGGTCATTGTCCTGTTGGAAGGTGAACCTTCACCCCAGTCTGAGGTCCTGAGTGCTCTGGAACAGGTTTTCATCAAGGATCTCTCTTTATTTTGCTCCGTTCATCTTTCTCTCGATCCTGACTAGTCTCCCAGTCCCTGCTACTGAAAAACATCCCCACAGCATGATGCTGCCACCACCATGCTTCACCGTAGGGATGGTACCAGGTTTCCTACAGATGTGACGCGTGGAATTCAGGTTAAAGAGTTCGATCTTGGTTTCATCAGACCAGAGAATCTTGTTTCTCATGGTCTGAGAGTCCTTTAGGTGCCTTTTGGCAAACTCCAAGTGGGCTGTCATGTGCCTTTTACTGAGGAGTGGCTTCTGTCTGGCCACTTTACCATAAAGGCCTGATTGGTGGAGTGCTGCAGAGATGATTGTCCTTCTGGAATGTTCTCCCATCTCCACAGAGGAACTCTGGAGCTCTGTCAGAGTGACCATCTGGTTCTTGGTCACCTCCCTGACCAAAGACCTTCTCACCCGATTTTTCAGTTTGGCCAGGGGGCAAGCTCTGGGAAGAGTCTTGGTGGTTCCAAACTTCTTCCATTTAAGAATGATGGAGGCCACTGTGTTCTTGGGGACCTTCAATGCTGCAGAAATGTTTTGGTACCCTTTCCCAGATCTATGCCTCGACACAATCCTGTCTCAGAGCTCTATGGACAATTCCTTTGACCTCATGGCTTGGCTTTTGCTCTGACATGCACTGTCAACTGTGGGACCTTATATAGACAGGTGTGTGCCTTTCCAAATCATGTCCAATAAATTGAATTTACCACAGGTGGACTCCAATCAAGTTGTAGAAACATCTCAAGGATGATCAATAGCAACAGGATGCACCAGAGCTCATTTTCTAGTCTCATAGCAGATGGTCTGAATACTTATGTAAAACATGTTTATAAGTTTAACTTTGTCATTATGTGGTATTGTGAGTAGATTGATGAGGGATTGTTTTTTATTTTGATCCATTTTAGAATAAGACTGTAATGTAACAAAATGTGGAAAAAGTAATTGGGCCTGAATTCTTTCCAAATGCACTGTATGTTTACATGCTTTATCATCAGGAAACCTACACCCTCTTCCACTCAAAAAAGAGACCAACAGAAATATTTGCCTTTTCTTGAACTGGAAGTAAGATCACAATATCTTTTTTGCCTCTGGCATTCCCTTTGGTCAGGTTATGTGAGATTGTGTTTTTATGCAATCACAGCTCCCTCTGTATGTAAGGTCTAACCTTTCAGCTGACTCATTCTTATGGTTGGAATGAATCTGTTTGGTCTCCATTGCAGGTAAGATATTCCAACCTAAGATATGGATTGACAAGGGATTTGATGTGAATGTTGTTATCATGTCTGATTTGTTGTGTATCTGCCAATACGGCTCTGCAGAACAGATACACTCTTCATCTCCAGGGGTCCAGAGAGGCACCATACAAAAGGTCTTAGTGATTTTTATTTTGGGGAGTCTGACCACATGCTGCCTAACAGACGTAGGGCCCCTCTCTTTATGAACAGCTGCAGGCATTATTTGGAGAGGGATGCATTTCTGTTCCTGTTCCATGTCTTGTCCAAGTGCCCTCTGCTTTGGGACCACAACGCCAGCTGTTCTGCAATATAGTATCTTATCCTGGGTTGTCAGTGGGATCCATACAGCTGATGTCTTCTGTAGGGACCTGTGGCCTGATGATGTCCTCTGAGGGGCCCTGTAGACTGGGGTTTAATGTAGGGGCCTCCTGTATTCGGACGGTTTCAGTATGATCCGGTTGTAGACTGTTGTTTTTATTAGGGTTCTGCATAGTTAACTCTTTTGAGGTGGTCAGCATTCTGATGATGTCTGTTGTGTCTTGTAGGCTGTTGTTTTTTTACTCTAGGCCTGTGGTAAACAGATAATGATTAGACTGTAAATGGATGACAAATGTTTAATTTGGCCTCACTAAGTTAACATGTACTGCGAAACTTCTCACCATATGTGTTCCTCTGCTATAATTTGATCAGTGGTTATCGTATTTCTATGCAAGATACCATGGGAGATATGACACATTCTCATGAATTCCTGCTGAGGGCCTATGGGCAAACTTGTTCATGTGGTGTTCCCTGCATGTCTCTATCAAAAGCTTTTTTGTCTCCCCACCCACTCAGTGACATCACTAATGAGATCTATTTCAGGGCTGTTATTTCTGTAAGGAGGGCAAAAGCACAGCTATGACGAGAAATATATTATCTGAGGAACAACCCATACTAACAATGCAGATGGTCAGATGCTTACGTATAATGTGTATGTATGAAATAACACCCATATAACATTCATAACTGAAACCATACCTCACATCCTCCTTATTCTCCAACTCTATCCCTATCTCCATCTCCTGCACTTCATCCTCATAGTACGATGACGAGGGCAGATACAGATGCAGTGTGAATGATGTTGAGAAAGGCCTTCTCCACACCACGTGTCCTGCTGCTGTCCAGGAGTGTTGTCATGTTTGGCATTGCAGGGCACTCTGGGACATTCTTACAAGAAATGTGTTTCAAAGTCAATCAGTCTGAATGTGAGGTATGTGGTTTTGGAGTGTCAACAGCTACTCTATGAAACTACAGCTGCAGATGTTTGATGAAATTCACTTCTGGCTGATGTCCCAAAAACAACATCTTGAAATTAGCATGGTCCGCGTATAAGAGATTGAGCATGACTATATCTGAAGCAGTGTTAAGACAGTGTGACCATTATTGATAGAAGATTTCGAAGGTCATTAACAAAAGCTGCAGCTCAAAAACCCACACCACCGCACAACTAACACACACACACAGACAACTTCATGTGAGTGTAATAAAATTGGTTGATTATTTGTTAGGGAAACCACAACTGAACCACAGCTGTTTTGACTGAAGTCAGAAAGGGAAAATGTTAGTTGTTTGGTTATGTTTATGGGGATTTGTGAGGCAGATGGAAGCCTGTGTGTCTAGCTCTAGTGTTGACTCTCAAGACAGCCCTCTGATCAAAGTGCATTTTGAGTGGTTAGCACTGAGGGTAAACAGCAGCCTCAGTCGCCCATTATGGCAGTGATGATTATACATTAGCTGCAGATGCTGCAGTCTGGGTCAGGTTAGCCACTTAAGCAGTTAATTGGGCTTTAGATAGTTCGATTTGTTACACGCAAAGAAGCTAGCGTGCCTTCCATGTTTGCTTTGTGGATTAAGGGACTGTGTAAGCAAGCGGAATAGAAACAGGAGATGAAAAATGAGGAGATATAGTTCTGAAGCTGATAACAATGTTTACATTGGTGGAGAGGTAAGAGGAGAGGAGGCATGGCAGGTCTATGCTAGAAAGAGTTGCACGTCCTGTAATTTATTGCCCTGATAGAAGAAGATCATATGATTTGCATGTCAGAAAAAAATTGACTGTTGGAATATATTCAATATTTTCCACTAAGGCGAGGGTGTTTACTAGTCCTGTACCTGACTTCAGCTCCATGGCCCGGACCTTTGCGCCCTCCTCCTCCCCCAGGTGTAGTAACAGGCTGTTCTCCAGTCTACCCAGAGAACTGCTATCTGGCATCCCTCTCCCTCCCGCTTCGCTGGCATTGTTCCTGGGAGACACCCTAGCTCTGCTGCTCCTGGGCCTCAGCGGCAGAGTTGCTCGTTAGCACTAGGCTGAGAGAACACAGGCAGAGGTAGAACAGGCTCTTACAATGAAACTAACGCCAACAGAGTTTTGATATTGCTTTAATGCACAAAACTAATTTCCACCCCACCCCTGTGTGAGTACTGAATCAGGAATGCAGTGTTCTAATTTTGTGGCTGTGGATGTGAAGGTATTGCTCGGAGGGATCCCCTCTGGAAACAGGATGTTGGTCTTTGTAACTAGGATGTTGGCCTTGGTAACCATGCAGAGTACACCCTATTTGTTGATAGAAACAGACTTCGGTCTCTGAAGTATATTAAACTTTTCTCTTTGGCTCATTTCATAAAAAATCCTTATTAAAATCAAATGCATACAGTTAGAGTGCAGCTGGCTGTGACTCATGGTACAGTAGATGCAGCACAATTCTTAAACCTGAATCGCCAAGGACACAACATCTGCAAAAGAAGATGAAACTTAATTTCTGGAGCATTACACACACATGCCTGCAAACACATAGGAAATGCAGATGTTTGAGTATAGTGATGTTTGAACATGTCTGTCAGAACACTATCAATACATACACAGACTGAACACTAACACTGTGTATCTATGGAGATGGTGCTAGGGATGGGGGAAAGGTGTGACACCAATCAGGCGCCCGAGGACTGGAGATGCCCACCCCTGCCTTATGCCATAGTTTATACATCTCAATTGTCATTAGAAACCACATTTGTTTAAGCCATATCAGCTATGTTTTTTTTTAAAGGCAGTAAAGGCAGACGCTGAGTGAACTGTTTCACTGCCAGACAAGGCTCCGCTGATAGCCAGGTGTAGCAGTGGTAAGATGTTGGGACTGCTGTTGGGACTGCTGTTGGGACTCTGCTGTTGGGACTCTGCTGTTGGGACTCTGCTGTTGGGACTCTGCTGTTGGGACTCTGCTGTTGGGACTGCTGTTGGGACTCTGCTGTTGGGACTCTGCTGTTGGGACTCTGCTGTTGGGACTCTGCTGTTGGGACTCTGCTGTTGGGACAGCTTTATGTAGGCCCTAACAATATGTGGGCACCGTTTGTCAACGTTATAGTGCAATTAATATATTGTTTAGTGTTGTGTTGTGTATTGGCTTTGCTAGCATGCATCCCAATTGTATTTTATTTTTTGCCCCACCAAGATTTACATGCTAAAATCGCCACTGAGTAGGATTGTAGCGATATTATGTCAGATCTCACAAACAGTGTAAAGTATATATAAATACAGGAAAAGGAGGACCGAGGACGCCCCCATTCTCATCGATGTGCTGTAGTGGAGCAGGTTGAGAGCTTCAAGGTCCTTGGTGTCCACATCATAAACAAACTATAAATGGTCCAAACTCACCAAAACAGTTGTGAAGGCACGACAATGCCTATTCCCCCTCAGGAGACTGAAAAGATTTTGCATGGGTTCTCAGATCCTCAAAAAGTTATACAGCTGCACCATTGAGAGCATCCTGACTGGTTGCATCACCACCTAGTATGGCAACTGCTCGGCCTCCGACCGCAAGGCACTACAGAGGATAGTGTGTACGGCCTAGTACATCACTGGGGCCAAGCTTCCTGCCATCCAGGACCTCTATACCAGGCGGTGTCAGAGGAAGTCCCTAAAAATTGCCAAGACTCCTGCCACCTTAGTCATAGACTGTTCTCCCTGCTACTGCACGGCTAGTGATACCGGAGCACCAAGATTAGATTCCTAACAGCTTCTACCCCCCAAGCCATAAGACTCCTGAACATCTAATCAAATGGCTACCCGGACTATTTGCATTGCCCCCCCCCCCCCCCCCTCTCCACTTTACCTCTACCTACATGTACATTTTACCTCAATTACCTCGACTAACCGGTGCCCCCTGACATTGACTCTGTACCATTACCCCCTGTACATAGCCTCGCTTCTGTTATTTTATTGCTGCTCTTTAAATTTTTCTCATACTTTATTTTAGTAAATACATTCTTAACACTTATTTTTCTTAAAACTGCATTGTTGGTTAAGGGCTTGTATGTAAGCATTTCACTGTAAGGTCTACACCTGTTGTATTCGGCGCGTGTGACAAAAAAGTATTATTATTTAAATAGATATTGATTTTTAATCCAAGGGTATCCTGCAATTGGCACTTGTTGAATTATGCAACATAATGTGACAACAACAGTAACTAATGAGGCAGTCTAGACCGCACAGGTGCAAGTGGTTGGTGGTTGCAGCCATGTTCAACCCCTTTGTGTTAATTCATTCATATATGCAAATACACCCAGCATATTATGCAAATTAGGCACATATCATTTTCTTTATTTTAACACAAAATATTTTATTAAAATGCCTGATACAATGAGAACATGTATGTATGAGTGCATTCAAAATAGAAAAGTGAATATGTTTAGCTTTTTTGCTTTGCAAAGGTATTAAAAACATATATCAATGCAATATCATAATAGAAACAATCCAACACTTATATATCAAAGATTTACACATGTATATGCATATACATATAATCATACAACATGATCCTGTCACTGGAAGCAGTACTGTATACATTGTGGTCTACTATGTCTGCCTTTATTTTGTGTTTGTGAGAACGACAGTGGGCAGTAATCAGGCCTAATACCTGAAGGGTAAATGTTTGGCTAAGGTTTCAGTGATGATCATAACCAGTTGTGAGGTGAGTTTACAGAGCAGGCCCTGATTAGAGGATCACAGTGGATGGAACTGTCACTTTGATTACAGGCCTGGTGTCAATCTAACTAGATGGGAATATCTCAATGCAAGAGATACAGTTTAACCTGGGAACAATTCAGACCCAAATCCCAAGAACTGCTCTCTCGTAACCTAACTTCTATCTCAATACATTATAATCAATATACAAGGCTTGTCATTCTGGAATGGATTCAGTAATGATATTTTGTTTTAGTGCATTGGGAAAAAAGTGTGTCTGTAACACAGAGCCTTTCAGCATTTCCACCACAACAACGTTTTCCAAACCATTCTTGCCTGCTCTCCCAAGACCTTGAGGGAATGTTTCTGTGGTGTTCTGATTGTCAGCACATTTTCTAATGGGTTTCTCTGAGTCTTTGTCCACACCTAGGGATTTACAGGGCTGACGATTAAATCCACTTTACTGTTGCCAAGGGCACAATGAGCTAAGTTGCAGGTGGGATTTGTTTGTGGTTTGTTTGTGGTTTGTTTGTGGTTGGTGAGGTGTCAATATTGTCATAGTAACAAAAAATAAACATACTAACAAGTGTATATGATTCACAGACATCCTGGTTAATAGTCTATGAACAGTTTCTCAGTTGAGAGCAAAATAAGTCATTAATTCTCTGCGGAGCAAAAATATACCATTGCATGTATATGCATTAGTCTTCCAGCCTATGGTAATAACTCAGTAGTCCTCCAAGACATTGTTAAAGGTCATGCGTGTGAGTGAGAAGGAAGCTTAACATTATTGAGTGAATTTGTGGCTCCTCGGTGATGCTTTTATCACTGTGCCATATCTAATTTTAGGACTTTAAGGAGGACAGTTGGAGAAAGAATTCATATATCTGGACTTCATCTGTCTCCACTTTCCACCTAGTGAACAGCATGTTGGACTGATTCCAGGAAAGGAGGCCTCATGTGGTAGACCTCCTGTTGTCTGGTTTCACTTACACACCTGTCGCCATCTATGTCTTTGACGTTGGCCAGGTGAAACTGCTGCTGAACAGAAGCAGCTAGAACCTGCAGTACAGTCCCGACAACACTGTCTTTCTACTGACGGCTACAGTGCAATAGCCCGAGGCAATGATGTGTTCTCCAACTGTGAAATGAGGTGGCAGGTAGCCTAGCGGTTAAGGTTGCTGGTTCAAATTCCCAAGACGACTAGGTGAAAAATCTGTCGATGTGCCATTGAGCAAGGCACTTAACCCAAGTTTCTCTGGATAAGAGCTTCTGGTACATGACTAAAATTGTAAATATAAATCATATCACCCCATACAGGTAGTAATGTGAGAGAGGAAACCATTGTCACCTTATAGTAAAAAGTGTTTCTCAGTGTTATGCCATATGGAAAACTAATGTATTATAATATACTGCATATACATATATGCGGGGGAATTAAAAATATGTTGTTTTTATATATGCAATATTGCAGCAGGAGGTTTGAGACGCCCCCTTTTCCATATCCATGGTGTGTCCTGACCCCTGAATAGTTCTTGGCAGATGAGACCAGTGTCTCTTCAGTCTGTTATTTTGTTTGTGTATCCACCCATTGTAAAACTGACAGTGGATCCTAGTTTAAGCTCATATGGAGAAAATGTTAAAAACCTGTTTTGCTTAAGTTCCCAGTCCCAGTAAGTGTGCTATAGTTGTTTCTCCCCATGTATGATTGGAAGGCCTGTGAAAGTTCAGAGGTTAAAATTAGAAGATCATCTAAACTGGGTATTCCCCATGGACACTCAGACACTAGCCATGTTTGTTTGCGCTCTGTGTCCAAGACAAGCTAGCTCATCTCCAAAGGGACCAGTTACCAGTGACATTGGTATACTTTTCTACATTACTTTAAAAAATAAATCTTGGATGCAATGCCCTTTCATAAGCACCATTTTTCCAGACAGCGGGGCCCTATCAAAACTGGTAACTGGGTATGTTGGATGAGTCAAAATACACTTTCCTGTGCAGGGGAGAAAATATGTTGGAAGTTATAACCAACTGTGTTTCTTTTTGGGTCCCATAAAGCTTGTTTACCTGACATGAACCTAAACTTGGGCTCTAGACATATCCCAGAACCCAGTTATATATTTGATTGCTTAGGACACTAAACGTTTTAAACCATTGATTCTTTAATAGTTTTCTCTATTTTTCATACTTGGGCTTACTGTTCTGTTCTTTATTCGAGCAACAATGTCAGTAAAGAAACAGAAGTCACTGAATCCCAATAAATCCCCAATTACCTCATCTCAGTCTTTGGCCTCCGTGTCCCAGTTCTTCCCTAGTTACCCATTCGAGTCACCCAGTCCCCGGTCCCCAAACCCATGGCCATGCTATAATAAGAGATGTCTGAATGTGGAAATGAACCGTTGGACATAGGAGTAGTGTGCTCATGTCCCCGACACTGCCTGTCCTTGTCTGTAGGCCCATTAACTCCACAACATTTAGAAAGAGGTCTTGCCCCCCTCACTAGTCCCACTATGGGGGTTTCCTGGCCTTACCCATGATGTCATCCTGATAGCTTAGGGCCTCTGGGTTGGGCCTTTTTATACTGTCAATGGTTGGGGCCTCACTGTAGGGGGTACAGTGATGAGCTGCACATTATCTTTACTGGGCCAGAACTGTAATACATCTGATCCATCTCTCCATCTGTACTGATGAGGTGTTTCATTTCACTTAGAGCCAACCTTAACTGCTTCAGTTGGGAGAGACCTGTACTGTCGTTCACATCAGTTTACTATTACACCCAAAGAAACTGAAGTCTCTCTGGGTTAGAAGAATGTATCAACAGCATACAGCCCATGGGATCCTAGAAGGCCAGGCGGTGATGAGAGAGAGTTAAAGCATGGTTCATGTGGAACAGGCTGAGCACATGTGAGATGAGGGGCACATGCTCTGGATGGGGGAGGAGAGGGAGGAGGTGTTGAGGGAAGGTTGTGTGGGAATGTGAGGAGCTGTTCAAGCATTGTGGTATCTGTTCTCATCATCCAGGACTGATCCAGGACTTACCGCTCCACTGAGAGATGATGGGAGAAGATTTTATCAGCAGGTGGGCATTTCAGCACATCATGGTCTGTGTACATTCCCAATAAAGAGAGCTATAACATGCTTAGTGTGTGGTAATTGCAGTTCAGGATGTCATCCAGATATATTTAGGTGAAAACTTTATTTCCAGGCAATGTTTTTATTATTTTTACATGATATCCAGTTGGTAGTCACAGTCTTATCCCATTGCTGCAACTCCTGTACAGATTCGGGACAGGTGAAGGTCGAGAGCAATGTGTCCTCCGAAACACGACCCTGCCAAGCCGCACTGCTTCTTGACACACTGCTCGCTTAAGCCGGAATCCAGCCTCACCAATGTGTCGGAGGAAACACTGTACAACTGGTGACAGAATCAGTGTGCATGCGCCCGACCCGCCACAGGAGTCGCTAGAGCGTGATGGGACAAGGACATCCAGGCCGGCCAAACCCTCCTCTAACCCGGACGACGCTGGGCCAATTGTGCGCCGCCTCATGGGTCTCCCAGTCGCGGCCGGCTGTGACACAGCTCGGTATCGAATCTGTAGTGACGCCTCAAGCACTGCGATGCAGCTTCCAGGAATTGTGTACAGATCCTTGCGACATGGGGCCGTGCATTATCATTCTGAAACATGATGTAACGGTTCTCGTCCTCTTCGTCTGAGGAATAGCAAGGATCGGACCAATACGCAACGTGGTAAGTGTCCATTTTAATTTATTAAAACTGAACACTAAAAAATACAAAATAACAAAGTGAATAATACCAAAACCGAAACAGTCCTGAAATGTGAAAACAAACACTACAACAAGAAACAATCACCCACAACACACCATGAAAAACAGACTACCTAAATATGGCTCCCAATCAGAGACAACGACTGACACCTGCCTCTGATTGAGAACCATACTAGGCCAAACACATAGAAATCTAACAACAGAACAAAACATAGAAAAACAACATAGAATGCCCACCCCAACTCACGCCCTGACCAAACTAAAATAAAGACATAAAAAAGGAACTAAGGTCAGAACGTGACACATGAGGTGATGGCGGCGGATGAATGGCACGACAATGGGCTTCAGGATCTCATCACAGTATCTCTGTGCATTTCAATTGTCATCGATAAAATGCAATTGTGTTTGTTTTCTGTAGCTTATCGTTGTCCACAGCTTATGCCTGCCCATACTATAACTCCACTGCCACCATGGTGCACTCTGTTCACAACATTGACATCAGTAAACCGCTCGCCCACACAACGTTATGAGGCCGTTTGGACGTACTGCCAAATTCTCTAAAACGATGTTGGAGGTGGCTTATGATAAATTCTCTGGAAACAGCTCTCGTGGACATGCCTGCAGTGAGCATGCCAATTGCACGCTCCCTAAAAACTTGAGACATCTGTGGCATTGTGTTCTGTGACAAAACTGCACATTTTAGAGTGGCCTTTTATTGTCCCCAGCACAAGGTGCACCTGTCTAATGATCATTCTGTTTAATCAGCTTCTTGGTATGCCACACCTGTCAGGTGGATGGATTATCTTGGCAAAGGAGAAATGCTCACTAACAGGGATGTAAACAAATTTGTGAACAAAACATTTGAGATAAATAAGGTTTTTGTGTGTATGAAACATTTCTGGGATATTTGTTTCAGCTCATGAAACAGAGGACCAACACTTTACATGTTGCGTTTATGTTTTTGTTCAGTGTATATTATAATATCACTAAATAAATGTGACAATTTCTACACTAGATTAAATACAATAACACACACACACACACACACACACACACACACACACACACACACACACACACACACACACACACACACACACACACACACACACACACACACACACACACACACACACACACACACACACACACACACACAGAGAGAGACACAGAGACAGACACACACCCACACATTCAGACAGGACAGACATTTCTAGGCGATGTATTGAAATTATTTCCTGATGCACTTAAGATATGTATAAGTACTGTCGTGTGTGGCCTGAGAAAATAACCTTTAATTCTGTTGAAAATCCCATGTCCAAAACTAGATTTTTTTTAGCCTTGTTTATTTCACATATTAAGGTCACTTATAATGGGATGGGAGACAAGAGGCCATGTTGTTTGACTGGAGTCCGGAGGCTAGTGGTGATGACCCCAGTGGAATTTGTTTTGGGCGGTGAGAAGATCTTAGTTAAACCTCAACAGAATCCAATATAAACAAATAAACGCTCCTCTACTGAACCATGAAATGTGTCAACAAAACAAATGTGACAGTTTCTACACAGATTTGAATGCACTAAAACATAAACACACACATTCAGTACAGAGACATAAACACACACACCATACATGGAATCCAACATAAAGAAATCTATACAGAACAGGAATATAAACGAAACATGCAACAATTTCTCAGATTTTACTGAGTTACGGTTCATGTATGGAAATCAGTCAATTGAAACCATTTAGTTAGGCCTTAATTAATCTATGGATTTCACATGACTGGGAATACAGATATCCATCTGTTGGTCACAGATACCTTCAAAAAAAGGTAAGGGCTTGGATCAGAAAACCAGTCACTATCTGGTGTGACCATTTGCCTCATGCAGAGCGATACATATCCTTTGCATAGAGTTGATCAAGCTGTTGACTGTGGCCTGTGGAATGTTGTCCCACTCCTCTTCAATGGCTGTGCGAAGTTACTGGATATTGGCGGGAATTTGAACATGCTGTCGAACATGTCGATCCAGAGCATCCCAAACAAACTCAAGGGTTTACATGTCTGGTGAGTATGCAGACCATGCAAGAACTGGGACATTTTCAGCTTTCAGGAATTGTGTACAGATCCTTGTGACATGGGGCCGTGCAATATCATGCTGAACCATGAGGTGACGACGGCGGATGAATGGCACGACAATGAGCTTTAGGATCTCATCACAGTATCTCTGTGTATTTCAATTGCCATCGATAAAATGTAACTGTGTTTGTTTTCTGTAGCTTATCGTTGTCTGTAGCGTATGCCTGCCCATACCATAACTCCACTGCCACTATGGTGCACTCTGTTCACAACATTGACATCAGTAAACCGCTCGCCCACACAACGTTGTGAGGCCGTTTGGACGTACTGCCAAATTCTCTAAAACGACGTTGGAGGTGGCTTATGGTAAATTGTCTGGAAACAGCTCTCGTGGACATGCCTGCAGTCAGCATGCCAATTGCACGCTCCCTAAAAACTTGAGACATCTGTGGCATTGTGTTGTGTGACAAAACTGCACATTTTAGAGTGGCCTTTTATTGTCCCCAGCACAAGGTGCACATGTCTAATGATCATTCTGTTTAATCAGCTTCTTAATATGCCACACCTGTCAGGTGGATGGATTATCTTGGCAAAGGAGAAATGCTTACTAACAGGGATGTAAACAAATTTGTGAAAAAAACATTTGAGATAAATAAGGTTTTTGTGTGTATGAAACATTTCTGGGATATTTGTTTCAGCTCATGAAACAGAGGACCAACACTTTACATGTTGCGTTTATGTTTTTGTTCAGTGTATATTACAATATCACTAAATAAATGTGACAATTTCTACGCTAGATTAAATACAATAACACACACACACACACACACACACACACACACACACACACACACACACACACACACACACACACACACACACACACACACACACACACACACACACACACACACACACACACACACACACAGAGACAGACACACACCCACACATTCAGACAGGACAGACATTTCTAGGCGATGTATTGAAATTATTTCCTGATGCACTTAAGATATGTATAAGTACTGTTGTGTGTGGCCTGAGAAAATAACCTTTAATTCTGTTGAAAATCCCATGTCCAAAACTAGATTTTTTTTAGCCTTGTTTATTTCACATATTAAGGTCACTTATAATGGGATGGGAGACAAGAGGCCATGTTGTTTGACTGGAGTCCGGAGGCTAGTGGCGATGACCCCAGTGGAATTTGTTTTGGGCGGTGAGAAGATCTTAGTTAAACCTCAACAGAATCCAATATAAACAAATAAACGCTCCTCTACTGAACCATGAAATGTGTCAACAAAACAAATGTGACAGTTTCTACACAGATTTGAATGCACTAAAACATAAACACACACATTCAGTACAGAGACATAAACACACACACCATACATGGAATCCAACATAAAGAAATCTATACAGAACAGGAATATGAACGCAACATGCAACAATTTCAAAGATTTTACTTGAGTTACCGTTCATGTAAGGAAATCAGTCAATTGAAATAAATTCATTAGGCCCTAATCTATGGATTTCACATGACTGGGAATACAGATATGCATCTCTTGGTCACAGATACAGTACCTGGTGTGAGCACCACTTGACTCATGCAGCACGACACATCTCCTTCACATAGAGTTGATCAGGCTGTTGATTATGGCCTGTGGAATGTTGTTCCACTCCTCTTCAATGGCTGTGTGAAGTTGCTGGATATTGGCAGGAACTTGGACACGCTGTTGTACACGTCGATCCATAGGATCCCAAACATGTTTAATTGGAGTATGCAGGCCATGGAAGAACTGGGACATTTTCAGCTTCCAGGAATTGTGTACAGAACCTTGCGATATGGGGCCGTGCATTATCATGCTGAAATGTGATGGCTGGATGAATGGCACGACACTGGGCCTCAGGATCTTGTTACAGTATCTCTGTGTACATTCAAATTGCCATTGACAAAATGCAGTTGTCTTCGTTGTCCGTAGCTTATGCCTACCCATACCATAACCCTACCTCCACCATGGGGCACTCTGTTCACAACGTTGACATCAGCAAAACGCTCGCCCACACGATGCCATCGCTGTCTGTCATCTGCCCAGTACAGTTGATGCCGGGATTCATCCGTGAAGAGCACACATCTCCAGCATGCCAGTGACCATTGAAGGTGAGCATTTGCCCACTGAAGTTGGCTACAACGCTGAACTACAGTCAGGTCAAGACCCTGGTGAAGACGACAAGCATGCAGATGAGCTTCCCTGAGAAAGTTTGTGCAGAAGTTCTTTGGTTGTGCAAACTCAGTTTTATCAGCTGTCCGGGTGGCTGCTCTCAGATGATCCCGCAGGTGAAGAAGCCGGATGTGGAGGACCTGGGTTTGCGTGGTTACACGTGGTCTGCGGTTGTGAGGCCGGTTAGACGCACTGCCAAAATCTCTAAACGCCACTGGAGGTGGCTTATGGTAGAGAAATTAACATTAAATTATCTGGCAACAGTTCTGGTGGACGTTCCTTCAGTCAGCATGCCAATTACTCCCTCAACTTGAGACATCTGTGGCATTGTGTTGTGTAACAAAACTGCACATTTTAGAGTGCCCTTTTATTGTCCCCTGCACAAGGTGCACCTACAGTATGTAAAGATCATGCTGTTTAATCAGCTTCTTGATATGCCACACCTGTCAGGTGGATGGATTATCTTGGCAAAGGAGAAATGCTCACTAACAGGGATGTAAAAAAATATGTGCACAGAATTTGAGAGAAATAAGCTTTTTGTGTGTATGGACATTTTTGGGGATCTTTTATTTCAGCTCATGAAGGGACCAATACTTTACATGTTGCGTTTATATTTTGGTTCAGTATAGTTATCTCTGTGTCCACTTCTGAACGTACAGTATTTCAGCTACATACAGCTATTTTAACACTGAGGCCTCACAGACAAACAAACACCACAGCTTGTATCATTACACTGGTGGTGCTTGTGCTTCTCCCACACAGATACTGACAATAATGGTAGACATTGTTGGTGAGTCAAAGTGACAATAAAAGGGATTGAACCGTTCTTGATGCAAAACTATATAGATGAATAATAGAGGAAATACAAATATCCATCTGTTGGTCACAGGTACCTTTTTAAAAAGGTCCCACTCGTCTTCAATGGCTGTGCGAAGTTACTGGATGTTGGCGGGAACTTGAACATGCTGTCGTACACGCCGCTCCTGTGCATCCCAAACATGCTCAATGGGTGACATGTCTAGTGAGTATGCAGGCCATGGAAGAACTGGGACATTTTCAGCTTCCAGGAATTGTGTACAGATCCTTGTGACATGGGGCCTCAACAGAATCCAATATAAACAAATAAATCCTCCTCTACTGAACCACAAAATGTGTCAAGAAAAAAAAAGTGTGACAGTTTCTGCACAGAACTGAATGCACTAAAACAAACACACACACACACACACACACATTCAGTACACAGACATGCACACACACACCATACATGGAATCCAACATAAATGCCTCTATATTACTACATAACTAAATGAATAAATGTGACAGTTTGTACTCTAGATTACATACAAACAAACACACACACACACACACAGTTAGTTTCCCTCTTTCACACCCGTGCTTGCCACGCCTCTGGTCTACCTCGAAGGGTGCCATTCACCAAATGTGTTACAATTCTGGGCATAATTAGAGCAGAGCTCTCACTGTTTCCCTGGCTGATTCCTCGAAAACATATTCAGAGTTAAATACAGTGCATTCAGAAAGTATTCAGACCCCTTCACTTTTTCCAAATCTTGTTACATTACAGCACAGGTGTCAAACTCATTCCACGGGGGGCCGAGTGTCTGCGGGTTTTCGCTCCTCCCTTGTACTTGATTGATGAATTAACATCACTAATTAGTTAGGAACTCCCCACACCTGGTTGTCTAGGGCTTTATTGAAAGGAAAAACCAAAAACCTGCAGACACTAGGCCCTCCGTGGAATGAGTTTGACACCCCTGCATTACAGCCTTACTCTAAAATGTATTAAATTGTCCCCCCTCCCTCATTTTATTTAACAAATGTTTATTTCACCTCTATTTAACTAGGTAGGCCAGTTGAGAACAAGTTCTCATTTACAACTGCGACATGGCCAAGATACAGCAAATCAGTGCGACACAAACAACACAGAGTTACACATGGAAAAAACAAACGTACAGTCAATAACACAATAGAAAAGTCTATATACAGTGTGTGCAAATTAAGTCAAATTAGGGAGGTAAGGCAATAAATAGGCCATAGTGGCGAAATAATTACAATTTAGCAATTAACCACTGGAGTGATAGATGTGCAGAAGATGAATGTGCAAGTAGAGATACTGGGGTGCAAAGGAGCAAAAAAAAGAATAACAATATGGGGATGAGGTAGTTGGGTGGGCTATTTACAGATGGGCTATGTACAGGTGCAATGATCTGTAAGCTGCTCTGACAGCTGATGCTTAAAGTTAGTGAGGGAGATATGAGTCTCCAGCTTCAGTGATTTTTGCAATTCATTCCAGTCATTGGCAGCAGAGAACTGGAAGGAGAGGCGGGGGCTTTGGGGGTGACCAGTGAAATATACCTGCTGGATCGCGTGCTACAGGTGGGTGCTGCTATGGTGACCAGTGAGCTGAGATAAGGTGGGGCTTTACCTAGCAAAGACTTATAGATGACCTGGAGGCAGTGGTTTTTGCAACGAATATGAAGCGAGGGTCAGCCAACGAGAGCATAGAGGTCGCAGTGGTGGGTAGTATATGGGGCTTTGGTGACAAAACGGATGGCACTGTGATAGAAGACTTCAAATTTGCTGAGTAGAGTGTTGGAGGCTATTTTGTAAATTACATCGCCGAAGTCAAGGATCGGTAGGATAGTCAGTTTTACAAGGGTATGTTTGGCAGCATGAGTGAAGGATGATTTGTTGCGAAATAGGAAGCCAATTCTAGATTTAATTTTGGATTGGAGATGTTTAATGTGAGTCTGGAAGGAGAGTTTACAGTCTAACCAGACACCTAGGTATTTGTAGTTGTCCACATATTCTAAGTCAGAACCGTCCAGAGTAGTGATGCTAGATGGGCGGGCAGGTGCGGGTAGCGATCGGTTGAAGAGCATACATTTAGTTTTACTTGCATTTATGAGCAGTTGGAGGCCACGGAAGGAGAGTTGTATGGCATTGAAGCTCGTCTGGAGGGTAGTTAACACAGTGTCCAAAGAAGGGCCAGTAGTATACAGAATGATTTCGTCTGCGTAGTGATGGATCAGAGAATCACCAGCAGCAAGAGCGACATCATTGATGTATACAGAGAAAAGAGTCGGCCCGAGAATTGACCCTGTGGCACCCCCATAGAGACTGCCAGAGGTCCGGACAACAGGCCCTCTGATTTGACACACTGAACTCTGTCTGAGAAGTAGTTGGTGAACCAGGCGAGGCAGTCATTTGAGAAACCAAGTCTGTTGAGTCTGCCGATAAGAATGCCTTGATTCGACAGAGTCGAAAGCCTTGGCAAGGTCGATGAGTACGGCTGCACAGTATTGTCTTTTATCAATGGCGGTTATGATATTGTTTAGGACCTTGAGCGTGGCTGAGGTGCACCCATGACCAGCTTGGAAACCAGATTGCATAGCGGAGAAGGTACGGTGGGATTCGAAATGGTCGGTGATCTGTTAACTTGGCTTTCGAAGACTTTGGAAAGGCAGGGTAAGATGGATATAGGTCTGTAACAGTTTGGGTCTAGAGTGTCTCCCCCTTTGAAGAGGGGGATGACCGCGGCAGCTTTCCAATCTTTGGGGATCTCAGACGATACGAAAGAGAGGTTGAACAGGCTAGTAATAGGGGTTGCAACAATTGCGGCGGATCATTTTAGAAAGAGAGGGTCTAGATTGTCTTGCCCAGCTGTTTGTAAGGGTCCAGATTTTGCAGCTCTTTCAGAACATCAGCTATCTGGATTTGGGTGAAGGAGAAATGGGGGAGGCTTGTGCAAGTTGCTGTGGGGGGTGCAGAGCTGTTGACCGGTGTAGGGGTAGCCAGGTGGAAAGCATGGCCAGCCGTAGAAAAATTCTTATTGAAATTCTCGATTATCGTAGATTTATCGGAGGTGACAGTGTTTCCTAGCAGCTGGGATTTCTGTTTGAAAAAGCTAGCCTTTGCTTTCCTAACTGCCTGTGTATATTTGTTCCTAACTTCCCTGAAAAGTTGCATATCGCGGGGGCTATTCGATGCTAATGCAGTACGCCACAAGATGTTTTTGTGCTGGTGAAGGGCAGTCAAGTCTTTTTTTTTAATGGGGCATGCTTATTTAAGATGGTTAGGAAAGCACTTTAAAGAATAACCAGTTATCCTCTACTGACGGAATGAGGTCAGTATCCTTCCAGGATACCTGGGACAGGTCGATTAGAAAGGCTTGCTCGCTGAAGTGTTTTAGGGAGCATTTGACAGTGATGAGGGGTGGCCATTTGACCGGGGACCCATTACGGATGCAGGTAATGAGGCAGTGATCGCTGAGATCCTGGTTGAAGACAGCAGAGGTGTATTTAGAGGGCAGGTTGGTCAGGATGATATCTATGAGGGTGCCCGTGTTTACGGATTTAGGGTTGTACCTGGTAGGTTCCATGATAATTTGTGTGAGATTGAGGGAATCTAGCGTAGATTGTAGGACGGCCGGGGTGTTACGTATATCCCAGTTTAGGTCGTCTAACAGTACAAACTCTGAAGATAAATGGTGGGCGATTAATTCACATATGGTGTCCAGGGCACAGCTGGGGGCTGAGGGGGGGTCTATAACAAGCGGCAACAGTGAGAGACTTATTTCTGGAATGGTGGATTTTTCAAAGTAGAAGCTCGAACTGTTTGTGCACAGACCTGGATAGCATGACAGAACTCTGCAGGCTGTCTCTGCAGTAGATTGCAACTCCACCCCCTTTGGCAGTACTATCTTGGCAGAACATTTTGTAGTTGGGGATGGAAATTTCAGAATTTTTGGTGGCCTTCCTTAGCCAGGATTCAGACACGGCTAGGACATCAGGGTCCGGAGGTGCTAAAGCAGTGGGGGGAAAAAACTTAGGGAGGAGGCTTCTGATGTTACATGCATGAAACCATTTATTTTATGGTTACAGAAGTCAACAAATGATAGCGCCTGGGGAATAGGAGTGGAACAGGGGGCTACACGGCCTGAGTTAACCTCTACATCACCAAAGGAACAGAGGAGGAGTAGAATAAGGGTACGGCTAAAGTCTATAAGAACTGGTTTTCTAGTGCGTTGGGGACAGAGAATAAAAGGAGCAGATTTCTGGGCATGGTAGAATAGATTCAAGGCATAATGTACAGACAAGGGTATGGTAGATTGTGAGTACGGTGGAGGTAAACCTATGCGTTGGGTGACGATGAGAGAGGTTTAGTCTCTGGAGGCATCAGTTAACCTAGGTGAGGTCTCCGCATGTGTGTGGGTTGGGACGAAAGGCATTTTGAGCGGGACTGAGGGCTCTACAGTGAAATGAAACAACATAAACTAGGCAAAGACAGCAGTAGACAAGGCATATTGACATTAGAGAGAGGCATAAAGCAATCACAGGTGTTGATCAGGAGAGCTAAGACAACAGCTGGTAAATGGCGATGAATGGGCAGAGCGGGTCAGTTAGGTCCATACAGGATCTGAGTTCGAGGCTGGGACCGGCAGGTAAACAAAATGAGGTACCATGTTATTGAAACAGTCCAGGGGGCATCAGCTGTTTAGCCTAGTGATCATAGGGTCAAAAGAGCAGCAATAGGTGAGTCAGGGTGCTGTTCGAAAGTCACTACTACGTTATGCGAGCAGGGGACACAGCATTCAGAAAAGCTCATCAATCTACACACAATAGCCCATAATGACAAAGCAAACATTTTTGCTAAATAAAATATATAATAATAAACTAAAATATCACGTTTACATAAGTATTCAGACCCTTTACTCAGCACTTTGTTGAAGCACCTTTGGCAGCAATTACAGCCTTGAGTCTTCTTGGGTATGATGCTACAAACTTGGCACACCTGTATTTGGGAGTTTCTCCCATTCTTCTCTGCAGATCCTCTCAAGCTCTGTCAGGTTGGATGGGGAGCGTCGCTGCACAGCTATTTTCAGGTCTCTCCAGAGATGTTCGATCGGTTCAAGTCCGGGCTCTGGCTGGGCAACTCAAGGACATTCAGAGACTTGTCCCAAAGCCACTCCTGCTTTGTCTTGGCTGTGTGCTTAGGGTCATTGTCCTGTTGAAGGTGAACCTTCGCCCCAGTCTGAGGTCCTGAGCGCTCTGGAGCAGGTTTCCATCAAGGATCTCTCTGTACTTTTCTCCGTTCATCTTTCCCTTGATCCTGACTAGTCTCCCAGTCCCTGCCCCTGAAAAACATCCCCACAGCATGATGCTGCCACCACCATGCTTCACTGTAGGGATGGTATTGGCCAGGTGATCAGTGGTGCCTGGTTTCCTCCAGATGTGACACTTGGCATTCAGGCTAAAGAGTTCAATCTTGGTTTCATCAGACCAAAGAATTTTGTTTCTCATGGTCTGAGAGTCCTTTATGTGCGTTTTGGCAAACTCCAAGCGATTTGTCATGTGCCTTTTACTGAGGAGTGACTTCCGTCTGGCCACTGTACCATAAAGGGTTGATTGGTGGAGTGCTGCAGAGATGGTTGTCCTTCTGGAAGGTTCTCCCACCTCCACAGAGGAACTCTGGAGCTCTGTCAGAGTGACCATCGGGTTCTTGGTCAATCTCCCGATTGTTCAGTTTGGCTGGTCGGCCAGCTCTAGGAAGAGTCTTGGTGGTTCCAAACTTCTTTCATTTAAGAATGATGGAGGCCACTGTGTTCTTGCGGGTCCTTCAATGCTGCAGAAATGTTTTGCTACCCTTCCCCAGAACTGCGCCTCGATACAATCCTGCCTCAGAGCTCCACAGACAATTCCTTTGACCTCATGGCTTGTTCTTTTTTGTTTTTTACACTGTCAACTGTGGGGCCTTATGTTGACAGGTGTGTGCCTTTCCAAATCATGTCCAATCAATTGAATTTACCACAGATGGACTCCAATCAAGTTATAGAAACATCTCAAGGATGATCAATGGAAACACGAAGCACTTGGGCTCTATTTCGAGTCTAATAGCAAAGGGTCTGAATACATGTAAATAAGGTATATATTTATTTTTGAACCTGTTTTCACTTTGTCATTATGGAGTATTGTGTTTAGATTGATGAGGATTTTTATTTATTTAATCAATTTTAGAATAAGGCTGTAACGTAACAAAATGTGGAAAAAATGAATGGGTCTGAATACTTTTTGAATGCACTGTATGTGTTTGAATAACAAATCGTACAATATTGTTCCCATTGAATGAATCATATTCCTCTCCTACCCTAAATATAGAGCAAGGGATTGTAGAATTAGGGGACTGACAGACAGGGCTAGAACAACAGTTGAGCGGTACAAGCACAGCCATAACAGGGCATACTGTAGTAGACCACCCTGGTAGTCAACTTGCCTGGCTACCCAGACTCCTTGCTCTGGCCAAATGCTACGCTATGCCCACGGATGTTAGTTTCTTCTCCGCAATGAGTCTGGACCTGAGTACCTCTTCGACCCTTCCCAGAATGCGAACACATTTGGGGCAGTCAGATTGGTCCACAAACCGATTGGTTGGGCCAGATGGGTAGGACCAGAGCTGTAACACACGTGGGTAAAGTGGTGGTTTTAAATGTGTCATTGGCTTTGGTACTATGATTGGTTAGGGACGATCCAATCGGCTGATTACTTTGTTTTGTACAACACCCCACATGCCCCTCGTCACCACAAACAATTACAATTATGTCAGTCTCAGACCTAACTGTGTAGTGAACGACAGAGCAGCGGAAGAATTTAGTATGAGTTGTCAGGCTAGTAGTCAACAGCCTACAGTAAACCCCCCCATATTAGATACCTTGGCTGCCCTGAGCGTCTCATTTCGGACTTAAGTCCTGTTCTATCTCCCTACTCCTGCAACCACACTGTCCTTTGCCATACACTTATCCCTTTGCTTATGTAAGAAAAAAATAAACAAACATACAAAAATAAAATCAGCTTTGAGCGTGCCACAAGTCAAAACTATGCAATATATATATGCTGCACATGTATGATACAATTCCACTTTTAAAGAGAAAAAAGGGAGAGAGGTGACAGGCAATACTCATCCTCCCCTCTAACCTCCTGTCCTCTATAAAGAAACGAGTCTATCAAAATACTCCCCCAAAAATGTCACTGTTGACTGCTGTGGCTGTGTCTGTGTTGTGTTTAGTGGGAGGGCCACAGGGGTGAGAAAGAGTTGGGGATGTTGACTGTGAAATAGACTCCCATTTAACCCTTTATGGAGGTCATCTGGTCCCTTCACAGATATTTGTTAACTCATTTTTTGGCTAATTAACCAGAGAGTTAGCGTTTTTACTAGAGTGCATTTCAAACATCCACACATATTCTAGCATGCGGCCACAACTGTAAACAATTATTAATTGCACTTGAATGTCTGGGATAATCTACTCATGGTCTCCTGACAGAAAGGTCAAGTAATCAAACATGGGGTAAATGTCCGCATCATGGAAAGGTTTCATGCATGATTATTTACATTACACATAAACATTGGCTCTCTCCCCCTCACCTTGACAGCCGCTCCCCAGGTCTGTACAGTATTTATTCCGATCATGATAGGTGTAGGACTGGAGAGAAAGATAGAACGAGAGAGTAAGAGGGATAGAGATAGAGAGAGAGATATGAAGAGAGAGAGAGAGACAGAGAAAGAAAGAAAAAAGAAAACAAAGAAAGAGAGGGATTTACACTGAACCTGAATCCACATGGACATAGAGAGAGCAGTGAACAGCAGCTGGTGTGCGTTAGAGTTCAGGTTAGTGACTGGCTGTACTGTTAGAGGGAGATGGTGCAGGGGGCTGTCTCCTCGGTAACACAACCCTAGGATAGTGGGAAAGAGGAAGGGGGTCTGGACCAATTGGTCATTTGGTCCTAATTATGCCTGGTGTCATTGAGAGAGAATGCAGATAAATTAGTCTCCCGTGTTGAACAGTGAAAAGTGTCTGGTGTCTCTCAGCCAGTGAACCTCCAGTGTCGAAATGAACAGTGACATGGGCTTGATTCCCAAAGCTCGTCTTTGGAAAGAACAGGTTTGACGTTTTCCCTACAAGCTTTCATTTTCATGATGAGAAAAAGTCCCCTCACTGATCAGTGAAAAGTATCTGGTGTCATGTGGTGATTGTGTGCTGGACACTGTTCTATTTTGTTCTCCCAGCTGTCCAGACTCTGGTTCGCTGGGACTTTTCCGTCAGTCAGTCTGTCAGTCTGTCTGGCTATCCCATCAAACTGTCCCACACATTCTCTCCAAGTGAGATCTCTCTCTCTCTCTTTCTCTCTCTCGCTCAGCCTCTGGCATACCAACCACTCCATTGTCCTGGAACATGTAGCCTATGGGTATCACTATCAACATCACCACTGGATACCGGCTTGCCCAAAATTACCAAATAAAATATACATTAGGTCTTACTGTGTATGGGGGAATAAAGCAATACATATAAGGTCTATCCCACTTGTCCTACCCCCAACATTGTGTAAATCCTTTGTAAGATACAAATGTAATGGTTAATATTTGTCTTATGATTTCTTGCCTGATAATTGCGACCATGCACCACAGTGAATTTATCTTGAGAGAGGTCCAGAACTGGTCTGTGTGGAGGAAGTTCTCTGAGATGTGGTAGTCCATCTAGAGCTTTATCAGTGGGATTCCATCTTCTACAGAGTGCTCTCTGTATTCACAGATCTTTCCATTTTCTTCCCAACACCGCTCTGACAATTCCTCAGAAAGAATGTTGGAATTATTCATACTTTTCATGCTCACTTGGTTCCTTCTCTGTTTTACAAGTGAAATGAAGAGCAGGTCTGCCAACATCTGGCCAGAGCAAGAATCCTGTAAATCCACTTTTGTATTTGACTTTTTATCATTGGGAGTGCTGGCCTGCACCACATACGCCCCGTCTCCCAGGACAACAGGATACAGATATTGGATTCTTTGGGTTGATATCCTTGGCGTGGCCACCCTTAAGGGTGAAATCACCATTACACCGGAAGTCTGCAGCTTCACTGTTCCAGTCCCACTTTTCCTTTACTGGAAGAGTTACTGCTCACTTTTATCCCCTGGTTCATGAGAGGAGCCATTTTTATTGTGCTCAGCATGAGATATAGTTAAAGGGATATTTAGTGTTTATGAACTCTTCAGTGGATATGAGACCTCACAACATGTCTGACCTTTTATCCTGGCCATTCTGGATGCCTGTCTTAGATCATCATTATGCAAGCCCCCTCAATGTGGGACCCCAAGAATGTATTTTTCTATCAAACGTTTACAAATGGGTTTTCTGTAAGAATGGGCGACATATGTGCCATGTGCGCTATCTGGACGATCAAACTGGCTGCAGATCATTGGATTATAAAGAGCATTTACTTTTGGAACTAGATATGATCGTTCTAAAAACAAGACAAAAACACTGTCAACGTTCATTTTATCTGTCAACGTATACTAATACATTACAAAGGCAAATTCAACATCCAGTCTAAATGTGTTATCTTGTTTCACAACACCATTGGTCACCTGTCCTGTGTCCTGCCTGTTCTCAGTGCTGCATTCTGCGGAGTGGTAATTTGACATCTGTGAGAGACTTCATATCACACAGTATTATATAATGAATATGCTGCATGCCTCCATGGAACACTAGGCATTAGTAGCATTAGAAAACATCCAGTCTCAACACAACCACTCATGAAACTGAATATCTACGGCCATAGTGTCATAATGTGTGCAAGCCAGAGGAGATTACATGGGAGTTTCCTCCTCTTCACCCATGTGAAATTGATTTAAGCAGCAGTTGGGCCCTATGCATCACATCTGGTGAGAAGAAGCTCACTGGCTTGTCTGTCTCCTATGGAGGAACTGGATTGTATTGAGTTACAACGTCGAACAGCATAATTGGAGTTCTATATACAGTAGAGAGAAGTAATATTTGTTAATTGCCACTCGACTACAGTATTTGTTATGTAATGGGGTCAACCACGGCTGCAGTATTTTAGCCCCACCTTTACTGATGCTCAGAGCTATGTACTTAGTTAAGTCCACAGGTCATGCTCATGGGAATGTGGATTATTGTTCCTATAGGGATTAGTTCTGAGGTGGAGCTGACACATGACTCTCCTCATATTGGTGTCTCCCTAATGGGAGCCAGGCTGGGGAGGAAGGGCTTGGTTTACCGCCTGGTTTATCGGCTGAAAGTGCTCCATTAAACGGTGTGTCTGACTGACTGCATCCACAAAATGAGCTAGATTAGAATGCAAATATTTTGACCTCCAGTGGTGCTGTCATGATGATATAAGACAGCAATGTAGAACTGGAGGAGGAAGTGGATGATTAGTGAAGGGGTGACAGGGATCATGACCAGTGGAAGCAACACATCTGTTTAGACAGAACACCTACCGTCTGCAGCCCCAGTACTGAGGCACCTTCAGAGAAAACATAATTCATCATCCCACAAACCTCTGATCTCCTGACAATGTTTCAACTGCTGGCCAGACCATCTCCAGAGCCCCTTGTTGTATTGTCTTATGTTATGAATAAGGTCTGTGTGAGTGGATTCCATAGAGAGGCTCTGGCAGTAGAAAGATGTGTCATAGCATTTAGCTTCAGATTAGCTGCGAACAACAGCTGCATGTAAATGGAAGAGGGGGATCTGAATGGTCACATTCTTCATTAGCTTAGATTCTGTTTGCTGTCGCCAAGCCAGCATTCCAGCCAAAAGGCCAGCGCAGCCATTGGCTTAGTGCTGAATGTCAGAGACCTCTGGGATTTTTGTGGACCCATCAGAAATGACTTTTGATCACAACTGGAAGAAGATGGAGGCTGAAATTCAATCCCTGCACTGTGTAGAACTAACATGGGCCCTGTGCACGTTCCAATTCATGCAATTACTTACACTGTTCAAACCATTAAGAAACATATTTTTATTTTGATGAAGATGTGCATTTCTTCAGTGAAAGAACAATATATTATGAACTGCACATTTTGCATTCCGCCCTGAAATGTGTATTCACAATACGCTGCATAACTCAAACAGCTTTTAAAGAATGACCTGCCCACCCATATCATAAATTCAATATTAATTTTGCTTAAAAAAGCCATCCATCAGTAAATGAAATGTCAATGTCAATAGATATACATCAATGATATGAGGAATTGCCATGACATTTTAAACTAACCCATCGATGTTCCACCACCTGCCTGCCTGCCTCCAGTCCGACAGCTGCTCTGTAGTGTTGATGACTTGCCTGGCACTACATGTTAAGGCAGGGAGCAGTCTGACTGATGGCATAGCTGAGTCAGGGCAAAGTAGCTAGCCTAGCCCTTTTGGTGGTATTCCAGTGTGCCAGGCCAGACCAGCTGTTGGGATACCGTGCTGGGCCCTGGGCTGATTGCATTAGAGGTGTGACTCTCTGAGCATTGCAGTACATTGTTCTTGGCCCAGCCCCAGCCCATTGGGTCAGTCTCTCTGCTCCGCTCCCCTACACCCAGCAGAGCACTGCGTTCCCCTTCCCTTCACATGCAGCTCACCCCTCTCAAACTGGGCCCAGATAAATATTAGGATATTTTGGGCTCCCTAGTGGCGCAGCAGTCTAAGGCACTGCATCTCAGTGTTAGAGGCATCACTACAGACCCTGGTTCAATTCCAGGCTGTATCACAACAGTTGTGGATAAGGGGATAAGCTATGCTTACAGTAGGGCGGCGCACAATTGGTCCAGGTTTGGCCCGGGGTAGGCCGTCATTGTAGATAAGAATTTGTTCTTAACCGACTTGCCTAGTTAAATAAAGATTAAATAAAAAATAAAAAAACGTATTTGTTATTTTGTTTCTCAAGACTAAGAAAAGAGGGTGTTGCTAATGTCAATGCAGTCTGGAAGTGATTTGTACAATTCTTTTTCTTTTTTTCTTGGGGATTTCTCTCAATCTTTCTGTTTTTCTGAGGGTTTCTCTCAGGGTTCCTCTGATGGGTGCTGTTGGAACATGATGATCAGTATGACTTCAGTGGAGTCAGTCAGTAGTACGGAGGGTCAGAGAAATACTGTAGGAGA
Source organism: Salvelinus namaycush (assembly GCF_016432855.1). Lineage (NCBI taxonomy): Eukaryota > Metazoa > Chordata > Actinopteri > Salmoniformes > Salmonidae > Salvelinus > Salvelinus namaycush. The sequence continues at coordinate 19,845,750 of NC_052307.1, read as the reverse complement.
TGATATCATTACACTGATGCGGTTTGATCTTGTTACAGTCAATACAGTGTACATTGTGTGTACAGTATCTGTTGTAGTGAAGTAGAACGTAGAAAACTGCAACTTTTGTAATGACAACTTTAGGATGACTGACAGCATCCAAATGTTAGTCTACTACACATACACTGAAAAACAACAATAATAATCAGGTAATGTGACAACTACAGATGATAACTACAGGAAGGTCCAAGTCTGGAGAGGCATATCAGCAATCACACCACCACATGTCTTGTGTGCCTGTTTGTTGACAGATGTATCCTCTGTCACCATAGTGACCAGATGGTGATGAAAGTGATGAAAATATATTTGAAACATTATTGTGTTTCAAATAGGGTCTTACTTTTTCCTTTCTTGGCCTACCTGCTATCTATGTTAAATATATTTTTTTTTTAAAAAGACCTGCTATCTATGTTTCTAAATGGCTCTATTGCTATTTTATTCAGATGTTGCTACAATGCTGTAATGTATAATCCATAAGGCAAAGAACACAGAGAGCAAAGTGGATAAGCTATGCTTAATCATCCATGAGCATAGTCGCTAGAGCAATGGAGCAAACAGAGCAGCTGCAATGTATGTTTTTGCACCTCCACTTTTTTACCAGAAAATTATCATGATCCATTGGGTAATTTGTCATTTTCAATTATTAGTAATGTTTTGAGCTAGTCTATATTAAAATAGATATGTCCATTTTATATATGATATAATAACTAACAGATTGAATTTTGCACCCACTCCCCCTGTCGCCTCAAGATTAATTGTTTTGACCACTTGTCTGCCACTGTTTTGGTTCATTGCAGTTACCGGAAATCTATTTAGCACGTTGGGGCTGATAAAACAACGGAGCCCCATTAGTTTTCAATGAAGGGAAGCGAAGTGGGCGGGAACTTTTGGGCGATGCGACCCCTTGACTTTTTTCACATTTTGTTACGCTACAGCTTTATTCTAAAATTGATTAAATACATGTTTTTCCTCATCAATCTACACACAATAGCCCATAATGACAAGGAAAAACAGTTTTTTAGAAATTGTTGCTAATTTATAAAACAAAGTATTCAGAACCTTTACTCAGTACTTTGTTGAAGCACCTTGGGCAACAATTACAGCACTGAGTCTTCTTGGGTATGACGTTACAAATTTGGCACACCTGTATTTGGGGAGTTTCTCTCATTCTCCTCTGCAGATCCTCTCAAGCTCTGTCAGGTTGGATGGGGAGCATTGCTGCACAGCTATTTTCAGGTCTCTCCAGAGATGTTTGATCGGGTTCAAGTCCAGGCTCTGGCTGGGCCACTCAAGGACATTCAGAGACTTGTCCCGAAGCCACTCCTGTGTTATATTGGCTGTGTGCTTAGGGTCGTTGTCCTGTTGGAAGGTGAACCTTCAGCCCAGTCTCAGGTCCTGAGCGCTCTGGAGCAGGTTTTCATCAAGGATCTCTCTATACTTTGCTCTGCTTGTCTTTCCCTCGATCCTGACTAGTCTCAAAATCCCTGCCGCTGAAAACATCCCCACAGCATGTTGCTGCCACCACCACGCTTCACTGTAGGGATGCTGCCACGTTCCAGACGTGACACTTGGCATTCAGGCTAAAGAGTTCAGTCTTGGTTGCATCAGACCAGAGAATCTTGTTTCTCATGGTCTGAGAGTCTAAACCGGAGCTACATTTTTCTTTCTACTGCAGATTCAGGGACACAATTTATGGAGAAATACACTACATGACACCTGCTCGTCGAACATCTCATTCCAAAATCATGGGCATTAATATGGATTTGGTCCCCGCTTTCCTGCCATAACCGCCTTCACTCTTCTGGGAAGACTTTCCACTAGATGTTAGAACATTGCTGCTGGGACTTGCTTCCATTCTTTTACAACACCATTCGTGAGGTCTGGCACTGATGTTGGGGGATTAGGCCTGGCTCACAGTCGGCGTTCCAATTTATCCCGAAGGTGTTCGATGGGGTTGCGGTCAGGGCTCTGTGCAGGCCAGTCAAGTTCTTCCACACCGAACTCGACAAACCATTTCTGTATGGACCTCGCTTTGTGCACAGGGGCATTGTCATGCTGAAACAGGAAAGGGCCTTTCCCAAACTCTTGTCAAAAACTTTGAAGCACAGAATTGCCTAGAATGTCATATGCGGTAGCATTAAGATTTCCCTTCACTGGAACTAAGGGGCCTAGCCCGAACCATGAAAAACAGCCCCAGACCATTATTCCTCCTCCACCAAATTTTACAGTTGACACTACGCATTCAGGCGGATAGTATTCTCTTGGCATCCGCCAAACACAGATTCGTTCAGATGGTGAAGCGTGATTCATCACTCCAGAGAACGCGTTTCCACTGAGTCCAATGGCGTCCATCACTCCAGCCGACGCTTGGCATTGTGCATGCTGATCTTAGGCATGTGTGTAGTTGCTCGGCCATGGAAACCCATTTCATGAAGCTCCCGACGAACAGTTCTTGTGCTGACGTGGTTTCCAGAGGCAGTTTGGAACTTGGTAGTGAGTGTTGCAACCGAGGACAGACGATGTTTACGCGCTACGCTCTTCAGCACTTGCCGTTCCCGTTCTATGAGCTTGTGTGGCCTAACACTTTGCGGCTTAGCTGTTGTTGCTCCTAGAAGTTTCCACTTCACAATAACAGCACTTACAGTTGACAGGGGAAGCTCTATCAGGGCAGAAATCTGATGACCTGACTTGTTGGAAAGGTGGCATGCTATGACGGTGCCACGTTGAAAGTCACTGAGCTCTTCAGTAAGGCCATTCTGCTGCCAAAGTTTGTCTATGGAGATTGCATGGCTGTGTGCTCGATTTTATACACCTGTCAGCAACGGGTGTGGCTGAAATAGCCTAATCCACTAATTTGAAGGTGTGTCCACATACATTTGTATATATAGTGTATATAACTGCCAAAAATCCCATTTGTTAATGATAAATTAATAAAACATTTGCAATATTATTTTTTCTGTGAACATAATCAATGATCAAATTTAAATGCAAAACTGTAGTTTGCATTTTCAAGTTGACAGTTCTTGTTCCATTCCCTACCAGATAACGCCGCCATATTGAGTAAGAAAATTGTTAAAAGATAAATCAAAGTTCACATGTGTAATTGTACTATATTATTGTGATTGCATTATTAGTGACAAAAATATGAAAACAATGTGCAATTTAACAATGCTTTTTCTAAACCTACCAGATACATAATTCAAATCCTTATTGGGTAAAACAATATTATTGCACCCATTTTCGATTTAATTTCCTCAATGTCATGTGTTATCCTGGCCACATTCTTAACAGTTTGGCCTGTCAATCGTTCACTGTGGGTGGGATTGTCAGGGGAGGAGCAGGATATTTGTGAGAGTCACAAAGTTGGTAGAGTTTCAGACCTGTCAATCAATCACTATAGGTGGAATTTTCAGGAAAGGGGCAGGATGTTTGTAAATCACAAGGTTTCATACCTGCCATTTAATTATAGGGGATGGGATTAGTAATCTAGTCATTAAAACACTTTTTCAGTATAATTTATTGTGGTAAAACCTACGAATAATAGGTGTGTTCTGTTCATAAATATGGATTCCCCCTATTAAGAAACAGTGGATTCCCCCTATTAAGAAACAGTGGATTCCCCCTATTAAGAAACAGTGGATTCCCCCTATTAAGAAACAGAGAAGAATTTCAGGAAACAAATCTGGGGGAGTTAATTAGCACAGGTGTGCCTATGTCTTCCGTAAACAAGCGCTGTAACATGGAAAGATGGCTGTGTGGGAACCCTAACCTTCTAAAGGTGTGTAGTAATTTCACCTTAAGTTTTTTAATTTTTTATTATTTCTCGCTGATATGAAAGATAAGGTCCTTATGTTTCCAAAACTGTACTGCAAGCGATGCGTGTTAAAAATCCCCCCGGACGGAAGATACCTTTGGGAATGGACTCTAGAGTTAGCATCTATAAACAGGGCAATTATAAACCAGCACTGGCTAATGTTTGGAATGCATAGTCAATAAAATCATTACGCACATACATTTTGCTCCATAACCCTTTTAAGGATATGTTGACTTACAGTACTACAGTGCCACAAACACCTACTCAAAACCTCACATTTTTCAGCCAGGCATTTTCTTTGCAATTCTCCAACGCAAACACGTCATCTATGAACCTCTGATCAAACACCTAAGCATTGATAATCTAATCCCAACGATTTCTTACCACAACTGCAGTGCTTAGCAACAATCACATACCAGCCTGAGTAGGAGTCTCTGTGCCTGAGTCTGATACTCTGCTACAATATGTGTAGCCGATGTCCAAACACAGCCACTCCTCCTTGATAATCTCCAAAGAGTCAATTGTGTCTGATACAAAGGCTTCCCTTAGTCCTCACTTCAGATCACTAGGCTAGACTGCAGGAAAGCCCCCTTCTATAACGAGCATGGGACATAATTGAATGTGTGCCAACTCCCACGAACAAGCAAAGGGGAAAGCACTTAATACCTTTAATTGGGTAATTATTGAGTATGAGACCCCTTGGCCATGTCTTGCACATTAGAGTTTATAAAGCCTACAGGTTTGACAACAAGACAGCTAATCACAAGTGCCATTCACCTTCCTGATTATGAAAGGCTTTGCCCTGCGCTCATAGTTAGTTCACTGTCCTATTTCTGCTCGCCACATCCTGCTCAATCAACTCATTTTCAAGTGACTGACTGGCTGGCTGCAGGAAATAGCCTACAGGATATTCATTAAAGTCATTCTGAGGCTGCACATATTGCTCTAGCCTAGCATAAGCTTTCATGAACTCAGTTTCCTCAACATGTTTCATTTAGTCAGTACTGGCGGAATGTGTTAGCAATACGCTATCAATAGGAATTCAAACGCAGAAATAATGGCTGTGGTAAACACAGGCTTATGAGATCTTATACGTTTTGTTCCATGAGATAATCTTCATAAGCTAGCGTCACTTTTTGTGAATTTTGAAGCATTTATGTAATCAAAAAAAGCACATGAAGCACATAAAGGCTTCATAATTCATAAAGGTCATGGTTCATCTGAATTGTCACTGTTCTTCATTACAAAACTGTGGCCATCAGGGCCAGTTCCAGGCATAAGCTTAGGGACCCTGGCCGGTAGGGAATAAGAGTAGTAGAATACACAAGGTGCAATTTAGAACATTTGGTGGTGCATCAGAAGTTTTTCTCTTGACTGATATTATCTCATAGTACAAAACGTACACTAAATGGCCAAAATTATGCTGTCCTCGGTTGCAGCACTCACTACCGAGTTCCAAACTGCCTCTGGAAGCCACGTCAGCACAAGAACTGTTCGTCGGGAGCTTCATGAAATGGGTTTCCATGGTCGAGCAGCCGCACACAAGCCTAAGATCACCATGCGCAATGCCAAGCGTCGGTGCCCAACCTCACTAACGATCTTGTGGCTGAATGGAAGCAAGTACCCGCCGCAATGTTCCAACAGCCTTCCCAGAAAAGTGGAGGCTGTTATAGCAGCAAAGGGGGGACCAATTCCATATTAATGCCCATGATTTTGAAATGAGATATTTGACGAGCAGATGTCCACATACTTGTGGTCATGTATTGTATAAGATCTCCTTAACCTCAGACCTTATTTTCACAATTTATCCCAAAACCCTATTATTTTCCAGTTAATTTGTCCCCATAGGAATAGCTGAACAAACCAGAGGTACCTAATTTTCATTTTTTAGGACTACAAGTTGGTGAGCTCTATTGGATGAGCTCAGCCTCAGATTCAATTGTCAATCGTTGCTTCACTCTCTCAACTGATGTTTTTGAACGACATATGAATTGTTCTTGTCAACCTCACTTAAAGTTTATATGCCAGAAAAGTCTCTGGCCCGTCAATCATCATATAATTTCTCTTCTCATGTTTCAGAGCTCAGTGATCCTGGGGTTTTCTTGGCTGGAGATGTGCTTTTCCTTTATGTCCACAGTGAGGCTAATATACTGACAGGTCTCAGTGTAGTCGTTTGGAGCAGGGTGTGGAGCTGGAGATGTGGGTAAAACATGCAAAGGTCTCTACAGCAGTTGTGTATGACATCATAGTTGGAAAAGGCCTTGTAGAGGGTCTTGGAGGACAAGCTTGCTCAACATTAATCCAATCCATATAGCTACACATCCGCTGCTTTTATCAACAGATCTCCAGTTCTGTGACACTAAGGATACAGTGATCTGCATATTTGAGCCTAATTTAACACGGTCAAATTGGAGTGAGATCGTGAACAGGAGTGAGATCGTGAACAGGAGTGAGATCGTGAACAGGGTCATCATCGGAGCAGGAGGCCCTGTACAGTAGATGTGAACAGGATCACTTTGAGTAACAGGAGAACCTTTGTGTTAGACAAGGGAACCTTAGCACCCTGGTTCATCTGAATTGTCACTGTTCTTCATTACAAAACTGTGGCCATCAGGGCCAGTTCCAGGCATAAGCTTAGGGACCCTGGCCGGTAGGGAATAAGAGTAGTAGAATACACAAGGTGCAATTTAGAACATTTGGTGGTGCATCAGAAGTTTTTCTCTTGTTATGTTAGTCACTGATAGTCACTCAATTAGCCATGTCAGCTGCAATTTTTAGATTGGTAGTTAGCCTAGCCAGCTATCTAAACATGTAGTAATCTTGGCAGAATACCGACCGGGCACGCAGGGCATGTGCCCAGGCGTCCTGACCTCCAGGGGGCCCCCATTAATTTTGTTAGTCATTCTCACTCAGATATCATACTAAAATGGCATGTCATTACAAAATGTGTAGAATTGCAGGAAATGTGCTTTAAAACGGCAAAAATATCTTTCCACCCCATGGCAAAATTGGTAGAATTGCAGGAAATGTGATATTAATTGCAAGGCTTTCTCTCTGCCCCATGGCAAAATGCGTATAATTGCAGAAAACGTGCTTTAAAGGTCCAATGCAGCCATTTTTATTTCAATAGCAAATCATTTCTGGGTAACAATTAAGTACCTTCCGGTGATTATTTCAATTAAAATGGTCAAAAATAAACAAAAATAGCTTCTTAGCAAATAGCAATTTCTCAAGCAAGAATTTAACTAGGACTGTCTGGGAATGGTCTGAGTGGGGAGGAGAAAACTGAAAATTAGCTGTTATTGGCAGAGAGGTTTGGAACTCTCTTTCTTATTGGTCTATTAACTAATTTACCACATGGTGATGTCACCATGGAAGGCCAAAACTCCATCCCACCGAAACAGGCGTTTTGTCAGTCATTTCAAACAGCTCTTACACTAAAAAGGCAATTTCATCATGTTCACAATTTCAAAGTATTATTCCAACCTCGTAGTGTGGAAATATATATAACACAGAAACATTATGCTTTTGACTGCACTGGGGCCCATTGCAAAATGTGGGTCCTAGTGAATGAAATTTAAAACAAAATACATTTTCTCCACAGTCAAGAGAGGGGCCACTAAAATATTTTGCCGTGAGGTTGGGCCCCATAAAAGGCTAGAGCTGGCCCTGGTGGCCATCATTGTCCCATGTTGCATGACAACAACATGTTAGCATCTCACTGTACCGGTGGAGTTCATTGGCAATCAGACAATAACAAACACATAAAACAGCATTCATTACACTCAAATTCATGCATGCAATGGAAGTATTGGCTGTATTAGATGATGAAAACTCCAACATTATGTGCAAAGCTGTACTTTAAAAAGCATTGTTGAGGGGGTGGTGGTTGTGTTCCCAAATGAGGACCACATGAGAGGACCACACCCATTATACATTCATCTTATGCTACATTTCCACTCCTCCCTCCAGCATTGCCTGGCTTGGAGCTTAGAGCTAAACAGTTTCACATCCCGAGCCAGCCATTCATCCTGCCCTGCCCTTGTTACCATGACCCCAGGACAGGCCGGCTCGTTTAGTGCACTCCCAATCAAGCAGTGCTGAGTGACCTTTGTACTGGAACAAAACACAAGTCAGGGAGAGAGTTAAGCACACACAAAAAACTCAAGAGGAATCATTGAGTAATTCTGCATCCTGTCAACACATAACACTGGGCATGGAAGTCCTGCTTCCACTGGTTCTGTCTGTGCACATGGATTTGGACTTCCCACAGCAGATATTTAAAACTGGAATTGTTTATTTCATCATAGCATAGAGACAAGCACAACGGGTTGTGTGTGGTATAATATTTCCACTTAAAATCCTTTCTGTCAGAAATTGTGTATCAAACACCACAACATTACAAATTAATACATTGCAGTGCTGTAATTAGCCGTGCACATTTCTGTGTACACTTATTAACAAAACTATCAAAATAGATTCAGAATAAGTATGCAATGAAAGTGTTTTTCCCCCCAAAATAAATCAAATATGATAATAAAATGCTCAAAAGATATTTAGACAAAGCTTTACTTGAATTAGCGGTCTTCATAACTCTCCATAACGGCAGTACATGCACATCATACAGATATAATCAATTTTTACTAACCGTGAAGCTGAAACTGTCATAGAGGTTCATGGATTATATTTCCTTTAAGACAATACTGTACATCTGTATGCATTTACACAATTGACCTCCATGACAGTTAATTTCCTAAAGGGTAGTGGTTTATAAATAGGCCAAAATGATTATAACATGTCGTGAACGTGTAAATGTTACGAGCAGCAACAATTGTAACTCATCATTAAAACAAAAATGAACATATTACTTTATACAAAATGTATGTAAAGCAACAACAATGTAAATATAAAGCATACATTTCTGGTAAATTACAAGCGAGTACAAAATCTTAAATTTAGAAACTCATGTATATTGTGTTTGTCAGGTCATATATTTTCAAAGTATCCCTCATCCTCACTAAAATAAACAATTTCAACAGTTAACACTACAGTACCCAACATCATGTATACATGTTAAAAAACAAAAGCATCAATAGGCCTGAAATGACAATGACAGATGATCAAAGTGCTAGGTGATAGGATGGAGCTTGATGGGCCATAAAAATCAAATGGGAGGAATAAATGAGCAATTTGTGATTTCCAATAACATACCAACACAGTGTCCACATTGACGAGGAGCATTGTTGTGTATGGGACGCATGGTATGCTGTCAAGTGTCTTGGTTAGCATGCATTGAAAGAGGAATGTTGGCTGCTGAATCCAATATGGGTGCTGCTAGACTGTCCATTACTGACCATCTCTCTTATCTCTATGGGGGATGGCAATCCTGTCATGGTGCTGATGATACTTTACCAGAGCATAAAACGCCTGTGCTCATTGGTCAACAAAGTGTATGTTATATGTAAGTTGGTGTCCATTGTCCCAGGAATACAGGACCTTCTCCTTGGGGTTGTAGTCTATCTGGGTAGTGTAGGCGTACTCGTTGGTGAAGGGCAGACGAGGGATAGCCTCTGAGTTGGTGTGGGTGTCGTAGGCATAGTTCACCTCCCCTTCCTTCTGGTTATAGACGTCCACAGCGTACAGCACCCCACAGATGATGAAGCAGTTCCCGTAGGAGTTCCTCTTCAGGCCTGTCCTCCAGGTGGTCTCCTTCTTCATGGACAGATCCCCAGGGTCCAGCTTACTGATGACAATCACCTCCTGCTGGGAGTAGTCATAGTCCATGGAAGGGTAGATCACCCACAGCCCACTCTCGTCCACGGCAAAGTCAATGTCAGAGTGACCTCTCCACTTCCAGGGGGTAGTGTCCTCATAAACCACATCATGCAGGAGGGTCCAGGCGGCCACGTAGCGCATCCTCAGGTCGTACTTGATGATGTTCTTGGTGAAAGCTCGGTTGTAGTAGAACGCTCCGTTGTACACCACGTGGCCCGTGCCGATCCAGTTGTAAGGCAGTTTGAAGAGGTTGCTCCAGCGACCTAACAGGACCATATACAGGGATGTTTACTGAGAAACTAACTGCATATCATGTTACCCCCCATACAGTATGCTAACATCATGCCATCTTATATATACACATGTACAGTCAATTCATTGTGGGCGCCACTGAGGTGTTTAATAGTTATACCATAAACGTATATATAATGGTTTCACATGAGAGACTGGTTAGTTTCTGTTTGACTGTACCACTCCCACTGTCCACACAGATGTCCTGTTATTAGTGTCATGATCATATCTGGTCACATCGCTCTGTAACAGTTCCACCTCAGGAAGTGTGATTTAGATAATGAATGAAGCTGCAGTGAAGGACAAAAACAACCCGTTAGCGCAGAACCACCCCCTACCCCAGCCCATGCCTCTCTAATCCCTCTCAGCTCTGGCCAGTTCAAAGGGGAGGCACATGTCAGCCTAGGCAGGGATCACAGCCACTCACAGAGATACCTAGTCATCCGAACACTGCTGTGAACTCACCACCCTACTGGATACCAGAACAAAATCTCTTCACGCTTTGTAAGATGTGAGTTAAAAAAAGCTTCTGTCCAAACACCTCTAAATCAACCAGGCTAGTCCAGTGGGATAGATAATTTTACCCAGTCAGTTAAGAGGAGTAATCCTATTTCTCTCGCCAAGTACTAGTGCGAGGAGGGGGGGGGGGGGGGGGGGGGGGGGGGGGACTTTGTGTGTGAAATGAAAAGCACAGTATTACAACTAAACCTGCATGTTTGAGTCTCAAGCTACTGTAGTGTATACTCACTACATTTCATGGGTCACTTTCTACTCACTACATTTCATGGGTCACTTTCTACTCACTACATTTCATGGGTCACTTTCTACTCACTACATTTCATGGGTCACTTTCTACTCACTACATTTCATGGGTCACTTTCTACTCACTACATTTCATGGGTCACTTTCTACTCACTACATTTCATGGGTCACTTTCTACTCACTACATTTCATTGGTCACTTTCTACTCACTACATTTCATGGGTCACTTTCTACTCACTACATTTCATGGCTCACTTTCTACTCACTACATTTCATTGGTCACTACAGATCATTAGAGACTATAATACTGTTACACTGATCCTTCCATAGATGTACAGTTCAAACCCCATGCTCCATAGGAACTGAAAATAATAGAAAATAATTAACAATTATAATGATATAACACTATTCAATTTCTATGCCATGCCCACCTTGTTTGAAGTTGTCCAGGTTTCGGAACTCCACCAGGTTGTTGCCGTAATAATAGTTGGTGACGTAGATCTTTGAGTCCTTGGCCAGGGGATCCTTCATCCAGGCTCCTTCGTTCCGCCCATAGCTGTGCTGCTTCTCTGGGAGCTCAATAGAGGCCAGAGTCCCCTCACAGTCCAGTATTTTACCTGCCAAGTACAGTACAATACAGTCAACACAGAAACTACCAGAAAACTGGATAAAGAATGGCCTGCATGAGTTTTCAATCATCCAATTTCACAGTCACACATATTCTGGCAGCTAAACATTACATGTTTATCCGTTACTGAATTGGACAGAGTCATAGCACTGACTGTCTCTATTGCTGTCAATGAGCACACTTAGTTGTTATATGGTGTAGTATAATGTACACTACACTAGGTAATTGTGTAGGTTAGGCTACCTGCTCTGTGCAGGATTGGCCGGCTGTTGTTGTCAGAGTTGTCTAGGAACAGCATGATGGTGGGGGCTGGTCTGTCTAGCCTTTCAACTCTTGCTACAATGGTGGTGGTGGTAGTGGATGGCATTGTAGTACTGGCTGTTGTTGCTGCCGTTGTTGTCGTGCTCGTGGTAGTGGTGGTGGTTGTGGTAGTGGTAGCAGTTTCTTTGGTAGTTGTTGGCTCAGCTGTGGTTCCCTCAATGGTTTCCAGGACAATTTCAGCACCTCCGTCCTCAGAGTGTGTCTCTTTGACGTGGTGGACGGTGTGAGTCTTGGCAGCGTTGTCTGAGGATAAAGACAAGTATTGGAAAGTAGGCCATGGGATTTAGTTAGACTCAAATTCAAAGTCTGGAGGGTCCTTGTCTTCACTAGTTTTCATTAGAATTAGCTGGCTTAATTAATCAAAAAGGCCCTGTATGAGCTGCTTTTGAGACCTCTGCCAGAGAGACAGACACTGTACAGTACCATAGATTTCCAGGGGCCACATCAAAGGGGAATGCATTAGTTATATAGCACACAGAGTATGCCAGCTTTCTCTCACTGTCTCTGTCCCCTCCTCTGTCACCAAGTCTGTCCCGCTGTCTCTGCCTCTCTGTTTGGATTCAGAATTCCACAGCCCTCACATGGCATTTTCTTATCCCTGGCCATGGAGAGAGAATAGCAGAACAGAGGACAGTGTCAGGAGGACTGGGCCAGCCTGAGGCTGATCCCCTCTGTTACTCATACTCTCACTTCCTTAGCTGCCAGACAGATGCGTGAGATAAAACGTCTCTGCCTGCTACATAAGCAGCACATCTGCACCACACGCACACTCTGAACCTCAGGGTGCTAGCCGTGCACACTACTTGACCACATGTATCTACTGAAGGCCTAACAAGATAGGGAGTCAGGGACAGCTTAGGAGTCAGTCAGGCAGCATAGATAGGAGAATGTGCTGTAGGTCTCTAAAGTATGTTGTGAAAGAGAAGCAGTGTTGCTTGATACTTCAAAAGCCACATCGTCCTTTATCTAAAAGATGCAAGACTTCTGGTTTGAATAAAGGCAAACTACTCTTTGTGAGAGATTATGGAAATGAAGCTGAATCGATTCACTGGGTTGACAAGTGTGGCTGCACTCACCAAAGTATGGCTAAACAGCTTGGCATGGCAGAACACATGACCTGACAACATATGTGCATTTGCGCCCTGAGCAAACCTAGCATACCTACAGTATCTATTCAATAAGGATTGTAAGGAGTCAGGAAATGTTTTGTCAGCTTTCACCGCCACAGTGATGAGGGCCCACAACACATTGTGTGCGAGGAGTGAAGCTGAGGCATGTCATGGATGTGGCAATGTTCCATTGAAACGACATTCCATTAGCTCTATGTATTATTTAATGCTCGCTGAATGCACGCATGCAATTCGATCCTCTGATGGCCCAAGCCCTGCTTGGTTGGAAATAACAGCAGGATAAATCTTGTACTGTGGATCTGGTGATGTACACGGTGAAGGATTCACTGTTTTACTGTTTCCAAGATGCCAAGAGTAGTACTAAGATTTACACTGTTTAATCATACGTGTGTAAGAACAACATATTTAATTCAAATTTGAATGGCTTGCTCTACACAAAAAAAGAAAATATGCAATGGAGACGTACAACATCCGTTTCGGTTGGGAATCTGAAATACAGTCTGGTGTAATGCTGATCCAGCATAATGTAATGTAGATCAGATCCAAGACTACAATTTAGTTATTTGAATTGGTTTAGTTTAGAACAATCACAATAAGGTCTGAGAACATTAGAACAGCACATAGATGATCTCATACAGGCTGGCTGAGTGCTGCTAACTCAGCTGAAGTCACAGCCCAATGTTGACTTTAGGGGTGAGTGGGCTCCATACACATGCTCATACTGGGCTGTTTTGGTCGCATACACATATTTAGCAGATGTTATTGCGGGTGTAGGGAAATGCTTGTGCAAAGTTTCTTAGGAGCAATGAACTGGGCGACCATGTCTATCGGCGCCATCTTGTATCGGCCCTTGTTCTCTCACCTTTACCACCTGTGCCGTGCTCGTCCCCATCCACCTTGGCTGCTTTGTAGTAGGTGATGCCCCTCACTACCCCCGGCTGGTGCCCTGCCACCTTGGCCTTGGCTGTGGGGTCAGGCTTGACAGGTTTCCCAGGCTTGGTGCTCTCTTTCTTAGGTTTTACGACCTTTTCCTTGGGCGGCTTGGGAGGGGGCTTGGATGAAGGGGGCTTTTTGTTAGGGTTTTTTACGGTGTCCTTGGTTTTCTCATCATTGGTGTCCTGTAAACATTGACATTCAATTCAAGCCTGTGATTTATGGTGTGTCAGCGGGCATGTGAACGTTGATTTGTGTGTTTGATGTGTAATTTGTGAGCAAGCTTTTGTGTGGTGGGTGTGTGTGTGTTTGAGAGACACACTTACCTGAGCTTTGGTCTCTGTTTGGTCTTTCTGCAGTAGCTGCAGGCCCAGACTGGAGATCTGCTTCTTGATACTCATCATGATGTTGGAGTAGTTCTCATACCTCTTAAACTGGTTAGTTAGAGTGATCATGCTGTCCCTTACGAACTCATTGTCCCGAGTCAGGTTGGTCTTGATTGTCTGGGGAAACAGACGTGTTCTAAGAATCCGGCCAGTCCATTGTACCAACCAAATGCAAATAACTTTGTTAACGAAAACAGACCCCTTTTGTAAAAACATTACAAACACAAAACCTGGGAGAACCAGTCACACAAATCTCTCTCTCTGCCCTCTAGTTCATCTTCTCCTGTTTGACTAGTGAATAGCTGTGGGGGTTAAAGAAATCTCTGTGGATACTGTAACCATGCCGTTTAGGGGGGGAATTACTGGTATCTAATCACAAACCATTTCATCAGCTCTCTGTCTGCATAAGGACCATATACAGCTAGAACGGCAAGAACCCAAATATACTCACATACAGTATATAGGAAGGCATGCAAACCTAGTATTCCCTGGTTTTTGTTTTATGTCCTTGTTATTGTGTTACTTGTTGTACTCTACGAGGACGTTTTTTTTGTTTGTCCTTACCTCCTCTAGTGTGTTCATCTGGGAGACCACCTTATTGATGTAGGAGTGAACCTTCATGAGGTCCAGACTGTACAGCGTCCCCTCCAGTAGGTCCACCATGGAATGCAGCTGTACACCCACACACAGCACAGAGGAGAGTATTAGCACGAAACATAATAAAGAAGCGGGAAAATATGTTGACAGGTTTTACATTTTACATTTAATTGAGTATGTGAATTCAATAACACCTAAAACCACCCACGTGTCACACCCTGACCATATTTTGCTTTGTATGTTTTATGTTTTGGTTGGTCAGGGTGTGATCTGTGTGGGCATTCTATGTTGTATGTCTGGTTTGTCTATTTCTGTGTTTGGCCTGATATGGTTCTCAATCAGAGGCAGGTGTTTTGCGTTGTCTCTGATTGGGAACCATATTTAGATAGCCTGTTTTGTATTGTGGGTTGTGGGTTATTGTCTATGTCTATACGTTGGTTGCTTGTGTCTGCACTTTTGTTATATATAGTCACGTATGTTTAGTTGTTTTTGTCATCAAGTATGTATTCATCAAACCACGCTGCGCTTTGGTCCGATCCTTACTCCTCCTCAGACGAGGAGGATTACGACGTTCGTGACACCACGCCTATTTTAATTGAAAAGTATTGACTTAACAATACTGCCAACTACAAATCCACTGTTTCAGCAATTTGCCTTTCATATTGCATTAAAAGCCCTCCCCAAAAGTTATTTTGAGCCTTTCCTTTGTAATGCAATTCAATGTATTCCCTATAAGACATGGCTATGTCTAAACCCAGTCAGATCACACATCTGGTTCTGGTTCTCCTCCTCATGTGGCGCATAGCATGCCTCATCTCCTCTCCTCTCACTCCCAGTGAAAAATGTATGTGTGATTCAGATACGTACATCCTGAGAGGTGCTGAGATGTTATCAACCGATAGAGAACCCAGTGAGCTTGTGGAAATCTGTCTGTGCAACAACCTGGGATACTTTAAAGCTTTAATTTGAACAATTATAAGGATATCCTGTTCCTGCTTCTCCCATGGTTATGTACAGTATATCTTCAGGACCAAACCACACACATGCAATCAGGGTCTCTGTCACGGTCTTTACAAAGTCAATTAAGTGATTTTACTACCAACATTTACAGTTCTAATGTTATTTTACCACTAAGTTGGGTCTGTTACTACTGGAACTCACCTTGAGCAGTTCAGGGGCCTGTTTCTTCAGCTTCTCCATCTTCCACTCGTTCTCACAGGGATTGAGGGAGGAGGGGGGGGCAGTGCAGGAACACTTGCAGTCCGATCCAGAGCTGACAGTCTCCACCGTGTAAAAGTCCTCCACGCGCACACTGCCACTCCGCAGACGCTGGCATGCATCCTTGCTCAGCGGCCTCATGATGCACTTACAGCGACAGTCTGAGCCCTCCGACGTCATCCGCACCGGCTCCGTCTCCCCGAAGATCTGACAGGAGACAGAGTTGAAGAGAGTGGATGAAATGGACTGATTTGAAATGTTGTATAGCACTGATTGAAAAAAAGCATTCTTGACGTGTAATGAGCTGGACATGGTTCCTGTCCCTCAGCTACAGGAGGCAATCACAGCCTGGGATGATGTCACAGCGTGGGGTAGAATGTAAAAGGGCTAGTCTGGAGCCTGATCAGTTATCACAAATCCTGACAGACATTCTGAGAAAGCAACTCATAGTGATAAATGGTCAGGGTTGAACTTTATATCAATTCACCCCGT
Source organism: Salvelinus namaycush (assembly GCF_016432855.1). Classification (NCBI taxonomy): domain Eukaryota; kingdom Metazoa; phylum Chordata; class Actinopteri; order Salmoniformes; family Salmonidae; genus Salvelinus; species Salvelinus namaycush. Next base: position 19,829,364 of record NC_052307.1, on the reverse strand, counting down.
GAACATTATGATTCATTAAAATATACGCTGAGCTTGGGTTTCTTCTCACAGCAGTCTATGGAGAGCTGTTCCAATGTTCTGAATGACTCCCTCCCTGGTGGACATTCTATGAATAAAACATACATTTTCTTAGGAGGGAAACAAAAGCATGGGAATGAAAGTGATCTTGGGACATTAACCACATGCTTCCTCTTCTTTGAACACTAGCCGTCGTGAAGCACATGAAAGGCATTGAGACCAACGCAATGCCATTAATATCAACTCTTATCCCCAGCTGTGTCGGACGCTAGCACTCCCCACGCATGGTGTAAAATGAGATAACTCTGGCCGACCATTGTGCAAGCTCTTTCTACTGACATCATCCTCAGAATCACTCCAGATAAATAACAAAAACAAACATTGAATAAACAATACATATTTTATTATAGACAGTCATCAAAGTGAAGTGTTAATGGGTTTCATATTTAGGCTCAGTCATAAATTTGACATTTCTATACCATACATTTATTGCAAATCTGATTTAACGTTTGTTTGTTGTTGACAGGAGGTTGATGACGTGCAAAACCTTCTTTTCACAGAGAACTTAAGATGTCACAGTAGTTCTCAAGGGACTTTCTCTCTGTCTGTCTCTCTGCCGGTGTCTGTGACTGGCAGTGCTCTCTCTGGTCATCTCCCCATGTAGAGGCCAGGGGGTTGCTGCACTGTATTGATGCTAAGCTCATCTTCCAGCACCTTCTGGGGCCCAGCTCCCTCTCACACCCTCTTTCCAGGGGGCTTAACCTGTCATCTTCCTCCAATGAGATTTTGGAATCTCTATAAACCCTGATTGAAGACCCACATTAACCTCTATAAACCCTGGGGCAGGCAGACCCACATTAAACTCTATAAACCCTGGGGCAGGCAGACCCACATGAATCTCTATAAACCCTGGGGCAGGCAGACCCACATGAATCTTTATAAACCCTGATTGAAGACCCACATTAACCTCTATAAACCCTGGGGCAGGCAGACCCACATTAACCTCTATAAACCCTGGGGCAGGCAGACCCACATGAATCTCTATAAACCCTGGGGCAGGCAGACCCACATGAATCTCTATAAACCCTGGGGCAGGCAGACCCACATTAACCTCTATAAACCCTGGGGCAGGCAGACCCACATGAATCTCTATAAACCCTGGGGCAGGCAGACCCACATGAATCTCTATAAACCCTGGGGCAGGCAGACCCACATGAATCTCTATAAACCCTGGGGCAGGCAGATCCACATGAATCTCTATAAACCCTGGGGCAGGCAGACCCACATGAAACTCTATAAACCCTGGGGCAGGCAGACCCACATTAACCTCTATAAACCCTGGGGCAGGCAGACCCACATGAATCTCTATAAACCCTGGGGCAGGAAGACCCACATGAAACTCTATAAACCCTGGGGCAGGCAGACCCACGTGAATCTCTATACACCCTGGGGCAGGCAGACCCACATGAATCTCTATAAACCCTGGGGCAGGCAGACCCACATGAATCTCTATAAACCCTGGGGCAGGCAGACCCACATGAATCTCTATAAACCCTGGGGCAGGCAGACCCACATGAATCTCTATAAACCCTGGGGCAGGCAGACCCACATGAATCTCTATAAACCCTGGGGCAGGCAGACCCACATGAATCTCTATAAACCCTGGGGCAGGCAGACCCACATGTGGTACCACTTACAGCAGCACAAGAATGCAGCATTACAGATATTCTGTCTGTCTGTGCCCTTACTCTGCCACGTTGTATCGAGACAGGATAAACGTCTCAACTGTGCACTCAATCAAGGTATTTAGGGGAGAATTGTCTGCTTCCTCCTGCACCAAACCTGCACTGGGCAAGTCAACTGTAGATCTGGGCAGATATCTGTGGAGAGCAAGTCTGCTTGTCTATGTCAGTAAAGAGCAACCTAAACCCAAGCTTAGAGCATCAAGCCGAAGTAACAGTGCGTACATGTCCAGTTACTGAGGGTTCTCTGAGAGTGAGAATGTTTATGAAGGCCAGACCCTGCAGGCTGGTGAGGGTAGGGAGAGGAGGGGGTGGGCTCATTAGTGGAGGAATGCAGCCTGAGTGACACGAGTGGGTTGGGGGGCAGTACCCTCCATTACTGCAGACTTACACTCAGAGGGATCTTTGATTATTGGGCAAGACCCCTGTGTGCGTAGTGGCCGGCCATTCCTGACCCATGTCAAGTGAAAAAGGCAGTGGGTTGGGTTGACAAATGCTACAACCACATGAAAACAGAGTGGATTAGCAGATTCAAGTTCCCTTGGAGGGGTTGTGCCCACAGCCCCACTGAGCCTTATTGTTCCACCCAAGACGCAGGCGAGCCAAACCCAGGCTGCTCCTTAGCAACATGAGCTTAAGATGCTTCAAGTACTAAGTACTATGGCAAACCTGGTGAAATTCCTTCCAGCTTGACTGGGTTGCCTCCAAGACACCTGTGTTTGTTATTTTGTGTATTGATTAAGAGGGAAGAGTTAGAACACACCATTCATTTATAGGCTCCTCCCTCTCAACCCTGTCAACTGTACACACAGACTGGAGCAAGATGGACGTCCACTGTCCTAATTATAAAGAAAGCTAAATTATATTGGCTATGCAAACCATTATTGTCCTCGCTCTGTTCATTTAGCATCCCATGCCAAGAGAACTTCCAGCATGAAAGCAGACAACTGACCTCAGATAATTCATAATTAAGACTGCTAAAAGCTTAACGCATGCTTTGAGTTTGGAGCCTTTGACCTCTGAGAGCGGTCAAGTTTCAGGTCAAAAGAATAGGACCCAAAGACAAACTCTTGTCTGTACAATAGGGGGAAGGGACCCAACTGCATGGCTTCACATTCACACACATTCCATAGACCACAGTACATGATTAGATCACTAACTCACTGAAGGCTACGGCCACTCTTACAGTGACAATGACTAAGTGAAACCTCAATTGTGTCCACAATTGTTAAAAACAAGATTCATTACACACAATGGCTGGCACATTCCAGGAGCTTGTTAGTCTTATCTTTAAACACAGAAAACCAAAGTTATTCTATGATGGCCTTAACACTGTTACTGTAACACTAACCTTGGTCCGTATAAACAAGGATGTCCGTTTCAGACCGTAGATTTTGTCTAATTGTTCAGGCCAGCTGCATGTTGTTACTAGGCCTATGGCTTGTGGACTTAACAAGGGCTCTGTAGCTTTAACACACAAGATAATTTATGTAGGCTACTTTCCACAAACTTGTATTAATACACAGTCAGGTCCAGAATGTTTGTCACCCTTGATTAAGATGAGCAAAAAAGACTGTAGAAAATAAATCATAGAAATACTGAGCTATATTGTTTGCAAAAAAGGGGAAATTATATTATTTTAAACTAATACAATTGCTCAGATATAGAGATTTGTTTAGCAAGTTTTTAAAAAGTATCTAAAATTATTATTTATACACTATATTTTGCTCTTATTTATCAAGGGTGACAATAATTCTGGACCTGACTGTAAATAGATCAAGAACAGACGCTGATGCAGGTCAGTTGTCCATCTCAAAGACTCTCAACTCAGTAAGCTGTTTCTCAGGTAAGCTGATAGATAAAACTCCTCCATTAGTAGATGTAGGACTGTTAGAGTGATAGGGCTGAATCCAATCCATGTCAACTCAAATGTTATTGGTCACATGCATATATTTAGCAGATGTTATTGCGGGTGTAGCGAAATGCTTCCACACAGTATTTACATTTCTGGAAAGGGTTTTTCTGTTTACTAAATCAAAGCGATGATATTTCAGGTTAGGAAAAAGGTTCAAGAGAAGTTCACCCCAAAATCACCATCTAATAAGATGGAATTGTATTACCCTGATGCATCCATTTGGGTCTTTAAAACAGCTAGTTGAATATTGACTCAGCTTGACTTTAAGATAATTTTTCACCCATGAAGACCCTTAAACTGTCCCTTTAAAATTTGACTTATCACCTTGTTCTCCAGTCTAAACATTACAGACCAAACTGGAGTCCAAATTCTTGTCCAGAAAGTCCACCTGATTCCTATCTAATTAGTAGTGCTTATGATAAACAGTCTTACTGTGCCCCTGGAAATCTGAACCTGGACTACAGGGGGAAACTTAAGCCTTCAGCCTGGAGATGAACCATGAAATTGATGTCCCTAACCTGAACAGAAACTGGCATTAGCACTAGCACGCTAATTAGCTGGACACAAGCTTACTGAGCACTTGTTTCTTTTGGGGGTACACATCCACATTCCATCTAGAGCTGTTTATGTGTACGACCAAGCACACTATGAACCTTTTGGTTATCTTCAGTGGCTCTCCAGATGAGAGGAGAGAGAAAGAGATGGGGGGGAGGGGTGTGGTAGTTAGCCAATCTGTGTTACAGTAAGATTATTTATCTGTAAACAGTTATCTTTGTATTATCAGGGCAAGCCTGGAACCAAAGTCATGAATGGAATTAGCTGGTTGTCATTGCTTTCCTCCCCAGATGCTGTTGTTTTGGGAACCAGGTGTTTGAAAGGGATACGTATACAGATGACTGCCTACTGGATATATATATAGATGGAACTGATTGCTTTTAGGAAAAACCATAGATCATTGTCTAATATTCCACATGATTGTACAGTTGCATCAAACCTTCCCTTAATTTGGACGTTTTTTTTCCATCATCAAACACAGTGATGGACCCTGGATGTGATGGATGCTGCTTGGGAGAAATTGGCAGCTGAAGGAGACATCTTCTCTCTCCGTTGTGGAACTAACAGCAAGACCCTGCTGGCTCCTCACTGGGCACAGATTCACATCATAGCAGTCAGGCACAAGGAGACATACAGTAATGCACACTGGAAAAGCAGGTGGAAGGCAGGTGGTGTAGAGGATGGGTGAAACATACTTCCCTTTGACCATGTGATCCTCTGGCAGCCATTTTCTATATGGAGCATCCTTAGATAAAGGGCTCAGACAAATATAACTAATAATTAAGCTTTCAGCTATAAATGTGTGTTAGTTTTCTCTTACATCACATCGCTCAGAGGAGAAGGGAAGATTGCTTTTTGTTTGTTGTTACGGTCTGTGTCACTGTCTCCTTCATTTCCTGCTGTTCAGAATCAAAGCCCTCTTCCAGCTGCAGTGAGGCCACGGCCACTGAGACCTTCAGACAGACCGTCTAACACATTGAGTCTCATTTATTCATTAAGTCCCAGGGACATACTGAGGCTTGTTAGTTCATTACTGTGACAGGGGGGCGTCCTGTCTCCTCCCTACATCTCTCTCTCTCCGCTCTCTCATTGACCTCTCGGCAGTATTCCTGGCCTTGTTTACAACCAAAACAAGGGGCAGGTGCACACGCCTGTTCCCATGCCATTGCACCGTACCCTCTGTGTTCTCCTCTGAGCTGGCTTTGTCTCGCAATCATCTCAGTGCCACCAGTGGGCCATGACACTGTAGGCTGGGCAGGATGTGTCCAATGGGACGGAATGAGGAAGAGGGCAGCAAGGCTGCACACAAGACAGGCACATGAGACGTCTCACAGAGAACAGAGAGAACCATGTTAAAATCAATCACAAGTTTGTTAGTGATCCTACTGGGCTTTCCTCCAGGTCACCATCAATACATTTGATGATCAGGGTAATAATAAGGGATTATCATTTTTAGAGTCCTGCTAATGCAATTTTACACTACATTCCACTGTTCTTGAGAGAAAACTAATACCATGATGTGAACACATGACACCTGTGCTCATTGTTATAACTGTTCCACACACACTGTTCCTCTCACGCACAAAGTAGAAGAAAATCTGCTAGACAGCCTTCATGGGCTTGTGTGCCTCTTGTCTTGTACCCATGTTGTTTTCTAGACCAAGGGGGAAGTAGTCATCCACACAGAACCATGGGGGAGTAGGGATTAGACTATCCTCAAAGCATTGCAGTTCTATGAGAGGGGTTATGGAAGGCCAGCAGCTGTTCAAACAAGGCAGGGCAGATATTACTGTTACCCGACTGGGTGCCACTGCCATCTCTTCCTCTTCCTACATCTCTTCCTACACATGAAGGCTCACTGGGAAAACCTAATGTAATGGTTACTTAGTTTGATGACATGCAATAAGGTGATTCAAAGCCTATATTTATAAACCAAGCAGGCTGATGTAATTTTTCATTAATGACATCTATTCATCATAGCAACAAATGTGCAGAATTACATTAGAAGGCTGGTGTGTAGTAGGCATGATGCCCAGTCCCCACAAGATTGAAAGTAGAGAGAGAGAGAGAGTCAGGGCTGCCATTTCTCATTGGTGTCCATGGAGAGGCAAAATTATTGATCTCTGACTGGACACCTGGCCATATGAAGCAATGGTTGATATTGGAAATGGGCATTCTAATTTGGAAATCCTATGGATTATTGGGATAACATGATGTGTAGGCCTACTGTTTGTCATGCAAACTGCTCCTCCCTTTCAACAACCTCATGCTACAAGACCGTTGGGCCTTCACACCCACGTGAACGAATTAACTATTTTGAATTGAACTATGCAAATTGTGCAATACTTTAATGGAAATAATGTATGATGATTTTTAAGTGGGATAATATTTTTTTATTTTAAAGAATGCATAAATCATTGCTTTTCAGATATAATCTGAACAGCAATAATCAATTTCGCCTACTGTAGCAGAACTGCAGGACAATATTTACACATTTTTATTCAGATTTTATCACAAGGAATCCCAGTTCCATTACGCATGGTGGAGTTCCTTACCTTTGCCATTGCAGAATCAAACAGGTGTTATCAGTCCATTACTAAGTCATGCCTATACTCTTACTCTGCTCTTACCTTACTCTGCGCAGTGACATCTTTACACACCACCAGTAGGCAAGCTAATAAATGCGTAAATCTCCACATTTTCTCCCAGGTGCCTGATGACAGATAAATGATCCCTCCAATAACAACCTTTTATGTCGGAATTACAAGAATATCGGTTACTGTATTATTCAATCCATGAGGTAAGACATTCGCACGAGATATTAGGGCTAGGTTGCCATAGACCCACGTCGTGTATGATGTTGCCGTAATTTGCGCAGGAAGCAGTTTTACAAGTTGATCAGGCGCTGTTTGCACTCTAGTCCTTGGCTCTGCGCATCAGCGGTAAAAGTAAACATCATCCACCCATCTTCTCTTCTCCACACATGGGAGGGGCAATTTACACACACACACACACACACACACTTGACATTAACTTTAACATTGGATAATAAATATAATCTTAGCATTAGAGTCATTTCAGACGTGAGACATGTTTCAATCGTTTTCTAATATTCAATAACACTTTTTAAACCTTTATTGCGACAAATTATCTGACAATTATCATTTACGCATGGCGCACAGTGGATATGAATTACGCGTAAAAGCTGCATTTATTCTATACCATTTTAGCATTCCATTTGATATTTTATTGGCACATATTAAATGTATGCCTATGTCCAAGGTTCAGAGTTGTCAGACTGCTGCTCGGCTTGCTCGCAACAAGACATGATCAGGGGAGATAGACACGTGCAGTGGAATGTGAAAGGGTTGCAGCACCATCTCCTGGTTATTTGTAAAGTTTACAGTCACAGTAGTGTTCCTTGGGGTCGTCTTGTACCAGGGGGCTCAATTCAATCAAACCCCCATTACAGTAGAATGGTCGATTTTCTCTCTCCATGATCAAAGCACATGGGTTTGGGTAGAAAGGATACTATAAACCTGAGAGTTCACAAAAAAAATAAGTTTTTTTGGGCTCCATTAGTAGCTTTAGGATTAGAGTTAGATGACAAGGCACAAACCATTTAAAGGGCAACTCCGCCACTTTTCAACCTCATATTCATTATCTCCAGCGACAAGCCAGGGCCTATGTGGAAACACCATGTTTCTTTGATCTGTGGTTAAAAAGATAAAGAAAAATGGTGATTTTCAAAACCTGCAATGAGTTTCTAGCCAGAGGGAAGGTATTTTCTTGCTCCCCATATCACCACGAATCTCCTAGTGTTTGAAAATCACCGTTTTTAAACTTTTGATGACGTCATCGGTATAACTTTTTAATGTTATATATGTTTTCTACAAAACGTAGAAATGCGTCGTTTCACATATGTAGAAAGTGGTTTGGTGCTGGAGATAAGGAATATGAGGTTGAAAAGTGTCGGAATTGCCCTTTAAACTATGAAGTTTAATAAACAAAGGTCAGTTTTGGCCAAAAAATCTAAATGGATATCAGAAATACAATGGTGACAGACACGTGACAACAACATTTTGCAGACTTTCCACCCCAGAATCAACCAGGTCAATAAAATGGTCAATCACTGTTTGATTAATTTGGCCATTATTTGTTATAAACCTTGAAGACCATTTTACGTTATCCAAGTAAACTTTGTACAACAATAATAACAATACTGTGTTATTACATCCTACTCTATGTTTATAAACACATCACAAAACCTGAAGCGGAATTGTGTTCTGCTGCACAACTCTTATTGTCTACTCATTGCCAACTCAGCGGAATGATGCAGAACCACCAACTACAAACACGACGACCAAACCCTACATAACCCAGAATGCATACTGCAGCGCGTACGTCATTGCGTAATGTTTAGGGTAAATTATTTGTGTAGGTATGGGGGTGTGGAAGAACTGTTATTCTTACTGACACCAGCAGGCATGGGGCTACAGTCTGTCCAGTGAAGACAGTAGCGTCTCAACACAACGAAGACAGCTAATTGCATTATCGAATTGAAAATATTGCTAATAGGCGCCCGGCTGATAGAACGGCGCGCATGCAGCTTTCATGAAGGAGGATGGAGATAGAGGAAAGGACGAATGGGTTCGATTACCCAGAGAGAAACAATGCGAAGTCCGTCAACGGTACGTGCCGTCGGTGCTATCCTTGTTCCAATTTTATTGGGAATGAATAGTGTTTGTAAACATCAGCATTAAATTTGACTACAGTAGTATAGGCCTCCTAGTCTAAAGGCTACATTTGATGAAGTTTTTTTTAATCAGGTTTTATGCACGCGAATCTATTCATGTGGAAAAAACATTTACAGTCATTGGGAAAAACACAAACATGCATATCCATTTCCTTACATTCTTGATATATTGTTATACAATTATTGTAACATAGTTAATAATGCTGTTTATAGTCTACTTAATATTTTACTTATTCTAAGTGGGGTTTGATAAGGTGAAAAAATACAGTAGCCTACCCTGTGCATGGGCTGTCAATTGCCTTTCAAAATGTGTCTTACCTATGGGAATTATCTGATCATGTGTGCTCCCTGCCAACTTTATTTTGTTTGTCAGTCTTGATTCTTGCATATTTCACACTGTGATTGGTTTGAGTGTCGTTTGCTGAGAACCAAGGTAGGAATGTTTTTATTTGGACGTGAGAAGTCAGTGGTATTTTGGAGATCGTAAAAGGTGAACTTTTGAACTTGGAGAACGCCCTTAAGCTATTAGATTTAGTCACAAAATCCTATGTTGGCCACCACAAAACATGAACATTTAAATGTTTTGTGGTGGCGGCAGCAAGATCGAGAGAAAGAGAGCAAAAGCATTGCGTTTTAACTATTAAATGAATCCAATTGATTGGAATGACTACTTGACAAAATGTCTTAGATCTGTTATTAGACCACTTCTCAGAAGAGCGATAGACAGGCTATGCGGCATTGTTTTAAATCTAAAAAATATATTTATTTCGAGGCTATTAAAGAGTAGCTATAGACCTATATTGTTTGATACATTTTGGTGAGAAAATTGCATCCATAATTGCACCACGTGTGACTGTCGTACATGTTGGGGACACAATTCCCTCTTCCTTATAAAGCTATACATCATACATTTGGTTTTATTTAGTTTAATAATGATTTCTCTTATGCACATTTATTTGACAAATTACAAACATCGACGCGTTATTTCAGGGGAGGGACATTACTGTCTCATCCATGCACCAGGGCCATGTATCGTGCCCCCGTGTGGGTGTGAAGATTTATTGTCATTTCAAGGATTAAAATTCCTTACGCATTGACGAGGAATAGTAATTGAAAATGACTGATCGAAGTTAAAGTTTATATCACAGTGGACCGTCAGCTAATATATTAATCATATTTTGGCAAGTATAAGGCCACTGTGCATTAATTAATGGTTTAGCCTAATGCATGTTAAACCGAATACTTGAGATTTAATCAGTGACATTTCTATAAGATTTGGATCTTTTTTTTGTGTGCAAACATTTCAATGACAAATGTAGAGACTCACCAAATAGCCTACAATAAGGGAATAAAAGCTAATTTAGGGCGGGTGCAGTGGCAATTTGATTTACATAAATTTACAAATGTTAAATTTAAGGATTTAACTTTATTATAAGACAAGTTATAATACGTTATTAGAACTTGTGCTTATAAACTGATCATAAACATTATTACATAGTTTGAAGTAAAATAAAGTAGCTCATTTAAATAAAATTAAGAAAATACAAGTTTAATGCATGTTATTCGTGTTAATTTGATTAGGCCTAGCCCTTCACCTTATAATAAATACACTAGTAATATAAATACATTTACATTTTTACAAGTGATTTACAAATAGTTTTCTGATGGTTAATTCACTTTTTAATTATGCAAATGTCAAACACACTTCTAAATAAGTATATCATATACTTTGAAAAGGGAAATATAAAAAAGGTGTCCAAAAATACATTGATTTTCCTGACATGTTCCTGTAGAATAGTTTGTCCCCCCCAAATAGTTACTAAGATTTTTGGTTTCCTCATCAGAGTATTTGAAATTACCCTAAAGGAATCTCACATTTTATGTTATTTTACATTAAAGACATGCATGTGTGTGTTTAGAGAAAGTACATGTTATATTCCATGAACATTTTCCTCTCAAATGAAAACAGAGAAAATTAAATACTTTTGAGATACTATTCAATTGCATACATTTCCCATGATTATAATTACTATAAATACTCAATTTTCGTTTTTTTCCCCAAGATTATTTTGAAGATCTAATTTTGTAATTCCCTCTAATTTTTTTATTGACAATTTCACACTAACACAAAATTAGCCTACTATCCAGTATAGAGCTACAGTGCTTTCAGAAAGTTATTCATACCCCTTGACTTTTACCACATTTTGTTGTGTTACAGCCTGAATTTGTCACTGGCCTATACACAATATCCCATAAGGTCAAAGTGTAATTATGTTTTTCGAAATTTTTACAAATTCATTAAAAATGAAAAGCTGAAATGTCTTGAGTCAAGTCTTCAACCCCTTTGTTATGGCAAGCCTTAATAACTGCAGGAGTAAAAATGTGCTTAAAAAGTTGCATGGACTCACTCTGTGTGCAATAATAGTGTTTAACATGATTTTAGAATGACTACCTCATCTCGGTACCCCACACATACAATTTTATATAAGGTCCCTCAGTCTATCAGTGAATTTCAAACACAGATTCAACCACAAAGAACAGGGATGTTTTCCAATGCCTCGCAAAGAAAGGCACTTATAGGAAGGAAACCGCTCAGGGATTTCACCATGAGGCCAATGGTGACTTTAAAACCGTTACATAGTTTAATGGCTGTGATAGGAGAAAACTGAGGATGGATCAACAATATTGTAGTTACTACACAACACTAACCTAATTGACAAAGTGAAAAGACAGAAGCCTGTACATAATACAAATGTTCCAAAACATGCATCCTGCCTGCAACAAGGCACTAAAGTAATCCTGCAAAACAATGTGACAAAGCAATTCACTTTTTATCCTGAATACAAAGAGTTATGTTTGGGGCAAATCCAATACAACACATTACTGAGTACCACGCTCCATATTTTCAAGCATATTGGTGGCTGCATCATGTTATGGATATGCTTGTTTTTCAGGATAAAAAGAAACGGAATGGAGCTAAGCACAGGCATAATTCTATAGTAAAACCTGGCTCAGTCTGCTTTCCACCAGACACTAGGAGATGAATTCACTTTTCAGCAGGACAATAACCTAAAACAGAAGGCCAAATCTACACTGGAGTTGCTTACTAAGAAGACAAGGAATGTTCCAGAGTGGCCGTGTTACAGTTTTTACTTAAATCTACTTGAAAATCTATGGTAAGACCTGAAAATGGTTGTCTAGCAATGATCAACAACCAATTTGACAGAGCTTGAATCATTTTGAAAAGAATAATTAGGCAAATGTTGCACAATCTAGATGTGGAAAGCACTTAGAGACTTACTCAGAAAGACTCACAGCTGTAATCGCTGCCAAAGGTGCTTCTACAAAGTATTGACTCAGGGGTGAGAATACTTATTTGAATTAGATATTTCTGTATTTAATTTTCCAGAAAATAGCAACTTTTTCCAAAAACATGTTTTCAGTTTGTCATTATGGGGTATTGTGTGTATCGATTTAAAAAAAAAATCCATTTAGAATTCAGGCTGTAACAAAACAAAATGTGGAATAAGTCAAGTGGTATGAATACTTTCCGAAGGCACTGTATGTCAGGTCCGCACTGTGCTGGCTATGCTGCACCTCTTAATTGTATTGTATATCCGTCTGGTCAAGAACCCTGTTGCACAACATGCTATACTACAGTACTACCAGTCACCACTGACATGAAGTGAAGAATGTGAAAATATACTCATTTACTGCTTATCTAACAGCTTGGCTTATCTCTAAATTCATTCCATGAGAAACTCAATTTCCATTGATCTGTATTGACCAAGTGTCAGGGCTTCTACTTTTGCCTCTAATCAATGGAACAGGTCTGTTTTAATGTAATTGTCTTCACATTAAGTTAAATAGGAAAATATGTTTGTGTGGATGTGTTGTGGTTTAGCCTTAGGGTGGTGAGAGAGCCTGGTAGCTTTTTTCCGATGCAGTGAAAGAGAGTGCTTTGTCAGCCCTCCACTGTGGTAGAGGCCGGGGGTGGTGGGCAAGAGACCATGCGGCTTTCTTTTCTCTGGGGGTCAAGCTGTGTTGTGGGTGGAGATGGAGGAAGGGCAGGATACGACCCCTGTGGTGTTGCTGAATGATGATTAAAGAGTACAGTAGAGGAGGTGGGGTAGCAGAGAGGGGGAGAGGGGCACAGCAGGCAGATGTGATCCATCAGTCCTTTTTACCAGAGATTTTTAACTCGACTCCAATATCTTAACTTCATCTCCAATCTCCCAATCTATGTCAACACCACCATCACAAGACACAAGACGCTGAAACTCCCTCTCCCTTTAAGTTTATTTCATTAAACAATATATTTAGCTATGAGTCAATATCAAGAAGTGATCGATTAAGAAATGACTCAGATTAAGACTAATTAGAGTTAGTCTTTACAGAGATCTGAAAAAATCTATGTTTAGGGCAGAATGATAGTAAAGGAATGACAGAGTGTGTTACGTTGTTTGGTATAATGGAATAAAACAAAAGGATAGAAGTAATTAGAGAAACAGATCTTTATGAAAATAATGTGCATAATGTGCATTTGTTCTAAGGGAGATCAACAATGTCAGTGCTTTATTACACTGTTAAATGAGATTCATCTGATATATTATGTAGAATATTATTTTAGAAGACACAATACACATTTAAAGTATATTTGTGCATAAATGTGAGCAATTTACCTTCTGAAATGAACAAACACCACCATAAATATTTTCAGCAAATCTTTGAGATTTTACTGATATTTTACAAATATCTAGAAATATATTTTTGGCTTCAGTATTATACAATACTGATCATGATATGAGCATCACAATCTGTTGATTCTTCATTGTCTTTAAAGAGGATGCTTTGGCAGGAGATAGCCAAACAATGACAGTGACCCAATGATGCCCATGTACCGCCTCAGCAGAGCTGTTAGGAAGGACACAATGTAATGCTGCTCTCTTGGGTGCTCCTCCTGGCCCTGTGCAGTGACAGTAGTGCCGTTACCAGGCAACACATTCCTCTGGTCATCCCTGTAATGATGCAGAGAGCAGAGAATAGGTCCACATGCATCAACCAGCAGCCCTCAGGTATCAACACCACACACTAGTCAATGCAATACACGTACCATACTGAAATCACAGGACACACCATAGTTTGAATATGTCAATCACAGGACACAATCAAGTATAATTTTGCGTGATCTGTATCTGTATTGCGGTTAACACACTGGAAAGCTAATTTATTTGCACCTATGGGCAGGTACAGTACTTGAGTTTATGGAGATATTAAGAGATGAAGCAAGATGGCAAATTTGAGGAAAATGCTACTGAAGTTCTATCAATACATTGACTGTAGTACTCGCGCTGCTAAAACACTCGACCACTGGTACTCCATTTTCCGGAATGCCTAGAAGGCCCTCTCCCGCTCTCCCTTCGGCAAAAAAGATAATGACTCCATTTTGCTCATACCTTCCTATAGGCAGAAACTCAAACAGGAAGTACCCGTGCTAAGGTCTATTCAATGCTGGTCTGACCAATTGGAATCCTTGCTTCAAGATTGTTTTGATTACGCGGATTGGGATATGTTCCAGGTAGCCTCTGAGAATACCATCGACATATACACTGACACGGTGACTGAGTTCATCAGGAAGTGTATAGCGGATGTTGTTCCCACTTTGACTATTAAAACCTACCCAAATCAGAAACCGTGGATAGATGGCAGCATTTGCGCAAAACTGAAAATGCGAACCATCACATTTAACCATTGCAAGGTGACTGGGAATATGGTTGAATACTTACAGTGTAGTTATTCCGGCAGGTAGCCTAGTGGTTAGACCGTTGGACTAGTAACCGAAAGGTTGCAAGATTGAATCCCCGAGCTGACAAGGTAAAAATCTGTTGTTCTGCCCCTGAACAAGGCAGTTAACCCACTGTTCCTAGGCCGTCATTGAATTTGTTCTTAACTGACTTGCCTAGTTAAATAAAGGTAAAATAAATAAATATATATATTAAAAATAATTCCCTCTGTAAGGAAATCAAAGAGGCAAAACGTCAGTACAGAGACAAAATAGAGTTGCAATTCAATGGCTCAGACACAAGACGTATGTGGCGGGGTCTACAGACAATCATGGATTACGAAGGGAAAACCAGCCACGTCGTGGACACTGACGTCTTGCTCCCGGACAAGACGTCAGTGTCCACGACGTCTTGTCCTTCGCCCGCTTTGAGGCGAAGGACAACATCTCCTTCGCCCGCTTTGAGGATAACACAGTGCCACCGACGCGGCCCGCTCTCAAGGACTGTGGGATCTTGTTCTCCGTGGCCGACGTGAGTAAGACATTTAAACGTGTTAACCATTGCAAGGCTGCCGGCCCAGCTGGCATCCCTGCCGCCTCCTTGCATGCGCAGACCAGCTGGCTGGAGTGTTTACGGACATATTTAATCTCTTCCTATCCCAGTCTGCTGTCCCCACTTGCTTCAAGATGTCTACCATTGTTCCTGTACCAATTATATGCATATCCTAGCTTCTGGGCCTGAGTAACAGGCAGTTTACTTTGGGCACGCTTTTCATCCGGATGTCAAAATACTGCCCCCTACCCCAGAGAGGTTTTAAGGATCATATCACCTCTACCTTACCTGACATCCTAGACCCACTTCAACTTGTATACCGTCCCAATAGATCCACAGACAATGCAATCGCCATCGCACTGCACACTGCCCTATCCCCTCTGGACAAGAGGAATGCTTATGTAAGAATGCTGTTCATTGAATATAGCTCAGCCTTCAACACCATAGTACCCTCCAAGCTCATCAGTAAACTCGGGGCCCTGGGTCTGAAACCCGCCCTGTGCAACTGGGTCCTGGACTTCCTGACGGGGCGGCACCAGGTGGTGAAGGTAGGAAACAACACCTCCACTTCGCTGATCCTCAACACAGGTGCCGCACAAGGTGTGTGCTCAGCCCTCTCCTGTACTCCCTGTTCACCCATGATTGTGTGACCACGCATGCCTCCAACTCAATCATCAAGTTTGCAGATGACACAGCAGTTGTAGGCCTGATTACCAACAATAGTGAAACAGCCTACAGGGAGGAGGTGAGGGCCCTGGCGGAGTGGTGCCAGGAAAATAACATTTCCCTCAATGTCAACAAAACAAAGGAGCTGATCGTGGACTTCAGGAAAGAGCAGAGAGAGCACGCCCCTATCCACATCGATGGGACCGTAGTGGAGAAGATGAAAAGTTCAAGTTCCTCTGCGTACACATCACCGTCGACCTGAAATGGTCCACCCACTCAGACAGTGTGGTGAAGAAGGCATAACAAGCTCTCTTCAACCTCAGGAGGCTGAAGAAATTCGGCTTGGCACCTAAGACCCTCACAAACCTTTACAAATTGTGAGCATCCTGTTGGACTGTATCACCGTCTGGTACAGCAACTGCACTGCCTGCAACCTCCCAACGCATCACCGGGGGCACACTGCCTGCCCTCCAGGATACCTACAGCACCTGATGTCACAGGAAGGCCAAAAAGATCACCAAGGACAGAAACCACCTGAGCCACGGCCTGTTCACCCCACTAACATCCAGAAGGCAAGGTCAGTAGAGGTGCATCAAAGCTGGGACTGAGAGACTGAAAAACAGCTTCTTTCTCAAGGCCATCAGACTGTTAAATAGCCATCACTAGCCAGCTACCACCCGGTTACTCAACCCTGCACCTTAGAAGCTGCTGCCCTATATTCATAGACATTGAATCACTGGTCATTTTAATAATGGAACACTAGTCACTTCAATAATGTTCACATACTGCCTTACCCATTTCATATGTATATACGGCATTCTATTCTTCTATATTTTAGTCAATGCCACTCCAACATTGTTCAGGGGCTCCCGAGTGGCGCAGCGGTCTAAGCACTGCATCTCAGTGCTAGAGGCGTCACTACAGACCCTGGTTCAATTCCAGGCTGTATCACAACTGGCCGTGATTGGGAGTCCCATAGGGCGGCGCATAAAAGGCCCAGAGTTGTTAGGGTTTGGCCGGGGTAGGCCTTCATTGTAAATAAGAATTTGTTCATAACTGACTTGCCTAGTTAAAAATATATATTTCTTAACTCCATTATTTTACTTTAGAGTTGTGTGTATTGTGAATTTTTAGATGTTACTGCACTGTTGGAGCTAGTAATACAAGCATTTCGCTACACCTTCAATAACATTTGCTAAATATGTGTATGTGACCAATCAAATTTGATTTGATTTGATCTTGAGGCAATAATGACCAAGTCTCTGGTGACCCCAAAACAACCCAGGAAAGTATTTACAACCTTCACTTGAGCCATGAGCTAGAGGAGAGCCACTGAGCCGGCCAGGAGGAATAACGAGGCAGGTTACTGGCAGGCGGACAGAGATGTTTTGTTCATTCATCCAGCTAGCAGCCCAACAGAAAACAAAGCAGAACCCTTAGGGGATGGACAGGGAACTAACAGCTGGTATTGAGATGCAGGGGGGCTGGTGTGGGGGGGGGGTCATAAAGGCTTTTTGGGGAGGAGGCAGTACAGTAAGTACATCAAGGCAGTTGGTACAGTGACACCGCAGATGCGTGAGTCTAGGGCCAGGCTTTTGTCAGGGCTCTGTGATATTCAACACGTTGGCCAGCCAGGAGTCATAAACGTCTTCAATTTGAGTTTGAATTTGGGTGAAGGATGAGTTTACAGGGAGCTGTAAAACACTGAACTTGGTATGTAGAGTAGGGATGCCTTTCCTGTGGATCTCACAATCAGAGCCAGGGCAATGCTACAGGAGACAGAGTTGTTACTGGCAATAAAAGAGCAGCTTCCCCTGACTGTTACATTTATTCTCATTAGCCCCTCAAACTAAGTGCAATCAACAATAGAGTAGTGACGGATGTTTGATATAAATCTCTGTTGATAAAGATACACTACAGTTCAAAAGTTTGGGGTCACTTAGAAATGTCCTTGTTTTTGAAAGAAAAGCTATTCTTTGTCCATTAAAATAACATCAAATTGATCAGAAATACAGTGTAGACATTGTTAATGTTGTAAATGACTATTGCAGCTGGAAACGGCAGATTTTTTATGGAATATCTACATAGGTGTACATTATCAGCAACCATCACTCCTGTGTTCCAATGGCACGTTGTGTTAGCTAATCCATGTTTATCATTTGTTTCTCAAACTAGACACTCTAATGTACTTGTCCTTTTGCTCAGTTGTGCACCAGGGCCTCCCACTCCTCTTTCTATTCTGGTTAGAGCCAGTTTGCGCTGTGCTGTGAAGGGAGTAGTACACAGCGTTGTATGAGATCTTCAGTTTCTTGGCAATTTCTCGCATGGAATAGCCTTCATTTCTCAGAACAAGAATAGACTGACGAGTTTCAGAAGAAAGTTCTTTGTTTCTGGCCATTTTGAGCCTGTAATCGAACCCACAAATGCTGATGCTCCAGATACTCAACTAGTCTAAACCCACAAATGCTGGGTTTAGACTAGTTGCTTGTTTAGACTAGTTGCCAGTTTAGTTGCTTCTTTAATCAGAACAACAGTTTTCAGCTGTGCTAACATAATTGAAAAAGGGTTTTCTAATGATCAATTAGCCTTTTAAAATGATAAAGTGATGGTTGCTGATAATGGGCCTCTGTACGCCTATGTAGATATTCCATAAATAATCTGCCGTTTCCAGCTACAATAGTCATTTACAACATTAACAATGTCTACACTATATTTCTGATCAATTTGATGTTATTTTAATGGATTTTTTAATATTTTTAATTAAGGACATTTCTGAGTGACCCCAAACGTTTGAACGGTAGTGTATGTCTGGTCTCTCACTCATTCATTCGTTTGGAAAGAGATACATTAATCTGTTGCCTGAACCATCTGCACTGATTTAAGACAGCACAGTATATTACTGACTCGGACGCCACAGTCATTTCACAATCAACAGCAAAGACACACAGTCACATTCCCAATGACTGTTTTAGCAGGAATCTGTTAACAATCTGGACTTTCTAAACTTTCGTCCTCAGCTCTCCTCATCATTTCACAATCCCCACACACTATTCTACAGTACATGGTTGGCCAGTGGAGAAGCCTGGAGGACTCAGAGAGGCTCAAAAGACAGATCAAGAAGATAACATGTTACTTATAGTGTCACATGGTTGATCCCATAACTTTTATCTTAGTTGTTGGCACTCATCTAATAAGATGGTTATTATCAGATGCCTCTGAGCCATCAGTGTGTGTGTGTGTGTGTGTGTGTGTGTGTGTGTGTGTGTGTGTGTGTGTGTGTGTGTGTGTGTGTGTGTGTGTGTGTGTGTGTGTGTGTGTGTGTGTGTGTGTGTGTGTGTGTGTGTGTGTGTGTGTACTTCGCTATCCAGCCCAGCGCGTGGTAGTAAAACTCTAACCCCTGTTATGATGAAAGGGAAGTTGATCCTTTGAGCGTGTCGGTCGACCAGCACTGAATGACCCCCCCCCCCCCGCCCAAGATCTTCTGTGGCCCTGACCAGGGCTTGACCTGAGAGCTGAGCTGAAGGGGCTGGCAGGATTATGGCAGATAAAGACATACACTCAGCACTTTCAACTAAATCACCTTCTCTAACAACATACATGGCTAGAGGACAGAAAAATGCATGTTGAAATGAGCTTGCACCGCTTTTGGGGGGACATTTTTATTCCAGTAATATAGTTTTTAGAATCTCATATCCACTGAAGACTGCATTTCACGGTAATGGGTTGTGTAACTTCTAATTTGTCTCTTAGCCCCAATTTCTGTCTCCTACTTTAATAATAATACATGCCATTTAGCAGACGCTTTTATCCAAAGTGACTTACAGTCATGTGTGCATACATTTCACACATGGGTGGTTCCAGGAATCAAACACACTACCCTGGCGTTACTAGCACCTTGCTCTAACAACAGAGCTACAAAGGTTACTGAACTTTAGGATCCATCTTAGACTGAGAGCTTGACTTAGTGGAGGATGCTGCTCTGAACTTGAGTCCCTGTTGGAGAGAGTGAGCCGTCCATCCAAGAGTGGGGCAGTATACATTGTTAGCCCTGAGGGAGCAGAGGGGAGGACAGAGTAGACATTGTGCTGTGTGGTGTTACATACAGGGGTCAGAGGTCAGGTGTAGAGGTCATAGGGATGACCGCAGCGCAGCCTGTGGATCTAACACTGGAGTTCCTCCACAATCTGTCACATATATCCACTGTGTTCTGGTGAATGGTCTTAGCCTCTATGTCGTGTTGGAGATGAAGGTGAGGGTGCTAATCTGGCTCTATGCCAAGTCTACAGTGAAGGGTTGTGTTGTGACTCCCTGAGGAGAAGGCAGAAATAAGTGCTTATGAGTGGGCACAGTAATTTGGGGATCCGTTGCAGTCTCAGACTAAGTGTTGGGTAGCACTCCTCGTAGATTTTGTAAGCACTATAGTCATGTAACAGCCCCAGTCAAGTAACATTGGTAACAACGACCCACTTCAGCCAAATTACCCTCTGTGACACACCCCAACTTAGGAAGCACTGACCCTCTTAATTTAATGTCATGTAATACAGACTGAGACTACTAATATCAGGTAACAGTGTATCACGCTCCCCTATACAGCTACCCCATCTGCTTCTTCAAGGCTTTCTACAGCAGGGAGCTGAGGGCAAACTGAAACTCTCCTTAAAGACATGCTTCACTGTCTCTAGGAACAGGATGAATTGAACACTGCATACAGGCTATTGGTCTGTGACTACACATAGCAGGTGATTCATTTGCACATGTAATGTAGTGGAAACAAAGATCTATCTGTGGCTGCTTCCTCCATTCAATATCCTGCCACTGTGGGCCGACAGATATCACACATATCAAACATTCAGCTTGAGGAAGGTCATTTGTTAGAAACTCAAGACATTTTACTGTACACAGGGAAATATTTATTCTCCATCCCTTTCTGACATTCCAAGTTGGCCATGTAACTAAAGCACACAACTATTTGTAAGAAACGTATTTGATAGGAATGAAATTAGGTTAAATTGGGCGGAGCTAGCATGTTGGAGTGAACGGCGGTGTGTGAGAGGCTCCTGCAACTTTTTTGTGAAATAATCTAACTTAACCTACTTTATGATACTTTTTACAACAAACGTTTCTTTTTAATACAACATTGTAACTTTCTGTGTAAAAATGCCGAGTAATAAGCGACCAAAGGACAATAAATCCACATCGGAGGCCTACTCCACACCAAACAACGAGACAGACATGGCGGAAGGAACAGGCAACAACGTGACACTTACAGAACTTACCCGGGCTTTGGGAGAACTACGTGTTGCTTTAGCTGAGGATCTTAAGGCTACTATTGCTGAACTGGACACCAAAATCGAGAGCACCATTCGAATGGTCGCTTCGCAGGGCCAGAGTATTGTGGACCTTGAGAAAGCTTCTGAATTCAACGCTGGTAGGATCGACGAGTTAGAGAAGCTATGCTCGTCACTGCAGGATAGGGTGCAGAGGCTTTCTGTGAAAGTGGTCGACCTGGAGGGCCGTTCCAGACGTAATAACCTTCGCGTTGTTGGTCTGGCAGAGGGGGTAGAGGCGGGCTCTCGCCCCACAGACTTCTTCGCCAAGCTATTGAAGGATGCAATGGGATCGGATGTTTTGGCTTCGGATCCCCAGCTGAACCGTGCACATCGCGCCCTTGTCCCAGTGCCTGGACCGGGCCAACGTCCTCGCCCAGTAATCATCTGTTGTCACAGTTTCAAGACCAAGGATCTTATCCTGCGCGAGGCCCGAATGAGGGGCAACCTGTTACATAAAGGGCACCCCTTCCGTGTCTATGATGATTATGCGCCCGATGTGGCAAAGCACCGCGGCGGCTACAGAGATGTCATGACCAAACTCTACAAACTCCATCTTCGCCCAGCCTTGCTCTTCCCTGCAAGACTAAGAATTACCCC
Organism: Salvelinus namaycush; assembly: GCF_016432855.1. Taxonomy (NCBI): domain Eukaryota; kingdom Metazoa; phylum Chordata; class Actinopteri; order Salmoniformes; family Salmonidae; genus Salvelinus; species Salvelinus namaycush. The sequence goes on along the minus strand of NC_052307.1, from coordinate 19,807,450 downwards.
GCCTTCCGGTGAGAAGATTTGGCTCTCCTCGGTTTTGGACGCAGAGAAGTTTATCCGGGAACATACGCCAATCCCCCATACAGGTTAGAGTGCCTTGTCATTGTGTGTTAGGGTCTGCTCATGGACTCAAATCCATACTATACCATAACGGGTGAAACCGTATTAAACGGTCTCAACAAGGGCTACCGAACATGTAAGACGCTGTGGAGGGCAGTCAGAGCTCTCAGTTAAAGTCACTTTCACTCTGGCTGTGTTCAGAGCGATGCCTATTTGGGATGCCTTCCAGGTTTGATCATTGACACTTTCGGATGAATATACTTATGTTCCCCCATTTTTGTTTTGTTTCGTTATTTATTTTTCAATTCTTACATTTATTGTTATTACAATACCATTTATTTATTGCTTGCAGGGGACTGGGGGTGATGGTTGGGAAGGGGCAGACACAGACACCTGGATAGCAAGTTGATGTTTTGTGCCGTTCTGCCTTTGTTTTAGCCGAGGGCCGCTCTCCCGATTAGATCCCCACCAGCCCTCTGTAGTGCTTGTGTCTGTGTAGGTGTGCGTACATATAATTATTATTTGTACTTTATAATTATTTTCTCTTAGCATTTTACTATTATGTATGTGTATATTTTAAATTAGTGTAGATTATTATTCTGGGGTATGAATGTTTGTGTATGTAGATGTAGGTATGTATGTGTATATATGCATATGTATGTGTGTGTGTGTATATATATTTTTTAAATATATACTTTTATATGTATTTTTTGGGTGTGTGTGTGTGTGTATATATATATATATATATATATATATGTGTGTGTATGTATATGTGTGTGTATATATATATATATATATATATATATATATATATATATATATATATATATATATATATATATATATATATATATATATATATAAAATCTTTTTATTTATTTTCTGACTGGGGGGTACGTTTAATTTAGAAAAATTCTTGTTTCCGATCTCTTAACCCACAATATGTAAATGTACTGCTGTCTATGTCGGTTGCTGATGGTTCATGTTTAGACCGGCATTGCTTAGCAATATAATCTTGTGATGCTATATCTTGCTTATCTCAGGGATTGACCCAAGATGACGCTTAAGTTGCAACTTATTCTGTTTAGGTTTATTAGATGCTAATTGAACACTTTATTCGCAGGAGCCTTCTCAGTTCATATGTTAGTAGAAGTTCTAGGATAGTGAGAGGTGAACGTATAGTTGGGATTTTATTTTTGTTTTACCTCTTGTTCGAGGTCGCGCCATGCTTTTTTGGCATCGGCCAGACAATGTGTTTATTATTTTTATTTTTCTATTTTTTTCTCTCCTATTTGTGTATGCCTGTTAAAGGTGGGTTGATCGGGGGGTAAATAGTGGGGAAAGTAGGGGAACAGGGTGGGAAGTAAAGGTGCTTGCAGGGGGGGAGGGGCTGGTTGGATACTGCTCGGGTGTAGCTGCTACATATGCTGATCGTGATGGTTTGGTGCGCTTTCTTACCTTTTTATTGAGTTACATGTTATGCAGGCCACCATAGGAACTACAAATGAGAGGGGGGCGGGGCTCACATTCACTTCCTGGAATGTCAAGGGTTTAAACGAAACAATTAAGAGAGGCAAGGTCCTAGCCCACTTGAAAGCACTCTCGTCTGATATTATATTTTTGCAAGAAACCCATCTGAAAAATAATTCTCATAGCAGACTTAAATGTAGGTGGGTGGGGCAAGTGTATCACTCTAACTTCTCTGCCAAAATGAGAGGCACAGCGATTCTGGTACGGAAAGGAATTCCCTTTCTACATAAAACCACTATTGTGGATAAAGAGGGTCGTTATGTGATCGTAATAGGAGAGATCCACTCTACTTCTGTAACTCTACTAAATATCTATGGGCCAAACATTGATAAACCCTCTTTTTTCAAAAGAGTCCTTGCCCTGATTCCAGATATCTCCCATACTAACCTGGTCATTGGAGGGGACCTTAACTGTGTGCTAGACCAATATTTGGACAGATCCTCTACCCGGCGAACCCCCACCTCCTATTCAAGTGAATTCTTGAATACCTACATAAAGAATTCTAACTTATTTGATATATGGAGGATCACTAACCCTACGGGTAGGGAATACTCCTTTTACTCTCATGTTCACAATGTTTATACTCGAATTGACTACTTTTTGGTTGATGCTAAACTACTCCCCTATACCTGTAATGTGAGGTATCATGATATTATAATCTCGGACCACAGTCCACTCACCTTCTCCCTGAGATTGGGTGACATCGTACCAAACGAGAGGGTCTGGAGGTTGAATCCTCAGCTCCTCACAGAACCAACATTCTGTGAACATCTTAAAGACCAAATTACATTTTTCTTTGATACCAACGACAACACAGAGACTTCCCCAGCATTATTGTGGGAAACACTGAAGGCTTATTTGAGAGGCTGTATCATCTCCTATCAGACTGCCAGGAGTAGGCAAAACAGGGGAAAATTGGTAGAACTGGAGGGACAAATTGGATAGGGAGAATGCTAGACATCCATCTATGGAGAAACATAAAAAAATTACCTCTTTAAAATTTGAATATAATCAGATTCTCTCAGCTAAAATTGCTAAATCTTTTCTCTATGCCAAGCAAAAATATTTTGAGTTTGGTGACAAACCACACAAATTACTCGCCAGACAACTTCGAAAAAATGAGTGACCGAATGATTCACAAAGTTAAATCTGCATCTGGGGAATTACTCTCTTCCCCCAAAGACATCAATGATAGATTCCGTCAGTTTTATGAGACTCTATATACATCTAAAGCGGATCCTAACCCCTTAATTATGCAAAACTTTTTGGAGGACTGTAATCTTCCTGCCCTGAACCAGGAAGATTCTAACTTCCTGAATAAGGAAATATCTCTTGAAGAAATTCGAGAAACAATTAAATCTCTAAAGAGTGGCAAGACCCCGGGCCCAGATGGATACCCTGGTGAATTCTATAAAACATTCAGCAACATGCTCTCTCCCTACCCGCACAAAATGTTGGTTCAGGCCAAGGAGGATGGAGCTCTCCCATCTACTTTGGATGAAGCATTCATTACAGTTATACATAAGAAGGGTAAAGAGGTAGGGTAGGGTCATGCAGACCAATATCCCTCCTTAATACAGACCAAAAGATTTTAGCAAAAACTCTGGCTAACAGGCTTAGCACTTTAATTGGCAAATTGGTCCATTCGGACCAGACCGGCTTTATCCCGAACAGAAACTCATTCTTCAATCTCAGGCGCCTCTTCAACATTATGTATTCTCAGAGGTTACCCAACGTGGACCTTGCCGTTATATCTCTTGACGCCGAGAAGGCTTTTGACCAAGTTGAGTGGTCCTATCTATTCAAAGTCCTACAGAAATGTAATATTGGAGATGGGTTCATAAATTGGATCCAGCTTTTATATAGGAACCCCTGTGCGAGAATACTCACTAACCAATCATTGTCGCCCCGATTTAACCTTTACAGAGGGACAAGGCAGGGTTGTGCGCTGTCGCCTATGCTCTTCGCCCTAATCATTGAACCTCTCGCTCAGGCGATTAGATCTCATGCAGCAATACACGGCTATAATACTAAAGATACTCTAAATAAGATTTCCCTATACGCAGATGACATTCTCCTCTATGTAACAGAACCCCAAGCTAGTATTCCAGCTATTCTTGATGTGATTAATTTGTTTGGTACCTTCTCGGGATACAGAATAAATTGGAACAAGAGTGAATTAATGCCCATACGGTTACAAAACACCTCCTGGCTAGAACATCTTCCACTTAAGTTATCTTCAGAAAAATGTACCTATCTAGGAATCGTAGTTACCAAACAATACTCCTTACTATTTAAAGAGAATTTCCCCTCTCTGATGCAAAAACTCAAGACAAACATACAATTTTGGAGAACTCTCCCAATTTCTCTGCTCGGAAGAATTAATGCCATTAAAATGGTCTTCCTCCCACAACTGCTCTACCTATACCAGAACATCCCAGTATTCATACCTAAATCCTTTCATAAACAACTGGACTCAATTATCAATCATTTCATCTGGGATTATAAAACACACAGGATAGGTAAAAAACACCTCTGCAATCCAAAATGGAAGGAGGATTGTCTCTCCCAAATTTTATATTTTATTACTGGGCCGCTAACCTCCGCGCTGTTACATTTTTGCTGGATGACGCACGTCCGTCACCCAGCTGGCTTAGTATGGAGCGTGAGGAGTGTCACCCCTTCTCTATTGGTGCTGTGATTTTGTCGCCTGTCAATCTGGAGAGGTCACTTTATCGTAACAATCCTATTATACATAGCACAGTCCGAATTTGGAAGCAAATTAAAACTCACTTTGAGCTTAGACCAATGTCATTCATGCTCCCTGTTGCCAGGAACCCCTCCTTTTCCCCCTCTAACCTTGATAACACCTTTGAGCAATGGGGAGAGCTGGGGATAAGTACCATAGGGGATTTATATATAGAAGGGACCTTTGCTTCCTTTGAGTTGCTGAGGGAAACTTATAATCTTTCCAGAAGTAACTTTTTCAGATACCTACAAATCAGAGACTATGTTAGAAAACACCTCCCAACATTTGGGAACGCTAAGCCTTCCATGTTTGACGGATGCATAAAAACATCCCCCACCTCAGACAAACTGATATCTCGTTTATATGATGCTTTTCAATCTGTTAGCACACCTTCTACAGATGCCATTAAGGCAAAATGGGAGGAAGAACTAGGGACTGACATTTCGGTGGCAGACTGGGAAGATAGCTTGGAGTATATCCACACCTGCTCCATTAACTCCAGACATCGTCTCATACAATTCAAGGTATTACACAGATTACACTCTTCCGAAACCAAACTGCATAGGATATTTCCTGATACATCCCCTATGTGTGATAAATGTCAGGCTGCACAGGGTACACTACTTCACTGCTTTGCCCTATGCTCTAGCTTGTATGGTTATTGGTGTGGAATTTTTAGGATCCTCTCTGAAGTTCTGGAGACTTCAATTGACCCAGACCCGCTTCTGATAATCCTGGGAGTGTCTGATTCACTAAACGGATTAACCAACCCTCAAAAACAACTCATCTCTTACAGTCTCATTTCGGCAAAAAAACTAATCTTGTTGTTTTGGAAAAGGAGGGAAGCGCCCACTACCAAATTATGGCTCAGCGAATTGGCAAACACTGTACACTTAGAAAGAATTAGATATATACTGAACAATAAATTATCAACATTTGATCAAATCTGGCAGCCTTTCCTCTCTTACTTGGACCATTCGGCGCTGTAAATTTGTACTTTTTAATGCACTCTCAATTGTAATATTTTAATCCACCTTTGGGCAACATGTGCTGGCACCGCCACCCGAGCAGTCGGGAGGGGAATAAGGGGAGGGATAAAGGGGGGAAATAAGTGGGGTAGGGATAAAGGGGGGGAATAAGTGGGGGGTGACATCTACCCTCTTTCTTTCTACCTGTCCTTGTTCTGTATGTCTTGTTTTGTAATATTTGTTTTGTACCCAGAACTCTGGGTCTTTTTGTTTCTGTCTGCTCTTTTATGTTTAGATAAGAATTGTATACCTGTCTTTTATACCTATACACCATTCTTGTGTGTGTTCAATAAAACATATTTGAACAGAAATTAGGTTAAATTGTACTACATCATTTAAAACAAAAAATTATTCTACCAAATTCGACTTCTACCAATTGTACCAATTGTAATTCTTGGTAGAATTTAAGTCTAATTTTAGTAGAAGGTATCTGTTTTTCATGTAAGCCTCACTTCTGTTCTAGCTCAGGAATGTGAGCTGTGGGGAGGCTGTCACTAGCCTGGTATAACTTAACATGCTATAGTTACTATAGCATGTATACTAGGCCAGTGACAGCCTCCCCACAGAGTGAGGCTAACAAGAAAAACAGATACCTTTATACAAATGGCCGTTCCTATGGACCATACCATTAACCGTGCTCTCTTATTCCCAAAACTGTCCTCTTCATTAAAAAACAAACATTCATCTTCATTGGTCAATAACCAAATTTACAAATTCAGTTTAAATGGACATCTGAAATATTACTAGCTTAAATTCAAAGCGGGAACATTTTTAATGAATGAATGTAGGCTACATTTCCTAATAATATTGCAGCCCAATAGGTGGCAAAACATATTGCTAAATGGAGTGTGTGCATGGAGCCGTTAAATTAAATCAAATCAAAGTTTATTCGTCACCTGCGCCGAACACAACAGGTATTACAGTGAAATGCTTACTTCCAGGCTCTAACCAACAGTGTAAAAAAGGTATTAGGTGAACAATAGTAAGTAAAGAAATAAAAACAGTAAAAAAAGACAGTAAAAAATATCAGTAGCGAGGCTATAAACAGTAGCGAGGCTATAAACAGTAGCGAGGCTATAAACAGTAGCGAGGCTATAAACAGTAGCGAGGCTATAACAGTAGCGAGGCTATAACAGTAGCGAGGCTATAAACAGTAGCGAGACTATAACAGTAGCGAGGCTATAACAGTAGCGAGGCTATATACAGTAGCGAGGCTATAACAGTAGCGAGGCTATAACAGTAGCGAGGCTATAACAGTAGCGAGGCTATAAACAGTAGCGAGGCTATAAACAGTAGCGAGGCTATAACAGTAGCGAGGCTATAACAGTAGCGAGGCTATAAACAGTAGCGAGGCTATAACAGTAGCGAGGCTATAACAGTAGCGAGGCTATAACAGTAGCGAGGCTATAAACAGTAGCGAGGCTATAACAGTAGCGAGGCTATAACAGTAGCGAGGCTATAAACAGTAGCGAGGCTATAACAGTAGCGAGGCTATAAACAGTAGCGAGGCTATAAACAGTAGCGAGGCTATAAACAGTAGCGAGGCTATAAACAGTAGCGAGGCTATAAACAGTAGCGAGGCTATAAACAGTAGCGAGGCTATAACAGTAGCGAGGCTATAAACAGTAGCGAGGCTATAACAGTAGCGAGGCTATAACAGTAGCGAGGCTATAAACAGTAGCGAGGCTATAAACAGTAGCGAGGCTATAACAGTAGCGAGGCTATAACAGTAGCGAGGCTATAAACAGTAGCGAGGCTATAAACAGTAGCGAGGCTATAAACAGTAGCGAGGCTATAACAGTAGCGAGGCTATAAACAGTAGCGAGGCTATAAACAGTAGCGAGGCTATAAACAGTAGCGAGGCTATAACAGTAGCGAGGCTATAACAGTAGCGAGGCTATAACAGTAGCGAGGCTATAACAGTAGCGAGGCTATAAACAGTAGCGAGGCTATAACAGTAGCGAGGCTATAACAGTAGCGAGGCTATAAACAGTAGCGAGGCTATAAACAGGCACCGGTTAGTCGGGCTGATTGATGTATGTACATGTAGATATGGTTAAAGTGACTATGCATATATGATAAACAGAGAGTAGCAGTAGCGTAAAAGAGGGGGAGGCACACAATGCAAATAGTCCGGGTAGCCATTTGATTACCTGTTCAGGAGTCTTATGGCTTGGGGGTAAAAACTGTTGAGAAGCTTTTTTGTCCTAGACTTGGCACTCCGGTACCGCTTGCCATGCGGTAGTAGAGAGAACAGTCTATGACTGGGGTGGCAGGGGTCTTTGACAATTTTTAGGGTCTTCCTCTGACACCGCCTGGTGTAGAGGTCCTGGATGGCAGGCAGCTTAGCCCCAGTGATGTACTGGGCCGTACGCACTACCCTCTGTAGTGCCTTGCGGTCGGAGGCCGAGCAATTGCCGTACCAGGCAGTGATGCAACCAGTCAGGATGCTCTCGATGTTGCAGCTGTAGAACCTTTTGAGGATCTGAGGACCCATGCCAAATCTTTTTAGTTTCCTGAGGGGGAATAGGCTTTGTCGTGCCCTCTTCACGACTGCCTTGGTGTGTTTAGACCATTCTAGTTTGTTGGTGATGTGGACACCAAGGAACTTGAAGCTCTCAACCTGCTCCACTACAGCCCCTTCGATGAGAATGGGGGCGTGCTCGGTCCTCCTTTTCCTGTAGTCCATAATCATCTCCTTAGTCTTGGTTACGTTGAGGGATAGGTTGTTATTCTGGCACCACCCGGCCAGGTCTCTTACTTCCTCCCTATAGGCTGTCTCGTCGTTGTCGGTGATCAGTTACGCACAGACATGACAGACACACGGTGACATGGAGCTCCGAGACACGCTAATTACAAACAAACAAATCATTACTATAAACAGCAAGTGTTCATGTCCACCTGAACATCGCATCCACTTGGAGGATTGCAAACGGGTAAATTACTGAATTGAATGAAACCGAAATGCATCAATAACTTGACCAAACATTTCCTTGATGCATGCTTAACCTTGTGCACAGTAAAAAGGCCCAGTCATGATCCTGGCAAAATAGGTTAAGAACAACAATATACTGTATACGTTGTGGAGAAATGAATGACAAATAACTGCATATGGGGAAAACCAGCACTCGAAAACCCTTCTCTGTATTTAGGGTTTTCAGCAGTTAGCTTCACCCAGGGTTGGCTCCATGTGAACTACAATTCCGATACTGTGCTTTAACGTTTAAAAACGTCAATAATCAACACTTTCAAACCGGTTTTCGAAACATATGCTGATATGCCGCTTATCTTTCATATCAGCAAGAAAGAGTCTTTCAAATAAAAATATACACTTACTGTAGCGGTTTTGCACAGATTCACAAGCTGTGTGCCTCCAGTTGACGAACTACACCAGATATGCTTACACACAGGTGTTCGGAGCACGCTAGCAATGTAACATGAAGATATGGCCCAGTGGGAACACTAACTAAAGCCCAGTGGGAACACTAACTAAAGCCCAGTGGGAACACTAACTAAAGCCCAGTGGGAACACTAACTAAAGCCCAGTGGGAACACTAACTAAAGCCCAGTGGGAACACTAACTAAAGCCCAGTGGGAACACTAACTAAAGCCCAGTGGGAACACTAACTAAAGCCTATAAAGGTGTGTTGTAATTGAACCTTTTGTTTTTTGAAAATGATTTCTTGCTGATATGAAGATATGTTCCTTATGTTTCCAAAACCGTTCCACAAGAAATGCGTGTTAACGTTGAGACCGAGCATCAGGGCTCTTAACTAAACTCTCCCGACCAGAAGATACTATCGTCAATAGGGATTAAAGTTAGTCTATGAATGGGTTAGGGGAATACATGAACGCAGCAAACAATTTGTAAGTGGTTTTAAATAATGTGTTCATGACTGAATCCGCTTCATCAAATCTAGGCCTACCTCCCTCATTATGCAACTGACATGATCAGTCAATCACTCTTTCACTTCCTTCCCTCCTTCCCTCCTTCCCTCTCTCTATGCATCCTTCCCTTGCTGCATGACACTTACTGTTACCCTCTGTTGTACATGATCATATTACCTCTGCACCACCATGGCTCCTGTTGATCATATTACCTCTGCACCACCATGGCTCCTGTTGATCATATTACCTCTGCACCACCATGGCTCCTGTTGATCATATTACCTCTGCACCACCATGGCTCCTGTTGATCATATTACCTCTGCACCACCATGGCCTCACACACTTACCCTCACCACCATGGCCTCACACACTTACCCTCACCACCATGGCCTCACACACTTACCCTCACCACCATGGCCTCACACACTTACCCTCACCACCATGGCCTCACACACTTACCCTCACCACCATGGCCTCACACACTTAGCCTCACCACCATGGCCTCACACACTTACCCTCACCACCATGGCCTCACACACTTACCCTCACCACCATGGCCTCACACACTTACCCTCACCACCATGGCCTCACACACTTACCCTCACCATATGGCTCCTGTTGATCATATTACCTCTGCACCACCATGGCCTCACACACTTACCCTCACCATATGGCTCCTGTTGATCATATTACCTCTGCACCACCATGGCCTCACACACTTACCCTCACCATATGGCTCCTGTTGATCATATTACCTCTGCACCACCATGGCCTCACACACTTACCCTCACCATATGGCTCCTGTTGATCATATTACCTCTGCACCACCATGGCCTCACACACTTACCCTCACCATATGGCTCCTGTTGATCATATTACCTCTGCACCACCATGGCCTCACACACTTACCCTCACCATATGGCTCCTGTTGATCATATTACCTCTGCACCACCATGGCCTCACACACTTACCCTCATCATATGGCTCCTGTTGATCATATTACCTCTGCACCACCATGGCCTCACACACTTACCCTCACCATATGGCTCCTGTTGATCATATTACCTCTGCACCACCATGGCCTCACACACTTACCCTCACCATATGGCTCCTGTTGATCATATTACCTCTGCACCACCATGGCCTCACACACTTACCCTCACCATATGGCTCCTGTTGATCATATTACCTCTGCACCACCATGGCCTCACACACTTACCCTCACCATATGGCTCCTGTTGATCATATTACCTCTGCACCACCATGGCCTCACACACTTACCCTCACCATATGGCTCCTGTTGATCATATTACCTCTGCACCACCATGGCCTCACACACTTACCCTCACCATATGGCTCCTGTTGATCATATTACCTCTGCACCACCATGGCCTCACACACTTACCCTCACCATATGGCTCCTGTTGAAAAGGAATGTAGGTCTCTCAAACCTGTTTTGAATTTGATTTACAGTATGTTGAGACCCAAAATGTTTGTATTACACATATTCCCAATTGTCGTTGTTTTTGAGTTGAGTACAGTACCGAGAGGTTGTTCAATAGGTTGTACTGTGTTTCCATTAATGGGGACTGCAGGGGTAGAGCTGAAGCCGTGGGTTAGCTTGTGTTCCCCAGCCTGTAGCCTGTAGCTTGGTTAATGTGATTAACTTTAGCATTGGCCCTGCTGGAGTCATGGAGCTGGTTGCCAGAGCTGAGCAGCTAATCAGTATGTGCACTGATGGTGGTAGACAAAACATGCCCTGGAGGGGATCCTTTAATCCCTGAACTCACAGGAATACTAGAGCAAAAGGTGAAAGATTTGTGGAATAAGTAGTTCTCTCTCTCTATAGGAGGACATGGTTATTATAATGTAGAAACTACAACAGTAGGAATCATAAATTGACTTGGTCACGGTAATATGCACAGGTACACCCTCTGGACTACAGCATGCTGTTCTTATGAGTTATTTCGGAGATGAGGTTCCTAAAGAAATACTGAAAGACTTTTACAGTATTTCGATGACAGGTTTGAGAGCTCTGTTGAGCATGCCTCTTATCCCTGTGGAGGGAAGAGAACGCTTAAGAGCCAGTATGTTATTATGATTGTATGCTGATTGTGCCAAGGTTGCAGAGGTTTTAGAGGTTAAAGATGCGGCCCTTCTTTGTCAACACACAATGGGCTGCAGCGGAGGAGGCTCAAGCTGCATAGTATAGGCTGCTGCTGAAGCCCTCACAGCCCCAGGCTATAGTGGTCAGTCGGGTGACAGGAGGATTAGCGAAGGGACCACACACTGGAGCTCCATTCTTTTCTATTCTCTGGGACTGTCCCATTCTTAGCTAAAACACAAGTGTTTCAGAATTTGTCATTGAAGTTTTAGCCAATCTTTTTCTTATATTATGTTTTTAGCACTGTTTATTGAAGATTTTTTCTTTTAATGGTTGCTCACAATGTAAAGAGCTTTGTGATTTATGTATGTAAATTCAAAGCGCTCTACAAAATGCAATTTAGTATTCATATTTATTATTAATATGATTTATTATAATAACTGTTGACAATGTATGGAGTGAGAATGAGTTTGAATGAGTTAATTCTTGTTTGTGCCAACCATGTTTTGGGTTATACTTATAATGTGCTTGTAATTACTGCAATTCAGTGCTGTGTGTTGGTGTTGGTGTTGGTGTTGGTGTGTGTGTGTGTGTGTGTGTGTGTGTGTGTGTGTGTGTGTGTGTGTGTGTGTGTGTGTGTGTGTGTGTGTGTGTGTGTGTGTGTGTGTGTGTGTGTGTGTGTGTGTGTGTGTGTGTGTGTGTGTGTGTGTGTGTGTGTCTGAGCCTGGCATATGTGACTGTGTCTGAGTCTGAGCTGGGTATGTGTGTCTGCCTGTGTCTGTGCTGGTGCAGTGTGTTTGCTCGAGGGACACCATATGCCAGTGTGTTCAGTCGAGGGTACAGGGGGCGGCTAGCGTGTGCCGGGTCAGGGGTCTACAGCTGTTGATAGCAGGGTGGTGTGCTGACACGAGCGGGGTGGGGGTGTACTATAATGGTGGTGGTGGGGGTTTATATAGTATACTGACAGGGCGCTAGTGTGTTGTGTTTGAATGATGGCTTGTCATTGAGTGTGTAAGTGAGAAGTGGACTGGCGTCTAGACCAGGGAAGAATGACGGCCCCCTCTCATTGTCAGTCATTGGTCTAGACCTCTGAGGTATAAAAATAACTGGATACTGTCCAAGATGTCTGACCGTTATTTCCAAGGAAATCTACTCATGTTCGCTTACGCCGATTCATGGACTGTCTATATTCGGGTTGCATCCGGTTTATATGGACCAACATCACATGCACACTAATGCTCAGTGCACACAGGGAGCAGCGCGAGCAGCAACGACGTCATCGCGTAATCCAAAAATATGGCAGGCATTGGAGGAATATAAAATGTGTATATCTTTGGCTCTGAGTGATGTAAAAAAAGAAATCGGCTTCCGTGACATTTATTTGAATAATTCTATGGATGTTTTGTGCACAAATAAGTGTCTTATTAGGAATGTACTAATCTGACTTCTCTATGTGGCCGTCTATGGAAATTGTCTCTCTGTGCCGGGCGTCAGTTAAAGGGAAAGGGGATACCTAGTCAGTTGCACAACTAAAAACATTCAACTGAAATGTGTCTTCCACATTTAACCCCACCCCTCTGAATCAGAGAGGTGCGAAGCAAAACTGTTGAAACCGTGCTTCTAGACCAGAACCCTGGCCCTTTGGTCTAGACCCAGTGCACAGCATAGATGGTATGGCACTGATGGACTAGGCACAGAAATGGTCTCACTTCATAGTCCACATGAGCAATTAGTGGCTACAGCAAGAGCTACAACACATAACCTAAAGTATGTGTACACCTGCTCGTCGAACATCTCATTCCAAAATCATGGGCAGTAATATGGAGTTTGCTGCTATAACAGCCTCCACTCTTCTGGGAAGGCTTTCCACTAGATGTTGGAACATTGCTGCGGGGACTTGCTTTCCATTCAGCCTCAAGAGCGTTAGTGAGGTCGGGCACTGATGTTGGGCGATTAGACCTGGCTCGCAGTCGGCGTTCTAACATGGAACCCAAACCGGCTGCACGCGTGCGCCATCGTGCATGAATTTATTTTGTCCCCCCACACCAAACGCGATCACGACACGCAGGTTAAAATATCAAAACAAACTCTGAACCAATTATATTAATTTGGGGACAGGTCGAAAAGCATTAAACATTTATGCCAATTTAGCGAGTTAGCTTGCACTTGCTAGCTGATTTGTCCTATTTAGCTAGCTTGCTGTTGCTAGCTAATTTGTCCTGGGATATAAACATTGAGTTGTTATTTTACCTGAAATGCACAAGGTCCTCTACTCTGCCACTTAATCCACAGATAAAACGGTCAACCGAATCGTTTAGAGTTATCTCTCCTCCTTCTAGGCTTTTTCTTCTCTTGACTTTATATTGCGATTGGCAACTTTCATAAATTAGGTGCATTACTGCCACTAACCTCATTCGTCTTTCAGTCACCCACGTGGGTATAACCAATGAGGAGATTGCACGTGGGTACCTGCTTCTATAAACCAATGAGGAGATGGGAGAGGCAGGACTTGCAGTGCGATCTGCATCAGAAATAGAACGGATTTCTATTTTAGCCCTGGGCAACGCAGACGCTCGTCGGCGCGCGCGAGCAGTGTGGATGCAATAATTGAATAACATAGATTTCAAAATGTATTTTGCAATGCTCACGCACGCGACGTGAGTGGTGTGGTCAGCCTGTAATTTATCCCAACGGTGTTTGATGGGTTTGAGGTCAGGGCTCTGTGCAGGCCAGTTCTTCCACACCGATCTCAACAAACAATTTCTGTATGGAGCTCGCTTTGTGCACGTGGGCATTGTCATGCTGAAACAGAAAAGGGCCTTCCCCAAATTGTTGCCACAAAGTTGGAAGCACAGAATCGTCTAGAATGTAATTGTATGCTGTAACGTTAAGATTTCCCTTCACTGGAACTAAGGGGCCTAGCCAGAACCATGAAAAACAGCCCCAGACTATTAGTCCCCTCCCACCAAATTTTACAGTTGGCACTATGCATTCGGCAGGTAGCGTTCTCCTGCCATCCGCCAAACCCAGATTTGTCCGTCAGACTGCCAGATGGTGAATCGTAATTCATCACTCCAGAGAACGCGTTTCCAATTCTCCAGAGTCCAATGGCGGCGTCTTTTACACCACTCCAGCCAACGCTTAGCATTGCGCATGGTGATCGTAGGCTTGTGTGCCGCTGCTCGGCCATGGAAACCCATTTCATGAAACTCCCTACGAACAGTTCTTCTGCTGACGTTGCTTCCAGTGGCCGTTTGGAACTCGGTAGTGAGTGTTGCAACCGAGGACAGATGATTTTTTACACACTACCGCTTCAGCGCTCTGCGGTCCCGTTCTGTGAGCTTGTGTGGCCTACCACTTCACCGCTGAGCCATTGTTGCTCCTAGACGTTTCCACTTTACAATAACAGCACTTACAGTTGACCAGGGCAGCTCCAGCAGGGCAGAAATTTGACAAACTGACTTGTTGGAAAGGTTTTATCCTATGACGGTGCCATGTTGAAAGTCACTGAGCTCTTCAGTAAGGCCATTCTACTGCCAATGTTTGTCTATGGAGATTGCATGACTGTGTGCTCGATTTTATACACCTGTCAGCAACGGGTGTGGCTGAAATAGCGAAATCCACTAATTTGAAGGGGTGTCCACATACTTTTGTATGCATAGTGTATCTAGTGATATCTGATTGTCCTTCTGTCTTCACGTCTCTTTTGTTTTCCAGGCTTCTATGGTGACCATCCCTTGGAAGTTGAACAGAATGATGTCATAGGTGAGTTTACTTGTATTTTAACATCATGATAGGACAAATACACGTCTAACCACTATTATTAGTGATAAAGTCATTCATGTATTTTCCTGTTCTTCCGTAAATTTTCAGTTGAAGATTTTAGTTTGGAGTTTATTGTGAGTGGTGATATTAATTACACACATCATCTAATGTCAGGTTTGTAACATTCACCCAGCAGCAATACGTTGGGATGGCAGTAAAATTGTCTCAATGACGCTCTCTAGTGGTGAGATAGAATAATACATGTACTGGTCCTCGGTGTAGGGCAGGGGTGTCAAACTCGTTCCATGGGGGGCCAAGTGTATGCAGGGTTTTGTTTTTTTCTTTCAATTAAGACAGAGACAACCAGGTGAAGGGAGTTCCTTACTAATTAGTGACCTTAATTAATCAATGAAGTACAAGGGAGGAGCGAAAACCCACAGACACTCGGCCCTTCATGGAATGAGTTTGTGGTGTAAGGAGTTACCTAGCCAGGATGCCACTATTCCCCCAGTTTCTGAATAAACATTAATCAATGTCAATATTGTGTTAAATGTAACCCATAGTTTAGGATACGTGGATTTAACAAGACAACACTGTACTAGACCTACAGTTGAAGTCGGGAGTTTACATACACCTTAGCCAAATACATTTAAACTCTGTTTTTCACAATTCCTGACATTTAATCCTAGTAGAAATTCCCTGTCTTAGGTCAGTTAGGACCACCACTTTATTTTAAGAATGTAAAATGTCAGAATAATAGCAGAGAGAATGATTTATTTCAGCTTTTATTTCTTTCATCCCATTCCCAGTGGGTCAGAAGTTTACATACACTCAATTCGTTTTTGGTAGCATTGCCTTTACATTGTTTAACTTGGATCAAACGTTTCGGGTAGCCTTCCACAAGCTTCCCACAATAAGTTGGGTGAATTTTTGCCTATTCCTCCTGACAGAGCTGGTGTAACTGAGTCAGGTTTGTAGGCCTCCTTACTCGCACACGCTTTTTCAGTTCTGCCCACAAATTTTCTATAGGATTGAGGTCAGGGCTTTGTGATGGCCACTCCAATACCTTGACTTTGTTGTCCTTAAGCCATTTTGCCACAACTTTGGAAGTATGCTTGGTGTCATTGTCCATTTGGAAGACCCATTTGCGACCAAGCTTTAACTTCCTGACTGATGTCTTGAGATGTTGCTTCAGTATATCCACAGAATTTTCCTTTCTCATGGTGCCATCTATTTTGTGAAGTGCACCAGTCCCTCCTGCAGCAAAGCACCCCCACAACATGATGCTGCCACTCCTGTGCTTCACGGTTGGGATGGTGTTCTTCGGCTTGCAAGCCTCCCCCTTTTTCCTCCAAACATAACGATGGTCATTATGGCCAAACATAATAATTCATCAGACCAGAGGACATTTCTCCAAAAAGTATGATCTTTGTCCCCATGTGCAGTTGCAAATCGTAGTCTGGTTTTTTTATGGCGGTTTTGGAGCAGTGGCTTCTTCCTTGCTGAGCAGCCTTTCAGGTTATGTCGATATAGGACTCATTTTACTGTGGATATAGATACTTTTGTATCTGTTTCCTCCAGAATCTTCACAAGGTCCTTTGCTGTTGTTCTGGGATTGATTTGCACTTTTCGCACCAAAGTACGTTCATCTCTTGGAGACAGAACGCGTCTCCTTCCTGAGCGGTATGATAGCTGCGTGGTCCCATGGTGTTTATACTTGCGTACTATTGTTTGTACAGATGAATGTGGTACCTTCAGGCATTTGGAAATTGCTCCCAAGGATGAACTAGACTTGTGGAGGTCTACAATTTATTTTCTGAGGTCTTGGCTGATTTCTTTTGATTTTCCCATGATGTCAAGCAAAGAGGCACTGAGTTTGAAGGTAGGCCTTGAAATACATCCACAGGTACACCTCCAATTGACTCAAATTATGTCAATTAGCCTATCAGAAGCTTTTAAAGCCATGACATCCTTTTCTGGAATTTTCCAAGCTGTTTAAAGGCACAGTCAACTTAGTGTATGTCAACTTCTGACCCACTGGAATTGTGATACAGTGAATTCTAAGTGAAATAATCTGTCTGTAAACAATTGTTGGAAAAAATTACTTGTGTCATGCACAAAGTAGATGTCCTATCCGACTTGCCAAAACTATAGTTTGTTAGAACTAGTTTTAATGACTCCAACCTAAGTGTACGTAAACTTCCGACTTCAACTGTAACATTTACGTGGATAATTTTTTTTTATGTCAATAGGAAAAATAAAAATAATAACTCATAGCAATCCTTTAACTGGACCACAAAAAATATGAAATACTTAGGATGGTTAATAAGTGACAACAAACAACAGATATATAAAGATGATTCCATTACTTAACAACATTAAAGCAGATCTAATTCAATTGAATGATCTTCCCATAAATCTTACCTCTTTAGAATAGCACGGCTGCTAAAGTTTTGTATTTATTTTTGGTAATACCATTTACCCCACCGAAGACTTTCTTTAAAAAAGTATACTCGGTCATAACAGACTTTATATGAACAAATAAAATTCATAAAATAAAAATGAAAGTTTTACATCTTCCTAAGTCTTGCTACCCAAGGATTTTATTTGCGACATATAGTGCACTAAAGAGGAACATTTGGTACATAAGATGCGCATGCTCATCCCCAGAATCTTTTTACGTGTCTGTTTTCAAAGGATAAAACTAAGAACATTAACAACTTCATAGTTAAGAACACTACAACAATGTGGAAGAAAATGTTTTCAAAAATAACCAATATCACTCCCTAAAAACACAACCTTATGGAATAATCCTTGGATAGCTTTTCAGAATTCACTGATAAATTGGTCCACATGGAAATATAAACTGTAAATAACTTGGTGACAGGAAGTACATTTATTTCCATGAGAGAATTACAAATTAATTTTGGACTGACCAATGTAGATAGTTTCAAATACATGCAACTTAAAAGTTACATATCACAACATTTAGATTTGACATATTTTGGACATCAGAGCAACCTTGAGGGAATGTTATTTGAGTCAGAAAAGGATGTTCATATGATAGGATACAGTTTACAAAGACTTACAGAGAGACTATCCAACTGGCAATCTCTTAGAAAAAAATATAAACTATTGGAACCAAGACTTAAAAAGAACTGGATGTTGGCACAAGATGGAGGGAAAGTTGGAGCATAACTGACGAAATTACAGTAAACGAAAATGTACGCTTAATCCAGTATAAACTAATGTATAGAATTTATTATACAAGAGACAAAATTAATAAATTCTACAGCACAAATGCAGAATTTCTTAAGTGAAAAACTAATAATCACTCAATAATCCATGCTTTTTGGGAATGCTATGGTCTGGAAGTTGTGGGTGGAGCTAGAAAGTTTGCTGTCAGTAGTATTACAATGTAAACATACTTTTAATCCATCTGTCTGCATATTTCAAGACATGGGGATGTAGTGAGATACCCAAATGGGCTGGACAATTCTCTTCTCATCTTGAAAAAACATATTCTAAAAACTTGGAAATCAATCAATCCGCCATCATCAACACAATGGAATATTATTATTTATTATTTAAATATTGAAATGGCATGGGTGACCGAGAAAAACAAATTGATACAAAGTCCAAGTGAAAAAAACAATAGGGATGGGGGTGTGAGCATGCAGGTCTGGGCAGATGAGATGTAGTCATTGTTTGTGTGCATCTGTACATTTTTGTTCCTATGTATAAGTTTGTATATGGAGTAAAAAAATAATAATACAATGAAGAAAAATATATTTATATGAAACGAAAAAAACATGGTTCATATGGCCTTTTTTACTAGTGCAAATATCTCAGTTTGCCGGCATCCCAGTTCCCCCTGAAATGTAAAATGTCTACCTATGTCCAGCTCTCCATCATTCCAAGTTCAGGAGAAAATAATTGATAAAGGTTTTGCAGTTCCTCTTGCCTTTCCCATTACTGGATTGGCATAATAAGCATGTCTTCAATGTAGCATGTGACTCCTTCCATCTCCACCAGGGGGACATGTTCAACTGAAAATAGAACAGAAGCTGGCCCACAACATGGTCACTGTTTGTGTACAGCCTCTGTCTCACAGATACAGCAAGATATGGGATGGAATTAAATATTTGCAGAGAATAGTCTCAATGTGTCCATTGAACAGATAAATGTTACACACATACACTTACACACATACAGTAAATTAAACACCTGCCCAGTTTTGTAAGGGATATAGTCAGGCATTTCTCAGTCCCCCCTAAGACTGTGTTTGTGTGTTTGTTGGCTACTGTGGTACCATGTGGTTGCAGGCCCTCTCTCCTCTCACTGTGGGGCAACAGGCTGGTGGAGGGGGCATGGGGCAGTGGTGGGGGGTTTGTCCAATGTTAAGGTCCAGGTTCAGGTGAAGTTCATTTGAGATGCTCCCTTCACTTCGTCCTGGCTGTGGAGCCAGGTGGCACCATCCAGAGGTCAGAGGTTAAACTCAGTTCAGAAACGTCTGACCTCGCTGTGACTCCATGCTGACCTGATTGTTGCAGCTCTCCTGTGGACTGGACTTTCTCAGCAGCCTCTGTGTCCTGGCCTCTATAAACCTGTGGGAGTCAGTAATAAGTGGAAGGAAGCTTGGGGGAACTATTAAACCTGTGCACAGAGAAAGACTGGCATTGTTGCCCCCTATGGGAGGAGGCATGGATTTATGAGGCAAAACCTGATTGGATTGTAAACTTGAGGAGGCAGGATCAGAGAGTACCCATGGACAACACTACTCTCCCTTGGCCTATTCAAGTCCCAGGATGCCTCGTGCATGGAGTGGGCAGGGGTAATGTGGGGGTCAAGAGGCTGTAGAGGGTGGAGGGGGGTGCTGAAGCAGGGCTCCCTGAGCTTGTAAATGCTGTGACAGGGATGTGAATCCAGAGACCCCCATTCAGGGACCAAAACACAGGTCAGGGGGCAAATAGCTGAGTTGGCAACAGCTGTTTTCAACACTATGCAATAGATGAAGTCCTAATCTTGCCACCACTCAGTCCCCTAAAACAGCAGAGAATTAGAAACTGTGATCTCTCTATTTCCTTGTAAAAGCTGCCGTCGTCATTTATGTGTACCTGTAATTGTTGGTGTCAAGCTTTCTTGTAGATAATTATTGTATATGTGGAATTGTGTAGTCATATTGCCTCAATTTGTTAGAGCAGATAAAGAATGGTTAATGACGTTTTATTGAAAAGGTGGAAAAGTGGTTGTTCCTTTCTGATGGGAAAGTGTTTACAACCATGAGCTTGTCATGGGTGGGTACCTCACATGTCACTCAAAGCAGCAGGGATGGCTCCACCCCCTGGTCACCTCTACTCTGACCTGCCTCTGTCCAAGGGTCCAAACCACCACCCCCCTCGCCCTCTGTACTCGGCCCAATGGACACAGTTGACCAATCACTGCTGATTCAGCCATTTCGGAGGTTATCAGGTGCTTAGAGTTTCTCCCTCTGTCCTATGGTCAATCATTACCAGGTGTCCATTCATTACCGTGAAATTGGGCCAGGAGAACTTTCAGTGTTTAACTTTGCCCTGAAAGGGTGCAACTGATTTGTCAGTTGGTCGCATTGATCATTACACTATCACTCATTGTAGCTACTTCAATATAGCTTAGAGATGAAGGATCAGATAGGTATTTAATTTGGCAATATCCATGATAAGGATGAAATACATTGTATAATTTATTTTATAGCTGTTGAAGCAGAATATTAAACTGTGCTATGTAGGAGCAGTAGTGGCTTTAAGTAGTTGTCCTCCCTGAAGACGAGGAAAGATTATGAAAGATCCCTGAATCTCACAGGGACAGATGTTCTTAGCTTTAAGACTGCGAGACAGCGTCCCTGAGGATTTAGGTGCCATCCTGACAGTGCATTTAAGTAAGACCTACCTATTTATGTCTCCACTTAATCTGAGCTGCCTGTTCTGTCAGCTCACTGTGCCATCCCAGCGGTTTCCACGGATACCTGTGTTTGTATGGTAATGTCAGCCCCCAGTACTGGCGTGACTAGTTGGATTATGAATGAGAGGGTTCAGCAAGTGGGATGTAGCCTAGTGTTACAGCTTAGACCTGACTTGTTGTTCTACTCTCAGAGCAAGGTGCTCTGCTTACCTCAGGAGCTGCAACTGGGGTTTTGTGTCCATTTCATGGTTGTATTGTTACATGATGGCTTTTGTCATTCATCAACCCCTCGATGGTTTGATGTGACATCACAGTGCAGGAACAACCTAAATATATTTAATAAGATAATAATACTATATGTTTGACTCATTATTTGATATTTTGGAAAATACCATTTCTATTATATCTTTAGGTGGGCATAAAAAACACGTAATTTTATTGATTTGTAGTGCATTGTTTTCAGTACATTACGCGGTCTGTCCACCAATGTGTAATGTGGAGTTCTATCCACAAGGGGGTAGTAGTCACATAATATTGTTTTCACAGGATCTATGACTCCAAGTTGTAGGTTGGACTTGGTGAGCTCAAAACTCTTATGGAAATACTTGGCCCTGTCCCAAAACATGTTTTTCCTTTGTCCTCACATAACTGGGATAAAGTTTGATGTTGAACCACTGAACCGCTGGGATGGCACACGGTCCCGTGTGGCTCAGTTGGTAGAGCATGGCGCTTGCAACGCCAGGGTTGTGGGTTCATTTTCCACGGGGGGACCAGGATGAATATGTATTAACTTCCCAATTTGTAAGTCGCTCTGGATAAGAGCGTCTGCTAAATGACTTAAATGTAATGTTCTTTTCCAAAAGTAATTTAGGAACAGACGTTTGTCATTTCCATATCTTTAGTTCATATCAGAATACAGCCCAACCCTTACTGTTGTTTCTGATTCATTCCTTTGAATTACATCCCTTCATGAAATGGAGTTAATTTAAGTGAGCAGTGTATTTGGAAGTGAGGTATTCTTATGTGAAATCTGTGTGCTGAAGTACAGAAAGAGTAAGTGAAAGAGTAAGTGAAAGTAAATGTAGCTAGGTGAATTTCACTTTCTTTACATTTGTGGGATTGTTTCTGCACT
Organism: Salvelinus namaycush; assembly: GCF_016432855.1. Lineage (NCBI taxonomy): Eukaryota > Metazoa > Chordata > Actinopteri > Salmoniformes > Salmonidae > Salvelinus > Salvelinus namaycush. The sequence continues at coordinate 19,785,257 of NC_052307.1, read as the reverse complement.
TGATTGTTGAGCATCTATTTTTCCTCTCACACATTGAGCTCATGTTATCTTTAAAATACGGCCATTTTGTGTTAGAAGTCTTTTACAAGTGCACCGTAATTGAAATAATGTATCTTTGTCAATGTTATGTATGTTTGTGCCGGCCATTTTACTCAGCAGTCTTGGTGTGAATGTGTAAAGCATCTGAGTGCTGACCTCTGTTCCATCTCTTCATTTTCACATTTAATAAATTGTGATCAGCCCAGATTTGATTAATTCCCAATTTTGTTTCACCTCTGCTTGATGCAACTTGCGTTGGCGTGAGACTGGGGGTCAAGCCTGCGGAGTGTTTCCAGGTCAACCAGAAGTGGGTCATGCTGTTCCCAGTGTCAGTCCCTATAACTTCACTGTGTGTGATGACAAAGCCCAACTCCAGCGGGATAAACAGGCAGGCCTTTGTGTGCGTGACTAATGTATGTCACACACTGTCCCTTCTGAGTAGAGACAGTCTACTCTACTTACAGTACACCAGCCTCTGATGACAGTGCATTCACTGTAATACAAATCAAATTTTATTAGTCACATGCGTGGAATACAACAGGCGTAGAACTTACAGTGAAATGCTTACTTACAAGTCCCTAACCAACAATGCAGTTTAAAAAAATACGGATAAGAATAAGAAATAAAAGCAACAAGTAATTAAAGAGAAGCAGTAAAATATAGAGACTATATACAGGGGGGTACCGGTACAGAGTCAATGTGTGGGGGCACCGGTCAGTTGAGGTAATATGTACATGTAGGTAGAGTTATTGAAGTGACAGTGCATAGATGAGGGGGGGGGGGGGGGGGGGGGGGGGGCAATGCAAATAGTCTGGGTAGCCATTTGATTAGGTGTTCAAGAGTCTTATGGCTTGGGGGTAGAAGCTGTTTAGAAGCCTCTTGGACTTAGACTTGGCGCTCTGATACCGCTTGCTGTGCAGTAGCAGAGAGAACAGTCTATAACTGGGGTGGCTGGAGTCCTTGACAATTTTTAGGGACTTCCTCTGATACCGCCTAGTATAGAAGTCCTGGATGGCAGGAAGCTTGGCCCCAGTGATGTACTGGGCCGTTCGCGCTACCCTCTGTAGTGCCTTGCGGTCGGAAGCCGAGCAGTTGCCATACCAGGCAGTGTTGCAAACAGTCAGAATGCTGTCGATGGTGCAGCTGTAGAACCTTTTGAGGATCTGAGGACCCATGCCAAATCTTTTCAGTCTCCTGAGAGGGAATAGGTTTTGTCGTACCCTCTTCACGACTGCCTTGGTGTGCTTGAACCATGTTAGTTTGTTGGTGATGTGGACACCAAGGAACTTGAAGCTCTCAATCTGCTCCACTGCAGCCCCGTCGAAGAGAATGGGGGCGTGCTCGGTCCTCTTTTTCCTGTAGTCCACAATCATCTCCTTTGTCTTGATCACGTTAAGGTAGAGGTTGTTGTCCTGGCACCCCACGGCCAGGTCTCTGACCTCCTCCCTATAGGCTGTCTCGTCGTTGTCGGTGATCAGGCTTACCACTGTAGTGTCATCGGCAAACTTAATGATAGTGTTGGAGTCGTGCCTGGCCGTGCAGTCATGTGTGAACAAGGAGTACAGGAGGGGACTGAGCATGCACCCCTGAGGGGCCCCTGTGTTGAGGATCAGCGTGGCCGATGTGTTGTTACCTACCCTTACCACCTAGGGGCTGCCTATCAGGAAGTTCAGGATCCTGTTGCAGAGGGAGGTGTTTAGTCCCAGGGTCTTTAGCTTAGTGATGAGCTTTGAGGGCACTATGGTGTTGAACGCTGAGCTGTAGTCAATGGATAGCATTCTCACATAGGTGTTCCTTTTGTCCAGGTGGAAAAGGGCAGTGTGGAGGGCAATAGAGATTGCATCATCTTTGGATCTGTTGGGGCGGTATGCAAATTGGAGTGGGTCTAGGGTTTCTGGGATAATGGTGTTGATGTGAGCCATGAACAGCCTTTCAAAGCACTTCATGGCTACAGATGCGAGTGCTACGGGTCGGTAGTCATTTTGGTAGGTTACCTTAGTGTTCTTGGGCACAAGCACTATGGTGGTCTGCTTAAAATATGTTGGTATTACAGACTCGGACAGGGAGAGGTTGAAAATGTCAGTGAAGACACTTGCCAGGTGGTCAGCACATGCTCGCAGTACACGTCCTGGTAATGCGTCTGGCCCTGCGGCCCGGTGAATGTTGACCTGTTGAAAGGTCTTACTCAGATCGGCTGCGGAGAGCGTGATCACACAGTCTTCTGGAACAGCTGGTGCTCTCATGCATGTTTCAATGTTATTTGCCTCGAAGCGAGCATAGAAGTAGTTTAGCTCGTCTGGTAGGCTTGTGTCACTGGGCAGCTCTCTGCTGTGCTTCCATTTGTAGTTTGTAATGATTTGCAAGCTCTGCCACATCCGACGAGCATCAAAGCCGGTGTAGTACGATTCGATTTTAGTCCTGTATTGATGCTTTGCCTGTTTAATGGTTCGTCGGAGGGCATTGCGGGATTTCTTATAAGCTTCTGGGTTAGAGTCCAACCCCTTGATAGCGGCAGCTCTAGCCTTTAGCTCAGTGCGGATGTTGCCTGTAATCCATGGCTTCTGGTTGGGGTATGTACGTACGGTCACTGTGGGGACAACATCATCGATGCACTTATTGATGAAGCTAATGACTGATGTGGTGTACTCCTCAATGCCATCGGAGGAATCCCGGAACATATTCCAGTCTGTGCTAGCAAAACAGTCCTGTAGCTTAGCATCTGCTTCATCTGACCACTTTTTTATTGATCTAGTCACTGGTGCTTTCTCCTTTAATTTTTGCTTGTAAGCAGGAATCAGAAGGATAGAATTATGGTCAGATTTGCCAAATGGAGGGCGAGGGAGAGCTTTGTATGTGTGTCTGTATGTGGAGTAAAGGTGGTCCAGAGTTTTCCCCCCTCTGGTTGCACATTTAACATGCTAATAGAAATTTGGTAAAACGGATTTAACTTTCCCTGCATTAAAGTCCCCTTCTACTAGGAGCGCCCCCTTTGGGTGAGCGTTTTCTTGTTTGCTTATGGTGGAATACAGCTCATTCAATGCTGTCTTAGTGCCAGCCTCTGACTGTGGTGGTATGTAAACAGCTATGAAAAATACAGGTGAAAACTCTCTAGGTAGATAATGAGGTCTACAGCTTATCATGAAATACTCTACCTCAGGCGTGCAATAGCTTAGATATCATGCACCAGCTGTTATTTACAAAAATACATAGTCCGCCACCCCTTGTCTTACAAGACGCAGCTGTTCTATCCTGCCGGTGCAGCGTATAACCAGCCAGCTGTATGTTGATAGTGTTGTCGTTCAGCCACGACTCTGTGAAGCATAAGATATTACAGTTTTGAATGTCTCGTTGGTAATTTTATTCTCAGAAGGCAGCTCGCCCTCTGGCCCCTTTTCCTCCGCCTCCTCTTCACGCAAATCACGGGGATCTGGGCCTGTTCCAAAGACGGCAGCAGTATATCGTTCGCATCGGGCTCGTCAGACTCGTTAAGGAAAAAAACGATTCTGCCAGTCCGTGGTGAGTAATCGCAGTCCTGATGTCCAGAGGTTATTTTTGGTCATAATAGACGGTAGCGGCAACATTATGTACAAAATAAGTTACAAACAACGCAAATAAACGAGAAAAAAAACATAATTGGTTGGGGACACGTAAAACGTCTGCCTTCTTCTCCGGCGCCATTTTGGTGTGTGTAATGTGTATCCCATATTTTTATACAGTGAGAGGCATTTTATTTTCAATAAATAATTTGCCACACTGTTATTAGGGTACATGAAAGGTGTACAGAGTGAAATAATGTACTATAGAGTTGCCATAGTGGTGTGCTATGTGTTTTAAAAGCCAGTTGAGAGAGGAGAAACCCAGGCTGGTTTCCATTGTTCCCCAGACATTTTCCCACTGTAAATAAATGATCAAATATGCATTGGGTCTGGCCTGGCTGGAAAACATCAACGTGTTTGAGATTTCCCAGCATGTTAAAATAACCTTACAGGGCAATTACTGGCATATTATTTCCATATGTCTCCTCCAATTACAGAAAGAAAATGGGAAATTAACTTTCCAAGAATTAAGCATGCTGATTGTTTCACTTTTTATTTGAGAAGGTTGACTTGAACCGAAACTGAAAAAATGTGTGAAAAAGTGTTGCTCTGTTTCAGCCCTGTGATTGTTCTTGCTACTGTGAATTTGCTGAGTTTAAACTCTATTTCAGGCTCTTTTGTTTTGGCATAATGAAAGCGTGAACACTCCCAACGGTTTGGTGAGTGCTGCAGCCGGCCTTCTAATACTGGAGCTCTCTTCTTGGCCACTGGTCTCTGAAAAGAGATTCTTTATCTCAAAGGAACTTCCTGGTTTAAATAAAGGTTACATTAAAAAAGGAACTTCCTGGTTTAAATAAAGGTTACATTAAAAAAGGAACTTCCCGGTTTAAATAAAGGTTACGTTAAAAAAGGAACTTCCTGGTTTAAATAAAGGTTACGTTAAAAAAGGAACTTCTTGGTTTAAATAAAGGTTACATTAAAAAGCGAACTTCCTGGTTTAAATAAAGGTTACGTTAAAAAAGGAACTTCCTGGTTTAAATAAAGGTTACATTAAAAAAGGAACAAAAGTGTCCACTAAACAATCAATCCTGTGAAATAGGATCTCACGGTCCTCAGCTTCTCTGTACAGAAGCTCTAATCATTATGAATTGAATTATGAAGTACTGGCCAATTCTATGGAAACAGATTTGTGCTGAGATCTGTCACTTAAAAAGTATGCCAAACAAACACCATTAATTTAAAAGTTTAACAAACCATACAGCTCTATGCACAAGGACAACTTTTAACAATTTACACTGACCATTTTACAAAAACACATTTACTGGAAGTAGTGCTGTCCCCGACAAAAAATCGATTGGTTGAATCGATTGGTTGAAATTTGAAAATGTATCTTTCCATATATAGACACAACCTTGTAAGGGTGCGTGCTGGTGGCAGGGAAGTCAGGCGCAGGAGATCGAACTTGGTATAAAACGGAGCAGTTTAATAAGTGCTCAAAAACTCTGAAAACCAAAATATAGAAAATAATACAAGTTCTTACAAAACCCGTCACACCAGAACATATCTTGCACATAGCTTACAAACAAACAATCACCGACAAGGACAATGATGGGAACAGAGGGTTAAATACACAACATATAATGAATGGGATTGGAACCAGGTGTGATACAAGACAAGACAAAACCAAAGGAAAATGAAAAGAGGATCAGCGATGGCTAGAAGGTCGGCGACTTCGAACGCCGCCCGAACTGACTGAAAAAGTATCTTACCAAAAGCCCTCACTTGTTTAGGAAAAACATTCTCTATTCCCTCAACTCTTGCTCTCTTTACTTGACACGTATGCATCGCAGGGCACGTGACCAATAGGGCCTGACATATAGCATATCATAATCACATTAGTACATTGGTTAACAAACTCCAGCGGGGCTGGAGGGGGAGGAAATCCACTCCCAGCCCACCTGAGGAGGTCCAGTTGGAACCGCAAAAATATCTTTGGGTGATCAACATATCACCAGGGCCTCTCAGGATGCCCAAGTGTCAGACCAGAATAAAGGACTCTCTTTCTCACCTTCTAATAAGATGGCACCTTTTGCATGAAAAGTTGACACTTTCAAATTTGTTCGCCAATTACATTTAAATAATTTATTCTGTGCTAATAGGCAACCATTGTGTAATAGCAATGCAGTGTTTAGAAACTATAATGCATCTGGTATTTCTGATGTGCCTTATGCTAATTTGAGTACCTCTGTTCTCACCTACAGTAGGCTGATAGAACAGGATTTTGCTAAATTGGCCCGCAACACTCCTAAACAAGCAGTTAGTCTCAGTAATGATGAACAAAATGCTTTGAAGGAACTGAAAGACAAATGCTGTTAAGGGAGTGAGGTCTATGCTCAACTTTCTGACCCTAAGTTCTATGTCCCTCTCCGTTCCAACCCCACAGGTAGAATAAAAGAGGATATAGATTGCTTCATTGATAACGCTCTTTCAGTGAGAAACGGAGAAGGACTTTCTCATTATGCCACACTGATAACGGAAACGGAGAAGGACTTTCTCATTATGCCACACTGACAACGGAAACGGAGAAGGACTTTCTTATTATGCCACACTGACAACGGAAACGGAGGACTTTCTCATTATGCCACACTGACAACGGAAACGGAGGACTTTCTCATTATGCCACACAACCAGCCTGTCCAGTTTATTATGGCCTACCGACAATACATGAAAGCGTGGATAAACCTCCTTTACGTCCCATAGTGTAAGGTAACAGTAGCCCTATTGAACCCCTGTCTCAGTATGTTGATTTGTGCCAGTATTGCCAGCCTTTTTAGGAGATACCAGGGATGTGCTTAAGATCATCAATAACTATAGATGCCACACTGAAAGCATCTTGGTTACACTTGACGTTCAGTCTCTCTACACTAATATCCCACATGACGCAGGCCTACGAGCGCTCTCTCACTATCTCAACACTAGACTGGAAGGTATCTTACCTCCTCTAACTTTATTTTGTTGCTCACTGAAAAAGCCCTCACATCAAATTATTTCCAATATGCGGGCAGTTTCTACCAACAGAGAGCTGGATTCACTCCAATCTATGTAAATGTATTTATGGGACACTGGGAGGAGACCTTCATTTATGATTTCCAGAAAAAAACACATTTTCAGAATGTCGCACTTTGGAAAAGATACATTGACGACAACTATTGGTATGGAAGGGTGCTGACGCTCTCCTATCAGAGTTAATTTCTTATATTAATTTATCTGACCCCAATCTCAAATTCACAGCAGGGAGTTGGGAGAAAGTAGACTTCTTGGATCTTACAATCCACAAAAATAAAGAAAACAAGTTGGAGTAGGAATAGACTTTTACCCATTTTATGATGCTATTTCATATATCTGTCGAACATGTGAAATAGTCGTTTGCGCCCAGATTTTGGGTACTCTCTCACTATAACTAAGCTGTATGTCGTAATGAAGTTATTTTTAGAATTCTAACATGGCGATTGCATTAAGAACTAGTGTATCTATCATTTCCTATACAACATGTATTTTCTAGTAACGTTTATGAATAGTTATTTGGTCAGAATAGTTGAGTGTCGTAAAAATATCCGCACATTCTGGGAAAAAGATGCTACGTTAGCACAATGTATAACCACTGATTTCAGCTCTAAATATGCACATTTTCGAACAAAACATAAGTGTATGTATAACCTGATGTTATAGGACTGTCATCTGATGAAGGTTTATGAAGGTTAGTGAAAATTAATATCTTTTGCTGGTTTATTCCCTATCGCTAACGTGCCTATTGCTATCGCTAACGTGCCTTGATGAATGAATGCGGTAGTGTGGTAGGCTATTGTAGTAAGCTAATATAATGCTATATTGTGTTTTCGCTGTAAAACACTTAAAAAATCGGAAATATTGGCTGGATTCACAAGATGTTTGTCTTTAATTTGCTGTACACCATCGATTTTTCAGAAATGTTTTATGATGAGTATTTAGGTATTTGACGTTGGTGTCTGTAATTACTCTGGCTGCTTCGGTTCTATTTCTGACGGTAGCTGTGATGGTAGCTGCAATGTAAAACTGATTTATACCTCAAATATGCACATTTTTCGAACAAAACATAGATTTATTGTATAACATGTTATAAGACTGTCATCTGATGAAGTTGTTTCTTGGTTAGTTTGGTTGGTTCTTGGTTAGTTAGGTTGGCTTTGTGCATGCTACCTGTGCTGTGAAAAATGTCTGTCCTTTTTTGTATTTGGTGGTGAGCTAACATAAATATATGTGGTGTTTTCGCTGTAAAACATTTTAAAAATCGGACATGTTGACTGTATTCACAAGATGTGTATCTTTCATTTGCTGTATTGGACTTGTTAATGTGTGAAAGTTAAATATTTCAAAAAAATATATTTTGAATTTCGCGCTCTGCCTTTTCAGTGGAATGTGGGAGGAGTTCCGCTAGCGGAACGCCAGAGCCAGACAGGTTAACATGCATGAACCCAACGCTTTTAAGTTAACAAATGATAGCGCCTGGGGAATAGGGGTGGAACTGGGGCCTCAGAGCCTGGGTTAACCTCTACATCACCAGAGGAACCGAGGAGGAGTAGGATAAGGGTACAGCTAAAGGCTGTAAGAACTGGTCGTCTAGTGCGTTGGGGACAGAGAGTAAAAGGAGCAGATTTCTGGGCGTGGTAGAATAGATTCAAGGCATAATGTACAGACAAGGGTATGGTAGGATGTGAGTACAGTGGAGGTAAACCTAGGCGTTGAGTGACGATGAGAGAGGTTTCGTCTCTGGAGGCACCAGTTAACCCAGGTGAGTTCTCCGCATGTGTGTGGGGTGGGACAAAGGAGCTATCTAAGGCATTTTGATTGAGACTGAGGGCTTTACAGTGAAATAAAACAGTAAGAACTAGCCAAAATAGCAGTAGACAAGGCTAATTGACATTAGAGAGAGGCATAAAGCAATCACAGGTGTTGATCAGGAGAGCTAAGACAACAACGGGTAAATGGCGATGAATGGGCAGAGCGGGTCAGTTCGGTACATACAGGACCTGAGTTCGAGGCTGGGGCTGACAGGTAAACAAAATGAGGTACCATGTTATTGAAACAGTCCAGGGGGCATCAACTCTGTAGCTGAGTGATCATAGGGTCAAAAGAGCAGCAATAGGTGAGTCAGGGTGCCGTTGTCACTACTACGCTAGGCGAGCAGGGGACACAGCGTTCAGAAAAGCTAGCGGGCCGGGGCTAGTAGATGGTTGTAACAGAATAGCCTGTTGAGACCACATCGGGCGATCACATCGGCAGTCCAGTCATGATGGATAGGCGGGGCTCCATGTCGACAAGCTATTGTTGCCCTAGAATGTGCTAGTATATGGGCCTAGCTCGAGGCTAGCTCAAGGCTAGCTGGTGCTTGCTTTTGGTCAGGGGCGTTAGCTAACAGTAGCCACTCGTTTGCAGCTAGCTAGCTGCAATGATCCGGTGTAATGATCCAGAGCGGCAGGAATCCGGTGATATGGTAGAGAGAAGCAGTCCGATATGCTCTGGGTTGATATCGCGCTGTGCAGATTGGCAGGTGTTGTCCGAGCTAAGGCTGGCTGATGACGGGGAAAAAGGCGAAGACCGCTAGCCATGGCTAACAAAGACTAGTAGCTAGTTAGCTGGCTTGCTCCTGATGGAAGTTCCAGTTATAAGGAATAAAAATAGCAGATCCGTACCAAATTGGGTGAGGCGGGTTGCTGGAAAGTATATTTAGTTCGTAGATAGAAAGTGAGATTTAGATATATACGAAAAAGACTGTCTATTTACACGGGATAAGAAACAGGATAAGACAAAGACCGATACACACGTCCTACTGCAACGCCATCTTGGATTAATTGATTAATCTTGGATTATATTGTTGTCTCACAATGAGACACTAGGCCAAAGGGGGGCAAAGTACGGCCCACGGGCTGTATCCGCCCCGCCGGGCACTTCAATCCGGCCCGCGGAGACAATTTTAATACATACATTTTTTTAAACGCTTTTTTCTATCCAATTGGTAGTTATAGTCTTGTCCCATCGCTGCAACTCCCGTATGGACTCGGGAGAGGCGAAGGTTGAGAGCTGTGCATCCTCCGAAACACAACCCAACCAAGCCGCACTGCTTCTTGACATAATGCCCGCTTAACACGAAAGCCAGCCACACCAATATGTCAGAGGAAACACCGTACACCTGGCAACAGTGTCAGCGTGCAGGAGCCGCCACAGGAGTCGCTAGAACGCGATGGGACATGGAAATCTCGGCCTGCCAAACCATCTCCTAACCTGGACAACGCTGGGCCAATTATGTGCCGCCTCATGGGTCTCCCAGTCACGGCCAGCTGTGACACAGCCTGGGATCGAACCCGGGTCTGTCGTGCCTTAGACAGCTGCGTCACTCGGGAGGCCCCACAAATGGATTTTAACAAACAATTGGTCCCCCAAAAAATGGTGCCCTCCTTTGAATTTCAAAATCCCGATGTGGCCCTCGAACCAAAAAGTTTGCCCACCCTGCGTTAGGCTATAAATAGCTAAGTGCTAAGTGCAATGGTCAGGTCACTCTGAGGAAGATGTCAAGCGTCAGTCACCTGTCCGCATCCTGTACAATGGATTAAAGTGAGCAATAAGAAATCAATCTCTGCCTTTTTTTGTTGTTGAGTGCTCCAACTTCTTTTTACCTTTTGTCATTGTTGTTGAGCACCCCTCATTTCCTTTGTTTGCTGAAGCGCCAGGGCCCACCTGACCTCAACACGAAATACATTCTAAGTAATACCAGAGAGGCTGTTCTAATGACAATTTTTAAGCCTTTATTACATCATAGCAAAGATTATAAACAGACAAATTTGTGAAATCGTTTATCCGACATATTGTGGTTGCGTGAGGCTTGGTGCTCATGGAATCAGTAGGCTATTAAAGTAGGCTATATATCCAGGCACATTTATTATTTTTTTATTTTATTTATTTTACCTTTATTTATACAGGTTTTTTCTCATTGAGATAACATCTCTTTTCCAAGAGAGACCTGGTCCAATAGCAGCAGAGGGAACAACGTTTCAGACAAAACAACTTACCTACACTAACACAACATTTAACAAAACTATAAACACACATACAGTACAACAAAAACATTTTACATTAAAAACACAAACGTCTTGACTAAAAACAGCTGGCCTAAAAACAATTACACTCTTCTATGATATATACATCGATCAAGTGTTTAAACTCCACCAACGAAACTAGATCATCACATTTTAAAATGTTCATGACAGAATTCCAGGACCACGGAGCTAAGTAACTAAAACTATTTCTACCATGTCCTGTTCTAATTTTTGGTAATGTTAGAAGCAAATCAGAATGGGACCGTAAAATTATATTTATTTACTGACCTGACGAAAAAAGAACAGAGATAAAATGGCATTTTACCCAATATGGCCTTATAAATCAGTGTATACCAGTGTTCAAGCCTACGCAAGGTCAATGACGACCAGCCAACAGCGCTGTAGAGATCACAATGATGTGTTAGATGTTTCTGATTTGAAATGAACCTGAGGACTGCATGATACACTGAATCAAGTGCTCTCAGGGTAGTGGCTGAGGCCTGCATATATATAACATCACTAAAATCTTAAACCGACAGTAATGTACATCGTACCAGCTCCTTCCTGGCCTCAAAAGAAAAACAAGCCTTATGCCGGTAATAAAATCCTATTTTCAGCTTGAGCTTCCTTATCAAGTTCTCTACATGCACAGTGAAGCTCAGCTTATCATCAACCCACACACCCAAATATTTGTACACTTTAACTTGCTCTATAGTATGTCCAGCCAATGTAGCAATGACATGATTTGTAACATGCCTGGCATTTGAAAATACCATGCATTTTGTTTTACCCGAATGTAGAATCAGCTTTAAATCATACAGATTCTGTTGTATGATGTTAAATGCTCTTTGGGCATTTTCAAAAGCTAAAGATAAACTACTACCACTTGAATAAAGAACAGTATCATCTGCATAAAAATGAACATCCGCTGTTTCAACAAGATCCCCAATGTTGTTGATATACAAAATGAACAACAGTGGGCCCAAAATAGAACCTTGCGGAACACCTGAGCACCCCTCTATGGACTCAGATTTACAACCACCCGCCATTACACATTGTGTACGATTTGATAGGTAATTTATAAACCAATCTAGAGCATGACCAGTAATTCCACAACATTTCAACCTTTGCACTAACACAGCATGGTCCACGGTGTCAAGATCCTTTGACAAATCAATAAAAACAGACACACAATGTAACTTCTTATCAAGAGCACAGTGGATGTCATTTAAAACCTTCAATGTTGCTGAAACAGTGCTGTGGCTAGACCTAAAACCTGATTGCATTCAATTTAAGATGTTGTTTTCTTGGAAGTAGACCTTTAGCTGCCTACTAAGTAAGGACTCCAGTACCTTTGACAGTACAGACAATTTTGATATGGGTCGATAGTTGTCAAGTAGTGAAGGAACTCCACCTTTCAGGAGAGGCAGTACAAAAGCAGATTTCCATAACTTGGGGATTTCCTTAACATCAAGCGTGAGGTTAAAAATACATGTTAAGGGGGGAGCAATGATGTCTGCGGCTAGGTGTAGGAGGCGGGGTCTAGTTCATCAGGACCAGCCGACCACACACTTCTTCTTCTTTACACACTTCTGAAACAGAGAAGGATGAAAAGGAGAACCTGGTGAAGGAGTGCACAGGGGTGTCAGGTAAATTCATAGGGGGCTCAATTATACCTTTGACCTTTTCAAATAAACTGCCTGCATCTAAAAAAAAATGCGTATTCAAGGCTTTCAGAATGGAGGTTCTCTCAGTTACAATCTGTGTATCGACCAACAATTGTTTGGGAAGCTGTGTATCTTTTTTGCACTCCAAACCCTTCACTACTTGCCAAAATTTGGATGGATTATTTACATTTTGTGAAGTAGATTTCAGGTAGTGGTCTGCTTTCAATTTACGGATCATAGCCACACCCATATTTCGAAGATGTTTAAAAGCCATCCAAACCAGTCCCTCTTGCTTTAGCCCACATAGCATTTCGTTCCCTTATGATTTTTGTAAGTTCCTTAGTAAACCAAGGGTTCTCTCTGCCTTTAATCCTGAATTTTTTAAAAGGGGCATGCCTATTGCATACATCCTGGAATGCAACAATAACAATAATATGTTAATGATGAGAGAAGAAGGCAGTGTATTTAAGGCAGAAATATAAGGAACAAGACTGGATTTGTAATAGTCACTTAACAGTTAGGATGTTGATTCATAGACCTAATTAAGTTGGATTTTCCTCTCTCCTCACTTTTCTTAGACAATTAAGGCAAGGGCTGTTTTCTTATCTCCTAACTCCTCTGCTGCCTCCACTGCATTGTTCTCAACACACATATGCTGGGTAACTTTGCTATTATGCACATAGCAACACGGTCTAGGAAAAGGCGCCAATTCGACAGCGCACTGATGTTTCAGAATCGAGGACATCGACCGCTATCCAATGCGGGAGAAAGCGCATTTGCTATGAAATATATATTTTTTTATTAGTGTTGCACCATTCCTTCTTATGTAATATAACCATATACAATTTCAGTAGCACATGTCTTAGAGTGATGGACTGTGCCATCCCCACGGCCTCCACAATGGATCAGTCCACTCAGACGTGTCTTATACACCATGATTACTATATCTTTTTTTCCCACTGCTTGACTAAAGAAATCTCGGTTGACCAACAGCCTATCGACCAAACAATCGACCAGTCGACTAAATGGGGTCAGCCCTAACTGGAAGAATTGTGCAGATACAAAGGTTGGTAACAGAATTTCAGTAAAATCTCCCTCAGTTTTTTATGTTAAACTCAGTTTTAAAGATGTCTGCAGAAAGAATGGGGAGTCAGCGATGACATGACACCTTGAGTTTGAAAACACTTGTTTTGTTATTGAACTACAGTAAGTGAAGTGGATTTACACCCAGTAACAGCATTGCGGTAACGGAATTTCATCATGGGTCCCTGATCTGTACTACACAAAAATGCATAATTATGGATATGAATGTCATTCTCTTCATGGTGGTGTACCCTAAATAGGTACACAACGGTAGAAATATACCATATCCTCCTTTGTATTATTCTAAACACTGGCTATTATTTTAATGAGCTCCCCCACCAAACAAGAACAAGAAAAATGTGCTTAACAAGTCATAAAATAAGTTGCATGATCTCACTCTGTGTGCAATAATAGTGGTTAACATTATTTTTGAATGACTACCTCATCTCTGTGCCCAACACACAATTATCTTTAAGGTCCCTCAGTCGTGTATTAACTTTAACGGGTTACAGAGTTAATGTTTAAAGTAATTTCACTGATGTATCTAAATATATTTTCTTTTATAGTTATTTACATGTGTACAATAGTAATTGTATTATAATTCATGTGATGGAGATTGAGAGAACAATGCACATATTTCTGTTGTATTGGTTAATATTGGATTACGCTATTGACTGCAAGTACCAGAATGCCTTGCGACAGGAAGTAAGAACAAACGAACGAGAACGCTCCAGTTATGTGAGAAGTGATTATCCTGGCTTTTGCTAGCAAACTTTATTTTATTATTTTGTAGAATCTAAAGTGGTAAAATGCAATGTGAACAAGTATTATTACTAAAAATAAGCGTTCATCTTATAACCGATGTCCCGACTCATTACTTTGAACATAGTTATTCTATAAATGGTGACTTGAAAACAGTTACAGAGTTTAATGGCTGTGATAGTAGAAAACTGAAGATGGATCAACAACATTGTAGTTACTCCACAATACTAACCTAATTGACAGAGTGAAAAGAAGGAAGCCTGTACAGAATACAAATTATTCCAAATCATGCATCCTGTTTGCAACAAGGCACTGAAGTAATACTGCAAAAATATGTGGCAAAGCAATTTACTTTTTGTCCTGAATACAACATTTTATGTTTGTGGCAAATCCAATACCACACATTACTGAGTACAACTCTCCATATTTTCAAGCATAGTGGTGGCTTGTAATCGTTCATTAAAAGCTAAGCACAGCCAAAATCCTAGAAGAAAACCTGGTTCAGTCTGCTTTCCACCAGCCACTGGGAGATGAATTCACCTTTCAGCAGGACAATAACCTAAAACACAAGGCTAAATCTACTCTGGAGTTGCTTACCAAGAAGACAGTGAATGCTCCTTAGTGTCTGAGTTACAGTTTTGACTTAAATCTTCTTTAAAATCTATGGCAAGACCTGAAAATGGGTGTCTAGCAATGATCAACAACCAATTTGACAGAGCTTGAAGAATTTTGAAGGGAAAAATGGGCAGATGTTGCACAATCCAGGTGTGGAAAGCTCTTAGAGACTTACCCACAAAGACTCACAGCTGTAATTGCTGCCAAAGATATTTCTGAATTTCATTTTCAATAAATGTGCAAACATTTCTAAAAACATGTTTTCACTTTGTCATTATGGGGTATTGTGTGTAAATGGATGAGAATAAAAAATATATTTAATACATTTTGATTTCGGGCTGTAACACAACAAAATATGGAATAAATCAAGGGGTAGTACTTTTTGAAGGCACGATACATGTCATCCGTTCTATTCCATCACTCTCTGCTGAAATAAAGGCCTTGAGGTGTTTGTACCGCAGTCTGCATTCATTGATCAGTGAGTTGTTCTCATGTAAACCCACCGACAGCAATGAATGTTTATTGCAGCCTTAAGAGTTGGGCCTCTTAACTAGTCCAGTATGGGAAGTAACTGAAGATTCTGTTCACCAGGGGAGCAGGGAAGATTTAGAGAAAGTATTCATCTCTCTTCTTGCAGGGTGTCTCTTTAACGGTGGCCCACAGGGTACATTTAACGGTCGATGGTTTTGGACAGATGCTCAAACTCACCGACAGCGTTGAATGTTTACCGAGGGCACCAGCAGAAAGTTGTCATCCTTTAGTTGTCACTCTCATGTCCTTAGATCAGCAACCACTACACCCCATAATATAGGCCGCTGTTCCCAGCCCAGCAGATTTAAAGAAGGCTGCTCATTACAATGTGGATGCCCAGTTTGTTATCACCCATGCTGGTGTTGATAGGGTGCCAGCAGGAGAGGAGTGGAGAGTCATGGTGTTAGGTTTCCCGAAATAGTCGTTCCTGCAGCTGTGGTGAATTCTATTATCATCTTCCTCTTCTGCTGCTGCGAACAAGACTCTCACCTCTCACTGAGCCCAGAGCAGCGCTCCTCTCTCCCCCAGCAACTTCCATCCTCACACTCCTCTCCTCCTCACGCTCCTCTCCGCCTCACACACCTCTCCTCCTCACACATCCCAGTCACCTGTGATGTGGGGAAAACAGACAGAGAAGAAGAAAGAGCATGAATATACAATCCAATACAGCAAGTAAATCAATCCTTAAAGAATCTATTGGAGAAATGGGATTATAGCATGATGATTATTTGAGCGAGTGTTGTAGAAAAATCCTCTACAGGCTAAACCATTGCACTGCAGCGTTGTTAGTGGTTTGACGGCTGTTCCCGCTACCCTGCTCCTAATCCCAGCCACTGCTCAGCACTGCACAGGAAACGCAGCATCTTACTGTGTTAGCCTCTTTGAGGTTGGAGACTCATGCAGTCATGTTTTATTAACGGACTCTCCAATTGGGCTGCTCCTCTTAACTATGTAACATGCAGCAGGGATTTTAGACACTTCTCTTGCTTTTGTTATTTCTTCTACTCTTTGGCACACACATCTGGTATTCAGGATGGGTGGTCGAATACAAAGCCTGGTTAAAAAATTATGGAATATTATGCAACTAATTAGAGAGATATTTTTGGCTTTAGAACATGTCTTGCTATAGAGCACTGGATTACAGGCTTTCTGTCTCTGTTCGTTCTATCAAACATGAAAGACTGATATAATTGATTGGTTCACCAGACCTCTGAGTTTGATACAGTAGCGTTGTCTCTACACCTTCAGGCTGCTGTAAGAGACCCACCATCACCCATACTGTGCAGAAAGAATGAAGTGCTCAGTTGGTTGAATTAATAGACTATTAATATATAGCATTCTGACACAGTTCACTGAGACACCACTATCACTACAGTATTCTGTTGTCATGTTTCTCACATTCAATCTAATTTCATATATCCCATGCAAGTTATTTTCTGTAGCAATTTTGATGATTAACCAAAAATGGTTGGAAAAGCATTTTTCTCTCATCCTCATTTTGTAGAGTGGATCTTGAGTTTCAAAGTAAGCAGTGATTGTTTTTCAGCCTGGTCAGAGATTATCCTGGCTTTGGGTTGGCTGTGGTTCCCTACTTTCCTATGCACTTGTACACTGTGGCTGTCTGCCCCAGACACACAGGGGCTTGTCGTTTAGGAATATCTCTTTCCTCTCTTTTCGTTTGACTGACCTGTTCTGTTTGCACACAGAACACATGGGCAATCCCACAATGCACACATATTTACTTATAAATAGGTTGGATTATGCACCACTTCTGTCTAAGACAACCTAGGCTGCTATCACTGAAACAATCTGTACTTTTCACTGCACTTTGCATAAGTGTCAAGTTGGGAAATCGGAACTGAGCGTTCTGGACTGTTTGAGTGAGTTAATAACAGTGAACCAGGGGGCCACAGAGTGAACTGGATTTAACTGTAACACTCACTGAACCAACGTGAACCCTGCACTGTCAGCACATTCCAGAGGTCAGACAATGAGAATGGCACACTGTGTACTGTCTGACTGGCTGACGTCATGGTGCTCAAATCCATAAACAGGATCCTGGATTCCACCTATCTGACACTAAGAAACAAGGCTAGGCAATCTGTGTCTTATTAACATTTGATCTAATACAATCTACAGTAGACATAAGGAGACTGCATTTAAACACTTATATATTTGACGGTGGGAATGTGTGAGAGCATTTTGTCACATACTGTACCCACTTTTAAAGGGATAATTCAGGATTTTATCTACTTCCCTAGAGTCAGTTGAGCTTGTGGATACCATGTTTATGTCTCTGTACAGTATGAAGGAAGTTAGAGGTAGTTAGAGCCAATGCTAACTAGTGTTAGCGCAATGACTGGAAGCCTATGGGTATCTACTAGCATAAAAATTTATTATCCACAATTTCATCTGACTCTGGGGATATAGATAAATCCCTTTAATCTGACACTTTTAACATGCCAGTTCAAAAATCCTCTCCTGAGTCTCTATCGGCCTGCGACATGCTCTGACGTACACATTCCACTATGTCTCTGACTGTCTGTCAGCATTACACAATGACCTTGGACACTGTCATTTAATTGTATATCTTCTTAAAGACACATTTAATCACTTTATGGAGTGGTCTGAATTTTGTTAGAAAACTCTAATCAAATCCAACAAATATGCCTTAATTGCCATGCCAGTCAGAACATGTGCTCTTAAGTCAGATCTAACAAGTTATTAACTTGCAGAAATTGACATCCCTCTTCTAAATTGAGTATTTTTAATTCGATTTAGTGGTGCAGTGGGGTAGTATCATGTTAAGTGTCCCGCTATGGTGTAGTGATAGTTGATGTCTGTTACAGTTTCGTAGTGGAGTAGCTAGTGGTTAGTTAGCTGTACAGTTGTAGCAACTGGGTGTAGTATTATATGATATGGTGTGATACTCTGAGGCTCAGGTGGAAGGAAGGACCACCCCCAGCGCTGAGGGACTACTACTCGGAGATCTCTGCCAGGCAGAGCGCCAAGCCCCAGTACGCCATGCCAAGCCTTCAGAAGCCTCCACGTGCCACCGCTGACACTGCCAATGCTCCGGGTGTTTCATTTCCAACGCTCAGCGCGCCAGCCAGGGACATTTTTTATCTTTAATGCCAAAAAGCACTTAGAGTTAACCCTCAACGCTCTCAGGCGGCTCTATCTAACCCTCCACGCTGTCGCAGTTAACCTCTTCCTTCACACAAAGGGAAGAGCTTAGCTAGTAGTGTAAGGAGACAAATAACTCTTTACAAAGAGTAGATCACTAGATCACTTCCCTTAGTCCGTAGATTGGGCTGTTTCTTTTAGGGTTCAATATCTCTCTCCTCACACACCCACTGCAGCTAGCTATCATTCTCCCTTCTCACAGACTGGAATGCTTTGTTGTGTAAAAGCAGTTCTCAATGTGTTGGGGTCGAACATTATCTCTCTCTCTCTCTCTCTCTCTCTCTCTCTCTCTCTCTCTCTCTCTCTCTCTCTCTCTCTCTCGCTCTCTCTCTGACTAGAGTTCAGAATATGCAGCACTGGCTCGTGTTCATCAGGAGTGGTTAAGCTGATGAATATGTATTTGAATCTCTTTCTCTGAGCAGTTCTGAAGATTACTAACATAAAGGGATGCAGCCCTTTGCTAGTGTCTACTGGAGTTAGCCGTGACATTTCTCTGGTGTCTGCTGTCACGTCTGTCTCAAGGAGCCTATTTTCATTGGTCAGGTCCACTGGCCCCCTAAACACAGGCTTTGTCATAGAGCTCAGACCAAAATCCACAACTGTGGTCCGATGATATATTGTTATCAGAGCTATAGTACAACAGTACAGTTTATTTGAAGATGTGTTAGTTAAGTCGTTAAAGAATGCATAGCAGACATATTTCTCTGAACACAGAAAAATGTTTCCTAGATTAACATTTGAGTCATTTAGCAGACGCTCTTATTGAGAAATGACTTACAGTAGTGAGTGCATACATTTTCATACTACTTTTTCCCTCAAGGCTGACTCAAACAAAAGGTTACACAACACTTGTTTACTGCGCATAATTCATCTTTAAGATGCCACGTAGACGCAGTGCAGTCATGGCATCATCTCCAAGCCAGGAGGATTAGTTTCTCCTCTGCTGACTGTTTGCACTCACTGCAATCTGAATCACAATAAATAAAGCATGCAGCCGCCCGCCATCTCTCCTTCCCCTCCATCTCTACTCTCGTCTTCTCCCACCTGCCTCTCCACCCCCCGCTGGTGGCTCAATGGAGGGATGTCTCACACAGTGAGATTTAAAATAGCAGGGAGGGGTGGGATCGCTGATTTCATGTTTCTGTTATCACTGGGAGCCAGTGCAGTAAGCCAGCATGGGAATGACCTGAATATAGATAGACTTTTCTTTTGTCCTGGAGCTGTGTTGCCTTATGGCAGGTATTGGCACGCCAAGTCTATTCTCGTTCTCAGTAGAAGGGACTTGGTTATTCCACATAAGGCGTTACCTAGTCATTTGCACAACTGAATGCATTCAACCAAACTGTGTCTTCCACATTTAACTCAACCCTTTTGAATTAGAGAGGTGCAGGGGGATGTCTTATTCAACATAATCCACACCAGGAGCAGTTGTTGTTTTGGGTTAACTGCTAAGCCCAGGCAGATATTTCCTCCTGGCAGGCACAGGGATTTGAACTAGCGACCTTTCAGTTACAGCCCCAACACTCTTCACCGCTAGGCTACCTGCCACCCAGGGATGAGCAGGATGAATGTGGATGTTACCAGGAACCCTTTTGTCTTCTCTGCACGTCAGTAGTTCATGTGTGGGCCTCTTCTTTGACCCATTGGCGTCTTATTGTCTGAGCTTCCTCTAGCAGACAGGCACCTGAGTAGAAACTGCCACATCATCCTGTGTAAAACTGTACCCATCAATCAGTGTAAGGAACTAAGCATTTCTATTCCTCAGTAGTCTGTCTCTGTGTCACAGCGTGAGCTCCAGTCCCAGCAGCACACTAATAACATCACAGAGTCCACTCTGCCCTGATAACTTAGTCTTTACCATTCTATGTATGCATAGTTGAGTTTGGGCATAGTCAGGTATTGGCATGCCAATTGGCAAGCCAAGGCTCAATCAATGTCACTCATAATATTGCTGATTTGATTGAATTAAAGTAGCACATTACAGCTCTGATGTCCTGTGCTGTTAATAAAGCTCCATGCCAGGCATTAGATTTGGCTCATATAGTACATGTAGCTATCTGTTGAGGTGTAACCAGTCAGGGGAGCAGAGTTAAGAGCATCGATCCAGAGAGTTAGTTAGTTGCATAGAGTCTTAACCTCTCTTCCAGGCACTTTCCTCCTCTCTCGCTGCATGAGGAAATCTCAGCTGAATTCATGTCTCCTTTCAGATTTCTAAGAGGCGTTTAACCTTTCTGGATTAAAGTAGGTAATCTGACAGGCAGAAGATTGTATTAACTGGAGTGTTGGCATAGCTTTGAATTTTACTCTCCTCTTTCTCTCTCCCCTTTCTCTCTCCCCTTTCTCTCTCCCCTTTCTCTCTCTCCTTCTCGCTGACGTGGTAGCCAGCATTATTGTATTTTTCTATTTTAAATTACAGTAAAAACATTGGTAATGTTTCTTTCTCTTCCACTTTTTCTATCCTTCTCTCCAGCCTCTCCCTTTCAACCTTTCATCCCCCCCCCTTTCTCTCACGCTCCCCCACATTCTCCCCCCCCTCTCCCTCTCTCCCCCTCTATCTCTCTCTCTCTTTCTCTCACTCTCACTCTCTCTTCCTCTCTCTATCTCCCTGCCTCTGTTCCTCCCACCCCTTTCTTTCTCTGTCTCTCTCTCCCTCAGAGCACTGACAGTATACTTCTGTGAACACATGATTTATCATCTGCTAATCCACGCTGATTATAGAGCTTTCCCCACAGCCCTTGTCTGTTGCTGAGCCTGCTTTTCCCTCCATAGCCAATGATATCCCGGCCCGGACTGACGGCCTGCAAACTGATAGAAGGCTCGGAAATACATGTTATAGCTTATCAGTACACCAGAAATAGAAGAGTTATGGTTTGATATAGGGATTTGACCTCAGTGAGTGTTACATAGGGTGATAGTGGAATAGTATTACCTTGAATCAGGCGATGGATGCCAGGAGGATGGTGATGGTGATGGTGGTGGTGTGACAGTGCTAGGTTATTTGGAGAAGAGCCTGTGGAGAGGGTATGTATTGTATGCAGATAGCAGCTCTCTGGCCTCTCAGCTGATGTAATGTGGCGTCTGATTGTAATGGGAAGAGACGTGCACATCAGAGCAATGTGGGTCTGAGAGGCAGATGACCAGCCTGCGGCCTGTATCTGCTGCCCATGTCTGGTCAGCTCTAACACAGCCAGATGGGACTTCCATCTCGATATTCACTGAGCACACAAGCACACATTACGCTCTCTGCTCCCTGCTTCAGCATAGGAGGAGGAAGGAGGCTGCAGGATGGAGCCTCAGTTTGTGATATACAACATTTACATTATTTAACTGATTTAGGTTTCCTGATAATGCAATGATGAGAAATTCTCAGTGCAAAAACAGAATGATTCATCTTCAAAGGAAATAATCCAGACCACATCCATCCCTTGTAAAACAGCCTAATAATAATTAAAACATGGATTTTAGAGTAGGTAGACAGACTGGAACCCTGTAGGAGAAGAATAGGAAGTTGAGCATCCTCCCTTTTCCTTCGTGATCTCTGCTCTAGCACAGAGCGATGACAAGAAACCCTTCTTATCCACACAAAGTTCCTTTCAGGAAACTGAAAAGTCAATTTCGGTTACACTTAACATGACAAATTACTATTCACTGTAAGCATGCCAAATTCAGATTTCACACTTCAGAGTTATCTCATCATCTGGGCCCCTTTTACTTTGATGTAAGAAGCACACTGGTCGGGAACATTCTCCACGGTCTTATGGGTTTTAAAATGTTCATGCACAATTTCTACATTTGAACAGTGAAGTCTGCGTTTTTCCTACAGTAAGATATCTATGCAGGGTGCTGATGTCAAGTGAAAATGGGTCATCTAGACTAACCTGATTCCAACAGTGTGATCAGGGACGGAGATTGTGAGTGAGAGAGTGAGAGAGTGAGAAAGAGAGAGAGAGAGAGAGAGAGAGAGAGAGAGATACTAAATAGGAGACTTTTGTGAGTATTTGTACAGCCCCTGTGTAGGGTCTTAACAGCCCCATCATGACCAGAGCGAGGTGACAGAGGTGTGGTGACATTTTCTGCTCAGACAGGTTTTTACAGCTGTGGAAAGGCCCTGGAGGAGCCTCTGTGTCCCGTTTTAGGCAGCGAGAATCTGCCACTGCTTCATCAAAGCCAGTAATTTCCTGTCCATTTCATCCCCCATCCCCCTAGCCTGAGCCCTCGTCTGCTAATCCCACCCCCGCAAACCCCCTGGCCCCCCTGCTGGCGCCCTGCCTGCCCGCCCCGCTCTGCTCTACTCTGTGCTATGTTGGGCTGCGTGGCTATGTGCTTTGTTTCAGCATGATTCGCGGCTGAGCGCTAACAAATCCTCATTGTCCAGAGCGGGAGTGGTGACAGAGAGGGGGGAATCATTGTCTGGTTTCTATTCAAATCCAGGTAAAGGGGCCCGAGAGGGATCTGGAGCTACGGGCTTAAGCTCCAGCCTCAGAGCAAAGTCTAGTTCCTGTACAGGGTAGTCCATACTACACCCAGACACCCCAAGCATGCACTCATATCTCAGTCTCCAATACTCAAAGATCAACAAGTGACATGTGACTCAGAGTAACAAGACTCTACATGTCAAGGCATCTCTAAGGACTACTTGTACTGGGCCTTTCAGCACGTCTGTCTGAATCAGAGAGTCTATATCCTGGGGATGTGGTACACACATGCACATCAAATGCTGTTTTTCTGTTGATATTCTCCAAATTCATAGCTGTTTTTAACAATGCCTATGGAGTCAAAAGCTGCCTGTCTTTAGTCCACAGCTGTGCAGCTATAACATTTGTTTTTAAAGCTGTTTTTAAAGCTGCTTTTCTAGTGTCATCAGTGCAGTGTCCAGATATTATTGTAGATGTTTTTTTAATACTTGTTGTGGTATTTTGTTGTTGTTGTCGTAAGCCTCTGTAAGGTATGTTTTTCTCTGAGTCACTGTGCCGGTTTGTTCATGTGATTTGGGAAATGTTTTTGGTGTTATTAGTCCCTCTCTCAGACAGCTTTTGTAGTGGATTAAGGGCTTTGGACAAAAGCAGACACGACAAAAAAGATAGCTAGCGACCGGCTGTATTTCCTGTCACTCAATACATTCCAACCCCTACGACCCCCCCCCACACACACCGCCGGAAGAAAATACACAATTCTTTCTCATAAATACACTCTCTCTTCCTCTTTCACTGCTGTTTATACATATTCTTACAATATGCTGCATTTTTTACTACGCTGCATGTTTTGAGTCAGAGATTGGGGACCGGAGAGAGAGAGAGAGAGAAGTGGTTTGCTCTTTAAGAAGCCGCTGTTCCCGCGACGTCCGGTCCCACTCTAACCCCGGGCCAAGTGTCCCCTCCTCCAGCACATTGAGCAGCAGCTGGTTGACCTATCCTGTCCCCAGCCACTGCTCTAATGGCTGACCTGCCCTGGCTGTCTCTGTCTGGATGTGGCTGGACGCTTTTGTCCACTGTCTGGCTCAGTTCCTCACAGTCAAACACAACTACTCCTGCTACTGGGCGCAGTCAACATTCCCAGGAACCAGCGTTATGAAACACACACAGGGAAACATGCACTCATTCACACACACACACACACACACACACACACACACACACACACACACACACACACACACACACACACACACACACACACACACACACACGGTGTAGGCCGTCATTGTTAAATAAAAGTTAAATAAAGGTTAAAAATAAAATAAAAAACACACACACTCACACATACTTTGTCTACTGTACACAATCCCTCTGTTTCTCTCTTTCACACATTCATCCTTTTAAAAAGTGTCTGACACACAGACTCTCTGTTCAGATCACACATGCTCTCTTTAAGACAAACTGTACCTAGTACGTATACTCTCACATGCCTACACACACGTCATAATAACTCCACAAATAAAGACAATATAACATTTATACTATCATCTTCTTTATAAACAGTCATTTTACTAATAGGTAGGTGGAAAATAGGGTCATTCATTGCAGTTATAGTACACTCAACTAAACCATCAGTGAACAAATACAGGAAAACATTAATTCAGAAATAATTTGTATAGAATGTGTTCTATATTCAGAGCCATGCCGAAATCATGCAGAGGAGAGAGACTGGCACAGTTGGCCAGAGGTGAACTGTTACAAAACACAGATTGTAAATGAATAGACACTGGGGGGAGAGGAAGGGTTAGAGACATAAAGGATACTCACCTAAATAATAGTGGAAAGTTATTCAGTTCTCTTCTTGTCTCGTCAATATTATTGCAGAATGTTGAAGAGTGTTTAGGTGGGAAAAGAAAGGAAAAAAAGCTTCCATAACTTCCCTCAAGTGCACACATTGAAGCGTTAGTGTGGAACTAACCTCGTCCCCAGGCTATTGCTAGGAACGAGATTCGTGTGGAACTAAGGGGAACGGGTTCTCCTCCCTCCCTCACGTCCTCCCTCCCTCCCTCTCTCTCTCTCTCTCTCTCTCTCTCTCTCTCTCTCTCTCTCGCTCTCTCTCTCTCTCTCTCTCTCTGTCTCTGTCCCACACACACAAACACATATACTAAAACACATTCACACAATCACACACGCTAACAAATGCTGTCTAGCTGATCTTCTACCTGTTCCAATGTAAATTCAGCCAGTAGTTAGCAAATATAAATGCCTTACAAATCCCCCAATCTCTCTCTCTCTCTCTCTCTCTCTCTCTCTCTCTCTCTCTCTCTCTCTCTCTCTCTCTCTCTCTCTCTCTCTCTCTCTCTCTCTCTCTCTCTCTCTCTCTTCCACACACACTCTAACTCTTTGTCTCTCCTCCCTCTTTCTCCCTCCATTCTCTCTCACTCTGTTTCTCTCCCTCTCACACACACAGACGCATACGAACACACACATAGACACTGGAGCTTGACTACGCAAGTTATTGAACTGCTCCACATTTTCTTGCATGAACTATATATATGAACCAGTTGATGGACAGGAGTGAATTTAGTCATGTGTGGAAGAGGAAGATCAGTTATTGGCTGAGCCTTTGAGAGCCAGAGGCTAGGGCTCAGTGATTGGTCAGTGTTCAGACCATTGAAAGTAGAGCCCCTCTCTATTGAATGGCTGCTGGTGTGGGCGGGGCCTGTGTTTGGGTGACAGACTGGCTGTGAAAAAAGCTCCTGAGAGTTCTGCTCCTCTGCCAGCCAGTGCAGCCTATACAGAGAAGGTGTAATGTTTAGTATTTGTGAAACGAAGGAATCTTCTCACCAGTATGCAGTTTTATCATTGAAATATAGTCTTATTTTTTGTTATGACACACTTAGACGTATACAACGATGAATATCAGCCATAATGTCTTACCCAACTGTTTGAATTTTTTTAAATTATACAATATCTTTTGCATCATTGATGGTACATACAAATGTCAAATTCTGATCTCATAATAGTTGGAAAATGATTAATTTGAGTCTCCTCTGCTTTTGTCTAGTTTTGCTACGGATGGCGATTTCTCTCCCTGCCATCCACCACCCAGTCACACAGAGTAGAGGCTGGCTAAACCCCTAGTGTCCCACAGAGCCTGACATCTATATATCTCCCTGTGATGCAGCCCCACACTCCACCCCCTCTCTCCTCTCTCTCTCCTCTCTCTCTACCACTCTCCTCTCTCTCTCCTCTCTTTCCCCCTCGCTCTTCTCTCTCCTCTCTCCCCCTCTCTCCTCTCTCCTCTTTCCCCCTCTCTCCTCTCTTTCCCCCTCTCTCCTCTCTTTCCCCCTCTCTCCTCTCTTTCCCCATCTCTCCTCTCTTTCCCCAGCTCCCCTCTCTCTCCCCTTCTTCCTTCCCAGTGATGACGACAGGCTGGGCCTGGGGGCGCTGCCAAGAGCTTTCATTCACACCTGATTAGATCAGAGTGACCTCGATAACATCACTCTGCTCCATGCACTGCGCCACACTGGGACACAAGCTTTTTGTTTTGGGTTGAGAAAATACTGTCTGCACGAATCCATGCCAAATTAGATGAAAGTGATATTAAAGTAGAGATGTCTAAATGAGAATGTGCGCATGAGAGAAGATTGGATAGAATACCTTACAGTAGGGATTGTACAATATTTCATGTCATTTGAAGTGGAATATGTATACTGTGTAGGTAGCTAAGCTAAAGGATTCATGGGTATGGTAATGGAAGAAAATGGCTTCTAATTTTTCACTGTTAGTCAGATCAGAGGAGAGTTTGGGAACCAATGACTGTGTGTGTGTGTGTGTGTGTGTGTGTGTGTGTGTGTGTGTGTGTGTGTGTGTGTGTGTGTGTGTGTGTGTGTGTGTGTGTGTGTGTGTGTGTGTGTGTGTGTTTGTGGGCGCGAGTGTGTGTGTTTGTCTGTAAGGCACCTGCCTGATGCCTGACATCAGTGACTTCTGAGACAGCACTACATCCCAATGGCAATGAAAGCTAGTTCAGCACAGTGGTGAGCGTCAGTGTTCTTTATGAGCATCAGTGTTCTTTATGTTATCCACATCAACATGTCCTCTACATTGATATGACTACACCTCTGTTGTTTGCTTCCTACGCTGTTCATCTGTTGTTATGTTCCTTTGATGAGATAGTGTATGACCTCCACATGTTCAGATAACCTCTGGTACAGAGCTGAGGTGTGGGGGCCAATGGGGAGGATGGGGGGAGGGGGAGCACGTCCTGCAGCTCTGCCTCTGATGACAGGCCTGTCCTCAACCTGCCCTTTGTCAGACTAAACACAGACCTTAACCTGGAGAGGCTCTCTGTGCTGCTTGGCCCTAGCTGCTTTCTGCCCCACGCCATCCTACAGCTCACATGGAACCTATAGTATGCACGCACGCACACACGCTAGCGCACACACACACATGCACACACGCACGCACGCGCGCACACACGCTAGCGCGCACACACGCACGCACGCACACACGCTAGCGCAGACACACATGCACACACGCACGCACGCACACACGCTAGCGCACACACACATGCACACACGCACACACGCTAGCGCACACACATGCACACAAGCACACACGCTAGCGCACACACACATGCACACACACACGCACGCGCGCACACACACACACACACACACACACACACACACACACACACACACACACACACACACACACACACACACACACACACACACACACACACACACACACACACACACACACACAGGCTCATGTTTTATGGGGATGCTCTGTTCTCTTTAATGCATCAAAGCCTTTGTGAGTGGGTGTGGATATGAGGATATGGGTTAGTGTTGCGTCACATTGAGTTGTGTGTTTCAGGGAAAGGTGCAGTACATCTCTGTTGATTCAGATAGTGGACTGGTCCTCTGTGTATTCATTGGCCATCTGAATGGATGGTCCCAGCAGGGTTTTGTGACCACAGCAGATCTGAGAGAGTCATGCCTGCTCTTTCTGGGCCACGGGGAAACTAGGTCACTGGGATGTCAGTAATGGACAAATAGGGCTTTTACATAAGAGTGGGATGGGTTCCACAGATATGCAGTAGGGCTGTTGCAGAGATTCTCTCACAATGCAGTACAACAACCTAATGAGAGAGAGAGAGAGAGAGAGAGAGAGAGAGAGAGAGAGAGAGAGAGAGAGAGAGAGAGAGAGAGAGAGAGAGAGAGAGAGAGAGAGAGAGAGAGAGAGAGAGAGAGAGAGAGAGAGAGAGAGAGAGAGAGAGAGAGAGAGAGAGAGAGAGAGAGAGAGAGAGAGAGAGAGAGAGAGAGAGAGAGAGAGAGAGAGAGAGAGAGAGAGATGAAATTCTCATCCTTGGTTGAGATCCCTAAGAATGTCAGAAAGGCAGAATCTTATTATCCTAGGGAATGTGCAGAGTCGCGAGAGAGTGGGGAGATTAGATGCTTCTGGCCTTTGAAGTACATTTTCCATTCAAATTCCGTCAAGTGTTTGAGGGGGCACTGATAAGGGGCATCTCTTATCACTGCAGTGGCATTAAAAACCTTCATGTGAGAAATAATATGAAACTCTCCACCTCTTTTAGATGAAAACTTTCCCTCATTTCCAGAAAGTGTCATTCATTTGTGTGTCATTGTAAATCTGAAGAGACCAACATAACAATGAGCACAGAGTTATAGGAATGCATGTCCAAATATAACATAGAAAAGTCACAGTCCATAATCTGTACTTTTTCATAAATCCCTTTTACACTCTTCTCTCTCACACAGTAATCAGCAATTTACTATTTCGCCACAGTGGTGAAATAATTGTTGGTGTTTTCAGTGTTTGATTGAATAGTTCCACTATTTTCCCAATATCTAACCACTTTGTCTTATCTCTCACTTGTTTGGTAACTGTTTCAGTCAATTTAGTAATAGTCACTAGCCCTCTCTTGGAATGAGAATTGAAGGAGAAGACTTGTCTCGGGGGATGTTGATGTTAGGGCAGTGACGGACCTTCAGAGTGTTGAGTCCCACAATCACGTCGGTATAATTTAGTGCCCTCTTAAACATTGTGTGTTTGAGCTACAGACTCTGGTTTGTCTATTTATTCTGCATCCGCTGATACCAACTATTAGCCTGTTGATTAACAGGGTCTGAGTCAGATCAGTGTTTGTGACAAGGGCGGATCCCAAAAACGTTTATTCTCACAAAAACGTCTGTAATGTCCAAAGCTACTAACTATTATGACCCCACAATGAAATGCTGAGACTCACGTACACGCACATGTAGTCTGTTTTGTTATATGACACTGACAAGCCACACAACAGTCGTTAGAAGGTAAGGGGATCTTCTACATAGAAGATCATAGGAAATCCCTGGACATAGTGTCTATAATACTGTAATAAGCTCACATAGTTGCTGTCACAAACTCCACTCAGTTGTCACTGACTAGTTGGATATTCATTTTCCACTGAGCAAACAATTTCTGTACTTACAGCATTTTGCTTGGCGGACCTTATTCTTTTTTTGACATTTGTCAATAAAACTCATGAATGCCTCTGTTTATGTCAAATTGCTTTGTGTTTTAGTTTAGCTCTGGATGTCCTGGAAATAAAATGGTAAAACATTTCATTGTGCGGCTAACATGCAGATGAATGAAAGTAGTGAAAAAACTAAGATTTTTGATGGGGTCCTTGGGACTGATGAGGTTAAAAACGAGGCCGTGCTCAAATTGTGGGGCTGGATGTCGTGGTGGTGCAACCATTTGATCTGCTGTGTTGGTGTGTCCTCTTTGAACTTCACTTTGTGCTCTTGGCTTCTTATGAGTGGCTGGGGTTGGGTGTCAGGATAGGGTTGCTCCATGAGTCCTGGCCTGGTGGCTTCACTCAAAGTGGGGTGAACAGGGGCACATAGAGAGGACCTCCCCCCACCCTCCCGGACCCTTCGAGAGGGGTCAGGGTGACTTGACGTCCCCAGGGGCCCGAGGGGAGCACCGTGACAGGATGTCCCTGAGAAGCTAGCCGAGGAGTGACAGGCCAGGCCTGGCATTTAGCCCTCAGATCCTGTTGCAGGGTGTTGTGGATGTGCAACAGAGCAGCGCCAGACCAAACACTGCAGACCTCACAGAGGTGTCTGAACACGCTCGGCCTGCCCAAGAACATGTACTCACTCACTCCCTCACCCAGCCCCTGCCTTACTCTGGTACCAATAGCTGCCTTACTCTGGCACCATACCTGCCTTAAAATCAAAAATGTACATCTGTCTTACTCTGGCCCCATACCTGCCTTAAAATCTAAAATGTACAACTGTCTTACTCTGGCCCCATACCTGCCTTAAAATCAAATAAATGAATCTGTCTTAAAATCAAAAATCAAAATACTCTGGCCCTGTACCTGCCTTACTCTGGCCTAGGGCTATGGTGATTCAATTTTGTCAAGCAAATAACTGCTGGTCTCACAATAATTGACTGTTAATTAACATAAACTGTCACACCCTGATCTGTTTCACATGCCTTGTGCTTGTCTCCACCCCCCACCAGGTTTATCCCATTTGTCCCCATTATCCCCTGTGTATTTATACCAATATTTTCTGTTTGTCTGTTGCCAGTTCGTCTTGTCTCGTCAAGCGTACCAGAGTTTTTTTTCCATACTCCTGTTTTTGTAGTTCTTGTTTTCTAGTCCTCCCGGTTCTGACCATTGCTGCCTGCCCTGACCCTGAGCACGCCTGCCATACCATTCTGCCTGCCCTCACCTCTTGCCTGCCTGCCATCCTGTACCTATCTGACTGACCCTGTTTACGAACTTCTGCCTGTCCTCGACCTGCCTCTTGCCTGCCCCTTGTCTATTAATAAATATCAGAGACTCAAACCATCTGCCTCCTGTGTCTGCAACTGGGTTTCATCCAGCGTCGTTATAGTACGAACTGACCATGACTGACCCAGCAGACTCGGATCAGCTCCGCAACGCTGTCTGCCTGCAAGGAGCCACCATTGGAAGACACAAGGAGCTACTTTAGAACCTTATGGAAGAACTCCATACTTTGGCAGAACACCATGACCAGGGTTTCAAATCATTACTAGAGCAATTCCGTGGACTATCTATCAGGCAGCATGTCAGAACGGAAACCTCCAGTGCGCTCAGTAATCAGCCTACCAGTGGTGATCTTGTCCAGCCTACACCGGCTTCCCGAGAACCCCGCTTACCACCTCCGGAGCTCTATGCTGGGGATCCTGGAACCTGCCGGGTGTTTCACTCCTAGTGCTCCCTCATTTTTTTACCCCCTCCCCTTTTTCGTGGTATCCAATTGTTAGTAGTTACTGTCTTGTCTCATCGCTACAACTTCCGCACGGGCTCGGGAAAGACAAAGGTCGAGAGCCATGCGTCCTCCGAAACACAACCCAACCAAGCTGCACTGCTTCTTAACACAGCGCGCATCCAACCCGGAAGCCAGCCGCACCAATGTGTCGGAGGAAACACCGTACACCTAGCGACCTGGTCAGCGCGCACTGCGCCCGGCCCGCCATAGCAGTCGCTAGTGCGCGATGAGACAAGGATATCCCTACCGGCCAAACCCTCCCTAACCCGGACGACGCTAGGCCAATTGTGCATCGCCATGAACCTCCCGGTCGCGGCCGGCTGCGACAGAGCCTGGGCTCGAACCCAGAGTCTCTGGTGACACAGCTAGCACTGCGATGCAGTGCCTTAGACCACTGCGCCACCCGGGAGGCCCGCTCCCTCATTTTTGAGCTGCAGCCCTCTTCGTTTCCTTCAGATCGTTCGAAGATAGCGTATCTTATAACGCTGATGTCTGGAAGGGTGCTCACCTGGGCTACGGCCGTTTGGGAGCAACAATCTGCCATTTGCCTTCGTCTGGAGGATTTCGTGTTGGAGGTGAGGAAAGTGTTTGATTCTCCGGGACAGAGGGGTCCCGAAAGCTAAATTTACTACGTCAAGATTCCTGTAGTGTGGCAGACTACGCGGTTGACTTTCACACGTTGGCCGCTGAGAATGCCTGGAACCTGGAGTACCTGTTCGACACCTTCCTTCATGGATTATCAGAGGAGATTAAAGACGAGCTTGCAGCTCGGGAGTTACCCTTGGACCTTGACTCCCTCATAGCCTTAACCATAAGGATCAATGGGTGCCTACGGGAATGTAGGAGGGAGAGGAGTTCTGTTCTCGGCCACACTTGCTCGTCCACGGCTGCTTTCTCGCCTCCAAAGAACCCCGGAAGTTCCCGATGCCTGCATTCCCGAGAGGATCCGAAGTCACCCGAGCCCCCTCAGGAATCATCGGGGACGGGCGACTCGTTGCCTCCAGAGCCTATGCAACCGGGCAGGGCTAGATTGTGGCCTAAGGAATGATTATGTAGGCTGAGCTCCTATAGTTGCCTGTATTGTGGTGCTACAGGGCATTACATATTCACCTGTCCAGTAATAGACCAGGCTCATCAGTAGGTACGAGGACGCTGGAGGGCCATACTGGGAGGGTTTCTACTCATATTACTCATACCCCTTTCCATGTTATCCTGCTGTGGGGTGACTGGTCTAAATCTCTCCGGGTGATCATTGACTCTTGGGCTGACGAGAGCTTCATGGACGCTACTCTAGTATCTGAGCTGTGTATCTCCACACAACTCTCTTTTCCCATGGATGCCAGGGCACTGGATGGATACTCCATTGGCAGGGTCACTCACAGTACGGTTCCCATTAACCTGCGAGTGTCGGGTAATCAGTGAGTCCATCCAGTTTCTACTTATTGTATCTCCCCATGTTCCTGTTGTTTTGGGATTTTCATGGCTTCAGAGGCGCAACCCCCTGATCGACTCTTCGCCTCTCCCGGGTCCGTACAGGAGTTGCAGCGATGAGACAAGACTATAACTACTACCAATTGGATACCACGAAATTGGGTCAAAAAATATAATATATATAATAATAATAATTTACAAAAAAATCTGCTGTTTCCAGCAACAATAGTCATTTACAACAACAATGTCTACAATGTATTTCTGATCAATTTGGTGTTATTTTAATGGACAAAAAATGTGCTTTTCTTTCAAAAACAAGGACATTTCTAAGTGGCCCCAAACTTTTGAACGGTAGTGTACATGTCAGTACATACACACAACAAGTAGGTCACATGGGGGAGAGGAGTTGTGTCGTGAGGTGTTGACATCAGAATGGGATGAGATATTCTGGCTGAGTTTGCTTTATGTGGTTGAGCTAAATCTGCCATAGTGCAAATTCAGAGGCCCAAGAAAGGGAAGCCAACCCAACAAATGAAATACGCATTCCCTTCACTGTTAGTTCAGTAAGTTCAGTAATTAGATGGTTGGTCATTGTGTAAAGTCTTTGTTTGTTCCCAGGGTTATTGAACTGTATTGTGTTACAGAGACCCTCCACTCATGCAGCTTGTGAATTATTGAGCTGGTTTGGGAAAGCCAGGTGGCTCAACATGAGGAGTATATTTTTAGCCTGTAGTCTCATAATGGAGGTCTGAGAAGGAGGTATTTAGGGGGGACACTCCCCTTTCAAATCAAATGTATTTATATAGCCCTTCGTACATCAGCTGATATCTCAAAGTGCTGTACAGAAACCCAGCCTAAAACCCCAAACAGCAAGCAATGCAGGTGTAGAAGCACGGTGGCTAGGGAAAACTCCCTAGATAGGCCAAAACCTAGGAAGAAACCTAGAGAGGAACCAGGCTATGAGGGGTGGCCAGTCCTCTTCTGGCTGTGCCGGGTGGAGATTATAACAGAACATGGCCAAGATGTTCAAATGTTCATAAATGACCAGCATGGTCAAATAATAATAATCACAGTAGTTGTCGAGGGTGCAGCACCTCAGGAGTAAATGTCAGTTGGCTTTTCATAGCCGATCATTAAGAGTATCTCTACCGCTCCTGCGGTCTCTAGAGAGTTGAAAACAGCAGGTCTGGGACAGGTAGCACGTCCGGTGAACAGGTCAGGGTTCCATAGCCGCAGGCAGAACAGTTGAAACTGGAGCAGCAGCACGGCCAGGTGGACTGGAGACAGCAAGGAGTCATCTTGTCAGGTCGTCCTGAGGCATAATCCTAGGGCTCAGGTCCTCCGAGAGAGACAAAGAAAGAGAGAAAAGAGAGAATTAGAGAGAGCATACTTAAATTCACACAGGACACCGGATAAGACAGAAGTACTCCAGATATAACAAACTGACCCTAGCCCCCCGACACATAAACTAATGTAGCATAAATACTGGAGGCTGAGACAGGAGGGGTCAGGAGACACTGTATCCGATGATACCCCCGGACAGGGCCAAACAGGAAGGATATAACCCCACCCACTTTGCCAAGGCACAGCCCCCACACCACTAGAGGGATATCTTCAACCACCAACTTACCATCCTGAGGCAAGGCAGAGTATAGCCCACAAAGATCTCCGCCACGGCACAACCCAAGGGGGGGCGCCAACCCGGACAGGAAGATCACGTCAGTGACTCAACCCACTCAAGTGACGCACCCCTCCTAGGGACGGCATGAAAGAGCACCAGTAAGCCAGTGACTCAGCCCCTGTAATAGGGTTAGAGGCAGAGAATCCCAGTGGAGAGAGGGGAACCGG
The DNA here is from genome assembly GCF_016432855.1 of Salvelinus namaycush. Lineage (NCBI taxonomy): Eukaryota > Metazoa > Chordata > Actinopteri > Salmoniformes > Salmonidae > Salvelinus > Salvelinus namaycush. The sequence goes on along the minus strand of NC_052307.1, from coordinate 19,750,693 downwards.
CCAGGCAGAGACCGCAAGGGCGGTTCGTTGCTCCAGAGCCTTTCCGTTCACCTTCACACTCCTGGGCCAGACTACACTCAATCATAGGACCTACTGAAGTGATGAGTCTTCAATAAAGACTTAAAGGTTGAGACCGAGTCTGCGTCTCTCACATGGGTAGGCAGACCATTCCATAAAAATGGAGATCTATAGGAGAAAGCCGTTTGCTTAGAAATTCTAGGGACAATTAGGAGGCCTGCGTCTTGTGACCGTAGCGTACGTGTAGGTATGTACGGCAGGACCAACTCGGAAAGATAGGTAGGAGAAAGCCCATGTAACACTTTGTAGGTTAACAGTAAAACCTTGAAATCAGCCCTTGCCTTAACAGGAAGCCAGTGTAGGGAGGCTAGCACTGGAGTAATATGATCAAATTTTTTGGTTCTAGTCAGGATTCTAGCAGCCGTATTTAGCACTAACTGAAGTTTATTTAGTGCTTTATCCGGGTAGCCGGAAAGTAGAGCATTGCAGTAGTCTAACCTAGAAGTAACAAAAGCATGGATGAATTTTTCGGCATCATTTTTGGACAGAAAATTTCAGATTTTTGCAATGTTACGTAGATGGAAAAAAGCTGTCGTTGAAACAGTCTTGATATGTTCGTCAAAAGAGAGATCAGGGTCCAGAGTAACGCCGAGGTCCTTCACAGTTTTATTTGAGACGACTTTACAACCATCAAGATTAATTGTCAGATTTAACAGAAGATCTCTTTGTTTCTTGGGACCTAGAACAAGCATCTCTGTTTTGTCCGAGTTTAAAAGTAGAAAGTTTTCAGCCATCCACTTCCTTATGTCTGAAACACAGGCTTCTAACGAGGGCAATTTTGGGGCTTCACCATGTTTCATTGAAATGTACAGCTGTGTGTCATCCGCATAGCAGTGAAAGTTAACATTATGTTTTCGAATGACATCCCCAAGAGGTAAAATATATAGTGAAAACAATAGTGGTCCTAAAACGGAACCTTGAGGAACACCGAAATGTACAGTTGATTTGTCAGAGGACAAACCATTCACAGAGACAAACTGATATCTTTCCGACAGATAAGATCTAAACCAGGCCAGAACTTGTCCGTGTAGACCAATTTGGGTTTCCAATCTCTCCAAAAGAATGTGGTGATCGATGGTATCAAAGGCAGCACTAAGGTCTAGTAGCACGAGGACGGATGCAGAGCCTCGGTCTGATGCCATTAAAAGGTCATTTACCACCTTCACAAGTGCAGTCTCAGTGCTATGATGGGGTCTAAAACCAGACTGAAGAATTTCGTATACATTGTTTGTCTTCAGGAAGGCAGTGAGTTGCTGTGCAACAGCTTTTTCAAAGTTTTTTGAGAGGAATGGAAGATTCGATATAGGCCGATAGTTTTTTATATTTTCTGGGTCAAGGTTTGGCTTTTTCAAGTGAGGCTTTATTACTGCCACTTTTAGTGAGTTCGGTATACATCCGGTGGATAGAGAGCCGTTTATTATGTTCAACATAGGAGGGCCAAGCACATGAAGCAGCTCTTTAAGTAGTTTAGTTGGAATAGGGTTAGTATGCAGCTTGAAGGTTTAGGGGCCATGATTATTTTCATCATTGTGTCAAGAGATATAGTACTAAAACACTTAAGTGTCTCTCTTGATCCTAGGTCCTGGCAGAGTTGTGCAGACTCAGGACAGCTGAGCTTTGGAGGAATACGCAGATTTAAAGAGGAGTCCGTAATTTGCTTTCTAATGATCATGATCTTTTCCTCAAAGAAGTTAATGAATATATTACTGCTGAAGTGAAAGCCATCCTCACTTGGGGAATGCTGCTTTTTAGTTAGCTTTGCGACAGTATCAAAAATAAATTTTGGATTATTCTTATTTTCCTCAATTAAGTTGGAAAAATAGGATGATCGAGCAGCAGTGAGGGCTCTTCGATACTGCACGGTACTGTCTTTCCAAGCTAGTCGGAAGACTTCCAGTTTGGTGTGGCGCCATTTCCGTTCCAATTTTCTGGAAGCTTGCTTCAGAGCTCGGGTATTTTCTGTATACCAGGGAGCTAGTTTCTTATGACAAATGTTTTTAGTTTTTAGGGGTGCAACTGCATCTAGGGTATTGCGCAAGGTTAAATTGAGTTCCTCAGTTAGGTGGTTAACTGATTTTTGTCCTCTGACGTCCTTGGGTAGGCAGAAGGAGTCTGGAAGGGCATCAAGGGCATCTTTCTCTCCATTCTCTCTTCCATACTCACCCCCACTCTCTTCTTTTCATCCAATCCCTCCCCTTCTCTTCCTATCCCCTACAGTCTTAGAAAAAAAGGTGCTATCTAGAACCTAAAATCGTTCTTCAGCTGTCCCCATAAGAGAACCCTTTGAATAACCCTTTTTGGTTGCAGGTAGAACCCTTTTGGTTCCAGGTAGAACCCTTTTGGGTTCCACAGAGGGTTCTACCTGGAACCAAAAAGTATTCTACCTGGAACCAAAAAGGGTTCTCCTATGGGTACAGCTGAAGAACCCTTTTGGAACCCTTTTTTCTAAGAGTGTACTCCCATCTCTGGCATTCTTTCTCCCGCTCCTCTTCTCTTTTCACACATTTTCGAACTATTATTTGTTTCAAATGAGAGGGTAAAATGGAAGAAGTAGTGTTCTGATATCAGAATATATGCATCTTGTACGGAATGAATAGACTTCTTCAAGGTATAAAAAATGAAATATTTAAAATCTGAAAACCTTGAGTCATAAGGTGTTCCTCTATATTCCTCTATACTTGGGGCGGCAGGTAGCCTAGTGGTTAGAGTGTTGTGCCAGTAACTGAAAAGTTGCTACATTGAATCCCTGAGCTGACAAGGTAAACATCTGTCTTTCTTCCCCTGAACAAGGCAGTTAACCCACTGTTCCTAGGCTGTCATTGTAAATAAGAATTTGTTCTTAACTGACTTGCCTAGTTAAATAAAAATAAAAACTAATTGACACAGAATGTTAGCATTATGGGAGTCTGCCTATTCTGCCTGTGCCTCTTTGTATGGAAGAGGAGCTGTTAAACTTGCAATGGAAATGCTCACAAGAGGCCCTTGGAATAATTCATTGATGCTTGATAAGGGATAATGGAAGTGGTTAGGTACAATTTTTATGTGACAGATCTTTTTAGTGTGTATTCAGTGTATTTAGTGTATTCACCATCCACAGAGTCCCCCTCACTACTTCATGCCCCTCTTTCTCTCCCGTTGCTCTCTCTCTCTCTCTCTCTCTCTCTCTCTCTCTCTCTCTCTCTCTCTCTCTTGCCCATCTTTCTCTCCCATTGCTCTCTCTCTCTCCTTCTCTCTCCTTCTCTCTCTCTCTCTCTCTCATGTGTGAGCCAGTGAGTGTGCATAGAGCCAGTTAGTGTGCATAGAGCCAGTGCAGGAGAATCAGTGCAAAAAAAGGGGGTCATTGTAAATAGTCTGTGTAGCCATTTGATTAACTGTTCAGCAGTATTATGGCTTGCGGGTAGAAGCTGTTCAGGAGCCTTTTGGCCTCAGACTTGGTGCTCCGGTACCGCTTGCCCTGCGGTAGCAGAGAGAAAAGTTTATGACTGGTGGCTAGAATCTTTTACAATTTTTAGGGCCTTCCTCTGACACCGTCTGGTATAGAGGTCCTGGATGACAGGGAGCTTGCCCCAGTGATGTACTGGGCTGTGCGCACTTCCCTCTGTAGCGCCTTACTTTCGGATGCCAAGCTGTTGTCGTACCAAGAGGTGATGCAGCCAGTCAAAATGCTCTCAATGGTGCAGCTGTAGAAATCCTTCCATTATCCCTTATTTTTCATGCAAATTAGCAAAAAATCTTTGTCCCTCCGACAAAAACAGAACAAACCAAACAAGCATAAAGAAGAGGAGAGAGGAGGCCAGTGCAGTCCGATGGAGATCAGTCAGCGCTCATTTTCATAGGCCTATCTGTCTGATTTGATGCTCTGTGACATATTGAGTCTAATTTGTAGCCTAAAGAACTAAACAGCTGTGGCCTATTTTATTGTGCTGTGTTCCGGTGGGTGATGTCACCATTTTTGCCTTGGAAGACTGACCTGTCTTCAGTGGTCAATGTGAAGATGTCAGTAGCATTTCTCTGGACTGCTGATGGAGGAGGAAGGGCAGGGCAGCAGGACTGTGTAAAGAGCTCTCCACAGTGATTTCACAGTCTACGCCAACGGAGCTACGGAGCTCTGTTTGCGTCGCGTTCCAAAAATTCAGCCGCACGAAAGTACGTAAAACTACGTAGAGAGCTACGCAAATGAACCTCCGTCGGATCCGTTGCGTAGACTGTGTAGAGCCTAGGTTTTCAATACGTCTTCGTCGTAAAGTGTAAAGAGTGAGAACACGTATTACTCATTTGTGCTTTCGATTCCTGACTGCTCCAGGACATAGCATACCTATGTGTTGTGAATGCGTGCATACAGGCCCCAGCCTGTCTGGCCAAGAGGGTGTACAGCACACCATATGTGACAGCTAGACACAACATGGCCAATCAGCTGGGATTGGGGGGGTCAGGAGATGCAGAGTTTGACTGAATATGAATGAAAATGTATATGGGTCTTGGTAAGAAAGACTATTGATTTTAATGAAACTATGAAATAGGCCTAGTGATCCTTTACATTGGTACTAGTTACTGTATATTAATATGTTGTGTTTCTCTGTCTGTTTTACAGATGAAATGAATGGCAGTAATCTTGGTAAGTACCACAAACACTTTTTAATTGAATCTATTTGCACTTGACGTTTGAACAATTAATCATCCTGAACCTCCATTCTAACTATGTTCAGTCACTGAACACACTTGAAGTATATGAGAATGATAATACCATGTTAGAAACTGCCAGGATTCATCTTCAGCACCTCATCACATAAAGCTCCCATCTGGTAAAGTAAACCCCAGCACAGTTTGTCTCAGTGATTCAGAGCAAACAGCAGGTAAGCTCAGCTCAGTCCAGATGTTGTTGTCTCTCGGGTCATTGTGTAACAGTCAGTTCACTTAAACAGGTAGGTATGTGATTGTAAAGATGAGGCTGTGTGATTATCACAGTGATACAGACTCTTGGATAGCCTACCACCAACCAGGCATGGAGGCTTTTTACATTCCTCCCTTCCAGGTGCTGAACACAGCAATGTGACTGGGACATCATCCACGTCAGCCACTCAGCGTCCGCCTCCAGGCCCAGTCAGGGATGCACTATCGTGTGTGCCACCACCGACGAGAGGGGTTTGGAGGGACTGAAACCAGTCAGACCAGCCTGGCTTGAATGAAGCCTGAATCCCTGCCCACCTGATTAGAGGTCTCACCCAGCCAGCCAGGATGTAATGACAGAATTATGTTCTTGTCACTTCCCGTCTGCCCCGGCTGGGCTTATAGTCACGCTAGCCTGGCACAGCATGTCATTAGCTCCACAACTGTAGCCCAACGAGAGGCAGCAGCTCTGTCATTTTACAGCTAAATCACAGGGCTCTCTGGAGATCACAGCAACGCTACATCGCTCATGTAACCGCCTACCCCTCGCTCACTTAGTATGCAGAGCTTATATATACTGTATTAACACTGCGGAATTACTGTGACATTGATGGAACAGAGGCGAAGAGATGTCAACGAGGCAAAACTGTTATTCTGGAAGATATTGACCTACTGTGATCATTCCATCTAACTGTGATTGTAAAAATATATTGCTAATAATATTAGAATAATTTTTAGATGATTTATGGTTATCATCACAGGGATGATTAACAGGCCAGCTCAGCATCCATCAGAGCTCCAACTAATCTGCTGTGATTAGTCTAAGCCCTCTACGCCAGGTTTGGGAAGGAAGGACTGAGTGATGAGAAACTATTCTCCACTCAGAGTTTTGCTTATTTGTTTGGAATTGCTTGTCAAACGTGTAATTACACTGCCATTGGTTTGGATCCTCCCTATGGTACAAAACTGTCATCACACGAGTCGCAGGCATGCAGGATTCCTTCAATAATGTACATAGGCTATGTGATACCAAAAGCTGTCATGCTCTCGTGCAGCTTTTTTTACGAGTCCTCACCTTCTGAGACCGAGTCAAGACTGAGTACAAATGTATCTGACACCGAGACAAGACTCAGACACTCAATATGTTGTCCGAGACCGTGACAGGTCTCGAGTACTACAACACTGACTGCAACGTAATCAGAATCCTGCTATACAGATGTAGGATCTTAATTTGAGCCAGTTTGCTACAGCAGGAAAATAATCCTACACCAACAGGACATTTTTATTATTATAATAATTAACTGGTATTTAAAGCGCAAGATGGTAAGTTATAATATGGGGATGAGGTAGTTGTGTGTGCTATTTACAGATTGGCTGTGTACAGGTACAGTGATCGGTAAGCTGCTCTGACAGCTGATGCTTAAAGTTAGAGAGGGAGATATAAGACTCCAGCTTCAGAGACTTTTGCAATTCGTTCCAGTCATTGGCAGCAGAGAACTGGAAGGAAAGGCAGCCAAAGGAAGTGTTGGCTTTGGGGATGACCAGTGCAATATACCTGCTGGAGCGCGTGCTATGGGTGAGTGTTGCTATGGTAACCAGTGAGCTGAGATTGGCGGTAGTGATAGTGCTACAGGAAGCAAATTTCTGTTTGAAAAAGCTAGCCAAGCTTTCCTAACTGACTGAGTATATTGGTTCCTGACTTCCCTAAAAAGTTGCGTATCGCAGGGGCTATTCGATGCTAATGCAGAACGCCACAGGATTTTTTTGTGCTGGTCAAGGGCAGTCAAGTCTGGGGTGAACCAAGGGCTATATCTGTTCTTAGTTCTACATTTTTTGAATGGGGCATGCTTATTTAAGATGGTGAGGAAAACACTTTTGAAGAGCAGCCAGGCATCCTCTACTGATGGAATGAGGTCAATATCCTTCCAGGATACCCGGGCCAGGTCGATTAGAAAGGTCTGCTCGCTGAAGTGTTTTAGGGAGCGTTTGACAGTGATGAGGGTGGTCGTTTGACCGCAGACCCATTACGCACGCAGGCAATGAGGCAGTGATCGCTGAGATCCTGGTTGAAGACAGCAGAGGTGTATTTAGAGGGCAAATTGGTCAGGATGATATCTAAGAGGGTGCCCATGGTTACGGATTTAGGGTTGTACCTGGTAGGTTCCTTGATAATTTGTGTGAGATTGAGGGCATCTATCTTAGATTGTAGGACGGTGTCACAATTCCGATGGTGAAATGAAGGAGTCAGGTGCAGAGAGCAGGGTAGTTCTGAGCAAGTGGAATTTATTATTTCAACCAGAAATGACGAGGTACTCATAGTGGCCTGATGTGGTACTAAACGCTGTTTTCCACTTGTCTCCTCCCCGAATACGCACCAGATTATACGCGCTCCTGAGGTCCAGTTTTGTGAAAAAACGCGCTCCGTGGAATGATTCCACCGCCGTAGCGATGAGAGGTAGCGGATAACTAAATCCCACTGTGATTGAATTGAGACCTCGATAATCAATGCACGGACGCAGTCCTCCCTCCTTTTTTCCCACAAAAAAGAAACTCGAGGAGACGGGTGACATGGAGGGCCGAATGAACCCTTGTCTCAGAGCTTCCGTGACATATGTCTCCATAGCCAACGTCTCCTCCTGTGACAATGGGTACACGTGACTCCTGGGAAGTGCAGCGTTCTCCTGGAGGTTTATCACGCAATCCCACCGTCGATGAGGTGGTAATTTGGTCGCTTTTTTATTACTAAAAGCGATAGCCAAATCGGCATATTCTGGGGGAATGCGCACAGTGGAAACCTGGTCTGGACTCTCCACCGACGTGGCACCGATGGAAACTCCCACACACCTACCTGAACACTCCTCTGACCACCCCTGAAGAGCTCCCTGTCTCCAGGAAATGAGGGGATTGTGAATGGCTAGCCAGGGAACCCCCAACACCACTGGAAACCCAGGTGAATCAATAAGGTAGAAACTAATCTGCTCACTATGATCAGGGGGATCATTGCGTTACCATGTCCAGCGGAATCGTGGCCTCCCTGATCAGCCCTGACCCTAACGGTCGGCTATCTAAGGAGTGCACAGGGAAAGGTGGGTCTATCTGCACCAACGGAATACCCAACTTACGGGCGAGTCCGCGATCCATAAAACTCCCAGCTGCGCCTGAGTCGACTAGCGCCTTATGCTGGAGAGAGGGGAAAAACGCAGGGAAAAAATAACCAAAAACATGTGACCGACAGGAAGCTCTGGGTGAGTCTTGTGCCTACTCACCTGGGGTGGCCGAGAAGTATTCCGCCTGCCATCTCTACTCCCAGAGGCACTCCTCCAGCACCGGTCCGAAGTGTGTCCTCTTCGGCCACAATAGGTGCAAGAGAAGCCACCTCCTCCGGCCCCCCTAGATGCAGCCCCTCCCAACTCCATCGGAGTTGGAGCGGGAGGGCTGGGAGGTGGAACTGACAGGACCCCCTCTGAACGCCCGCGGGCAGCTAGCAGGTTGTCCAGTCGTATTGACATGTCAATAAGCTCATCGAGGGAGAGTGTAGTGTCCCGACAAGCTAGCTCCCGACGGACGTCCTCCCGAAGGCTACATCGGTAATGGTCCATCAGGGCCCTGTCATTCCACCCCGCACCAGCAGCCAAGGTCCGGAACTCCAATGCGAAGTCTTGCGCACTCCTCGTCTCCTGTCTGAGGTGGAACAGTCGCTCACCCACCGCTCGGCCCTCCTGAGGGTGGTCAAATACGGCCCGAAAGCGGCGGGTGAACTCTGGGTAGTGGTCTCGAACCGAGTCTGGGCCGTTCCAGACCGCGTTAGCCCATTCCAGGGCTCTACCCGTCAGACAGGAGATGAGGAGGCTAACACTCTCCTCTCCCGAGGGAGTCGGATGAACAGTAGCCAAGTAGAGCTCCAACTGGAGCAAAAACCCCTGGCACCCAGCCACCGCTCCGTCGTACTCCCTCGGGAGCGCGAGACGCAACGCGCCTGAACCAGACGCTGACGTGGAAGGAGTAGGTTGCGACGTCCGTGAAGGAGCTGGGGTAGACGTCGGGAAACCACTCCTCTCCCATCGCTCCATCCTCTCCATCATCATGTCCATCGCCGACCCAATCCTATGGAGAACGGCGGTGTGATGGAGGACACGCTCCTCCATCGATGGAAGAGGGGTGGTTGCTGCCTCTGCTGACTCCATGGTAGGTGCGGGCTTCTGTCACAATTCCGATGGTGAAATGAAGGAGTCAGGTGCAGAGAGCAGGGTAGTTCTGAGCAAGTGGAATTTATTATTTCAACCAGAAATAATCTAAGAGACGGCTACGCCACACAACAAAGGGCGCGTCAAAAATACTGTCCAACATAAATAGGACAGAATCCACTATACAAAATCACCACCACAACAAACAGAATAACAAGCCCGCACAAAAGTCGGTGGGCCAACTGGGTTTAAATAACACCCTAACCCTAAACACAAAACAGGTGTAACCAATTAGACAAACCTAAATGAAAACAGAAAAGGGGATCGGTGGCAGCTAGTAGGCCGGAGACGACGACCGCCGAGCGCCGCCCGAACGGGAAGAGGCACCATCCTCGGCGGGATTCGTAACAGACGGCCAGGGTGTTAAGCATGTCCCAGTTTAGGTCACCTAACAGAACGAACTCTGAAGATAGATGGGGGGCGATCAATTCACATATGGTGTCCAGGGCACTGCTGGGGGCTGTGTAGCAGTCATTTTTTGGTACCCTTCCCCAGATCTGTGCCTCAACACAATCCTGTCTCGTAGCTCTGCGGACAATTCCTCCTAACTCATTGCCTGGTTTTTGCTCTGACATGCACTGTCAACTGTGGGACATTATATACTGTAAACAGGTGAATGTCTTTCCAAATCATGTCCAATCAATTGAATTTACCACAGGTAGACTCCAATCAAGTTGTAGAAACATATCAAGGATGATCAATAGAAACAGGATGCACCTGAGCTCAACTTCGATTCTCATAGCAAATGGTCTGAATACTTATGTAAATAGGGTATTTCTGTTTTTTATATGTAATACATTTGGAATAATTTCTAATAACCTGTTTTTGCTTTGTCATTATGGGCTGTTGTGTGTAGATTGCTGAGTTTGTTGTATTTTTTAAATCCATTTTAGAGTAAGGCTGTAACGTAAAAAGATTGGGAAAAGGTCAAGGGGTCTGAATACTTTCCGAAGGCACTGTATAGTGTATCTTTTATAGCCTTTAATATGTTCACTCTGTTGGCTTCATAGGACGAACATAAATACAATGCTATGCTTGGAGCTTTCAAGAGCTACTTCAACATTTTGCTTAATATCTCTGTCATAATAGTAAATATACAGGTATATGATGTTAATTTGATCACTGTTGTCGCTGAGAATTTTCCTGCGCCGCAGGAAATTCGAATGAGCCTCGTGATTTGGTCTATAAGTATATCTTATAGAGTAAGTATATCTTAACTATAGCCTACTGTAGCCTATCAAAATTTATTTATTGTTAGATAGTTTGAAGTATTTAAAAAAAAAAATATAATTATCTAATCCTCCTGCTGCAGAATTGTTTTTCAAAACAACTGTCAAATTAAGATTTTACATCTGTATGGCTCCTTTTTTCTTACAATATTTGCTTTACTTTAGTTGAAGGTCCATGCTACAGTTGGCGACATAAGCTAATAATGAAGGTGCAGGGCCTGATTATACAATATACATTTGGTTATTTATTTTTTACATCAAGAACATGACCTCTTCCACTAAGATTCGCGTCAGCTTAACTTTGCCCTTTAGTGGGGTATGTTGTGTAAGTAAGGGCCACAACATGAATCATGTTGGTATTTTCAAGGCAGGCAGGCTGGTCTGAGTGTAAAGCTAACTGGAGCAGGAGAATGGTGCTGTTCGGCGAGGTTCACGGCTGTTATTCTTACAGGCGATGAGCGTGAAAGGAATTAATGCCATCTGACAGTTCTGGAGCAAGAAGAGGAGGGCTGGATGGAAAAGGAGGAGAGCGAGAGGAGAACGAGAGAGAGGAGAGGGGGTGTGAGAAGAGGTAGAGGAGGTATGGATGGATGGAGAAGGGGAAGGGAGGAAAGTACATTGGGGAAGTGTTGGATGAGGGAGACAAGGAAAGAGGGAATGAGCTAGATATGGAGAAAGCAAGGATGAGCAAGATGGGGGAAGAGAGAGCATAAGCTAGAGAGGGGGAGGGAGCAGGAATGAACTAGATACTGTAGGAACCACCACTGTTCACCACCACAAAGAATGTCATATGGGCTCTATAGATGTTATCATGAAGACACATGAAAAGTAGACTGGAATGTAACCTGAATGCATGCTGTCTTAACAGGCACGTTTGAAATGCTCTGAGACACTTCAACTCTGACATTTTATCACACAGTCAAGCAAATCCAGTGTGGCTAGTATGTGTGATTTAGCTAAGGCCAAATTGAATACTAGCTGGTCATTCTGGAATTGAGCCTCTAAGAGGATTCCTATGATAAGTCCCCAGGTGGGTTCAGTCTAGGAGCTTTCTAACTGAGGTGAACATGGTCATTCATAGAATGCTGGGAATACTCGTAGGGCTGAAAACTGAAGATGGAGAAAAAGTGGAAAGAACTATGGGTGAGGGATAGGCAGACTGAGAATAGAGGGACAAACAGCTTCCTAATGCTAATGAAGATTATAGAGACAGAGAAAATAGACATGGCAAGTGAGGGAGAGACCGAGTGAGAGAAAAGAGACATGATGGAAGGTGAGTGAAGGATAGACAGAGAGAGAAGAGGGACAGGAAAGCGAGCAAAACAGATAGAAGGAGAGGAGAGAGACAGGGAAGCGAGGGAGGATCACACTGTAATTTGGCAGGCTCCAGGACCACAGTCCACAGCAGACTCCTTTTGGAGGAGGAGTAGCAGACAGAGATCTGCACCCTTCTGTCTGTGAAACCTGTCATTATCATGTTGGTTGAGAGAAGAAAACAACGTCTTGATGTCTCATCCTTAAAAACACACAAACCCCTCTGCTCCTGAACTCCAGACAGCCCAGACACTTGATGTGCGGCGCAGAAAGATTCTCAGCGACAACAGTGACTATCTCTGTCTTTTAGTGGTTTGAGTGGGGGGCCTTGCTTTATTTATAGAACACTGTGTTGTAGGCCTAACCCTACTGAATGTGGTGTAGGTAAGGATCAATACTAGTCCAGCCTGGTTTAACATATAGAAATTGAACCATCGGAAAATTGTTTATCACATCATGGGGAAGACAATAGCTTTCCATATAGTTTTACCAATCATAAACCTCCAAAACCACACATTTAGTGAGGTGATATTATTTTATACTAGTGATACTATTATAGTGATTCCCTATAATAGAGACAGCAATGCTCCTCTCTGAAATAAGCAGTGTGTGTTGTTTGATCCAAGGCTTATGGTAAAAGCCAGACTAAAACCCTCAAACACTGTGTCTGTGAGCTGGGCTCATTCCCTGTCATCATCTCTCTCTCTAGCACGGTATACCTGTCTGCTGTAGGTGATCATAGGTTCTGTCTCTCTAGCAATGTATACATGTCTGCTGTAGGTGATCATAGGTTCTGTCTCTCTAGCACGGTATACATGTCTGCTGTAGGTGATCATAGGTTCTGTCTCTCTAGCAATGTATACATGTCTGCTGTAGGTGATCATAGGTTCTGTCTCTCTAGCAATGTATACATGTCTGCTGTAGGTGATCATAGGTTCTGTCTCTCTAGCACGGTATACATGTCTGCTGTAGGTGATCATAGGTTCTGTCTCTCTAGCACGGTATACCTGTCTGCTGTAGGTGATCATAGGTTCTGTCTCTCTAGCACGGTATACATGTCTGCTGTAGGTGATCATAGGTGGAAGAGATTGTATAATGGTGGTGTTTGTATAAGAGCGAGTTGGTTCACGTTGGAGTTATCTGTCTCTTGGTCCACTGAGTGAGTGAGTGGACCTGAGATGGCTCACTAGTTTCTGTTGTCTCCCTCTGCTGGTGAATCCTCTGAAGTCTGGTCATGTTGAAGCTGTAAGGACCAACCCCTGTGTTGGTTTCCCCGCAGTGCTAAAGGGCCCTACCCTCTCTTCCTCTGCTTACGTAATATGACATCATGTGTTGGGTTCCCTGCAGCGCTAAATGGCCCTTCCCTCTTCTCCTCTGCTTACATAATAGGACATCGTGTGTTGGGTTTCCTGCAGCGCTAAATGGCCCTGCCTCTCTTCCTCTGCTTACGTAATATGACATCATGCGGTGGTTTCCCCGCAGCGCTAAATGGCCCTTCCTTCTTCTCCTCTGCGTACGTAATATGACATCATGTGTTGGGTTCCCCGCAGCGCTAAATGGCCCTTCCTTCTTCTCCTCTGCTTATGTAAATTACATCATGTGTTGGGTTCCCTGCAGCGCTAAATGGCCCTCCCTCTCTTCCTCTGCTTACGTAATATGACATCATGTGTTGGGTTCCCTGCAACGCTAAATGGCCCTTCCCTCTTCTTCTCTGCTTGTGTAATATGACATCATGTGTTGGGTCCCCTGCAGCGCTAAATGGCCCTTCCTTCTTCTCCTCTGCTTGTGTAATATAACATCATGTGTTGGGTGCCCTGCAGCGCTAAATGGTCCTTCCTTCTTCTCCTCTGCTTGTGTAATATAACATCATGTGTTGGGTCCCCTGCAGCGCTAAATGGCCCTTCCCGCTTCTCCTCTGCTTGTGTAATATAACATCATGTGTTGGGTCCCCTGCAGTGCTAAATGGCCCTTCCTTCTTCTCCTCTGCTTGTGTAATATAACATCATGTGTTGGGTCCCCTGCAGCGCTAAATGGCCCTTCCTTCTTCTCCTCTGCTTGTGTAATATAACATCATGTGTTGGGTCCCCTGCAGCGCTAAATGGCCCTTCCTTCTTCTCCTCTGCTTGTGTAATATAGCATCATGTGTTGGGTCCCCTGCAGCGCTAAATGGCCCTTCCTTCTTCTCCTCTGCTTGTGTAATATAACATCATGTGTTGGGTCCCCTGCAGCGCTAAATGGCCCTTCCTTCTTCTCCTCTGCTTGTGTAATATAACATCATGTGTTGGGTCCCCTGCAGCGCTAAATGGTCCTTCCTTCTTCTCCTCTGCTTGTGTAATATAACATCATGTGTTGGGTCCCCTGCAGCGCTAAATGGCCCTTCCCTCTTCTCCTCTGCTTACGTAATATGACATCATGTGTTGGGTCCCCTGCAGCGCTAAATGGCCCTTCCCTCTTCTCCTCTGCTTACGTAATATGACATCATGTGTTGGGTCCCCTGCAGCGCTAAATGGCCCTTCCTTCTTCTCCTCTGCTTACGTAATATGACATCATGTGTTGGGTCCCCTGCAGCGCTAAATGGCCCTTCCTTCTTCTCCTCTGCTTACGTAATATGACATCATGTTGTTGTTGTTTTTACTGTGTTTAGGGTTGCCACCCAAATACTGATTTTGTTTCCCAGGTTATTTAATAGGCACTCGCACTAACCATTTATGTTTTTACAGAACTATCTCCATATAGCTATAGGCATATGGATTTTCCTGTGTTAGTTACTGTAACAGGATATGAATGTCTCTCACTCAATACTGTTTAGTATTGCAGTGTTCCTAAAGCCAGTGTGTTACCACTTAACTTGCGTTAGCTGGAATTACACTGATAAATAATGTGTGCATTTCACCACCCTTGAATTACTGCCAGCTGGACACTGTGGAATGTGTGTGTGTGTGTGTGTGTGTGTGTGTGTGTGTGTGTGTGTGTGTGTGTGTGTGTGTGTGTGTGTGTGTGTGTGTGTGTGTGTGTGTGTGTGTGTGTGTGTGTGTGTGTGTGTGTGTGTGTGTCTACGAGACAAGCCTTCTTCTACTGTATGTTCTGTAAGGGCCCAGCTGGCTAGGACGTTAGGGGTAGTGTATCTTCATCCATTACTTGTATGACACCAAATGGTTGTCTATGACTTTACTGGTCGAAACAGAGAGAGTTTTGTTGGCAGTAGTTTTTAAATTCACAAAGTTCTGTTCTGTAGAAGGCCATGTGTTCTATGATTGATTTGATATTTTGCTTGGGATGAAACAGAATATATTAAAGATATTAGTGTAAGTCTTGTTAAATGGATGATGAATGGATTCTAAAGATGCTCTGTTTTAGGTATCAGTGTTTTTAATGTTTGTTAGTGTTGACACTGGCCAGTTCAGTTCAGTTTGAAATACCCTCAGGAAGTGCAGGGCGAAATCAGGCTCATTGATCTATGTCATCAGTGTCCCAAAAAGCTAAAGCATCTTGGGAACATATTGTGGTTCATTGTAAATCTAATCTTTGGGAGTCACACCCCTACCCTTACTGACCATCACAATTAATGTCTTAATTCTGCTGTATGACACTGCTTAGGAAGGCAAGGGGGGGGGGGGAAGCAATAAACAAAATACATCCCTTTTTAACGTTTAGGGAAATGCAAAAAAAACGAACAATAAGCTCTTTGGTTTATATGAACATTTCTGTAAACAACTTTACATGATCACTATTGTTGTGTCCTGGTCTTTGTTTGGTGGTATCACCCCCAAATGTCTACATGTATCTCCTATATTTCTTATGGTTATTTGTATTCATCTTCTTAGATCAAGTTTCATTTTCAAATAATTTCTCTCCTTGATTTGACTTTTGCCAATTTCTATTCGCCGAAACGTGTAATATTTTTGGAGAAATATGGTTATTTATTTTCATAATAATATAATTTAGCAGATGCTTTTATCCAAATAATTTTCAGTCATGCATGCATACATTTTACATATGGGTGGTCCTGGGAATTGAACCCACTACCCTGGTGATATAAGCGCCATGCTCTACCAAATGAGCTACAAAGGACCAAGAATAGACTGCTTCTAAACACTTCTACATTAATGTGGATACTACCATGATTATGGATAATCCGTAATCCTGAATGAATCGTGAATAATGATGAGTGAGAAAGTTACAGACGCACCAACATCATACCCCCAAGACATGCTAACCTTCCCTGTTATTGTAATGGTGAGAGGTTTGCATGTCTTGGGGCTATGATATTGGTGCGTCTGTAACTTTCTCACTCATCATTACTCACAATTCATTCAGGATTATCCATAACCATGGTAACATCCACATTAATGTAGAATTGTTTAGAAACATAGTATATTCTTATTTACAATAAAAGGGACTCCTAAATGACACAATACATTATTTACCATTCAGTTCTATTGGGCACAAAATAATCTGAAACACAACCAAAACAAACAGTAAATGCATCCAACAAGTTTGTGGAGTTTGTAGATCTCACTGTTTATAACCTCCTTCAGTGTTTAACCAGATAGAGCGGGATTGTTTGGGATTTACATGACCAACTACACAAGGCCTGGGACATCCATGAGACATTTAGGGGTAGCCTCTACCTGACCTGACCTGGGCCTCAGGGCTTGTTGTAGAACATGATGCCTCTCCACATCACCCTGATAACTAACCAATGTCATTTTAGGCACCATCGTCTGCTGTGACTTCAAGGTTAAAGGCAAAATGGCTGATTTTGCTGTTTATCTTCGCCATGTGCATGGGGGGGGATGAAGGTGCCGAGGTCAAGGGTGACATACGGCCAGTTCCCATGGCCGAGCTCCCCAATCCTCATCGTCAGGCTTGGTTTCCTATTAGCGTCGACAAACTGAGGTTATGCCCTTCAAAACATGACATTTCCTTCAGACGTACAGACTTGCCAAAAACATATGGCATCTGTCTGTCCCATGCTTATCTTATTAAAGTGTAGAATGGTGCACTGTCTGTTTTTCTATCATATGAAATAATAGTGCAATAACACAAACAACCACCATTTTACTGAATATTAGTTGTGTTGTGATTAATGCATATAAACCAGTGGTGGTCGGTGCTGTTCAATATTAGGGAGAGGGATTTTTATGAGCATTTCTATTACAGCATATTGAATGATTGTCATTCATATTATTCACCCAGCTCAATGTAACATCGATAGGTTTAGGCTACTACATGATTCTTGAATTTGCCCTATACTGTAACGGTACTCCTCTTCGTCTGAGGAGGAGTAGGAAATATCGGACCAATGTGCAGCGTGGTAAGTGTCCATAATAGATTTTTAATAAATCAAATGAACACAGAACAAAAACACGAACAACCGAAACAGTTCTGTATGGTGAAACACAGACACAGAAATTAACTACCCACAACCCATAGTGGGAAAACAGGCTACCTAAGTATGATTCTCAATCAGAGACAACGATCGACACCTGCCTCTGATTGAGAACCATACTAGGCCAAACACATAGAAATTTAACACACAGAACAAAACATAGAATAACAACATAGAATGCCCACCCCAACTCACGCCCTGACCAAACTAAAATAAAGACATAAAAAAGGAACTAAGGTCAGAACGTGACATATACTCATTATGAGGTTGCTACAACCTAGCCTACAAATGAAAGTTTATAACGTAGGTGCACAGGTCGAGAGACAAATTGGAGTAATCAAGGTGACAGACAGTGACACATTCAATACCGCCTTGCACACTCTTGCCTGCATCTAGCTGATCTGGGGTGTAATCATTAGTCCAAACATTTGCAAAACCTTCCATTTTGCCAGTAAACAAATTCCGGTAGGTTCCTCCCGTTTCGTTCCATTTGCTTCTGTTTATGAAACTTTTTCAACAGAATCATCGGAATGAATACAACCCTGATCACCCACATAGACAGTTGAATTTCATAGCAGCCACATACAGCATCATCACTTTGCTTGCTGTATAATTCTTTCTCGCATCTATGCACTCTCATCCTCTCATCTTTTCCCTTCACTTGTCGATTCACAACAGCTGTCTATGACCAGGCGCAAAAACCTCTCCAAGCCAAACCTTCTTACCATAACTGCTAACCGCTACACAGCCTACACCATTGTCACCATATTAATGTTATAGTCCACACAATACAACTAACGCATTAGTAAACCCACAATCCATCCAGTCTGTAATACCAACATGTTTCAAGCAGACCACCATGTCCCTGTGCCCAAGAACACTAAGGTAACCTGCCTAAATGACTACCGACACGTAGCACTCACGTCTGTAACCATGAAACGCTTTGAAAGGCTGGTCATGGCTCACATCAACACCATTATCCCAGAAACCCTAGACCCACTCCAATTTGCATACCGCACCAACAGATTCACAGATGATGCAATCTCTATTGCACTCCACACTGCCCTTTCACACCTGGACAAAAGGAACACCTATGTGAGAATGCTATTCATTGACTACAGCTCAGCATTCAACACATAGTGCCCTCAAAGCTCATTATGAAGCTGAGGACGCTGGGACTAAATACCTCCCTCTGCAACTGGATCCTGAACTTCCTGATTGGCCGCCCCCAGGTGGCAAGGGTAGGTAACAACAAATCCGCCACGCTGATCCTCAACATGGGGGCCCCTCAGGGGTGCGTGCTCAGTCCCCTCATATATTCCCTGTTCACTCATGACTGCATGGCCCGGCACGACTCTAACACCATCATTAAGTTTGTTGATGACACAACAATGGTAGGCCTGATCACCGACAACAATGAGACAGCCTATAGGGAGGAGGTCAGAGACCTGACCATGTGGTGCAAGGACAACAACCTCTCCCTCAATGTGATCAAGACAAAGGAGTTGATCGTGGATTACAGGAAGAGGAGGACCGAGCACGCCCCCATTCTCATCGACGGGGCTGTAGTGGAGCAGATTGAGACCTTCAAGTTCCTTGGTGTCCACATCACCAACAAACTAACATGGTCCAAGCACACCAAAACAGTCGTGAAGAGGGCACGACAAAACCTATTCCCCCTCAGGAGACCGAAAAGATTTGGCGTGGGTCCTCAGATCCTCAAAAGATTTTACAGCTGCACCATCGAGAGCATCCTGACAGGTTGCATCACTGCCTTGTATGGCAACTGCTCAGCCTCCGACCGCAAGGCACTACAGAGGGTAGTGTGTGCGGCCCAGTACATGGGCCAAGCTTCCTGCCATCCAGGGCCAAGCTTCCTGCCATCCAGGACCTCTATACCAGGCGGTGTCAGAGGAAGGCCCTAAAAATTGTCAAAGACTCCAACCACCCTAGTCATAGACTGTTCTCTCTGCTACGGCACAGCAAGCGGTACCGGAGCACCAAGTCTAGGTCCTAGAGGCTTCTAAACAGCTTCTACCCCCAAGCCATAAGACTCCTGAACAGCTAATCAAATGGAAACCCGGACTATTTGGATTGCCCCCACAACCCCCCACCTTCTTCTATGCTGGTGCTACTCTCTATTATTATATATGCATAGTCACTTTAATAACTCTAGCTACATGTATATATTACCTCAAATACCTCGACATTACTGTAATCTGGGAGACGGCGAGACTTGTCTCTGGCTACTACACTACTAGAGCAGGTTGGTTGATGGATCATCAATCTGCTATTTTACTACTACTATTACTGATACTAGTACTACTACCACTATGAAGAATGGTCACTATCCACCCCACCTACACTTGATAAAATCTGATTTTCTCTGTTCTTGTATTCTGCCTCTCTCTCTATCAGTTTCTCCCTATCCTCCATGGCATTTGAATGTGTTAAGCCTCTTATATGTGACTTACTGAGGTAGTTCATTAGCATCGACATTGGGGGAGGGCTGTGGGTTGTGAGCCTGTGGGGCTGTGGGAGAGTGAACAAGTGGCTGCATTATTAGCAGGGTGGAGCTCAGGAGGGTGGGCTGAGACCTGACTGGACAGGACAAGGGTGACCGGTAGTGTGAGGTCCACAGGAGAGGATGGTACAGGGTAGAGAATCATTTGGGTAACAGGGTAACAGTAGAGTACGTGGTCCACTGGTTCAGAACTGGACACTTCATAACATGGCTTCCTGGAGAGGACACTGGAGGGATGAAGGAGGAAAATCCATTGGATGGTAAAGCAAAAAAACAAAGACAAAGACAAAAAAATGTCACTTAGAACTAGTTATGGCAGTTCACTATACCAAGCAATTAATTGGTGAACTGTTTGATTGGCTGTATGTTGTAATGTTGCTTTGTGGGTTCATTTTGTGACAATAAATGGTGGATCATTATTGTGATCACCTGCAGGAACACATAATTATCATTAATATCTTACACTTGTTAAGCATTATCTAGAGGCTTTGTTTTTTCCCAGTGCACTGTTCCTGGTTTGCTACCTAGCACTGACACCTTGGTTAACTCTATTTGCCTTCTATTGACAAAATGACTTGATTAGTTAATGTCACTGTGTGTTGTCAGCTTGAACCTGTGTTTATGCTTGGACGTGCACTTTGGTCCTCTGTGGAAAGTGCCAGAGGCAGAGGGAGGGGAGGCTAATTTGGCATTTGGCATTGTTCAACAGCAGAGAAAATAGGACCATCAGTTCCACTCAGATAACCCCTAACCATCATTGGACCTCAAGCCAAGCTGTGACCCCAGGGCTTGAACTATGTGGTCATGTGACCAGGCAGTAAAGTGACCAGTGGTGTTGGCTTAGGAGTCTATGCTCAGAAAGAGGACAGTCTGTAGACGGAAGAGGTTGTTTGTCAGAGAGACAGAGACAGAGACAGAGAGACAGAGAGAGAGAAGGACAAGAGTCATGAGGCTCCCATGCCCTGTGGCTTTTCTTTAGCGGAATCTGTGCATGAATGGCGTCCCTGCAAACTGGGAGAAGCATGAAATGGATACATGGGAAGGTAAGAGAGAATGGGAGAGTGAAAGGGGTTGGGTCTATTGCCTTTATGGCCCATACTTTAAGCAACCTTACATCAGCATGTATAAATGAGAGAACAGACTAGCATGTAGATGAAGGGCTAATCAATGGTTTTGTCACATCATTTTCTTAGTTTCGTATTTTCTTCTTCGGAAAGAAAAGGCTGGTTACAAACCCATTATGTAATGATATTGTGACCAGTTTGTCACTTTTGTTGCAGCTGTACTTTCCAAGATATACATATATGTAATACAATAAATTACTTGATAGTTGTAGGGGATTGTGTGCTTATATTTGTTATTCCAAATATGTTTGTGTATTTTGTTGAATAATCAATTCATTTTCATGAATTAGTGAATACATATTTGAGGACTGTTCACATCTTTTCACAGTATTTCGCCATATTTCAATGTGTGTTAATTTGAATGTAGTAGAGTGGGTATTGGTATGTGTAGTAGAGTGGGTATTGGTATGTGTAGTTGAGTGCTGTTGTGTACTGCTGAGTGGGGTTACATATGTATTGATCTGTGGTCTGTGTCTGTGGCCCATCTGGAAAAGGTTTTGTCCCCAGTCAGCATTGTTTATGTGATGGAGGAGAGATTAGGATTACTCTACTGGGCAGTGTTAAACCCCTGGGTTAGCCAATTTTTGACTACCTTTCCAAACCTAACACAGTTTCACTTTATTTCACCTCATTTGAATTCATATCAGAGTGTACTACCTTTCAATTAATATTTGAGATTATATGTGCCATGCAAGAGTCATCAGTGTTTCATTTTGATACAAATCCCTTTTCAATTTTTTGAAGTGTAAGTTAATGGTGAAGGAAATTGTAGTTATTCATTTACAGACCCAAACCAATCCATTCAGTCAGTCCCAATAACTATCATGTCCTTGGACTTTGTAGATGACTCAACCCTTTGCAATGTTCTCAGTCAATGGGATTGTCACATTTCTCTTTCCCAGGTGAGTTACAAATCAATGTAGTGTTTTTTGGGGACACAGTGGGGAGTTTATTTTCAATGTGGAATCAGTTGTTCTTCTTTCAATGGTAAATGCCTCCATACATTGATTGTGGTCCGCTATTAGTTTCCTTTGAAACCCCAAACTTCTTGAAACATGAGTAGTATACAGATGTGGGATCTTAATTTGACATATATTGTCACAGCAAAATAGTGCAGCAACAGGATTTGAACATTTTGTACATCATTTTTGCATTATTGTTGGTTAGGCTATTAGTTGGCCAAAAGTAGGCTACATGGAAAGTGCAAAACTGTTAATATAACCATGTGTTAGTGTGGGTTTTCATTGAATTTATGTAAAACACGAAGCTCATCTGCGTTTCCAATTCCCAGCAACAAAAAAGCGATTAAGATACTACACCTGTATGACCCATCACTCAGTGCTACCATGGTTACCACCAGGCAGTGTTCTATCTAGCCTTTTGAGGGCACTGAGCGAAGAAAAATTAAGTTTGTAAGTTTACAAATTTTGCCATGGGCGTAGAGAATATTTGGCAGTTTTAATGCAAGTTTTCTGCAGTTGTACAGATTTTACCATGGGGCGGAGAGCAAATTGTGCAATTTTATAACCATTTTCATGCAAATCTACTCATTTTGCAATGGGGCAGAGAGAAATGTTTGCAGTTTTAAGGCATGTTTTCTGCAGTTCTACTTATTTTGCAATGGGGCAGAGAGAAAATGTAAAATATTATAACAAATTTCATGCAATTCTACCCATTTTGCCATGGGGGAGATAATGTTTTGGCAGTTTTAAAGCACATTACCTGCAATTCTACCAATTTTGCTATGATTTACGCCTTGATATCTGACTGAGAGTGACTAACAAAATCATTGGGGGCCCCCTGGCGGTCAGGGCCCCTGGGCACGTGCCCGGTCGGTATTCGGCCATGATTACTACAATTTTAGATAACTGGCTAGACTAACTTACCAATCTAAAAATTGTTAGCTGACATGGCTAATTGAGTGACTGTCATAACAAGAGAAAAACTGCTAATGCACAACCAAATTTCGAACTTGCACCTTGTGTAAGCGACTGTTTATGTCGCTTATGCCTGGAGCCAGCCCTGCTATCTAGAGAACCAGATCAAGAGCTCTTTGCTGAGCCCTATGTGTATGATAATGGTTATCTTGGCATGTGATAGTCATTGTGATCATTTGTCTAGTGGTTTAACCATAACATAACATAGCCATCAGCTGAGTTGTTCCGTTTACGAATTCTCTGGGAACATTTCTCTCATGTTTCCTATTGTCTCTTATGTGTTGTCTTTTCAGGGAAGGGAGGGGCTACTGTGTCCGCTCCCTTTCCACATGCTAATCCTATCCTGTCAGCTCTGGAAGTTGTGTTTCTTCTTCAGCTGAAGGAGGGTTAAATCCACTCAGTCTTTCATCATGTAAAGGAGCCCGCTGATGCCTCTCTCTGTCTCTCAACACACCAATTCACTCCTGCCATGGCTCATCCAAGCAGGAAGTCCCCTTTCTCACAAATTCTGGGTGGGGGGAAGGGGGCGTGTGCTTATGTGTGTTCCTGTGGATGCGAGGGTAGTGGGATAGAGGCTGTGTGTGTGAAGATCAATAACAGTGGGGGAGGTCAGGAACTGTGGCATCTGTACAGGCTAAATATAGCCAATGCCAACGCCTGCTTATTATGGCGTTCTAGGGTCTTTCCCCTCATTTCATTTAAACCTTTATGTGAGTTCTGATCCAGCCAAACCAAATCAGGTCCTCCATATCTCAGATCTTTGTTTCCAAGGGGAGTGTTATTTTAACTGCCAGTACCCACCCCCGATGCATACACACTTTAAATCTAACACACACAAAACACCATCTGATACTCCCTATGAAAAAGGGCCATAGCTTGACCTGATCACTATATTGATTGTTCTTAATCCCTTTCTGATGAATCATTTGTTCCTATGCATAGTATGGATATTATTCTAGGTGCTGTTTTTAGTTAGATCAAATCTATTTATTCTAGGTGCTGTTTTTAGTTAGATCAAGTATATTTAGATAGTCAAGCCACCCCCCCTCCTCCCTCTGGACACAGGCACACACACACACTCACATGGAAATAATAGCAAGTGCTTGATTGCATTATAGTTTGTATTTCCCGAGACAGGAAGGGTCTGGTAATGGAAAAGATAGGTGGGAGTTAGCCCGTTAGCCTGCTGAGCCTGTTAGCCTGTTAGACTGCTGAGGCTGTTAGCCTGTTAGACTGCTGAGTCTGTTAACCTGCTGAGCCTGTTAGCCTGCTGAGTCTGTTAGCCTCTTAACCTTCTGAGCATGTTAGCCTGCTGAGGCTGTTAGCCTGCTGAGTCTGTTAGCCTGCTGAGCTTGTTAGCCTGCTGAGTCTGTTAGCCTCTTAACCTGCTGAGCCTGTTAGCCTGCTGAGTCTGTTAGCCTGCTGAGTCTGTTAGCCTGCTGAGCTTGTTAGCCTGCTGAGCTTGTTAGCCTGCTGAGTCTGTTAGCCTGCTGAGCCTGTTAGCCTGCTGAGCCCGTTAGTCTGCTGAGCCCGTTAGGCTGCTGAGCCCATTAGCCTGCTGAGGCTGTTAGCCTGCTGAGCCTGTTAGCCTCTGTGAAGCCCCCAGTAATACTTAGGAGTGCTGGGGAAAACAGACTTTTATTAAAGGGGGGGTTTAAATGGCCCAATGTTACAAGCACCTGTGTTGTTAAATACCACCATTTGGTTCATATTAGGTTGTGCTGACTGTTAAGGCTCCACATTAACAAGCACAATATCAAACTGCTGCACTGGACTTTTGCCAGCACGCTCATGTTTGACAACAAAGCAATGATATTTAAAAATGCAAAATGTCCTACGTT
This sequence comes from Salvelinus namaycush, assembly GCF_016432855.1. Classification (NCBI taxonomy): domain Eukaryota; kingdom Metazoa; phylum Chordata; class Actinopteri; order Salmoniformes; family Salmonidae; genus Salvelinus; species Salvelinus namaycush. The sequence continues at coordinate 19,726,123 of NC_052307.1, read as the reverse complement.
TGCTACCTTTTGGTTGAAACTTAACATTTAGACTTTTATTGAATGCTATAGCAATTATATAATTGCTCAGTCATAGTGTGCCCCAGTCTGTGAAGATAATCAATTAGATTTGTGTCACAGGTTATGTTGAATTTTGAAATTAGATGAGTGGCTTTTTCTTGGTGGATTTTAGGGATCTGTAACTGTAGCCACTTCTAAGAACCCAAGGAGCTATAACAGAAAAATAACCAAACACGTCAATGAATATTGATTACATTCCAATATTGAGATCAAAGACCTGTTAAAAAGTGCAGCCTAGCAGTTAGAGCATTGGGCCAGTAACCGAAAGGTTGCTACTACGAATACCTGAGCTGACAAGGTGAAAAAATCTGTCCTTGTGCCCTTTAGCAAGACACTTAACCCTAATTTGCTCAATGGGAGCCTTACTACTATGGCTGACCCTGTAAAACCATACATTTCACTGCACCTATCTGGTGTATGTGACAATAAAACATGTTATTGATTTTATTATTAAATGTACCTTTAGATGTATTCATCAAGGAACTCAAATGAATGTGTTTGTGTTACGGCAGTATGTCTAAGTTGCCAGGAGAAAACATAGAAAAAACAGCAGGCCTCAGGATCTATTGTCTCAAGACTTGTTGCTGTTTAGGGCAAAAGAGAATGCAAGACAACATTACCATTTATGCTGTTACAGAAACTCAACATTTTTGGCTTATTTGTTTACTTAATCAATATTTTGGGAATGAGCTGGATTCACTTTAATAATGTTTAATAATGTTATCTCTGAAATATCTTACAAACTAGTGACTAATATAGTATTAATTAGCATAGAATTAACATGGTATCTGGCTAGAATGTAATTACCCAATGCTAATGACCCAGGCTGTAATCCCTGGTATGATCTCAGCCTGCTTCCCAGAGACAGTACTGTGTGAGGGGGGGTTAAATGTTATCCAGTATAGTATGCGATGTCAACATGCCACCATTGTCATGACTATGAGCCAAATCTGCAACTGCATAAATTAACATAATACTATGGAGACAGGAGAGACCAAACAGCATGGTGGCTGACTGTTGGAAAGGTGCAAATTGATTATATCTTCTTACTGTCTCATAGAGATAGAGAGAAAGAGCGGGAGAGAGAATGAGTCGGCATGTACTGTACTTAGTTAGGAGAAAGTATGCACCCTTTCCTCTATACTAGGTGGTGTCAGAGGAAGGCCCTAAAAATTGTCAAAGACTCCAGCCACCCTAGTCATAGACTGTTCTCTCTGCTACCGCACGGCAAGCGGTACCGGAGCACCAAGTCTAGGTCCAAGAGGCTTCTAAACAGCTTCTACCCCCAAGCCATAAGACTCCTGAACATCTAGTCAGATTTCTACCCAGACTATTTGCATTGCCCCCCCCCCCCCCCCCCCCCCCCCCCCGGTCATATATGCATAGTCACTTTAATAACTCTACCTACATGTACATACTACCTCAACTAACTGGTGCCCCCGCACATTCACTCTGTACCGGCACCCCCCTGTATATATTGTTATTTTTTACTGCTGCTCTTTAATTACTTGTTACTTTTATCTCTCATTCTTATCCATATTTGTTTTGAAACGGCACTCTTGGTTAGGGGCTCGTAAGTAAGCATTTCACTGTAAGGTTGTATTCGGCACATGTGACTAATACAATTTGATTTGATTTAAAGGCGTGAGTATGGTAGAGAGAGATGTAAAGAGGGAGGGAGGGAGGTAACAGTGGAAAAGTACAGGAGCTCCATTCAACCCCTGCTCCCTTTCAGCTGGGCATGATTGTAATGGAAACACAAGACCAAAATGCTGAGTGAAATACCCTTCAGCAGGCCTTGTCCCAGTGTCACCCACTCAAAAGCTTCTCCATTGACTTTTGTCCGACTGAGAATCTGACAAAGGGAAGATGTTGCCACTATATGTCTCTTTTCTCAGCATGGCACAGGTAATAGAACATGGGGAGAGAAACCATGGAGCTAAATCAAAAGAGATGCTCAGTTCATTAACAAATTGACCAAAAGTGGGTGGTTACATTTTTTGAATTTCAATTTTGATAAGGAGTATTGTTATAATTGCTGAAATAAGATTACTGAAAGGGTTAACTCGAAACGTTACCTTGTGCATCTAGTTCACTAATGTAGTTGTAAGTAGGCCAATATCATTATTGGATCAGTGTGAAACAGGAGTGGTGTTTGGGAATGTCTCTTGTCCATTGACTCTGGTTTAAAATGCTTGAGGTGCATTTCCTGGTTTGCGTTAAAGTTTGAAATGAAACCCAGCCTGACCCCTGGGAAACAATGCAGGCTTTAATGGGCCCAGTGGGAGGCCTGGGTGAGGGAGGGGGTCCCAGGAACCAGGCTGCAGAGAGAGGGTGGAGTTCAAGATGAAGCAAAGGCCTGACTTTACAACTCTTCGACTTGTCCCGTTACTGTGGATTTATCACCCTGGTCACATGATCCAGGAGGAGCCGAGGGAAGGGAGGGTGACCAGAACCAGGATGGAACCAGTTTGACAGACTGGACCACTGGCTGCTATACAAGGGGGATGTGAGGCGGAGCCAGAGTTTGACGTGACACATTGAGATCAAGTGTGTGAAGGTGTGAAGCAGGTTGTTTATATGGTGGCCATGCACTTGAAAGAGAGGGTGACATATTTGGCAAATAAGCCTCTGCTGGCGTGAATTAAGGAAACTAACGGTCATTGTGTTTTTTTCATTGAAGGAAGTCAGGAATTTCACATGGGATGCTCAATGAAATATATGGTTTTGATGCATTCCTGTGCTAAAGCAAGACAGACAAATGGCTTATTGAGGAGGAGAGGATCCATAGTGTAAAACTATGTGATCTTAGACTTGCTTTAAGGCAATGAAATATTTTACGTGCTCTCACAGCTTGTGTTGAAGTAAAATAGCTAAACAGAACATGGTGTTGGTGATCTATAACTTATAAGCAAGACAATGCAGAGGAAGATCTGTATACAGTATGCCCCAAAAAAGAGTACCTTTTGGTGGCAGCCAATTTGAGAAACAGAATATAGAGAGCTCTCAGTTGAAACAAAGGGGGGAAGTATGTGGATCCTGTCTTCTTTTCTGGCAGGCTTAGTGGAGGTGTTGTTCTATTTAGCACACAGCACAGGGGCTTAACGACTGAATGGCTCTTGATTTAGATCTCAAGCTGAACCTTCTCTGATACCTCCACCCTTCCTTGGGCCACAGGCTTCTGTCCTCATTGTGCTCCAAGAGCCCATTTTAATCAGGCTAAAGTCACTTCATATGGAATCATTATATAGTACATCAACATTTTCTGGACATAAAGTGCTTACATGCTGCAATATGTAGTAGTGTGTGAAAGCAAATTGATGCTCCTCATATATGGCTGCAGGTAGCCTAGTGGTTAAGAGCTTAAGAGCGTTGGGCCAGTAACCGAATGGTCACAGGTTTGAAACCCCAAGGTGACTAGGTAAAACAGCTGTTGATGTGCCCTTGAGCAAGGCACTTAATCCCAATTGTTCTGAATAAGAGTGTCTGCTGAATGACTAAAATGTAAATAGATATGTTTCTGGACTTACTTCTGACAGGCCTTGTTTTTTTATTCAACTGAGTCTTTCTGTACTACATTGTTATCTGTATGGCAGTGTGATAGACAGTCATTACATGAGTGTTCCATATAAAAGACCAAAAATTGGAGTCGTGTCACTGAAAAATATATTGCACACTTCAACAACGCTTGTGTTGAGTCAAAGCTCCTCACTGTTTTCAGGGTGGCGGTGTGTTCACGTTATTAACTAATGATTAAATTATAATCTGCTGGCGGGAACCGAGTGACCCTATTGTGTGTGTGTGTACAGTATGACAACCTCTGAGGAGCTTCCTAAAGAGACAGAATTTAAACCACATACCATTTAAATGGTAATCCCACTGGGATTTAGAGGTCTTCAATTCACCATTCAGTAGATCTGGGAGAGGCTTTATCCTCCTATACATTCCTCCTGCTCTGGCTAATTAGCTCTAGTACATGAACCTTACTCTGGACTCTGAAAGCCCACTCTACTTCTTATAGTAGGCTTAGAGCAAAACTGGACAGATAGCACCTCTTACATATGTAGGATCTTAATTTGATGCAATGCAGGCCATTTAAAACGTGTAGTTTATTTGAAGTATAAAAAGGCATCTGAAGTTTGTAATTTAAAAAACTATATATAATTTTATTTCACCTTTATTTAACCAGGTAGGCCAGTTGAGAACAAGTTCTCATCTACAACTGCGACCTGGCCAAGATAGAGCAAAGCATTGCGACAAAAACAACAACACAGTTACACATGAGATAAACAAACGTACAGTCAATAACACAATAGAAAAGTCTATATACAGTGTGTGCAAATGTAGTAAGTTTAGGGATGTAAGGCCATAGTGGCGAAATAATTACAATTTAGCAATTAAACACTGGAGTGATAGATGTGCAGAAGATGAATGTGCAAGTAGAGATACTGAGGTGCAAAGGAGAAGAAAAAGAAAAAAACAATCTGGGAATGAGGTAGTTGGGTGGGCTATTTACAGATGGGCTATGTACAGGTGCAATGATCGGTAAGCTGCTCTGACAGCTGATGCTTAAATTAATTACAAAGTATTTACCACTGACATTTTAGACTTGATTTACCCTTACGGAAAATGTATCAAACCCCTACAAAAATACCAGTTAATTATTATAATAATAAAAATGTCCTGTTGGTGTAGGATTATTTTCCTGCTGTAGCAAACTGGCTCAAATTAAGATCCTACATCTGTATAGCAGGATTTTGATTACGTTGCAGTCAGTGTTGTAGTACTCGAGACCTGTCACGGTCTCAGACAACATATTGAGTGTCTGAGTCTTGTCTCGGTGTCAGATACATTTGTACTCGGTCTTGACTCGGTCTCAGAAGGTGAGGACTCGTAATTTCTTCCCGAGACCAGTGGAGTAAAAAACGAATAATTATCCGCCTCCATTCAGTCAGGAAGTATTCAGACCCCTTCCCTTTTTTGTTACGTTACATCCTTATTCTATTTTTTTTAAATCAATCTACACACAATACAAATCAAATCAAATTTTATTTGTCACATACACATGGTTAGCAGATGTTAATGTGACTGTAGCGAAATGCTTATGCTTCTAGTTCCGACAATGCAGTAATAACCAACGAGTAATCTAACCTAACAATTTCACAACAGCTACCTTATACACACAAGTGTAAAGGGATGAAGAATATGTACATAAAGATATATGAATGAGTGATGGTACAGAACAGCATAGGCAAGATGCAGTAGATGGTATCGAGTACTGTATATACATATGAGATGAGTAATGTCGGGTATGTAAACATTATATTAAGTGGCATTGTATAAAGTGGCTAGTGATACATGTATTACATAAAGATGGCAAGATGCAGTAGGTGGTATAGAGTACAGTATATACATATGAGATGCGTAATGTAGGGTATGTAAACATTATATTAAGTGACATTGTTTAAAGTGGCTAGTGATAAATGTTTTTACATGTATGGCAGCAGCCACTCAATGTTAGTGGTGGCTGTTTAACAGTCTGATGGCCTTGAGATAGAAGCTGTTTTTCAGTCTCTCGGTCCCTGTTTTGATGCACCTGTACTGACCTCGCCTTCTGGATGATAGCGGGGTGAACAGGCAGTGGCTCGGGTGGTTGTTGTCCTTGATGATCTTTATGGCCTTCCTGTGACATCGGGTGGTGTAGGTGTCCTGGAGGGCAGGTAGTTTGCCCCCGGTGATGCGTTGTGCAGACCTCACTACCCTCTGGAGAGCCTTACGGTTGTGGGTGGAGCAGTTGCCGTACCAGGCGGTGATACAGCCCGACAGGATGCTCTCGATTGTGAATCTGTAAACGTTTGTGACAAAGCGAAAACAGGTTTTTAGCCATTTTTGCAATACCTTATTTACATAAATATTCAGACCCTTTGCTATGAGACTCGAAATTGAGCTCAGGTGCATCCTGTATCCATTGACCATCCTTGAGATGTTTCTACAACTTGATTGGAATCCACCTGTGGTAAATTCAATTGATTGGACATGATTTGGAAAGGCACACACCTGTCTATATAAGGTCCCACAGTTGACAGTGCATGTCAGAAATTTAATTGTAGACCAGTTAGCCAAAAAAGCTTTGAAACAAGATAGAATTGATATTAATGTTCCACTGGGTAGAGGTGAGGCCAAATGTAAAATGAGAGCCATTTTGATAGATGTGTGGCAGAAGAGATGGGACGCTAAGCCTGAGGGCCAGCATTTATATGCCCTCCAAAGAAAGGTCGGTGGACCAAGATTCGAAGGTCAGATTAGGAAGAAATAGGTGGTGCTTGCTTGATTGCGCTTAGGACATTATACATTGAACTTGTTATTACATCTGGTTGGCAAGCATGGGAATGGTTTGTGTCTGGAGTGTATGGTCGATGACACGGTGGAGCATGTGTTGTTGTGTTGTTATATTGTTGTAAGTATGTTGAAGAGAGGGAAAAATTGAAGTGTAGGGTCATTGAGGTTGGACGGGGTTGGGGGAGTTTGGAAGCGATTTTGGGAGTGGGGGAGGGTCTATTAGAAGTTAGTAGAGCTCTTTTTTTCCAGAAGAACTGATTTAGGTAGGAGGATATGGAAATGTTGTAAACCATGATTGACCACACACGCCAGCACAGTAGGTGGCGGCATGCACCTTTAATGTTGGTTTGTGGAACTCCATAATATAATAGAAGAAGAAGCAGTGCATGTCGGAGCAAAAACCAAGCCATGAGATCGAGGGAATTGTCCCTAGAGCTCCGAGACAGGATTGTGTTGAGGCACAGATCTAGGGAAGGGTGCCAAAAAAATTATGCAGCATTGAAGGTCCCCAAGAACACAGTGGCCTCCATCTTTCTTAAATGGAAGAAGTTTGGAACCATCAAGACTCTTCCTAGAGGCAAACTGAGCAATCGGGGGAGAAGGGCCTTAGTCAGGGAGGTGACCAAGAACTTGATGGTCACTCTGGCAGAGCTCCAGAGTTCCTCTGTGGAAATGGGAGAACCTTCCAGAGGGACAACCATCTCTGCAGCACTCCACCAATCAGGCCTTTATGGTAGAGTGGCCAGACGGAAGCCACTCTTCAGTAAAAGACACATGACAGCCCGCTTGGAGTTTACCAAAAGGCACCTAAAGGACTATTAGACCATGAGAAAAAAGATTCTCTGGTCTAATGTAACCAAGATTGAACTCTTTGGCCTGAAAGCCAAGCGTCATGTCTGGAGGAAACCTGGTACCATCCTTACGGTGAAGTATGGTGGTGGCAGCATAATGCTGTGGGGATGTTTTTCAGCGTCAGGGACTTGGAGACTAGTCAGGATCGAGGTAGAGATGAACGGAGCAATGTCCAGAGAGATGCTTGATGAAAACCTACTCCAGAGTGCTCAGGACCTCAGACTGTGGCAAAGGTTCACCTTCCAACAGGACAACAACCCTAAGCACACAGCCAAGACAACTCAGGAGTGGCTTCGGGACAAGTCTGTGAATGTCCATGAGTGGCCCAGCCAGAGCCCAGACTTGAACCCTATAGAACATCTCTGGAGAGACCTGAAAATAGTTGTGCAGCAATGCTTCCCATCCAACCTGACAGAGTTTGAGAGGATCTGCAGAGAAGAATGGGAGAAACTCCTCATAAACAGGTGTGCCAAGCTTGTAGGGTCATACCCAAGAAGACTCGAGGCTGTAATCACTGCCAAAGGTGCTTCAACAAAGTACTGAGTAAAGGGTCTGAATACTTATGTAAATGTGATATTTCCATTTTTTTTGATCAATTATGTAATATAATAGAGAAATCATGCAGAAAGTAGCCTACACAATCGCAAAGCAAGGGAATATATTCACATGCGTGCCTCACACATGGCCTAATTTCAGCAGAATATCATAGGAAAACATGATTTTTTGCACTGTTGCCGTTTGGGAACTTTTTGGCAAAATTAGAGTATACACACTTCTCCAGGCACCACTACACCAGTGTATAGGGCCGATGGAAGACTGCAGTCACACACAGCATGATGTTAAAGCATAAACAGTCCATAAACTCTGACATAATAAGCCAGTAGGTCCTAATCATAAGAATACAAAACTCAACCATTAAGCATTTCCCAATCGAAATGTACAACTATTACTTCCCATTGCAAAAACCATTTCACGTTAAGCACACAAAGTTTGACCTAAAGTTTAAAGTGGAACTCACAGCATTTGAACTACTTTGCAGATTTGAAACAAACAGACAATCATAATATCAGTAAAAAATATACATTTCCCAGTTTATGCTACAAAACCAACTTAATAAGACGTTTTAAAAATAGGTTCTATTTGACTCAGCGTTCCATGACTTACACTAAGGCATTGTAGGCAGAATAGATGGATCCAGTTCAATGCATGATTAATATAATTCACCAATACATTTCTTGGTAATCTAAAAAATATTTCTATCAGGTTGCAAATCACAGCTGGCATGGTTTGCTGCCCCAATTCGGGATGCACTGTTTCAGTTTTAATGGCTCAATATTATAGACAAAAACAGATGAATGTGACTATCACTGGGAATGTCAATACAATCAAACTAGCAAGGGAAAGGATCACAAGTCAGTCATAATATGGCTAATAGGCTAGCAAATCTATTTATGTAGCAAGCTAAAAACACAGAGCCTAACATTAGCTTGATAGCTAGCTAGCTGCTAGGAGGATGTCATGTCATGCCATTGGAGGAGTGGGGGAGTGACTGACTTTTTCTCCTCATATCGTTTTTCGGTGGCTAGAGATGCAGGTGTCATTTGGTTAGCTAGCAAGAACTTCAACGACTGTTATCCAGTTAGCATATCTCATGCGTTTGCAAATTCACTACTCTACTCCGATTTCTGAGCACTCTCGTCTGAGTGTACCAGAGTGCAGAACCAGTGATGAATTTCTGAACGCGCAACACCTGCTGAATATGACCGGTGTCAGTAAACGTAGGGGAAAATAAGTTAGTTAAGAACGCTTATAGTTAGTCAAGAACGCTCTAGAGAATATGCTACGGCAAGTAAAATGGTCAGAGTGAGGTGTTCTCTCATTTATGTGTGGAAGTAGCTAGCTAGCAAACTAGCCAACTTTAGCCAGTTAACTTTGGTGCTTGGTTGGGGCAAGCATGCATGGGCAGGCAAGCTGCAGAAGGATGAGGAGACTACAATTCGCCATAGTTTATCAGTGTAATTCTGACGTCCAACTAACTGAAAACCTTTGAGTGGGTTTATTTAATGTTCCTTCGTTAGATTTTAGCTCATCTTGCTCTGGCTAGCATTAGTTGTCCCACCCATTAAGTCAAAATGTGACTGGTTGATTCCACTATCACTCCAAAATGTTACCCTAATACAGTTGAATGGCAGATCCCTTCATCTAGCTTCTGATGGCTGACCATCGAAATATTTAATATTTGATATTCTTCAAAGTAGCCACCCGTTGCCTTGATGACAGCATTGCACACTCTTTGCATTCTCTCAACCAGATTATTGAGGTAGTCACACTGTCGGTAATTTATTTGGAATTCAAGGTACACTTAACCAGCATGGCTACCACAGCATTCTGCAGTGATACGCCAACCCATCTGGTTTGCGCTTAGTGGGACTATAATTTGTTTTTCAACAGGACAATGACCCAACACACCTCCAGGCTGTGTAAGGGCTATTTGACCAAGAAGGAGAGTGATGGAGTGCTGCATCAGATGACCTGGCCTCCACAATCACCCGACCTCAACCCAATTGAGATGGTTTGGGATGAGTTGGACCGCAGAATGAAGGAAAAGCAGCCAACAAGTGCTCAGCATAAGTGGGAACTCCTTCAAGACTGTTGGAAAAGCATTCCAGGTGAAGCTGTTTGAGAGAAAGCCAAGAGTGTGCAGAGCAGTCATCAAGGCAAAGGGTTGCTACTTTGAAAAATCTAAAATATATTTTGATTTGTTTAACACTTTTTTGGTTACTACATGATTCCATATGTGTTATTTCATAGTGTTGATGTCTTCACTATTATTGTACAATGTAGAAAATTGTTTAAAACCATTTAAAAATACATGAATGAGTAGGTGTGTCCAAACTTTTGATTGGTACTGTATATGATGAGTTAGTCCAGGGACAGGGTCTTGACCACCTTTCACAAAGGCTTCCCATAACTGGACAAGCCTGTATGAGGGGAACGTTCAAGGCTATGTGATGTGCAGGTTGACCAAAGGCCGTCAGTGAGAGACTTAGCTCAGAGCAGCTAGGGTTAATCTATGGGTTCAGAAGGAGGTAGCATTAATCAGGCCCACTATAGCTGAGGTCTCACCAGGCTCCTTCAGGACTGGGTTATGGGACCAACAACCAACCACCCAGCACTCATTACAGTGTTGGTAGATACCAGTGAAAGCATTAGAGTCTTCTCTTAGTACTGTATGCTCACTGACTATGGACTCTATGCTAGTCATGGTGTAATAGCTGAGAATGGCGTTGAAGGCCAGAGTTGTGGTTGTTTCTCTCTGTATCTTTATGAAATGTCATAATGCAGTCTCCCATGTTGATCTCTAAACTTTCACATTTATAGGTTTACTGTTAATATTTTTCCAGTAGTTGTCATCTGTTTTTCAGGAGGAAACCAGTTCATGTTCCTTTATTTTGGGAATTCTGTTTGAAGCACACTCCCTATTTAGTAATGGATGATGTGAAAGGGGATAACAAACTTTTATTTATTTTTATTTATTTCACCATTATTTAACCAGGTAGGACAGTTGAGAACCAGTTCTCATTTACAACTGCGACCTGGCCAAGATAAAGCAAAGCAGTGCGACAAAAACAACAACACAGAGTTACACATGGGATAAACAAACGTACAGTCAATAACACAATAGAAAAAAGGAAAATATATATACAGTTTGTGCAAATGTAGTAAGATTAGGGAGGTAAGGCAATAAATAGGCCATAGTGGCGAAATAATTCCAATTTAGCATTAACACTGGAGTGATAGATGTGCAGATGATGATGTTCAAGTAGAGATATTGGGGTGCAAAGGAGCAAAAATAAATAACAATATGGGGATGAGGTACTTGGGTGGGCTATTTACAGATAGGCTGCGTACAGGTGCAGTGATCGGTAAGCTGCTCTGACAGCTGCTGCTTAAAGTTAGTCAGGGAGATATGAGTCTCCAGCTTCAGTGATTTTTGCAATTTGTTCCAGTCATTAGCAGCAGAGAACTGGAAGGAAAGGCGGCCAAAGAGGAGTTGGCTTTGGGAATGACCAGTGAAATATACCTGCTGGAGCGTGTGCTACGGGTGGGTGTTGCTATGGTGACCAGTGAGCTGAGATAAGGCGGGGCTTTACCTAGCATAGACATATAGATGACCTGGAGCCAGTGGGTTTGCCGACGAATATGAAGCGAGGGCCAGCCAACAAGAGCATGCAGGTCGCAGTGCTGAGTAGTATATAGGGCTTTGGTGACAAAATGAATGGCACTGTGATAGACTATCTAATTTGCTGAGTAGAGTGTTGGAGGCTATTTTGTAAATGACATCGCCGAAGTCGAGGATCGGTAGGATAGTCAGTTTTACAAGGGTATGTTTAGCAGCATGAGTGAATGAGGCTTTGTTGCGAAATAGGAAGCCGATTGGAGATGCTTAATGTGAGTCTGGAAGGAGAGTTTACAGTCTAACCAGACACCTAGGTATTTGTAGTTGTCGACATATTCTAAGTCAGAACCATCCAGAGTAGAGGTCGACCGATTAATCGGAATGGCCGATTAATTAGGGCCGATTTCAAGTTTCCATAACAATCGGAAATCTGTATTTTTGGACACCGATTTGGCTTTTTAAATTTTTTTACACCTTAATTTATCTAGGCAAGTCAGTAAGAACACATTCTTATTTTCAATGACGGCCTAGGAACGGTGGGTTAACTGCCTTGTTCAGGGGCAGAACGACAGATTTTTACCTTGTCAGCTCGGGGATTCAATCTTGCAACCTTACAGTTAACTAGTCCAACGCTCTAACCACCTGCCTCTCATTGCACTCCACGAGGAGCCTGCCTGTTACGCGAATGCAGTAAGAAGCCAAGGTAAGTTGCTAGCTAGCATTAAACTTATCTTATAAAAAACAATCAATCAATCATAATCACTAGTTAACTACACATGGTTGATGATATTACTAGTTTATCTAGCGTGTCCTGCGTTGCATATAATCGATGCAGTGCGCATTCGCGGAAAAAGGACTGTCGTTGCTCAAACGTGTACCTAACCATAAACATCAATGCCTTTCTTAAAATCAATACACAGAAGTATATATTTTTAAACCTGCATATTTAGCTAAAAGAAATCCAGGTTAGCAGGCAATATTAACCAGGTGAAATTGTGTCACTTCTCTTGCGTTCATTGCACCACGCAGTCAGGGTATATGCGATAATAATAAACGTTTTGTTTTTGAAATAATAGTTTCCGGATTCGACCATATTAATGACCAAAGGCTCGTATTTCTGTGTGTTATTATGTTATAATTAAGTCTATGATTTGATAGAGCAGTCTGACTGAGCGATGGTAGGCAGCAGCAGGCTCGTAAGCATTCATTCAAACAGCACTTTTGTGCGTTTTGCCTGCCGCTCTTCACTGTGCTTCAAGCATTGCGCTGTTTATGACTTCAAGCCAATCAACTCCCGAGATTAGGCTGGTGTAACCGATGTGTAATGGCTAGCTAGTTAGCGGGGTGCGCGTTAATAGCGTTTCAAACGTCACTCGCTCTGAGACTTGGAGTAGTTGTTCCCCTTGCTCTGCATGGGTAACGCTGCTTCGAGGGTGGCTGTTGTCGTTGTGTTCCTCGTTCGAGCCCAGGTAGGAGCGAGGAGAGGGACGGAAGCTATACTGTTACACTGGCAATACTAAAGTGCCTATAAGAACATCCAATAGTCAAAGGTATATGGAATACAAATGGTATAGAGAGAAATAGTCCTATGAATACTATATTAACTACAACCTAAAACCTCTTACCTTGGAATATTGAAGTCTCATATTAAAAGGAACCACCAGCTTTCATATGTTCTCATGTTCTGAGCAAGGAACTTAAACGTTAGCTTTTTTACATGGCACATATTGCACTTTTACTTTCTTCTCCAACACTTTGTTTTTGCATTATTTAAACCAAATTGAACATGTTTCATTATTTATTTGAGGCTAAATTGATGTTTATTGATGTATTATATTAAGTTAAAATAAGTGTTAATTCAGTATTGTTGTAATTGTCATTATTACAAATACATTTTTTTTTAAATCGGCCGATTAATCGCTATCGGCTTTTTTTTTGGTCCTCCAATAATCGGTATCGGTATCGGAATTGCAAAATCATGATCGGTCGACCTCTAGTCCGGAGTAGTGATGCTAGTCGGGCGGGCGGGTGCGGGCAGCGATCGGTTGAAAAGCATGCATTTAGTTTTACTAGCATTTAAGAGCAGTTGGAAGCCACGGAAGGAGTTTTGTATGGCATTGAAGCTTGTCTGGAGGTTTGTGAACACAGTGTCCAAAGAAGGGCCAGAAGTATACAGAATGGTGTCGTCTGCGTAGAGGTGGATCAGAGAATCACCAGCAGCAAGAGCGACGTCATTGACATATACAGAGAATAGAATCGGCCCGAGAATTGAACCCTGTGGCACCCCCATAGAGACTGCCAGGTTTGACACACTCTATCTGAGAAGTAGTTGGTGAACCAGGCGAGGCAGTCATTTGAGAAACCAAGGCTGTTGAGTCTGCCGATAAACCCCCATGTATTTGATAATTGACCAACAGAAATTGGGATGGGCTGTCTTGGTAACTGATATCATAGTTAGGAAGCTAAGCCAGTAAGGGTGGAGTTGTTGTGTGTTATCTTGTGAGCTCAGCCAGCCATGCTACAGATCAGAACATGGACACATTCCAACTGGAGGCAGCCTTTGCTCCGCTGGGCTATTCACTGTAACCATGGTATCAACCCATCTGTTCAGAGCTTTTATGAGGGGGGATGGTACGGGGGTGTGTTGTGTGTTGGTGGATGGGTGTTGGTGGATAGTGGATAGGGTAGCACTAGCCCATTCATAGACGCTAACTACCTTCAGCGCCTATTGACAATAGTATCTTCTGGCCGGGGGAGTTTTGTTAAGAGCCCCAATGCTTGCTCTAAACGTTAACATGCATCGCTTGTGATACGGTTTTGGAAACATAAGGAACATATCTTTCAAATCAGTGAGAAATAATTTTCTAAAAACAAAACGTTAAATTACTACACACCTTTATATGGTTAGAGTTCCCACACAGCCATATTTCCATGTTTCAGTGCTTGTTTACGGAAAACAGAGTTAACTACCTGTGCTTATTAGATATGTGTGTAAACGGAAGACTGACACCACAAACGTGTTGTCACTGAAAAATACTGTCGGCTGCAACTGTTAAAACAGTGTACAGTAAGTGTATATTTTGCATTTGTGAAATTATTTTGATGTGATATGAAAGTTAAGAGGTTTTATTTTTCTAGAACCCTACCGCAACTGAGAATCGAGTCACGTTGAGATGGAGAATTGGGTTGTTTTGGCTGCCAGAGCCAATTCGCCTTTAACCAGAACGTGTAAATTCCTTGGACTATACAGAGTAACATTAGTCTCCTTTAGTCCATTATTGGGCTAGGGTAGCACTAACACTGTGGACAGCAGAGAGTAGGGAATTTAGGTTCATTTATTCTCTGCCAGCATGGTGAATTTTGTCATCTAGCCTAGAGGTAGATGGGGATTTTTCCAGTTAAGATTTTAAACAGCTTTTTTGGTGTCCTCGAAGTGTGCTGGTCTGGAGATTGTGCAGTTTCTATGGTGATTAGCAAAGTAACTAAGAATGTCAGGAGTTCCCAGAGGATTGTAAGTCATACATTTCAAGCTAGAATCCTTAGTTGCGACATCCATTTTTGGACAGTTGTTGGTGGTAACACAAATTAATAATATGTACCCATTGATTCTTGAAGAATATAACTTCTAAATGCCTCATGAGCTTAGTTCAACTGTCGTTCCCCATAAGAACCCAAAATATAAGATGTAAACAACGTAAATGTAATCAAACACTGTATATAGTCTCAAAACTATAATTTTGATATCATCAGCTCGGTCTATGAATTTGAGAGTGGTTATATTTCTCCATCCCCATCCCTTAGCTATTTAGTGAAACAGGAGTGGGGACGCCTCTGTTTTGATACAAAGCTGAGGGATGGGCCTGGGGAAATGTAACCATTCAAATTCATAGACAGGGCTATGGATGCAAGGACTGGCCATACATGATATCAAAGTTATAGTTTTAAATATGTTTTGAGCCTATAACGTGTTTGTTTATATTTACATTGTTTACTAACATTGGAGTAAAACAAGCTAATATTCTGGGTTCTGATGGGGTACAGCAGTTAAACTAAGCTCATTAGGCATTTCTAAGTTATATTATTAAAGAATCAATGGATATATAGGTCCAAAAATAGATCTAGCAACTAAGGATTCTAGATTTAAGTATATCTCTCTACGATCCAAACTCCAACACACACACCCACTGGAACATATGCACACACAGACACCTACAAGCAAGAATGCATGCATGTATGCACATACACACCTATTGTCACTATATAGGGATGAATGTGAAGCTAAAGCTATTTAGCATGAATGGTATTGGTATTTGGCACTAGGGGCTACTGTAGTAAGCTACACTATATATACAGAAGTATGTGGACACCCCTTTAAATGAGTGGATTCGGCTATTTCAGCCACACCCGTTGCTGACTGACGATTCTGTGCTTCCAACTTTGTGGCAACAGTTTGGCGAAGGCCCTTTCTTGTTTCAGCATGACAACACCTCCGTGCACAAAGCGAGGTCCATACAGAAATGGTTTGTCGAGATCGGTGTGGAAGAACTTGGTTGGCCAGCACAGTGCCCTGACCTCATCCCCATTGAACACCTTTGGGATGAATTGGAACGCCGACTGCAAGCCAGGCCTAATCGCCCAACATCAGTGTCTGACCTCACTAATGCTCATGTGACTGAATGGAAGCGAGTCCCTGCAGCAATGTTCCAACATCTAGTGGAAAGCCTTCCTAGAAGAGTGGAGGCTGTTATAGCAGCAAAGGGGGGACCAACTCCATATTAGTGCCCATGGTTTTGGAATGAGATGTTTGACGAGCAGGTGTCCACATACTTTTGGTCATGTATTGTAGGTATATTGTCTTTATTCTGTTTTCACATCTGGGTCTCTCATGGCCACCACATGTTGTTAAGTTGCTAACACTGTGTAATTTAACCTATTATTTTTGAATGTGCTTCATTTGGGACATCCTGTTCCACTACTTCCTCGAAGGCAGCCCCTCCCTCTAGCCTCTACCCAAGCCCCCAAATATCCCCCAACATGTGTTCCAAATTACTGCCCTCACTTGGCCCTGTCTTTACAACATTTCCCATTTTGAAACGCTCAGCAAAAGAATCTGCTCCATGTATCCTTCGAGGAAACAAGTTGAAGGCTGAAACATGAAGGCTCTGTTAATGGTATGCACTGTGTTTGTCTTCTAAGACAGCTGTGATATGAAACTACCAGTTGGAGAATCAATAAACAGTTGGTCTGATATATTTAAACACAAATAAATTCCATTTTCAAATTCCAGCATGTTCAATGATATGTAGACCTTATGTGGGCTTGCATTTCAATGTAATTTATATTTATTGAAATTGGAATTAATCTAGTCAGGTTTCACTGAGTGGTGTTAGACTATAGACACTCTGAAGAGTTTACGTGATGCTGTCACTGTGTCCATCTCAGAGAAAGGGGAGCCTGTAAACTAATCACCAGGCAGGCCAGCATGTGTCACTTTAGCCTGGTCCTTTCTCTTCTCAGACATACTAAATAAAACATTCAAGATGTCTGCACTCTCTGTGCTCAACCTTCCTCACATTCAACTGGTTACACTTAGGGTTGGCGACCCTAAGTTACAGTATGATGGTAAGAGCTGTATTACACATCTTACATTTACATTCTAGTCATTTAGCAGACGCCCGACCTCACTAATGCTCTTGTGGCTGAATGGAAGCAAGTCCCTGCAGCAATGTTCCAACATCAAGTGGAAAGCCTTCCTAGAAGAGTGGAGGCTGTTATAGCAGCAAAGGGGGGACCAACTCCATGTTAATGCCCATGATTTTGGAATGAGATGTTCGACGAGCAGGTGTCCACATACTTTTGGTCATGTAGTGAATGTGTCAGATATCTGTTCTGTCTTCTGCTCTAACCAGTCATTCTGTCTCTTTTGTCAGATGATGCAGCTGACCCACGTGTTTGCCTTATCTGTGGAGACCGCGCCACAGGACTGCACTATGGCATCATCTCCTGTGAGGGCTGCAAGGGCTTCTTCAAGCGCAGCATCTGCAACAAGCGTGTGTACCGATGCAGCCGAGACAAAAACTGCGAAATGTCGCGCAAGCAACGCAACCGCTGCCAATACTGCCGTCTGCTCAAGTGTCTACAGATGGGAATGAACCGTAAAGGTAAGGGGAGACCAAAGAGCAGATGAGAGCCACACATTAGAATTTACTGTACTAGAACCATAGATTGTTCTAGAACCACAGATTAAATTAGAAGAGCTCCAAGAACTTTCAGCTCTCAATCAGACCCCCCAGCTCTGTAGTTATGTAGCTAGTGCCCTCTGCTGGATTGACTGGGTAAGTGAATGTTCTCGTTTCACTGTACAATTTCTTGATTTTGTCCTGTGGCACAATCATAGCAGCCACCACCAGGTAGAGCCATAGTACAAACATGCCATCACAACCCCCTAGGAATTGGACTTTGTGTTATGAAACCCAAACATACTATTTTAATTGTACTTTGTGTTGTGTATGCCCTGCTCCTCTTCCCCATATATCTTGTTGGGGTGCTTATGGCTGTTCTTTGTGTTTTCCAGCAATCAGGGAAGATGGGATGCCAGGAGGGAGAAACAAAAGTATTGGGCCTGTCCAGGTAAATATTCACTGTGCACTCTACTACAGCTAACTATTAGATTCCAACAGTGCCTTTGATATTTCAGAATTTTTCAGAATTTGAATCCGTTCCATTTCAGTTGAATTATCTTAGAACCCATTGTTGACAGTGATTTTTTTAATGTTCATATTCACTTATAATTTCATTAGCTGGCTTTGAATGTGGTAATTGGGCAAATCAGCATCCCTTATTGCTTGCAGCACCAGTCATTATTTACAATGTTCCATCTATGCCATTAATATTAGATGGAGAATTAGCCATGCTTTTCAATAGTAATTTAGGCATAGCCAAGATAGATAGAGTAATTGCCTTTAAGACTAAATGATATTGCTTTGAAATGCATGCATGTAAAGTAGTGAGTGTGTGAAAGAATGCGTATTGGTGTGGATTGATCATCAAATCTCATATCAGGGGAAATGCCTTGAAGGAGATATGAAGGAAAGTATGAGGAGCGGGGTTTTAAAAGAAAATACTACATTTCAATTCACATTTCATCCTTGCCTTACAGTTCGTTACATTTCTGGTAACGCAACATTTTTGTTCCGCAGCTCAAATTCACCGTAAGAGTCACAGTAGCCACTATCCAGTAAGCACAAACTATTCAACAGTGACATATACTTTTCTTCTTTAACATGTTACACTATTGAATAATGCAACCAAACCATATGACAGTCTTGAATAAGGCAACAATATGCAGACAATTAAAGGGTTCATTTTCTCGTTGCTAGGCTACACTCATTACATTTTAGCTTCAAGACATAAGCACAGAGTTGCTGTGTCTTCATCAAGTCACGTTAGCCTATCAGAAATGAACAATTAACCCTCTCATACGAATATAAAAGTACAGTAGGCCTATCTTACAACATTACAACAAACCAGGTTTAATTTTTTATCCTGTTTTTATAGCTTAAGCTATGTATTTATAGCCTAAAATAAGCCCATTTATTTGTGTTCTGAGAAAATGTGAATGTGATCAAATTTGTTTATTTTCAGACTTCGGGTGGCAAGGCTACTTAGGCCTTTATAATTCAAAATTATTGACTGGAATTAATCAATCCACACAATAGTGATGACATACCTTTTTAATACGCTACAACTATGGTCCGGAGTTGGTTAGGTTAGCCTACTACCAGATCAGGAAAAACTCTGGGCCCCGGGAAAACATGTTCCCCCTACTCTGGGACCTGTGGTTCCACCTCTGAAATCACCACACAATGTTACAAATGAAAAACACAAAACAGATCCTATTTGTATGATCTACATTTGACATGTTTTTGGTGGTGGGGATGGGCTTCCATAGTTTTACATGGCTCAGTGCAGACGGAAGCTACTGCGACAATTTCAGAATGTAGCAGGATGTTACTGCAATTTCAGGTAAAAACTCAATGAAACAAGTTTGAAACATTAGGAAAATGTCTATACATTTCAGCTGTTTCAAAAACATTGCTCTACTATTACCATTTATGCTGTAGGAGTGTTGGCTCAACGAGACAATTCTGTTTACACTGCCCTGCTTTAAGGAGGGCAACTGTTGGGCGAGTGTTGTGAGCTACCTCCAGAGGTAGCGGTTGAGACGTAGCAAGTACACAAGTTTACATTTGAGTAATAGGAGTAGCCGATGGTATTTTTAAAGAATGTGTAGTAAGTGTGAAGAGGCTCTAAGTCTTGATATGCTAATGCTCTGCAAATGGCTTTGTAGATTATGTTCTCTGTATAGTGTTTATGAAGTGGTAAGGACAGCCATGGTCCTCTATTGTTGGTACTTTATCCTTGTGTGTGTGTGTTTTTGGTTTTACTATGCTACGAGAAGTCCTCACAAGGATAGTAAATCAAGGAATATTCGGAGGAACATTCGAAGTGGGGACATTTTGCCACTCCCCACAAGGGGAAATGCTATTTCAGGCTTAGGGGTTAGGGTTACAATTAGGGTTAGGGTTTGGGGTTAGGGTTAAGGTTAGGGTTAGGTTAAGGGTTAGGGGTTAGGGAAAATAGGATATTGAATGGGAATCAAATCAATCAATTGTTTGGCCCCCACAAGAATAGTCAAACAAACATGTGTGTGTTTGTGGTGTGTGTGTGTGTGTGTGTGTGTGTATGTGTGTGTGTGTGTGTGTGTGTGTGTGTGTGTCTGTGTTTCTTTGTGCCTCTGTGGAAAACGTTTTCCTAGGATAATTATACCCTGGATAACAGTGTTATGTTAATCAATTCAGATGTCACTTACTCTCACTCTCAATCTACCCCTCTCTCTCTGCTCTTTCTCTCTCCTTCTCTTGCTCTCTCTGTTCTGCCTCTCTCTCACTCTCATTCTCTCTCTCTCAGATCACAGATGAAGAGATTGAGCGGATCATGTCGGGACAGGAGTTCAAGGAGGAAGCCAGTCTGCCGGAGCACACCTGGAGCAACAACGGTGACAGTAGTGACCACAGTTCTCCTAGCAACGGCGCCTCCGAGGGCAACCAGCCATCACCTGCTTCCACTCTATCATCCAAGTGAGTTAGCAACTCGTCTACATGAGGGAGCATCGTAAACATTGTCAGCAGTTAGTCCATGTATGAGATAATTAACTGCCCCTGACATTGTAACACCTCATTGCCTCGTTTTTGCCTCGTTTTTGCCAAGTTTGCTACCGAAAGAATGCCTGAATGCAATCTTTCGAGATTTAGCAGCGATATCTGTAGATATCAGCCCATTATCTGCTGTTCTTGGAGACATGCATAGTGTCTATCTGCAAGCAGCAAGGCCAAACATACTGGTATTTACATCTCTCTGTGTAACCATCAATTTATCTAAATCAACCATGTACTCTGATTATGTTAGATGAGCATAGAAACAGTTACTCATAAAATCTCAACAACAGAGGCACACTTATGAGATACCAAAACATAATTCATGGCATTTAGTGTAAGTACAGTATTTATTTGAATGAGTATCTGACCATTGTGTTTTCTCTGTCCAGTCGTTCTTTAGAGATGGGTGGTGGCTACACGGCTGCTGTCAGGGACCAGTACATCAACGCCCCCATGAACACCCCCTACCAGCTGCTACCTCACCTCTTTAGCTACGCTGCCCAGTCAGGCCTGCTGGCCCCCCAGCCCCGCAGCCTCTACCCCCAGTCACACCCCCTGGTGATGCAGCTTGTGGCTGCAGAGGACCTGACTCCACTGGCCACCCCCATGCTGATAGAGGACGGGTGAGTAGGCCTGCTTAACCTGACATTTCTGCTGAGCAATGGAAGTGTGGCATGTATTTCACATAACAATTTTAGCAGACATCTATTCGGAAATGTGTTCTGGAAATGTGTGTTCCATTTTACAATATGAATTTTCTGACCATGTGACCAGGTCAGCCAAAGCTCCTGGCCCAATACAATAATATGAACAGCATGCTGTTATGAATCCTGTTGATATTCACATCCGCGTCTCTCTGTCTCCCTGTTATGGGTGTCAGGTACAAGGTGACTCAGGTGGAGTTGTTTGCGCTGCTGTGTCGTCTGGCCGACGAGCTGCTGTTTCGTCAGATCTCGTGGATCAAGAAGCTGCCGTTCTTCTGTGAGCTGTCTATCGAGGACTACACCTGTTTACTCAGCTCCACCTGGCAGGAGCTGATCCTGCTGTCCTGCCTCACCATCTACAGTGCACAGATCTTTGGAGACCTGGCCGACGTCACCGCCAAGTACACTCCCTCTGATGAGGAGCTGCAGGGGCAAGTACTGCCAGGCAGTAGGATCACTGTCAGTATTAAACAATGATACTGGGGGTGACCATACCCGCCGGCCATGCGTTCATAGGTTTATTTTGCTATCAATGTATGGAAAGAGACCATTTATCTGAGAGCCCCTACTCTTATTTGGTGTTGGTGTTCATGCATCAGAGGTTACAATGCAATATTGTTCGCTCACCTAGGCTTATTTTATTGTAATATTTTTGGAGGTGTGGTAGTTGAACAGGGCTCTGAAGAGAGGGGATCATGTCAAAAGTTGAGTTGTGTTTCCTTCTGCAACAACAAACTCCTATAGTGACCATCATTCCACACTGTCAGTTCACTATCTTTAAAGGCTATGATGTCTCTACCATTACACATGGGTATATTGGCATTGGACGTGTGCCAAATGAACTGGCCCGTGAAGCAGACAACTCCTCAGGACTGTGGCTAGCACAGTCTGGGCCATTATGAAATACAGGTCCGTCCTAGATTGGCCATAATACTGTGGGGGCTTAGTCGTGTGTAAATCAGACCAGAGTTATCTGACCTTATGGCACACTTGCTCCTAATTTTCTATTGAATTTACGGCTGGGTTGTGTTGCAATAGCCCATTTTTCTGCAGTTTTCCCATTCAAGGAGAAGGTGTCTGACTAACTATGGAAGTGCTAAACGCTGTGTAGGCACATGTGCTAAAGATATTAGTTAAAGAGACCCAGATCTAAGGGGAGCTGTAGTGTAGAGACAGGCATGGAGATTGATGAGATCAGTTTTTCATTTTGACATGTTTTAGTATCTGCTCCTTAAAGCTACGGCCACAATTTTCACTGGGGATGGGGGGACATGCCCCCCCCCCCACACATTTTTGTCCCCCCCTGTTTTATCATTGGAATGTGATACAAAACGAGGCAACAGTTGGCTTTAGGACCATGCGGACGTCTCTGAGCGGTCAGGTAGGCTGTTTGGAGTGTTTATCTGACTGGAGAAAAAACAACAACATTATGTCCCCCCGCTTCTAGAACCAAAGTTGCACCCCTGCTTAAAGCTAAAGGAAATGTTTAGTTAGTGAGATGAATGTCCCTAATCACTTGTAGGGGATCAGACATAATCCACTTCTCCCCCTTTAATTTCCCCTCATCTTCTTATTATGAATCAACTCTCACATTATCATGATTCTACTCTCTTTTGACTTTTTCTTCCTTGAAGTCATCCACTTCTGCAGCGTGTGCGAGTGTGTATGAGAGCTGGAAGTCTTGTTGATTTTGTGTTTTTTGTGTATGTTTTGTTTGTGTGTGTGTCACATTTCACAATCTCACCATGTTTTTGTATGCGTCCCCCCCCAAGGTTCAGTGAGGATAGCATGGAGTTGATGGAGAGGCTGATCTATCTGTTCCGCAAGTTCCACCAGTTGAAGGTCAGCAACGAGGAGTACGCCTGCATGAAAGCCATCAACTTCTTGAACCAAGGTAACACACACACATGCACTGCCAGCCAGACACAGCACTGTTCCAACAGGACTTCAAAAAGTGCTCTGCTGCTTGATGAAATATAAAGGATGAAAACCTCACACACACTGTACATAAAGCTGTCCTCAATGTGTTCTTGTTTGTACAGATATCCGCGGTCTGACTAACGTCTCCCAGTTGGAGCAACTGAACAAGCGCTACTGGTACGTGTGTCAGGACTACACTGAGTACAAGTACCCTCACCAGCCCAAACGCTTCCCTGAGATCATGATGTGTCTGCCAGAGATCCGTTTCATGGCAGGTAAGTTGGGGCATGGGGATTGGCATGGAGGGCCTTGTATTTTATGACATGCTAATATAAAGGTCCATAGCAAGGTAGGCGATAGGATAATTGTTCTGTACTCACACCCTGTAAAAAACGTGTTTCTTTCCAGGGAAGCTGGTGAACGTTCCTCTGAAACAGCTCCCCCTCTTGTTTAAAGCAGTTTTGCACTCCTGCAAATCCAGCTTCATCAGCAACAGGACAGGAAGTTCTCCCTGTACGACTACTATTGGTACCTCCCCCGGGAACTGAGCCCCGCACCCCGGCCCCAGGACCGCTCCTTGACATGAATCTTGCCTGGGGGGTGGGGCAAGGGACTGGTCCCTCTTCCTGTGAATGTGACAAGCAATTTTTGTTCTCTATATATTTATTACACGACAGAGCTGAATGTATGCTGATTTACGCTGTGCACATGCTTCTGTACAAACTAAATGCACATAGATGCATTGGTCTTTGGAGTTTACAAATATGTATCCGATTGCTCAACGTGTCGGTGTTGCCATTGTTAGAACTAGATTTTTAAGATTTATTTTATTCGGAATGGGGACGGGTATAAATGAGTTGACAAGTGTTTTGAGACTACCTCAGGAAGATGATGTTGCTATTTTCAGGTACCTTTTTCTCGCTGTTTTGAAATGAAGAGGTTGCCCAGTCTAAATCAAATCCCTGTAAATGCTATAAACTCCTGAATCATAGATGATAAGTCGGCCTTTATCATGACGTTGACCAAAGGCATTGCTGCATATTCAATTGAACCAAAGATAGAAAAGCATTCAACCCCGCAAACAACAAATGAATGTCCTGAATTCCCCACTAGTACTGGTGTATTTTCTCACTTCTTGTAGTATTTTTGTACACTCTTTCATACAATCCACAAACAGACATCCTGCAGGGATGGCCTGGTCAATGTAACATTCCTTGTCTTTCAGTGAGATGAAATTTTGTTGGATTGTGGGATCTTCATAGAAAACAAGCATACGGGTATTTTCTACAATCATAGACTGCAGAGCAAATTTAGTTGCAGGGGTAGGGGAAATTTGTTATTAGCTTGAATGAGATTTTGTTTTGACCAAAGTGATATGCAAAGTTTTTTAAGCAGCACCCATAGATTGGTGATTAGTCGATAGCTCAGTGTAATGATTTCTTATCAATGAAGGACCAGGATAAGAAATGAATCAATCTGTGTAAGAGCCAGAGGGGAGACCCTCAGACAGACCGTGTAGCTTGTTCTTATCCTAACCCCTAGGCTGAGACACCACAAACAAGGGTTCCACTCTCTTCTCTCCTAGTCCATGTTGCACACATCTATTCCTCCAGACATACAACCCATCTTGGCTTTCAGCCCTCCACTGGTACTTCCTTGCCCAAACCTGAGCCTCTGCACATGCTCACTGGGTTGGTGGTCCGATCCGCACAGTTAGGCTACAAGGAAATGCTGGCTTGTTCATTTGTACTACTACATTTGTAGACAGTGTTGGGTTTAGAATGCTCAGGTGACTACATTTTGGCTGCAACAGAGGAGAGATGGAAGAGACATTAGGTGCATTAGGGTCTATTAATCTGGTCTGGGTTGACAGACTAGAGGTTACTTCTGGCTTGCACACATTGTTTAAAAAAGCTATATAAAGAAATAGGTTCTTTATTTATGAAGTATGAGATGATCATTTCAACCAGCCGTTAGCCGTTTCATAACAACCATTGTTTAAAACTTTGAAGCAATGCAGTCCTTGCAATGACTCTCTTTTATGCATGCTGTGGTGAGGCAGGAGACATTCTTTGACCATTACAATGGCAAAGTGCCCACCCCGTATTCTCCTCTCTCTCAGGTCCTTGTGGACCGGTATTTAAACAGGGTAAAGTGAGTGTTATGTATTGCATTCATGAGTTACTCAGTGATCACTATGCTGATGTACTTGTAGGATTCTTAATTGTAGAATTCTGGACATTGTAGGTCCTTTTAGAAAGTGTTTTATTTTTCTGTTTTTTCTGTTTTATGAAAGTGGCTGTTGTTTAAGGGCATGTTTTAAGACTTTAACTGTTGCTCCCAGTTCAGTGTTTAGCTTATTTGTCTGAAGATGGTCGGAGACAGGACTTAACATCAGTAAGGTCAGAGAGGTCCCTTTTCCACTCTGAGTATAACCAAGCTAACCTCAATCAACAGGTGGGCTTACGATTGCTGCCTCCATCACTGGGTCTAGACTAGTCTGTCTATATCTTCGTAGCCTTAACACTGTACTACACTGTACCATCTAATGTCCTGAACCACGCTTTGAATACTTTCACCAATGCAGTGTTCTTTGTTTCAGTAGTTTCAATTAGCCACCTTTCCATGTTTTGTTGTGATACATTTCATGTATTTAGTTTTTTGGAGTGAAAAAGACCCCTATCATTTGTTTTATTTTTAATTCTTTCTGATGGATGTTGGATGTGATTCTATCACCTTGACGTCGCAGTTCCAAAGGAAATAATGTTTATGGTATTGATTTTACAATTCTAAAGTGTTTACGAATTGATAACTTTTACTATTACCAAAAAAACTGATTTGATGAATAGAATGATATATGCAGAGAGTGAATTAACCAATGGCAGGCACCTGTGAAACCGGTAAATATACAGTGCATTCGGAAAGTATTCAGACATCTTGACTTTTTCAAAATGTTGTTACTTTACAGCCTTATTCTAAAATGGATTCGAATGTTTTTTTTACTCATCAATCTACACACAATACCCCATAATGACAAAGCAAATTTATTAAAAAGAAAAAACAGATATCACATTTAAGTAATTATTCAGACCCTTTACTCAGTCCTTTACTCAGTACTTTGTTGAAGCGCCTTCGGCAGTGATTACAGCCTCGAGTCTGTATTTGAGATGTCAGATCGGGTTCAAGTCCGGACATTCAGAGACTTGTCCTGAAGCCACTCCTGCGTTGTCTTGGCTGTGTCCTTAGGTTTGTTGTCCTGTTGGAAGGTGAACCTTCGCCCCAGTCTGAGGTCCTGACCACTCTTTAGCAGGTTTTCATCAAGGATCTCTCTGTACTTTGATCCGTTCATCTTTCCCTCGATCCTGACTAATCTCCCAGTCACTGCCGCTGAAAAACATCCCCACAGCATGATGCTGCCACTACCATGCTTCCCCGTAGGGATGGTGACCGGTTTTCTCCAGACGTGAGGCTTGGCATTCAGACCAAAGAGTTCAATCTTAGTTTCATCAGACCAGAAAATCTTGTTTCTAATGGTCTTAGAGTCCTTTAGGTACCTTTTGGCAAACTCCAAGTGGGCTGTCATGTGCCTTTTACTGAGGAGTGACTTCCGTCTGGCTACTCTACCATAAAGGCCTGATTGGTGGAGTGCTGCAGAGATGGATGTCCTTCTGGAAGTTTATCCCATTTCCATAGAGGAACTCTGGAGCTCTGTCAGAGTGACCATCGGGTTCTTGGGCACCTCCATGACCAAGACATTTATCCCCCGATTGCTCAGTTTGCGGACAGCTCTAGGAAGAGTTTTGGTGGTTCCAAACTTGTTCCATTTAATAATGATGGAGGCCACTGTGTTCCTGAGGACCTTCAATGCTGCAGAAATGTTTTGGTACCCTTCCCCAGATCTGTGCCTCAACACAATCCTGTCTTGGAGCTCTACGGACAATTCCTTCGACCTCATGGTTTGGATTTTGCTCTGACATGCACTGTCAGCTGTGGGACATTATATGTGTACCTTTCCAAATCAATTGAATTTGGAATCAATTGAATTTACTACAGGTGGACACCAATCAAGTTGTAGAAACATCTCAAGGATGACCAAGGGATGACCAAGGATGACCAATGGAAACAGGATGCATCTGAGCTCAATTTCAGGTCTCATAGCAAAGGGTCTGAATTCTTATGTACATTTTTTTTGCTTTGTTATTATGGGGTATTGTGTGTAGAATGATGAGATTTTTTTTATTTAATCCATTTTAGAATAAGGCCGTAATATAACAAAATGCGAAAATAGTCAAGGTGTCTGAATACTTTCTGAATGCACTGTATATGCATATTTATGCATGATCTTTCCATATGCAAAGCCTTTATTGTATTCCCCAGTATCCTTTGGAACAGAAGTGATAAGGTTTCACCTCAGATATTAGAAGGGAGTCACACATTGTGGCTTTCTACTTTTCTTTGAGTTTACCATCAGTAAACAAAGCCCGAGAACATTTAAATGTTCCAGTCATGGTGGGGAGCAGCCAGCCACTGGTCTGGGGGGCTTAGTACACATGGCACGCCTAAACTCAGGGATCAGAACTTCTTAGGGGACATGTGTGTGAGACCCTAGCCCAGTGCTGCTGTCCCCATACAGTGTCACTATGGCCATCATACGTAAATATAGACCCTTAGTGGCAGATCATTCCTAGCAGTCGCTTTTAAAATCTAACGTCACATTGTTACCTACCTTACAGCCACCTCCACGACTGTTCGCCACTTTCATGTTTTGAAATACATGTATTACATTCTCATTAGTATTCTATTATTTTCTAGAATGTGTTTTCACCGATAATGGATATGTCATTTGCAATTTCTATACTGAAACTACCTCTTTTTGTGTCATCACGTATCTTACTTTCACACAGGTAATGCTTTAAAAAAAATCATATTCATTGTTTTCAATAGCTAGGTTTCCATCCAATTGGTGACAGATTTTCTTGCAGATATTCTAAAATCCGCATAAAGAAAATATGCGCATTTCCCACCAGTGGTGTTTCCACCAAACAGACTTGCGGTAGTGCACAGAAAATGTACTTCTTTGCTTCAATTTTCATTTACCAAATAAAAATCTACATTTCAAAGTGTTTCTATCGCATTTTCAGCTCTACGGATAGTTTTGTCACAAAAACTGTTGTGCTAAATGGCACATGTGACTATTCTGGTTTTGGCACCTGTGCTCTAGCCAACAGCTCGCACATAGCAGTTAGGCTGTGCGGATTATGATATTATTATGGATAAGAGCGAGAATATTTCTATTTGTCAAACGGCAGTCAAGCATCGATCATCATGTCAGACCCTCAATATTTATTGGAAAGGAGCGTAAAGCTCATCACCTTTAACATTCCATCATACATTATTTAATCTGTAGCCTAATAAACTGCATGATTTCCCGAGTCGTAGCGGGAGGACCATACACCATATCATTGTGTGACTCCAAGTTTACTTCGATATGATGCTTATTATATCAATATTTGTGCATAAATGCGTTTCCACCACCATTTCTTGCATAATGAATTTTACTGACATGAAAAGATCCCACCATGTCGAACTAACAAATCATCTGTCGGCATTTATAACATTGTAGCGAAACGTCCTGTTTCCATCACAGCTGTCAGGATTTGTTTTTATACCGTATGACTTTACTCACATAAAACATTTGAATGGAAATGTGGTTATTGCACCAATGTTCTGTTATTTTGTGTCTCTTATTTTATCCAGTTACCTCTCACTGTTACTTATTGTGCATGTAAATGTTGCCTCATATGCTATTCCGTGCTACCTCAGGACAAACTGTCTTCTAGGCCTTAGTGGGTGGGAGTTAGTTTGACCACCGTGACACTTTACATTTACTCTAACCACTTTTTTTCTGTGATCATCATATATTTTCAACATCATTAATTAACAACATCATACCTCACTGATCAATAAAAACTGATCTTATTTACCACCTTGATTACCATGATTACCATGATCATGATTACCATACCAAAGAATTTCGACAGGAATCTCAACATGAATCAGTTTACTTTGTAGTGTCATATTAATAAGTATTGTATTCAAATCAATGTATTGTGTTCCTTCACTATATTGATATAGTTGTTTTGATGTACCAAACAATCTACTTGTGAAGTGTAAAGAGTGAAATGATCAGTATCATGTTTGATATTTATAATGCTGCTTGTGAGTGATTATCAATTAGAATGTAACTTTGGCCAAACTGCCATTTACTGTTGTTTACATGCTTTTCCTCACTCCTCTCAATAATAACTGGTGAATGAGTTTTGTGTTATAAAAGTGTTTTAAGAAGCTTATTCAGTGTTATAACAATTCATTCACTGAGGCTCCTCATCAGCGAGCCCACAATGGGGAATGTCTAAGGCAACTAGAGGAGCAGATAAAATCATAATGTATCTCTGCGAACAACATCTTAATGTTTTTCCATTGAATGTGAAGATACCACTAGATATGCAGATGAAATACATGACATTTTTATCTGCCATGTTTTTTTAGTTTTTAAAAAATCTTTTGAAAAACCTTTCTCCTCTGCTCTTGTTACTACCTGTGATGAATGTGATCCATACGTGTTGAATGCATGTTTAGAATGTGTTAGGATTTGAAACCAAATAAATGTGAACGTTATGCAACTGTGAGATTGTTGTCATGTCAAGCATTATTTGAGTGCCATGTAGAACCCTTTACACAGAGGGTTCATTATGGAACCCAAAATAGTTCTACCTGGAACCAAAAGGGTTCTCCTATAGTGACAGCCGAATAACCCTTTTGGAACCCTTTTTTCTAAGAGAGTAGTGTTTTTGGAATGCACACTCTCTGGCATTTGAAGCTCGTCAACAGATTTTGGATGGGCCTAATCTGTGTGTCCCTGATCCATCCCCCAACATCCAGTCTAATTTGTTTTGCGACTATCATTCACACACACAAAAACAAACTGTTCCTGCATGTCAAATCAGATAGAGAATGATCTGTACCTAGACAACATGAATTATGATCATCTACATTTAGGTGTAACTAAAGTGCAGGAACAGGGTCACAGTATACTGTACCTTTGGTAGAACCTAAATGCTAAAGCTATAGGGAATGATGCAATGCATATTCAAATGTTAAGCAATTCATATCTACTATAATAGGTATAAATTGTCCTTACTATAGTCAGAGAAGAGGAGGAGAGATGAGAAACACATGATCGGCAGATTCATGGTCCTGTTTAGGAGGTTGATCGATAGTTTGTATTTGTAGTTATTATGGATCCCCCCATACTCTTCCTGGGGTCCAGCAAAATTAAGTCAGTTCTACCATTTTTAAAACATTACAATACATTCACAATAGACTTCATGACACATTAAGCGTGTGCCCTCAGGCCACTACTCTACTACCACATATCTACAACACAACATCCATGTGTACGTGTGTGTGTATAGTGCGTATGTTATTGTGTGTATACATGTGTCTGTGCCTGTGTTTGTGTCTCTTCACAGTCCCTGCTGTTCCATACAATTTATTTTTATCTGTTTTTAACAAATCTAATTTTACTGCTTGCATTAGTTACTTGATGTGGAATAGAGTTCCATGTAGTCATGGCTCTATGTAGTACTGTGCGCCTCCCATAGTCTGTTCTGAACTTGGGGACTGTGAAGAGACCTCTGGTGGCATGTATTGTGGGGTATGCATGGATGTCCGAGCTGTTTGCAAGTAATTCAAACAGACAGGTCGGTGGATTCAACATGTCAATACCTCTCACAAATACAAGTAGTGATGAAGTCAATCTCTCCTCCACGTTGCACCAAGAGAGATTGACATGCATATTATTGATGTTAGCTCTCTGTCTACAGCCAAGGGCCAGCTGTGCTGCCCTGTTCTGAACCAATTGCAATTATCGTTATTCCCTCTTTGTGGCACCTGACCACACGACTGAACAGTAGTCCAGGTGCGACAAAACTAGGGCCTGTAGGACCTGCCTTGTTGATAGTGCTGTTAATTTTAAGAATGCAGAGCAGTGCTTTATTATGGACAGACTTCTCCCCATCTTAGCTACAATATGTCTTGACTATGACAGTTTACAATCCAGTGTTACTCCAAGCAGTTTAGTCACCTCAACTTGCTCAATTTCCACATTATTCATTACAAGATTTAGTTGAGGTTTAAAGTTTAGTGAATAATTTGTTCCAAACACAATGCTTTTAGTTTTGAAAATATTTAGGACTAATTTATTCATGCCACCCATTCTGAAACTAACTGCAGCTCTTTGTTAAGTGTTGCAGTCATTTCAGTTGCTGTAGTAGCTGACATGTATAGTGTTGAGTCATCCGTATACAGACTCAAAGCCAGTGGCATGTCGTTAGTAAAGATTGAAAAAAAAGGGGCCTAGACAGCTGCCCTGGGGAATTCCTGATTTTACCTGGATCATGTTGGAGAAGCTTCCATTAAAGAACACCCTCTGTGTTCTGTTGGACAGGTAACTCTTTATCCACAATATAGCAGGGGGTGTACAGCCATAACGCATACATTTGTTCCAGCAGCAAACTATAATCGATAATGTCAAAAGCCACACTGAAGTCTAACAAAACAGTCCCCACAATCTTTTTACATCAATTTCTCTCAGCCAATCATCAGTCATTTGTGTAAGTGATGTGCTTGTTGAATGTCCTTCCCTATAAGCGTGCTGGCTATTTGAGTCAATAAAGAGGGCTTTACTATTCTTGGGTAGCCCGAATGACCTTTGCTTCCCTCCAGGCCTGAGGGCACAAACTTTCTAGTAGGCTTAAATTGAATATATGGCAAATAGGAGTGGAAAAATTGTTCGCTATTATGAGTAATTTTCCATCCAAGTTGTCAGACCTCGGTGCCTTGTCATTGTTGATAGACAACAATAATTTTTTCACCTCTTTCACACTCATTTTACAGAATTAAAAATGTCAATGCATATGTTTCATAATTTGGTCAGATATACTTAGATGTGTAGTGTCAGCGTTTGTTGCTGGCATGTCATGCCTAAGTTTGCTAATCTTGCCCAAAAATCTATAAAGTAGTTGGCAATATCAGTGGGTTTTGTGATGAATGGGCCGTCTAATTCAATGAATGAATGGAGCTGAGTTTGACTTTTTGCCCCAAATTTCATTTAAGGTGCTCCAAATCTTTTATCATGTATCTTTTGTTTCACAGTATAGCCTCTTCTTCTTTTTATTCCGTTTAGCCGCATGAGTTCTCAATTTGCAGTACGTTTGCCAATCGGTTGTGCTGCCAGACTTATTTGCCAGTGGACCTGCTGCTTGCATCATGTGTGTGATTGTCAGTGGAGCTGCTGCTTGCATCATATGTGTGATTGTCAGTGGAGCTGCTGCTTGCATCATGAGTGTGATTGTCAGTGGAGCTGCTGCTTGCATCATGTGTGTGATTGTCAGTGGAGCTGCTGCTTGCATCATGTGTGTGATTGTCAGTGGAGCTGCTGCTTGCATCATGTGTGTGATTGTCAGTGGAGCTGCTGCTTGCATCATGTGTGTGATTGTCAGTGGAGCTGCTGCTTGCATCATGAGTGTGATTGTCAGTGGAGCTGCTGCTTGCATCATGTGTGTGATTGTCAGTGGAGCTGCTGCTTGCATCATGAGTGTGATTGTCAGTGGAGCTGCTGCTTGCATCATGAGTGTGATTGTCAGTGGACCTGCTGCTTGCATCATGTGTGTGATTTGTCCAAGGAGTGGGCTATAGGAGAGGACCCACTTATCTGCTCAAGGCTGCGTGAGGTGAGGGGCATTTGACAGGCTTTTCTAACAGCAGCCCCTCTTCTCTCCCCTGACAAGATTCCCCCCAAGCCTTCACTGACTGACCTCCACTCTCAGGTCCATTCAAGTCTGAGCGTGTGAAGTGCCTTTCAATGGAGACGTATCATGCATGGATAACAAAGGATAAAGGTTGCATTTACATTAGTTAAAATATGTGTAGTAAGATCTATCTCTCTTCAACATCAGATTTGCAACTTTTCAGTTTACACTATCCTTACTTCAGCCTCAGATGTGGTGTGGCCAAAGCCACATTCCTGCTTCATGTGTGAGTGCGCCTATTAGCATACCGTAAATAGACAAACAAAATAAGGATAGCAATTCAAACTATACAGGAGGTTCTCATCTAAACTATATTTCACTTAATGTTGCACACTTGATTAATGCAATGATTCACAAATGTGTGGATATTTTAAATGCCTTTAAAGGGTAGGTAGCATAAACATAACCACATGTAACATATGGATTCGCAATAGTATACACATCAAAAGTCACAATGCAAAGTTACACCCTTACTTTTGTAATTTTCAAGTTATTACATAAAACCGATCAGAATTCCCAAGAATTACATTTCTTTGCGGGGTGTGACGTTATATTCAGGACCCGGCAAGCCAGCCTATTCCCTATAATGTAAACTCCAACTTAAATAATTAACTTCAAATGTATAACTTCAAATTAAAGAAAATCATTTTGCACTCATGACTACTGGTTTCAATTACATTTTCAGCCAACTTACAAGCAAATACTTTAGGAATTTATTGCTACAAATCGTCTCGCAAGTTTGCTAGCCAACTAGCCTGCTAATGTTAGCCCCATCAGCCTACTTAAGTTACATTAGCACTGCATGAGTCAGCTAGTTGCTATCAACACCTAGCTTACACCTACATTAACCAGTTATCAAATAATGTTACCGGCATATGCAATTATCTTAGCCAGCAAGCCAGCAAGCCAGTCAGCTAAAGTTAGCTATTTTAGACTGCTAGCTAGCCTAGCCAGCTAACTAGACTAGCTAGCCAACCACCACTGTCAATATAGCGAAGTAGTAAGCCAGAGAACAACACCAACTAGTCTAACACAGACAGGAACCCACAGAACACAAACAAATCCAGCAGATATAAAGTAGAGAGAGCGGAGACTTACTGATTGACGGCTGAGTTAGCTCAAAAAAAAAGCCCCGGAGAGAGGCGCTTCGGAGAGAAGCTCCAAACAGATGAAAATGATCACAACGGCACAGTCAGATATTGTAGCGTGCTAGTACTAAGCCAAGAATGAAACACGCTGGTAGCCTATTCACGGAGCCCTGATGTGTGGAGAATCTGATTGGTTGTTTACAACACACCTCCTCATGATTGGTGGATTGTAGCGCACCACTGCCAACACTCAGTCTGCATGACTAGTGGCTAACATTAGCCAGCTCGAGCTAGTTAACACATAGTAGATCCTCCATATGACTTTGAGAAATAGAGCATTGTGGGTAGTTCAGAAGATATCCGGAAATAAGTTAATAAATATGTAAAACCCCCTAAACATAACTATGTTTGTAGTTATAGGTGACCAGATCATGACCACAACGAAGTTACTAAGTCATTGACCACACTGTGTTGTTACTAGGGTGAGTAAAAACGCATGCTTCCTACCCTTTCATTTTCAATTTGGCTAACAGAGAAAAAATGCTGTCTACTGGTATTGAGGTAATTAAGTAATTATTGCAGGCACATGGTTTGGAAGAGCAAAAATGTTGTCTACTGGTATTAAGGTAATTCTTGCAGGGATATGTGGTGTGGGAGAGCCATTGTCTTTACACTATACCACTCAGAGGTGGGTATGTGGTGTCAATGTCCCCCACACTAGGGGCCTCTTTACGCTACACTACTTTGACGACTCATAGGAGTCCCAGGAAATATACTTTTATAGTGTAAATGGCGGATCAAGGTTCTACCTCCGGAGGTAGTGTGGGAGACATCTACACTACATCATCCCGTTTTAGTGGTATAGTGTAAAGACAATGGCTCTCCCACACCACGTCCCTGCAATAATTACCTTAAGGATCTTAATACCAATAGACAACATTTTTGCTCTGTTAGCCAAATTGAAAATGAAAGGCTTTTAAAATATCTACACTTTTGCGAATTGTTGCATGTGCAATATGGTTTAGATGAGAAGCTCTTGTATAGTTTGAATTGCTATCCTTATTTTGTTTGTCTATATACTATGGTATTTACGGTAGGCTAATAGGCACACACACATGAAGCAGGAATGTGGCTTAAGGCCACACCACATCCAAGGCTAAAGTAAGGATAGTGTAAAAAGAAAAGTAGAAAATCTGATGTTGAAGCGGGATATAGATCTTACTACACATATTTTACTAATATAAATCCACCCTAAAACCCAGAGGTAGTTTGGGAAACATCTCTCGAAGAGAGATTTGAACCTAGATCTGCCTCTTTACACTACACAAGTATCTTTCCTCAGACTAGTATGTGTTGTTTAATTAGTGTAGTGTAACAAGGGCCTTAGAGGGGGAGATTATGTGAATAGCTAACATAATAACAACTCTCATCAATACTTCTATTTGTATCTACCACTCACAATAGAGAAATGGGTCATACCATGACAAATGCAGTAAACACAATTCAATGCATTATGATGACACAATAACATCCACAAAATCATCAACATTGTCAAGATCAAAATATTCAGAACCAAGTTATAGTATAGTAACATTCAGTAGAGAGGAGAGATATGTTAATTGGAGAGTGGGGGGTTAATTTCAGGCCCTGGCAGCATTAGGTTTTGGTCGGCCCACTGTAGCGGAAGCTGCCCTTTAGAAACGCCACACTCTGAGCCATGTTTTCTTATCAGAACTAAAAGTCCAATATCCTCTCTCTTTGATAACACCCAGAGGTTTGATAAACACGGAGTTAGAGCTGATATGGAAGAGCACAGTACCACAGATTCAGGGGGAGGGCTACTGCTTTGATTGAGATGTAAAGACAACCTCGGGAAAATGACGCCTTTACTTGTTTTGCCACACACATATTCCTCCTGCAACTGCATTATCATTTGTTAATTTTGTTCGCTCAATGCCTTGACGATGTAATATGAATTATTTTACTGTAATAGGAATTGTATGGTATCAACCCCATTACACCTGTCTGTGCTTTAGGTTAGGCTCATTTACGTCACACTTGGAGACATGTCAAGGCTGGGGCCGACCCACAACCAAAACATGAGAGATACAAGTGGAGAGAGGGAGAGGTGGGTGGAGAAAGTGAGGTAGAATTCTTATTAGCTGTATAAAGACATAGAGAGAGAGAGAGAGAGAGAGAGAGAGAGAGAGAGAGAGAGAGAGAGAGAGAGAGAGAGAGAGAGAGAGAGAGAGAGAGAGAGAGAGAGAGAGAGAGAGAGACCATTTCAGGACAATGGAGCATGGACTGTAGGAAATGGCAGAGGCATTAGAGAAATGTGAGGGAACAAGGTTACATTTTTCTGGAAGTGTGTCAGTTGGTGGAGGGTGAGGAATGGTGGGACTGTTATTGGCAGGCAGTGGGTCTGGAGTGCTCCAGGGTCAAGGGGACACAAGATGAGAGGGGTGGAGAGGGGGGAGACGAGAGAGAGGGGTGGAGAGGTGGGAGACGAGAGAGAGGGGGAGAGGACCACACCTGGAGAAGGCACGATTCAGGAGCGTGGCAGAAAGGACTGAGGCTAATAAAGCCAAGTGGACACTGACAGGCCTGTACCATCAAGGCCGGAAGATCCTTTAATCTCCATAATTTCCTTCTGGTTGTTAAAGGGGCATTCTGCAGTTAAAACAATAAAAATCACACCCCACCACTGTTTTGTTAAAAAGCTGATGGATTGGGCTGGAGAAATGTAACCACTGTCAAATTCATAGACAGAGCTATGAATGCATGGACTGACCATTCATGATATTAAAATGATACTTTTTACCATGATTTGAGGCTATATCGTGTTTGATTACAATGATATTGTTTACAAACAATGGAGTAAAACAATCTTATATCTTGGGTTCTAATGGGGTATGACAGTTGAACTAATCTCATGAGGCATTTATATTCTTCAATAATCAATGGGTAAATATACAGTACAGTGCCTTCAGAAAGTATTCACAACCCTTGATTTATTCAAAAAAAATTGTGTTACAGCCTGAATTCAAAATTGATTACATTTAAAAAATCCTCACCTATCTACACACAATACCCCATAATGACAAAGTTAAAGCATATTTGGGGATTTTTTGGGGCACATCTATGGAAAATGAAATCAGAAATATTTAATTTACATAAGTATTCACACCCCTGAGTCAATACATTTTCAAGCCAATTTAAGTCAAAACTGTGACTCAGGAACATTCAATGTCGTCTTGGTAAGCAACTCCAGTGTATTTTAGGCCTTGTGTTTTTAGTTATTGTCCAGCTGAAAGATGAATTTGTCTCCCAGTGTCTGTTGGTAAGCAGACTGAACCAGGCTTTCCTCTAAGATTTTTGCCTGTGCTTAGCTCTATTCCGTTTATTTTTATTTAAAAAAAAACTTGCTAGTCGTTGCCGATGACAAGCATACCCATAACATGATGCAGCCATCACCATGCTTGAAAATATGAAGAGTGGTAGTCAGTGATGTGTTGTGTTGGATTTGCCCCAAACATAATCAAATCAAATCATTTGTCACGTATTTGTCACGTGCGCCGAATACAACAGGTGTAGACCTTACAGTGAAATGCTTACTTACAGGCTCTAACCAATAGTGTGAAAAAGGTGTGTGTGTGTTGGTAAGTAAAGAAATAAAACAACAGTAAAAAGACATTTGAAAATAAGAGTAGCAAGGCTATATACAGACACCGGTTAGTCAGGCTTATTGAGGTAGTATGTACATGTAGGTATGGTTAAAGTGACTATGCATATATGATGAACAGAGAGTAGCAGTAGCGTAAAAAGAGGGGTTGGTGGGTGGTGGGACACAATGCAGATAGCCCGGTTAGCCAATGTGCGGGAGCACTAGTTGGTCGGGCCAATTGAGGTAGTATGTACATGAATGTACATGTATGTACATGAACGCACCACCCTCTGAAGTGCCATGCGGTCGGAGGCCGAGCAATTGCCGTACCAGGCAGTGAGTGATGCCACCGGTCAGGATGCTCTCGATGTTGCAGCTGTAGAACCTTTTGAGGATCTCAGGACCCATGCCAAATCTTTTTAGTTTCCTGAGGGGGAATAGGCTTTGTCGTGCCCTCTTCACGACTGTCTTGGTGTGTTTGGACCATTCTAATTTGTTGTTGATGTGGACACCAAGGAATTTGAAGCTCTCAACCTGCTCCACTACAGCCCCATCGATGAGAACGCTTTGTATTCAGGACATACATTCTTTACAGACTTCCTTCTTTCAACTCTCTCATTTAGGTTAGTCACATTCTTGTCACAATGTTTTTGATCCATCCTCAGTTTTCTGCTATCACAGCCATTAAACTCTGTAACTGTTTAAAGTTACCATTGACCTCATGTTGAAATCCCTGAGTGGTTTCTTTCCTCTTCGGCAGCTGAGTTAGGAGGGACACCTGTATCTTTGTAGTGACTGGGTGTATTGATAGACCATCCAAAGTGTATTTAACGGCTTTCGTCTTCCTCCTCGTCTGAGGAGGAGAAATTAGAAGGATCGGAGGACCAATGTGCAGTGTGGTAATTGTTCATTTTGTTTAATCAAAGTGAACACTCAAAATACAAAAAACAACAAATGTGAAAAACCGAAACAGTTCTGTCTGGTGCAGACACACGAAGACTGAAGACAACCACCCACAAAACCCAACACAAAACAGGCTACCTAAATATGGTTCCCAATCAGAGACAACACAAAACACCTGCCTCTGATTGAGAACCATATCAGGCCAAACACAGAAATAGGAAAACATAGAAATACAAACATAGACTGCCCACTCCAACTCACGCCCTGACCATACTAAATAAAGACAAAACAAAGGAAATAAAGGTCAGAACGTGACAGTGTAATTAATAATTTCACCATGCTCAAAGGGATATTCAATGTCTGCATTTTTTTTTTGAAGGCACTGTTATTAATTTAAAAGTCCCAAAAATGGATGTACCAATGCCAGATTGCCCCTTTAAGATGTACCTACGTTTATAAGGAAATAATGATTGAAAATGAAGTCAGATCATGGTGGAAAAAAACTGGATTAAAATAATATGTATTTATTGTTAAAGATATGCTTGGCCTGTCACTCTCAAGAGGGAAAACATCTACTTAATTTTTCCTGAAAGAATTAACACAATTCTGTGATAAGAGCTAGGTAAATGAGCAATCTGTTTGGGTAAGGGTATTATAAATACAAATAGCAATTGTTTTAGATGATTTTGGAGAGGAATGTGAAACCAGTCATGGAAGTAAACTGAAAAGCATATCAACATGACAGGTATTTCTGCCCCTTTCCCACAGTGAAAAAGCCAATAGAATATCGTGACATTGTTTTAATTATATGGCCATTTAACTTGCGGTAATGAAACTTGGACACGCAAGCCAAATGGGTAGGCTCCTGCAGCCTGGAGTATGTGATGACGATGCACAGCATTGCGCAATGACAATCGCACAAAATGTAGCCTTCTTTTTGTAACAGATATCAGGGATGTGACAAATGGAAAATATTTCTTATGTTTAATCAGACATCTTTTGATTGTTTTTCCCATTAAAACGATAACACAAATTAGTAAAATTCCATGTGAATTCACAATGCAGATGGAGGGTCTACATCACATTTCCCTTGGAGAGAGAAAATGGTGTCATTTATGTTGGTGGCCCTCTTGCTTTTAAAGAGAGTGGCGCATGTAGCTTGTTCTTGTTGTCTTCCAGTCCCAAGTTATCAAAGTCATAGAGCTAGTCATAGAGCTAGAGCCTCCGTGTAGCAAGTTATTAGGAGATACAGTGGGGCAAAAAAGTATTTAGTCAGCCACCAATTGTGCAGGTTCTCCCACTTAAAAAGATGAGAGAGGCCTGTAATTGTCATCATAGGTACACTTCAACTATGACAGACAAAATTAGAGAAAAAAAATCCAGAAAATCACATTGTAGGATTTTTAATGAATTTATTTGCAAATTATGGTGGAAAATAAGTACTGCAGTGCATCTCCTCCTCATGAACTGCACCGGATTTGCCAGTTCTTGCTGTGAGATGTTACCCCATTCTTCCACCAAGGCACCTGCAAGTTCCCGGACATTTCTGGGGGGAATGGCCCTCACCCTCCGATCCAACAGGTCCCAGACGATGATGCTGTGACACACCGCCCCAGACCATGACGGACCCTCCACCTCCAAATTGATCTTCTCCAGAGTACAGGCCTCGGTGTAACGCTCATTCCTTCGACGATAAACGCGAATCCGACCATCACCCCTGGTGAGACAAAACTGCGACTTGTCATTGAAGAGCACTTTTTTGCCAGTCCTGTCTGGTCCAGCGATGGTGGGTTTGTGCCCATAGACGACGTTGTTGCCGGTGATGTCTGGTGAGGACCTGCCTTTACAACAGGCCTACAAGCCCTCAGTACAGCCTCTCTCAGCCTATTGCGGACAGTCTGAGCACTGATGGAGGGATTGTGCATTCCTGGTGTAACTCGGGCAGTTGTTGTTGCCATCCTGTACCTATACCGCAGGTGTGATGTTCGGATGTACCAATCCTGTGCAGGTGTTGTTACACGTGGTCTGCCACTGTGAGGATGATCAGCTGTCTGTCCTGTCACCCTGTAGCTCTGTCTTAAATCAATCAATCAAATGTATTTATAAAGCCCTTCTTACATCAGCTGATGTCACAAAGTGCTGTACAGAAACCCAGCCTAAAACCCCAAACAGCAAGCAATGCAGGCGTAGAAGCATGGTGGCTAGGAAAAACTCCCTAGAAAGGCCGGAACCTAGGAAGAAACCTAGAGAGGAACCAGGCTATGAGGGGTGGCCAGTCCTCTTCTGGCTGTGCCGGGTAGAGATGATAATAGAAAATGGCCAAGATGTTCAAACGTTCATAGATGACCAGCAGGGTCAAATAATAATAATCACAGTGGTTGTAGAGGGTGCAACAAGTCAGCACCTCAAGAGTAAATGTCAGTTGGCTTTTCATAGCCGATCATTCAGAATCATTCGGACCTAATCGGAAAGATAGGTAGGAGCAAGCCCATGTAATGCTTTGTAGGTTAGCAGTAAAACCTTGAAATCAGCCCTTGCGTTAACAGAAAGCCAGTGTAAAGAGGCTAGCACTGGAGTAATATGATCAAATTTATTGTCTCTAGTCAAGGTTCTAGCAGCCGTGTTTAGCACTAACTGACGTTTGTTTAGTGCTTTATCCGGGTAGCCGGAAAGTAGAGCATTGCAGTAGTCTAACCTAGAAGTGACAAAAGCATGGATACATTTTTCTGCATCATTTTTGGACAGAAATTTTCTGATTTTTGCAATGTTACGTAGATGGAAAAAAGCTGTTAGTCAAAAGAGAGATCAGGGTCCAGAGTAACGCCGAGGTCCTTCACAGTTTTATTTGAGATGACTCTACAACCATCAAGATTAATTGTCAGATTCAACAGATCTCTTTGTTTCTTGGGACCTAGAACTAGCATCTCTGTTTGTCCGAGTTTAAAAGTAGAACATTTGCCGCCATCCACTTCCTTATGTCTGAAACACAGGCTTCCAGGGAGTGCAATTTTGGGGCTTCACCATGTTTCATCGAAATGTACAACTGTGTGTCATCCGCATAGCAGTGAAAGTTAAAATTATGTTTCCAAATGACATCACCAAGACGTTAAATATATAGGTAATACTAATAGTGGACCTAAAATGGACCCTTGAGGAACACCGGAATTTACAGTTCACAAACCATCCACAGAGACAAACTGATATCTTTCCGACAGATAAGATCTAAACCAGGCCAGAACTTGTCCGTGTAGACCAATTTGGGTTTCCAATCCCTCCAAAAGAATGTGACGACCGATGGTATCAAAAGCAGCACTAAGGTCTAGGAGCACGAGGACAGATGCAGAGCCTCGGTCTGACGCCATTAAAAGGTAATTTAACACCTTCACAAGTGCAGTCTCAGTGCTATGATGGGTTCTAAAACCAGACTGAAGCGTTTCGTATACATTGTTTGTCTTCAGGAAGGCAGTGAGTTGCTGTGCAACAGCTTTTCAAATTTTTTTTTGAGAGGAATGGAAGATTCAATATAGACTGATAGTTTTTTATATTTTCTGGGTCAAGGTTTGGCTTTTTCAAGAGAGGCTTTATTACTGCCACTTTTAGTGAGTTTGTTACACATCCGGTGGACAGAGAGCCATTTATTATGTTCAACATAGGAGGGCCAAGCACAGGAAGCAGCTCTTTCAGTAGTTTAGTTGGAATAGGGCTCCAGTATGCATCTTGAAGGTTTAGATGCCATGATTATTTTCATCAATGTGTCAAGAGATATAATATAAAAAAATTGAATATCTCCCTTGATCCTAGGTCCTGGCAGAGTTGTGCAGACTCAGGACAACTGAGCTTTGGAGGAATACACAGATTTAAAGAGGAGTCTGTAATTTGCTTTCTAATGATCAAAGAAGTTCATGAATTTATCACTACTGAAGTGAAAGTCATCCTCTCTTTGGGAATGCTGCTTTTTAGTTAGCTTTGTGACAGTATCAAAAACACATTTTGGATTGTTCTTATTTTCCTCAATTAAGTTGTAAAAATAGGATGATCGAGCAGCAGTGATACT
The DNA here is from genome assembly GCF_016432855.1 of Salvelinus namaycush. NCBI lineage: Eukaryota > Metazoa > Chordata > Actinopteri > Salmoniformes > Salmonidae > Salvelinus > Salvelinus namaycush. The sequence goes on along the minus strand of NC_052307.1, from coordinate 19,683,269 downwards.
GCACAGTACTGTCTTTCCAAGCTAGTCGGAAGACTTCCAGTTTGTTGTAAAGCCATTTCCATTCCAATTTTCTGGAAGCTTGCTTCAGAGCTCGGGTATTTTCTGTATACCAGGGAGCTAGTTTCTTATGACAAATCTTTTTTGTTTTTAGTGGTGCGACTGACTGCATCTAAGGTGTTACGCAAGATTAAATTGAGTTCCTCAGTTAGGTGGTTAACTGATTTTTGTACTCTGACGTGCTTGGGTAGGTGGAGGGAGTCTGGAAGGACATCTAGGAATCTTTAGGTTGTCCAAGAATTTATAGCATGGCTTTTGATGATCCTTGGTTGGGGTCTGAGCAGATTATTTGTTGCATGGTGGTTCGATAGTCCAGGATTATGAGGAAAAACATTAAGATCCACAACATTTATTCCACGGGACAAAACTAGGTCCAGAGTATGACTGTGGCAGTGAGTAGATCCGGATACATGTTAGACAAAACCCTCTGAGTCGATGAAGGGTCCGAAAGCCTTTTGGAGTGGGTCTGTGGACTTTTCCATGTGAATATTAAAGTCACCAAAAATTTACTACAAGATCCGATAGGAATTCAGGGAACTCCATGAGGAACGCTGTATATGGCCCAGGAGGCCTGTAAACAGTAGCTATAAAAAGTTATTGAGTAGGCTGCATAGTTTTCATGACTAGAAGCTCAAAAGATAAAAACACAGCCGTTTTTTTTGTAAATTTAAATTTGCAATTGTAAATGTTGGCAACCGCCAAGCCTTTGCTGGATGCGCCGGCGATATGGTCACTAGTGTAACCAGGAGGTGAGGCCTCATTTAACACAGTAAATTCATCAGGCTTAAGCCATGTTTCAGTCAGGCCAATCACGTCAAGATTATGAACAATGATTCGTTCATTAACTATAACTGCCTTGGAAGTGAGGGATCTAACATTAAGTAGCCCTATTTTGAGATGTGAGACATCACAATCTCTTTCAATAATGACAGGAATGGAGGTGGTCTTTATTCCAGTGAGATTGCTAAGGCGAACACCGCCATGTTTAGTTTAGCCCAACCTAGATCGAGGCACAGACGCGGTCTCAATGGGGATAGCTGAGCTGACTTCACTGACTGTGCTAGTGGCAGACTCCACTAAGCTGTCAGGCCGGCTAACAGCCTGCTGCCTGGCCTGCACCCTATCTCATTGTGGAGCTAGGGGAGTTAGAGCCCTGTCTATGTTTGTAGATAAGATGAGAGCACCCCTCCAGCTAGGATGGAGTCCGTCACTCCTCAGCAGGCCAGGCTTGGTCCTGTTTGTGGGTGAGTCCCAGAAAGAGGGCCAATTATCTACAAATTCTATCTTTTGGGAGGGACAGAAAACAGTTTTTAACTAGCGATTGAGTTGTGAGACACTGCTGTAGAGCTCATCACTCCCCCTAACTGGGAGGGGGCCAGAGACAAGTACTCGATGCCAACACATCTTTCTAGCTGATTTACACGATGAAGCTATGTTGCGCTTGGTGACCTCTGACTGTTTCATCCTAACATCGTTGGTGCCGACGTGGATAACAATATTTCTATACTCTCTACACTTAGCCAGCACCATCTTCAGATTAGCCTTAACGTCGGTAGCCCTGCCCCCTGGTAAACAGTGTATGATCGCTGGATGATTCGTTGTAAGTCTAATACTGCGGGTAATGGAGTCGCCAATGACTAGGGTTTTCAATTTGTCAGAGCTAACACTTGACATTGTCCATAAGCTTCATACAAAAAATCATACAATGATGGAAAGACCTGTCTGTTGTCCTTGTTAATGCAGACAGAGAAGAGCTCCAACTTCTTAATCATAGCCTCAATTTTGTCCCGCACATTGAATATAGTTGCGGAGAGTCCCTGTAATCCTAAATTCAGATCATTCAGGCGAGAAAAAATATCACTAAGATAGGCCAGTCGTGTGAGAAACTCATCATCATGCAAGCGGTCAGACAAGTGAAAATGATGGTCAGGAAAGAAAACTTTAAACTCGTCTCTCAATGAATTTTTTTTTGTCAATACTTTGTCCCTTGATAACCAGCGCACTTATGTATGTTGTAAAAGTGTTACATGGTCACTGCGCATATCATTGCATAGTGCAGTAAATACACGAGAGTTCAGGGGCCTTGCTTTAACAAAGTTAACCATTTTCACTGTAGTGTCCAAAACATCTTTCAAGCTGTCAGGCATTCCCTTGGCAGCAAGAGCCTCTCGGTTAATGCTGCAGTGTACCCAAGTGGTGTCTGGAGCAACTGCTTGCACGCGCATTACCACTCCACTATGTCTCCCTGTCATGGCTTTTGCGCCATCAGTACAGATACAAACATGAGCAGCAACTACGTTTGGCTACATACAGACCATTAGTGGAATTCCTGCGAGAGAGTAACGGTTAATGTGATTGGATGTTCATTATTTGACTAGGCTACCTGTATTTCAGGTTGTGTTGTTATTTCGCTGAACACTAGATGGTTTAATATTATTTTTGGCAGTAAAACGAGGCTACTCAGGCGAGAAAAAAAACCCACACAAATGTATAGCCCCGTTGGAAAATATAAATGGACTGTTTGAAAATGTGAAGAAAAAATGTTTCCCAAAATTGATTGAATGTGAATCACATTTTATTTGGAATACCTCCGACATCATTGCGCGTTCCCCTGCGGGTACGTGTACCCCAGTTTGGGAATAGCTGATCTAAGGAATTATCTAAGTGAGTTTCAGAGATGGCCAGTATTTGAATGTTATCCGATGTTAGCAAGTAACTGATTTCATAAACCTTATTTCTAAGGCTACATACAGTATAATAATACAGGGTATTCTTATCACTTTCCTGGGTAGCTTATCGGAGATAGACATAAAACACTGTTTGGCTAATAGAGTCAGTCAATCAGGCACTGAGTGTCAGTTGATGTATGCGTGTGTTAGATATTATATGTTAAATATTAGTAACACACATATTTTACTGCCAATTTATTGTTAGTTCCCTTCAGTATAGCCTACAGTTCATATCATTCCATTTCTTTACATTGTTTTGTTTACCTTAATTTGCTTCCTCTGTAGACACTGTCACGTTTGTGTGGTTGTTGCTGAGGGAGCCACGCCACAAACCTCGTTAAGCACATGCATAGGGTGTATGAATAACAAATACTGAGAAGTGCTTAAATCAAAAGGTGTAAGAAAGGCACACGTTTCCTAAGTCTGAATCAGCCCCCTAATGAATAGGCTACCTACCAGGCTGTTGTAACCTTGAATGTGAATGTGTTTCTGGCAGATGCCAACATTTTAATATCTGCTTGTCCAGTTAATGGACTTTTTCGACATTACAGTTGATAGTGCAGGCGGCTGCCAACTGACTGATCAACAAATCACCTTGCATCATAAATAACTACTTATTCATATTTGTAGGTCAGTCAGTCATAATTTACCCATTATATATTACGTTTTTTTTGCTCTCAAACATGGCCATTCACTTCAACCTGATCCCCTTCACTAGAGCATGATCATAAATGGCAACAGCATTTTAATAAATTCTCATATCAAACACAGAGCGATATACAGTGCCTTGCAAAAGTATTCATCCCCCTTGGGGTTTTTCCTATTTTGTTGCATTACAACCTGTAATTTAAATAGATTTTTATTTGGATTCCATGTAATGGACATACACAAAATAGTCCAAATTGGTAAAGTGAAATGAAAAAAATAACTTGTTTAAAAAACAAAGTGGTGCGTGGATATGTATTCACCCCCTTTGCTATGAAGCCCCTAAATAAGATCTGGTGCAACCAATTACCTTCAGAAGTCACATAATTAGTTAAATAAAGTCCACCTGTGTGCAACCTAAGTGTCACATGATCTGTCACATCATCTCAGTATATATACACCTGTTCTGAAAGGCCCCAGAGTCTACAACACCACTAAGCAAGGGGCACCACCAAGCAAGCGGCACCATGAAGAACAAGGAGCTCTCCAAACAGGTCAGGGACAAAGTTGTGGAGAAGTACAGATCAGGGTTGGGTTATAAAAAAATATCCGAAACTTTGAACATCCCACAGGGCACCATTAAATCCAAGATAAAAAAATGGAAAGAATATGGCACCACAACAAAGAGAGGGCCGCCCACCAAAACTCACAGACCAGGCAAAGAGGGCATTAATCAGAGAGGCAACAAAGAGACCAAAGATAACCCTGAAGGAGCTGCAAAGCTCCAGAGCGGAGATTGGAGTATCTGTCCATAGGACCACTTTAAGCCTTACAGTCCACAGAGCTGGGCTTTACGGAAGAGTGGGCAGAAAAAAGCCATTGCTTTAAGGAAAAAAATAACAAACACATTTGGTGTTCACCAAAAGGCATTTGGAAGACTCCCCAAACATATGGAATAAGGTACTCTGGTCAGATGAGACTAAAATTGAGCTTTTTGGCCATCAAGGAAAACGCTATGTCTGGCACAAACCCAACACCTCTCATCACTCCGAGAACACCATCCCCACAGTGAAGTATGGTGGTGGCAGCATCTTGCTGTAGGGATGTTTTTCATCGGCAGGTACAGGGAAACTAATCAGAATTGAAGGAATGATGGATGGCGCTAAATACAGAGAAATTCTTGAGGGAAACCTGTTTCAGTCTTCCAGAGATTTGAGACTAGGGCGGAGGTTCACCTACCAGCAGGACAATGACCATAAGCATACTGCTAAAGCAACACTCGAGTGGTTTAAGGGGAAACATTGAAATATCTTGGAATGGCCTAGTCAAAGCCCAGACCTCAATCCAATTGAGAATCTGTGGTATGACTTAAAGATTGCTGTACACCAGCGGAACCCATGCAACTTTAAGTAGCTGGAGCAGTTTAGCCTTGATGAATGGGCAAAAATCCCAGTGTCTAGATGTGCCAAGCTTATAGAGACATACCCCGAGAGACTTGCAGCTGTAATTGCTGCAAAAGTTGTCTCTACAAAGTATTGACTTTGGGGAGGGGGGGGGGGGGGGGGGGGGATTAGTTATGCACGCTCAAGTTTTCAGTTCTTTTGTCTTATTTCTTGTTTGTTTCACAATAAAAAATATTTTGCATCTTCAAAGTGGTAGGCATGTTGTGTAAATCAAATGATACAAACCCCCCCAAAAATCTATTTTCATTGCCGTTTGTAAGGCAACAAAATAGGAAAAATGCCAAGGGGGGTGAACACTTTCGCAAGGCACTGTAACCATGATTCTCAGGGCCAGGAAATGAAATTGAGGGAAAACAAATTAGAATTTGTTTAAAGTTGTGTCTATGTATCTATAATACTTTGGAGGCAGAAGAGAATGAGGACTTTTAGATCAGTCTCCAAATTGTAAGAGGAGAGATTTGGTCAAGGACAGCTCCAGGAGGTTTGTCAGGAAGTAACAGTAATATTTTTACTGTACATATTATAATAAAATAATAATTAGGTGGGTGCTTATGCTTGTCCTAATACAACTGCATTAATTGGAAATAAATGTTTTGCATATCCCACTCTCCCTGAAACACCCTTGGAATGAGTAGTTATTTATGATGCAAGGTGATTAGTCATAGCCAGGGTCTACCATTATCAACGGTGACACTGGAAAATGTACGGTTAAGTGTTTTGCTCAAGAGCACATGGGCAGATTTTCCCCCTTGTCGGCTCAGGGATTCGAAGTAGCAATGTTTTGGTTACTGACCAACGCTCTAACCACTCAGCTACCTGCCGCCCTGAAGTGGCTGTATTGTCCAGAGAGTGGAGTCCATATTGACAGGCCCACCACAGACCTCTATACACTGTTCTGGGCAACTGAGTAGCTCCTGTCTCTCTAATACTGAATGTTTTGCCAAACAACTGTTATTTTAAACATCAAAAGATTTGTGGCATGTTCAAGTGTGAAGGACGAAGAATTTCTGGACTAAAGTGACAGAAGAATAACATTTTGAATAGAGATGCAACAATGTACTATATATATAGGCCCTATTGATGCATACCAAGTTTCTACTGCGTGAAATTACTCTGACTGCTATAATGGATTATCATACAACAACGAAAAATTGGGATATATTTAATTGTGTGCAAGGTTGCAGTTGAGGATAACCTTGTGAGAGTCTAACAACATGTTTCTATTGTTGTTGAACACAAAGCTGACTTCTCAAAGGCGTACTAACGGGAAAACATCTGTTAAATTTCAGTTATAAGTCAAGGCCAAGGAATGGTGGTAATGCATCGTGGTGCTCCTCCATCTATGCTGTAGGCCTACATCTCCCAGCTTTGAGCATAAATGAGGCTAAGCATTTTACAAATACTGATAGCGCTGCATTGTTTTATTGGTTTCTCACAATCAGCCTATTTTTACTACCTTCTCCTACCTTATTATTACTACTTACTTACTACCTTATTATAATAATAAGTAACTAATACAATCCCGTATGCTCACCTTAGGCCTGCTGTACGTGCTTCAACCATTACTGAAAGATTGTATGGTTTTGTAGTCCTTGGTAGTCTTTATGCATCAAAATACAAAGTATAGAGTAGACCAGCAGAGGGCATCATTCAGAAACACATATTCATCTAATCCATCACATTTCAACAAACCCCATGGTCTATTCTAAATGGAATTCATACTGATATATAATTATTTTACTTCCAAAGTAATTATAGCTCTTAGAAAAGTGTGTATGGTTTGACCTTGTGACAAGACACTTGGGGAAACCCCTTGCACGCTTGCTTTCTTAAGATGCTATTGTAGTTAAACCATCTATTTTCCTTCTTTAAGTGTTTTGTTAAGTTTGTGCAGTACCCTTACCCCAAGGACAGATGGAATACACTGACATATGTATTAAGCCTGAGGTTCTCCTATACTGTTAAAGCTTGCTTTGTAATTTGTTTTAGTCAAGTACAAAATGCAGTCGCTCCATATATGTTCTTCTTCGAATGCGGTCTCCACTTTCTTCTGAGAAAGCAGTCTCCTTACACTTTCTTCTGAGAAAGCAGTCTCCTTACACTTTCTTCTGAGAAAGCAGTCTCCTTACACTTTCTTCTGAGAAAGTAGTCTCCTTACACTTTCTTCTGAGAAAGCAGTCTTCTTACACTTTCTTCTGAGAAAGCAGTCTCCTTACACTTTCTTCTGAGAAAGCAGTCTTCTTACACTTTCTTCTGAGAAAGCAGTCTCCTTACACTTTCTTCTGAGAAAGCAGTCTCTTTACACTTTATTCTGAGAAAGCAGTCTTCTTACACTTTCTTCTGAGAAAGCAGTCTCCTTACACTTTCTTCTGAGAAAGTAGTCTCCTTACACTTTCTTCTGAGAAAGCAGTCTCCTTACACTTTCTTCTGAGAAAGCAGTCTTCTTACACTTTCTTCTGAGAAAGCAGTCTTCTTACACTTTCTTCTGAGAAAGCAGTCTCCTTACACTTTCTTCTGAGAAAGTAGTCTTCTTACACTTTCTTCTGAGAAAGCAGTCTCCTTACACTTTCTTCTGAGAAAGTAGGCTCCTTACACTTTCTTCTAAGAAAGCAGTCTCCTTACACTTTCTTCTGAGAAAGTAGTCTCCTTACACTTTCTTCTGAGAAAGCAGTCTTCTTACACTTTCTTCTGAGAAAGCAGTCTTCTTACACTTTCTTCTGAGAAAGCAGTCTTCTTACACTTTCTTCTGAGAAAGCAGTCTTCTTACACTTTCTTCTGAGAAAGCAGTCTCCTTATACTTTCTTCTGAGAAAGCAGTCTCCTTACACTTTCTTCTGAGAAAGTAGTCTCCTTACACTTTCTTCTGAGAAAGCAGTCTTCTTACACTTTCTTCTGAGAAAGCAGTCTTCTTACACTTTCTTCTGAGAAAGCAGTCTTCTTACACTTTCTTCTGAGAAAGCAGGCTTCTTACACTTTCTTCTGAGAAAGCAGTCTCCTTACACTTTCTTCTGTAATGTTCCAATAGTTCCTCATCGAGGCAAAATTGATCCATCCATAACTTGTAAAGGTTGCTACACCATGGGTTGAGATGGTTACACGTGGACTGATGTTCTACATGTTACAGTGCCTCCAGAAAGTAGTCATACCCATTGACTTATCCACATTTTGTTGTGTTACAAGCTGAATTCAAAATGGATTAAATATTTTTTTCTTCTTCACCCATCTACACACAATACCCCATAATGACAAAGTGAAAACATCTTATTTACATATATCTTATTTACATGAGTATTCACATGCCTGAGCCAATACTTTGTAGAAACACCTTTGGCAGTGATTTCAGCTGTGAGTCTTTCTGGTTAAGGCTCTAAGAGCTTTCCACACCTGGATTGTGCAACATTTGCCAATTTTTCTTTAAAAACATCTTCAAGCTCTGTCAAATTGGTTGTTGATCATTTCTAGACAACCATTTTCAGGTCTTACCATAGATTTTCAAGTAGATTTAAGTAAAAACTGTAACTCGGCCACTCAGGAACATTCACTGTCTTATTGGTAAGCAACTCCAGTGTAGATTTGACCTTGTGTTTTAGCTTATTGTCCTGCTGAAAGGTGAATTCGTCCCCCAGTATCTGGTGGAAAGCAGACTGAACCAGGTTTTCTTCTAGGAATTTGCTTGTGCTTAGCTCCATTCCGTTTCTTTTTATCTGAAAAACTCCCCAGTCCTTAACGATTACAAGCATACGCATATGATGCAGCCCCCACTATGCTTGAAAATATGCAGAGTGGTACTCAGTGATATGTTTTGGGCAAACACAATACAACACAACACATTGTATTAAGGACAAAAAGTGTATTGCTTTGCCACATTTTATTTGCAGTAATACTTTAGTGCCTTGTTGCAAGTTTTGGAATAGTTTTATTCTGTACAAGCTTCCTTCTTTTCACTCTGTCAATTAGCTTAGTATTGTGAAGTAACTACAATGTTGTTGACTCATCCTCCGTTTTCTCCAATCACAGCCATTACACACTGTAACTGTTTAAAGTCACCATTGGCCTCATGGTGAAGTCCCTGAGCGGTTACCTTCCTCTCTGGCAACTGAGTTAGGAAGGACCCCTGTATCTTTGTAGTGACTGGGTGTATTGATACACCATCCAAAGTGTAACTAATAACTTCACCATGCTAAAAGGGATATGTAATGTCTGCTTTTTACATTTTTACCCATCTACCAACTTCTTTGCGAGGCATTGGAAAACCTCCTTGGTCTTTGTGGTTGAATCTGTGTTTGAAATTCACTGCTCGACTGAGGTACTTTACAGATAATTGTATGTGTGGGGTACAGAAATGAACTAGTCATTCAAAAATCATGTTAAACACTATTATTGCACACAGAGTGAGTCCATGCAACTTATTATGTGACTTGTTAAGCACATTTTTACTCCTGAACTTATTAAGGCTTGCCATAACAAAGGGGTTGAATACTTATTGACTCAAGACATTTCATCTTTTCATTTTTTATTAATTTGTAAACATTTAGGAAAACATTATTCCACTTTGATATTATCGGGTATTGTGTGTAGTCCAGTGACAAAAAAATCTAAATCTAATCAATTTTAAATTCAGGCTATAACACAACAAAATGTGGAAAATGGGTGTGAATAGTTTCTGAAAGCACTGTACATCCAGTCAGTCTGTCCTGTTTGTATTCCATCCATGTCTGAACCATCAGACAGCACATATTTTCTGTAGCATAATAATATCAAAAATGTATTCAATTAAATGTTCTAAAAATATAATACTTAAACTTTTTTGTGACATATTTACTCTTCATTTTTTATTTTTTATTACATGTAAAACAGATTAACATGAATGCACTTTCACCTATAAAGCAATTGTTTTCCTATCATTTTTTATTGCAGAGATTCTGCTGTTTTGGCAGAAAATAGCTGCAGAGGGCACAATGAGCAAAATATAAACGATGAAGTCAAAACAATATCCCAGTCCCAATCCTGCTCTTTACTTATTATACTAATATATCTCTGAGACAGAGACAGAGGACGTCTGATGCTAGGGCACCATTGACCTGTAGCCACAGCACACTTGCAAAACAAAAGAGTGCTGGAGAAAAACATTAGATAGACCATATTTCTGTGATTCATTGACAAGAGGCCTGGCCTGGTGTCTGCAACTGCGGGCCCTCCTCCTCCTCATCACCCCGTCCTGACAGTGGGCTCAATGTTTGTTTTCTGCCTCTTGGATATAATAAATGGATGTGTAGAGAACCTATTCAAGGACCTTTTTGTGCCTAATCAGAGACCTTGAAGGGTCACTGTTCCATACTAAGATCCTTCACTGCAGTGGGGACAGTGCACTTTAGGATACATACAACATAGAGTGATGGATAGATGTCTCCTTAGCCTTAGGCCCAAAGAGCTAATTTCCCTATTATAGTTGCTGAGTTTCTGTTAAAATGCTGCTGATATAATAATGACCAATTTGAGTTATTTTCATTACGTCTTTGCAACCGTGAACCGTATGTGAATAATGTAACAGAAATGTTATAGTGGCAACTCCTGCATTGATCCTGTCCTCGAACTGTATGACCATAAACATAACAATGGGTGGCAGGGACGGACTGGGACAAGAATATGGCCCTGGCATTTCATCCACACCAGCCCACATCACTGCGCGCGCCACCAACTCACTCGCCACACACCCCATCCTCACACATACACCCTGACCCTACACAACCTACTTAGACACATGCAACAGTGCTGACACATAACATTTACATCTTTATGTGCACTAACTAATATCATAGGCTAATTGGAGTTCAACACCTGAGGAAGTGGAAACTCAAAACACATTAACTAGATCGCTAACTCTAAATAATACCCACTGCTGGTTAGGGCCGTTACGATACCAGTATCCTGATATTCGTTAGTATCATTGCAAGGAAACAAAACACAAAGAGAATTGAGCTTCTTTAGGAAAACAGCCCTAATGTTGGAAACACATCCACAGTCACATGTATTTATTTCCCAAGCTATAGCACACTATTTTACATACAGCAGGCTTTTAAAGGACCAAAACGTTTGATATGCTTTGGGTATTCATTTTTGACATGGAATAAATATTGCAATACTGGTATCGTCCCGGCCCTACTGCTGGTAGTAGCTATATATTCATCCAACAGTAAATGTATGTAATGTCCTAAAAAAAACTTTGCAGTTGTAGGGTACTACCCAAGTAGACCTATTAGGCCTACAGTGCCTTTGGAAAGTATTCAGACACCTTGACATTTTGTTACGTTACAGCCTTATTCTAAAATTGATTATGTCATTTTTTTCACTCATCAATCTACACACAATACCCCATAATGACAAAGCTAAAACAGGTTTAGAAAATTGTTGCAATTAAAAAAAAAAAAAAAAAACGTAAATATCACATTTACGTAAGTATTCAGACCATTTAACTCAGTACTTTGCTGAAGCACCTTTGGCAGCGATTACAGCATCGATTCTTCTTGTGTATGACGCTACAAGCCTGGCACATCTATATTTGGGAAGTTTCTCCAATTCTTCTCTGCAGATCCTCTCAAGCTTGTCAGTTTGGAAAAGGGGTGTTGCTGCACAGCTATTTTCAGGTCTCTCCAAAGATGTTCGATCGGGTTCAAGTCCGGGCTCTGGCTGGGCCACTCAAGGACATTCAGAGACTTGTTCCGAAGCCACTCCTGCATTGTCTTGGCTGTGTGCTTAGGGTCATTGTCCTGTTGGAAGGTGAACCTTTGCCCCAGTCTGAGGTCCTGAGTGCTCTAGAGCAGGTTTTTATCAAGGATCTCAATGTACTTTACTCCGTTTATCTTTGCCTCAATCCTAACTAGTCTCCCAGTCCCTGCCACGGAAAAACATCCCCACAGCATGATGCTGCCATCACCATGCTTCACCGTAGGGATGGTGCCAGGTTACCTCCAGACGTAATACTTGGCATTCAGGCCAAAGAGTTCAATCTTGGTTTCATCAGACCAGAAAATCTTGTTTCTCATGGTCTGAGATTCTTTAGGTGCCTTTAGGCAAACTCCAAGCGGGCTGGCATGTGCCTTTTACTAAGGAGTGGCTTCCGTCTGGCCACTGTACCATAAAGGCCTGATTGGTGGAGTGCTGCAGACATGGATGTCTTTCTGGAAGGTTCTCTCATCTCCACAGAATAACTCTGGAGCTCTGTCAGAGTGACCATTGGGTTCTTGGTCACCTCCCTGACCAAGGCCCTTCTCCCCCGATTGCTCAGTTTGGCCGGGCGGACAGCTCTAGGAAGAGTCTTGGTGGTTCCAAACTTCTTCCATTTAAGAATAATAGAGGCCACGGTGTTCTTGGGGACCTTCACTGCTGGAGAAATGTTTTGGTATCCTTACCCAGATCTGTGCCTCGACACAATCATGTCTCGGAGCTCTACGGACAATTCCTTCATCCTCATGACTTGGTTTTTACTCTGATATGCACTGTCAACTGCGGGACCTTATATAGACAGGTGTGTGCCTTTCCAAATCATGTCAAATCAATAGAATTTGTTACAGGTGGACTCCAATCAAGTTGTAGAAACATCTCAAGGATGATCAATGGAAACAGTATGCATCTGAGCTCAACTTCGAGTCTCATAGCAAAGGGTCTGAATTCTTACGTAAATAAGGTATTTCAGTCTTTTATTTTTAATACAACTCTCATGGCCTGAAAAATTCTTTAACAATTTTGCAATGTAAAAATTGGAATAAAAGTGATCAAAGTTCATCCGAGTTGGCTCTTCATTAATTCTCCTGTCCACACAAAAAAACGTAATGTGAAAAAGTAGATTTACAGTCCGGGCCTATTTTCTAAGAGTTGATTGGGGTTGGTCCGGCCCGGGTTTATGGTTTGCGCAATATGGTAACCTACTGTATGTGTGGGCGTGGCTATGAGCGAAGTGTGCTTATATCTCTCACTTAACAGGAATGAGATTTACTTTCTATGATCTCCCTTCCTCTCTGCTCTGATAGACATGAACCTCATCTCTCCAGCATTGTACTTCATCATTTATTTTCTTGTAGAATAGTTGCCGCCCGAAGGGTTCTGAAGGAACTGCAGCACCCCTGATGAATTGAAACTGATTTTCCAAAGTTATAGAACTACTGCTGTCTGTTCAGAAAGAAATGAAATAATTCAGAACAGTCTACTACACCATGAGTAGACATATACTTTAACCACAGTGGATCAATAGGTTATTGTGGATTGTAGCCCAATAACAGGGAATAGCCTCCAGTCGGGAACGTGTGGCAAATCTGTCAGTGATCAAACAGCATGCAGACAAAACAGGCCTTTTGCAACATTTCAAGTACAATCGAGGGAAAACACAGGTTGGAAAGCAAATGGCTCCTGCTGAAAAGAGCAGACTCTATGCTGTAGGTTACCAACATATTTGATCAACTTCCAAATATTGCTTTGGAAGAGAGAGATTGGCACGAGCTCATTGGCCATCACCAGCGAGTGAGCTGCATGTCAATGGGTGAGTCAATGAAACTGGAAAGCATTTTAAGTCTATAATTTTCTCCTCATAATGTATCCTACAATGTCTCCACACCTAGGCCTAGTGTCACACCCTAATCTGTTTCACCTGTCTTTGTGCTTGTCTCCATCCCACTCCATGTGTCTCCCATCTTCCCCAATATCCCCAGTGTATTAATACCTGTGCTCTCTGTTTGTCTGTTGCCAGTTTGCTTTGTTTCGTCATGCCTACCAGCCGTTTTCCCGTGCACCTGTCTTTCTCTAGTTCCTGTTTTCTAGTTTTCCTGGTTTTGATCATTCTGCTGCCTGCAATGACCCTGAGCCTGTCTGCCGTTCTGTACCTAGTCACTCCACCCTGGATTACTGACCTCTGCCTGCCAAGACCATGAGCCTGCCTGCCACTCTGTACCTTTCGGACTCTGCTCTGGATTACTGACCTCTGCCTGCCCTTGACCTGTCGTTTGCCTGCCCCCCTTGTTTTTGTAATAAACTTTTGTTACTTTGAAACTGTCTCCATCTGGGCCTTCTCCTGAGTCTTGACACCTCGGCTATTGATCGATTCAAGACAAGGATGTTTTTATTGATCTCAGATTCTCAGTTTGTCAGTGTCAAAGTAACCTGCCATTTCGATCATTTGTGCTGTATTTAAAAAATATTCTGCAAAAGCCCCCAGTCATGTAAAATGACGTAGAATTGCATGAAATGCATTTATAAAAGGCCACATTTTTCCTGGACCCTAGGCTACTAAAGTATTTCCCAATGTGTGAAACTTCTGTAAGTGCCTCTACTCTTCTGCTCTATGTCACTACGCAAATGTGATTATATGCATGCAATGCTTTATTACAAAGGTAGTTTTTTTCTCATGCGTTCCGGCACCTGAGAACTCCCCCACCCACCTCTTGTGCTCATTTTTTGTTCCTGCAATTCCCGAGTTACACATTAAGCACTGCAGCATGCCCCAGTGCAACAGGCACAGAGGCAGGGCACACACTTTCCTTACAGTAATCATGAAGATAATGCACTTTACTGTTTGACCAAATCTTGGTTTTAGCTGCCCCAAAAAATGCATGTTTTGAGTGAGGTGACAATGTAGTATGTGCTCTTTCTACGTTTATAGGCACATTTTCTATTTTTTACTATCCATGATCTTGGCTGACTAACTGATTACGGAGTCGGAGCAGGTCTCTTTGCTAATAAAAATGTCTTTGTGTATGTCAATTTTGACCATCTCACCCAACTTAAAAATGGTCCAGCCCATCTGGCATTTGCCAGAATTGCCAGATGGCCAATTCGCCCCTGATAGTAGAATCCAGAATGAAGCAAATGTTTATCATGATCCGGAATTCCAAAATAAATACCTTGTGGGTTTTGTATTGCTCCAACTATGCAGGCAAATTGATACAACTAGAATTGCTAGATAACCAAATGCCCTGGCGTAAACTTGTCATGTTTTGCCACACATGCTTTTACACATTCAAATAAGAGGTTGAATTGACATTGACCTTCGTGTCATTCAAATAGTTAAGCACTTGAGCCCAATATCTTTGGAATATAGCATCTCTACACAATATCTCCCCTCACTGAACCTATGTTCTCAATACACATTTTACACCAGTCTCATTAACACAGAACTTATACAAAAGTGGACATTTCGTATCTGATACAACAACAGATATATTAGAATTCAGGAGCATCTCGGAATGTAGATTCTAAGAAAAATTTTGAGTTTTATTAATTTGACAAGGCTGCGCTGGTAGCAACAATTGCATTGAATTATGGACTCAGGTAACTATCCTTCTGGATTTTGTAAACTGACAATGTTTTGTTTAACCACTAAGTTCAAGTTCTCCTGTGGAGTTTATCTTTGGGAATTCTAGATAGATGCTGGTGGTTCATATGATTCTGTGTGCTTCTTTGGTCAGGGGCTTGCATTGCACATCAGAGGTGGGACCAAGTCATTGTTTTACAAGTCACAAGTAAGTCTCAAGTCTTAGCACTCAAGTCCCAAGTCAAGTCCAAAGTCAAGACAGGCAAGTCCGAGTCAAGTCTCAAGTCAAGTCTCAAGTCAAGACCAACAAGTCTCAAGTCAAGTCTCAAGTCCTAAACAAGTCATAATGTGCTCTTCACCAAATGTAATACCATTTCATAATTTTAACAACAGATAGTATATTACATTTAAGCAAATCATGAATGCTTTATAACTTTATATTTCCATGGAAATACATGGGTAGCAATGAGAAGGACCCCCCCCCCCCCATAGCAATCGACTATCAAGGACACACACACACACACAGACACAAAACTTTCTTTAATAGCATATTTTTTAATATTTGGGATTGGGAGGGTATCAAGTCAGTTCGAGTCAAAAGGCTCTAGTCCAAGTTAAGTCACGAGTCATTGGTGTTAAAGTCAAAGTCGAGTTGCAAGTCATCATATTTGTGACTCGAGTCTGACTCGAGTCCAAGTCATGGGACATGGGACTCAAGTCCACACCTCTGTTGCACATTGCATTGACCGATGGCCATTAAATTTCTGAAGTACAGTACCAGTCTAAAGTTTGGACACACCTACTCATTCAAGTTTTTTTTTTAACTTTTACTATTTTCTACATTGTAGAATAATAGTGAAGACATCAAAACTCTGAAATAATGCATATGGAATCATGTAGTAACCACCCCCTCCAGGTGTCACCCATCTTCCCCATTATCCCCTGGGTATTGTGTTTTCTGTCTGTATGTGCCAGTTCGTCTTGTTTTGTCAAGTCAACCAGCGTATTACTCCATGCTCCTGCTTTTTCTCAGTTTTTGCTTGTCCTCCCGGTTTTGACCCTTGCCTGCCTTGACTCTGAACCTACCTGCCTGGTCATACTGCCTGCCCTGACCTGGAGCCTGCCTGCCACTCTGTACCTCCTGGTCTCTGACCTTGTTATGATCTTTTGCCTGTCCACGACCATTCTCTTGCCTGCCCCTTGGATTATAATAAATATCAGACTCAAACCATCTGCCTCCCGTGTCTGCATCTGGGTCTCGCCCTGTGTCCTTATTATCCTCTGCAGCAGAGGTAACTCTGGGTCTTCTTTTCCTGTGGCGGTCCTCATGAGAACCAGTTTCGTCATAGTGCTTGATGGTTTTTGTGACTGCACTTGAAGAAACTTTTCCGGATTGATTGACCTTTATGTCTTAAAGTAATGATGGACTGTCGTTTCTCTTTGCTTATTTGAGCTGTTCTTGCCATAATATAGACTTGGTCTTTTACCAAATAGGGCTATCTTCTGTATGCCTTCTGTCTACCTTGTCACAACACAACCGATTGGTTCAAACACATTGAGGAAAGAAATTCCACAAATGAACTTTTAACAAGGTACACCTGTTAATTGAAATGCATTCCAGGTGACTACCTCATGAAGCTGGTTGAGAGAATGCCAAGAGTGTGCAAAGCTGTCATCAAGGCAAAGGGTGGCTACTTTGAAGAATCTCAAATATAAAATATATTTTAATTTGTTTAACACTTCTTTGGTTACTACATGTTTCCATATGTGTTAGTTCCGATGTCTTCACTATTATTCTACAATGTAGAAAATAGTAAGAATAAAGAAAAACCATTGAATGAGTAGGTGTGTCCAAACGTTTGACTGGTACTGTATATTGAATACACATTTTATACAACTGAAGACTTCTCGTCTCATAGCCACAGTATGCCAGTTTCCATTAATAATTACATTTGTTTATTGAACTAGCATACACAGTGCTTAAGGACAGACATATACTATGGATAGAGAGTCCCTCATGGAGTCTGTTTCTGACCGTTTGAGCAGACACATGCACATTTGTGGCCTGCTGGAGGTCATTTTGCAGGGCTCTGGCAGTGCTCCTCCTTGCACAAAGGTGGAGGTAGTGGTCCTGCTGCTGGGTTGTTGCCCTCCTACGGCCTCCTCCACGTCTCCTGATGTACTGGCCTGTCTCCTGGTAGCGCCTCCATGCTCTGGACACTACGCTGACAGACACAGCAAACCTTCTTGCCACAGCTCGCATTGATGTGCCATCCTGGATGAGCTGCACTACCTGAGCCACTTGTGTGGGTTGTAGACTCCGTCTCATGCTACCACTAGAGTGAAAGCACCGCCAGCATTCAAAAGTGACCAAAACATCAGCCAGGAAGCATAGGAACTGAGAAGTGGTCTGTGGTCACCACCTGCAGAACCACTCCTTTATTGGGGGTGTCTTGATAATTGCCTATAATTTCCACCTTTTGTCTATTCCATTTGCACAACAGCATGTGAAATTTATTGTCAATCAGTGTTGCTTCCTAAGTGGACAGTTTGATTTCACAGAAGTGTGATTGACTTGGAGTTACATTGTGTTGTTTAAGTGTTCCCTTTATTTTTTTGAGCAGTGTATATGACATGTAAATCAAAAGTAAATGTTTTCTGATTGTTTTACATACATTTCTTCCAAATGCATTGTGTCTTACAATATGAGTACTGAAAGCATAACAGGCCTATCGGTGATGAATAATATAAATGTTTGAAATCTGCTATATTTAAAAAAATACATTTGGCATAACAGACCCATACGATACACTGTGTGTCTGTCTACTCATATATATGTGCATCTCAGTTATTATCTGCATGCTTGGATGGGAAAAAGGGCGCATCATCGTTTCCGTGGTCGTCACATGACGATGGCCAATAAGAACTTTAGTAACTTTTTTGCTATTTGATAAAGAAAGAAAAGCAAAGAGAACGCTGGAAATGACTGCAGTTATTCGTGGAGATCACCATTATCCTAAATTATTTGTTTATTAGGCTCCGAATTTGTTTTGCAGATTCGGATTGTATATGACATACAAAGTGGTCAAAGTTTTGCAGCATCTTCTTTAATAATAGGTTTTATTGTCGTCGACGTCTAGCCTGCCTCATAGGTAATACAATGTTGGGAGAAAAGGCACAAGGTAAGTGAACAAATCCGCTAGCGGAATGTGTAGAATTGTCTGAAGCTTCGGATATGCCTACATGAACTTTTAGTTATTTGCTATCTGTAAACCCACAGATACTGTAGGCTTATGCAATTTTTTATTTTGTAATATGCCTCTATTTTGTTGTTGCACGTTCATATAGAATAGCTTATTTAAAATAATTTAGTAAGCAGATAGATCAATATTTAAATAAAGATATTCAGTCTGCACTTAATATGTTTATGTCGAAGCCTTTAACCATATTGCAACACAAATATTATATTAACCTGGCATATTCAGCAGTCTATTCAAGGAATAGCTATTCAATAGGATCCAAAGTATTTCTCCTTGCAAACTTTTTTGGGGGAGAATAAAGGAAATAATAAGACAAAAATATAGTTTTATTCTGCATTTGAAATCAAAATGGTAAGAATGAAATGCTTTCCCTTGATGTCTGACCTTGAGGTATAGAGTAGCCTAGGCTAATAGATGTAGATATATTTTTTAAGCCGTTTGCATCTAAAGTAATTGCCAAAACAGCAAATATAGTCCAATGTGAATTAGTGAATCGAAATGAATTCTACAAAATAGCCTATAGAAAAACAAAACAATTAAGCCTCCTTATTGGATATTATCTTCCTATTTTGTCCAAAATAATTATAAAAGCTAGTTAGCCTAACACCCCTTGTCGAAATGTAGGCTATTGTTTAAACGGCCTTGGAATATAATTAACTCATGCATTGGGTCTGCGTTTCCTATTATAGATCGAGTCTATTGATTCATGAAAAATTATTATAAAAAGAGTAAGGACTGAAATGTGAAATAATACGCCAAAGGACCGTTGATGCGTAAGCTATAGGTCTACTAAGGTCTTTTTGTTTAAATTATTGCTGTTCACATTCATATGGTCTAAAGTCATAACTTAGTCCCAGAATTAAAACTAACTCTGGATCTTAATTACGAAAAAAAACGACTGATGATTATGATAATAATAATATCGATAACAACAAACAACATGAATAATAACAAAAATGTAATAACAATCGTTATAGCCTAATAACTATGCTATAATAGCAGTAATAATAATAATCACGACAATAACAATAATAATAATAATCCTAACAGTATTAATAATCATAATAATGGATAGGCTATTATCACTTTCGATCATCCTCCGTTCCTATTTGACACTGATTTGGTTAAAGGCATTCTCCTTAAAATGGTACATCTCCGTGTATTATGTTGCAAGAAAGGGTGTCCTGTACCACACATAGGTTGTTTTCTCAAGATAGGTGATCGCATCCACCGCTCATTGGCCAACCTCCCAGTAGAAGGTGAGAGAGCCCTGAGTAAAGGACATGTGCTCTTGTCGAAGCGCGCGTGGACCGTGTTGTAGGTGTGGATTATAAAACGCGTTATTCTATCCTAGTCTGAGGCATTTCTTGATTAATAGGAATAACCACTTGGAAGAAGGGGGCGATAAAGGTAATCAACCATACACGTTATATTTGGTCGAATCCGTTTAAACATTTGCCTGTCTTATCATAAAAGGTTTTTAAAAAAGGTTTTACATTGGATTTGAATAAATCGTGAATATCAATGTTTTTATGTTTGCTTCCATGCATTATGGAATCGTCGGTCTTATTTTTGTGAAATAGACTGAAACTATTGTCAATCAGCTCTCTGAAAAACACTAATATCACCGGACCATCAATCTATCATATTCTTTGTGGAAATACATTTACTTTTGCATTTTTCGCAATTTATATATTAACCCACATTAAGATTATTATTAGCGAAACTATATATATTTAGGTTTTAAGCCTTTTGGAAGTTTGATTTAAAGCAGATATTATTTCACAGCTGCACAGAATCCTACAATTTCGTCCTGCATTTTCAAATTTGTCAAGGGCCGTAAATGCATTTGATTAAGAAACTGTACATTATTTGAATTCATTTATTCGTTACATCCCTGCTTCATCCGTTTTTCTTGACCCTTGCTTTTATTTGCGACCCAGGCGTTCCATTGATGGTAGGCGTAATGGACTACACCTATGATGAAGATTTGGAAGAATTGTGTCCTGTTTGTGGAGATAAGGTCTCAGGATACCACTATGGACTCCTTACTTGTGAAAGTTGTAAGGTATTTTAATTTGGAATTATTCCTTTTTTCAATTTCCTTTTTTTCTTGTGTTTGTGGGTATTGTGGCTCGTCAACCTAATGTAGGATAGATCTTTTCTCCAGGGCTTCTTCAAGAGGACAGTCCAAAACAAGAAGAGGTATACTTGTGCAGAAAACCAGGAGTGTAAAATAGACAAAACACAGCGGAAGAGATGTCCCTGCTGCCGATTCCAGAAATGCCTCGATGTTGGCATGAGATTAGAAGGTATGGTTCTCTTCATCTCACCCCTTCATTTGACATTATCATTGAGTGGATTTCAACCTTATTGTCCAGAAAAAAATAAGCCTTTAATGTTTTGGCATATTTTTTCATTTGAATATGATTGTATCTATATGCATTTGTTATAATTTGCTATATGCCCGAAATATGTCCAACATATGTAGGCCTCAAGGGATGCTATAGCCTAATGTCTTCGTATCAGTTGCTTCTGAAATGTTAAATATTTTCGCAAAGGTTGTAGTGGTAGGTTTGTTTTGAATTAGGGACAGACAATATACAGAGTAGAGAAGTTTAGCGTCCGTGGTTTTATGGGACGCAAAAACATGATGTGTCCAGAGCGCGGAGCACACCAGTGATTCCCACCCAGGCTGAGATGCGAAAATGAAGCACCTGTTTCCGCGGAGGAATGACACATTCTTGATTTGCTAATAAAACTCTGGGCTTCTCGCTGTGGTTTTAAACGGAGACTTAATATTTACATCAACGCGGTACCATGGTGTAACTGCAAAGGCATTAGCATATGTTGTGTAAAATGTCAAAAAGAGAATTGTGTAATAGAATGAAGTAGTATGATACCCTGTGGTTGTTTTACATTGCTTTCCCAAAAATTGGTTCAGGAAACTGCCAAACACATATTCCTGACTAAATTAGGCTATTTTCCCGTGCACTTGTTATGGCTGTATTTGCAATGATAAATATTTAAATAATAAAATTAGAATAAATAATACTTTTTCATGAGGATCATTTTACCATGATATCCTTCCGGCTATAGTAGCATAGTAACAATTTCCATATAAAGACCCACTGTTGTTGACATAGTTCTGTTTCCCCACTCCTTGTCTCTTTCTGTGACAGCTGTGCGTGCAGACCGCATGCGTGGGGGCAGGAATAAGTTTGGGCCCATGTACAAGCGGGACAGAGCCATGAAGCAGCAGAAGAAGGCTTTGATACGTTCCACGGGCTTCAAGCTGGAGTCTGCTCCTCCACAGCTCTCCCCTGTACAGACTAACTATGGCTTCACTGGCACCCTGCACAGCCTCCCATCCCTCCCCAAAGGACTCATGCCCTCCATCCCAGCCTCCATCACCCCCACAGACTATGAGTCCAGCCTCTACGGACCCTCCTCCCTGGGGGTGGCCATGCAGCCCCATGGACCCCTGCCTACCCAGTACCAGTGCACAGCATTCCCCAGCAGGGCCATCAAGTCTGAGTACTCTGACCACCACACAAGCTCCCCAGAGTCTCTGGTGGGGTACCCCTTTCCGGATGTGTACCCCTCCGGAGGCTCCCCACAGCCTCCCACCCTCTCCCCACTGGTGCTAGAGCTGCTGCGCTGCGACCCAGACGAGATGCAGGTGCAGGGTAAGATCATGACCTTCCTGCAGCAGGAGCAGAGTGGCCGGGGCCGGCAGGACAGGCTCAGTACCTTCAGCCTAATGTGTCGCATGGCTGACCAGACTCTGTTCTCCATAGTGGAGTGGGCCAGGAGCTGCATCTTCTTCAAGGAGCTCAAGGTAAGCTTCCCAGACCCTGTCCACACATGAATGATAGGAGAGACATGCACATTTAGAAATGATTCTTAGAATAATGATCACAGTATCATATCTTATCATTGTAATGTTCTTATTATTCCACTTCATTCATAAGTGATATCAAGAATATTGAAGATAAACTTTTTTAGCTTTGATATCTTAATGTTTCTTGATCCTCTTTCTGAAACCCTGCACCCACACACACATTATGGCAGTAAAGAACAAAGGCCTGTGTAAAAATGTTAGATTTACTATGACAGACAGTTATCATTGTTTCTGTCCCTCCTTGTTTCTGGTGGAGGCACTCAAATAGAGCAGCAGTTAAAGAGGGGACATCATAACCCAGTGTATCTCCCTCTGGGTAATGATTTGGGGTGCATCACTGTCCATGTCAGATAGGCCTTATACATTGAGTCTCTTTGTCAACTGAAGGGTGTAATTGAGTTGTGCCATACTGTACAGCATGAGTTATGGCTCCAGTCAAATGTTACTTCCGGCCCCAAGAGGAGAGTGAAATCAATACTGTTGTTTGACACTGTGGTGACTGACCAGAGGGGTAAACTACGAAGGAAGCTAGATCTACTCAGGGTTTTCTAAAGCTAACCAGCTTCAGTTAGCTTCACATTCCATCTAAGGCTTCATCTGTATACTACTACGGTGGATATTGCTCATCTGCCACGTGGCTAGTCGAATGCCGAACTCTTCATGGAGACAATGCTGTAGCATCAATCCATGGGCGAGTCAGTGCCACATTTTAATTTGTGTAGAAATCAAAATGAAACACAATTTATGTAGCAAATTCAGCAGGCTATGGTGTGAAATAGGCTTTTAGAAGTGCAGTCTTTATTTTATTACTTATCATTAATACCGGCTTTGGTGTGCACAAGCAACATTTTTCCCACTCCCATCTATAAAATAATTGTATTAAGTCATAACTACAAACGTTTTACAGTGCGTGATGTTTGAAATGCGCTCTGTCATTACTAAATGTGTAATGTGATAGGTATTTTAAAATTAACATTGTAAAACAAAAAATATGAAGGGGATGATGACGCAATCTTTGCGAAAGGGAGGGAATCAGATTTCATTGGTCCTCAACTCGCGGCTCAGCCACTTTATTCATGATAAATGGAGTAAGCTCTGAGGTAACCTGCGGGTTAGTTCTGAGGATTCGTTGCCATAGAAATTGACCTGGTTAAAAGGTTAGGCACTTTCGTGGTACCGGTTATCCCGAGATGAACTCAGGGTTGACCAACGTTACCTCCATAACTCCTCAAACCTGATTCGTAGTATAGGCCTCTGGGCATGTTACAGATAAGTGGCCTAAAGGAGACAATGCATGCTGGTGTTGATGAAGGCTGACCAGTGTGATATTGCTCAATGCTCACTGTGCTATTCATTTTATTGATGCTGGCATCAGAGAATGGCTTGCGACGGGAACTTACTAATAGATTGTTTGCTCTTTGCCATGTATTATTCCAAAAATATTTAGCACCTATCTGAATTGACGTGTATTTAGAAGCAACTTTTTGTCACATTATTGTTATTTGTTAGCCTTATCGGTGAGACAGTGAGTCCATTGTTTGGTGAGATAGGATCATAGTATCTATGTAAAGACTGTGTCATGGGGACACACACAGTGGTCCCATTCTTCACTTTACTTTACTCTTTTAACTGGGTTATTTTATAGTCGGTAGGCCTATATGCCTCTGAGGACCAATGTTCTGATGCAGTGATCAGTGGCCAGTAGTAGTTACAGCAGCATCATCAGTACTATGGAGTTAGACCTGACTGGGGAGGAGGATTCTACCCCTGGATAAACAACAGTCTGAAAAATAGCATAAATGACAGTGATGGGGTTTTGTTTTAAATACAATATGAGAAAATGGCCAGCATATTTGATTTGATGTAATCGTGTTTAATCTAATCTAGCTATGGGATTATGATTATGGAAAATTGGAGAGCCACTTTAGTGTTGCCTCCATCATGTTGATCGTGCAAAGCCAACAGTAACATTTGAACTGCATGGATTTCAGTCATGTTACGTACCTCTGATGTATCCTGGCTAAATTGCAACCAATTGTGAGGTTGTAGATGTGAACAGTGCGAGGCGAGCACAAAGCGGTGGATGTTTGCCAGGAGAGAGAGAGAGCCTACTGCAGAAAGAGCTATCTCTCTGAGTAATTACATTCCATCCAGACGATAACAGGGGAATGTCAGCTCTCTCTCCACAGCCCAGTATTTTGTCTCTCATTGTTCATATCTGCAAAGGGAAAATTGAGCTATCATCTGCTAAATTTACCTTGGGCATTGCCAGTATGTTTGTGTCAGAAGCTGCCCGTTACTTGAGTTTTTACATACAGTATCTGACATTGACATACCTGTAGCATATGATCAAACATCATTACGTGCATGCAGGGTTGGTGCATTGTAGCAGCCCTTTACTAAATGTTGATGAAAAGAAAGATATATATTTATTGTTCGATGGTTTTAGACCTGTCCGTCTGATCTCCAAAACATCTGTATTGGTCTCAAAGCCAAATTCTGACAGTTATGGAATGGCACTGAGTGAGGCAGGTTTATGCTTCTCTGTTTCTGCCAGCCAGGGGGTACAAGACTGAATGTCCCTTGACTGAACGTTCACTGTGTGTATGTGAGTGTGTGTGTGTGTGTGTGTGTGTGTGTGTGTGTGTGTGTGTGTGTGTGTGTGTGTGTGTGTGTGTGTGTGTGTGTGTGTGTGTGTGTGTGTGTGTGTGAAATGTTGTGTCTGTGTGCCGAATCCTCCTTGAGAAGAGGTACTGTATGATGAATCAAGATGTTGTGTGTTTGTCCTGTAGCTCTGACTGGGAGCAAGATTGGACTCCTCCTCTGGACAGATATATAGTTCCATTGAAGGGGTAGTAATTCTGTCATCCCCATACCAGATGAATGTGTGTCCTGGTGCTATTTGGGGGCTTCAGGAACACTCTGTGTCACCAGCTGCAGAATTACTGACAGTGTCGTCCTTCGGCACCCAGAGTAATATGTGCTAGCAATGAGGAGCATCCAATCACCCCCCCCCCCCCCCCCCCCAAGATGAGGGAGGTGACGGAGGACAGGGAGCGGTGAGGAGGTGGGAGAGGTCATCTCTGTGGCTCGTAAATACAACGTGATGATGCGCGAGACACTGACACCAGCCCCAGATGCTGGAAATATGGCACAAGGACCCTCATCTTCCTCTCTGGGTTTTATAGTCACCCCATGTATCTGTCCATGTAGCTATGTGTGTTTCAGGTGGGACCACGCTATCCCATGTGGATGATAGCTTTTAAGGGGGTTGATGTTAGATTGATGCCTGCTTGAGATTTTAATATCAGTGTTGGCTGTTTTATTTTATTTATTTGACATTGGGTTTGACATTAGATTGGTTCTCCACTATCCTATGCTTGGCCAGCTGTGTGGAATGAGTTTGAGCTTTGATGTGACCTGTTGTTTTCTGATTCTACTTTAAGGTAGGGGACCAGATGAAGCTTCTTCACAACTGCTGGTCTGAGCTGCTGGTCCTGGACCATGTCTTCAGACAAGTGCAACATGGGAAGGAGAGCAGCCTGCTGCTGGTTACTGGCCAGGAGGTAAGCAGCCTTGCAGTTCCAACATAAAATTAATACAATCATACATTCATGAATACCAGACATACATACACTCACTCACTCACGCACACACGAGCACACACACACACACACACACACACACACACACACACACACACACACACACACACACACACACACACACACACACACACACACACACACACACACACACACACACACACACACACACACACATTCACCATGTAGTCGTTACAGATACACAACCTCCACGGATAGCAATAGGTTTTTTTCTTTGTTGTTGCAGTAATGTGAATTGTGTAGGTGTGCTATTCAGAGGGTGAATGTACAAGACAGAAGATTTAAGTGCCTTTGAACGGGATATGGTAGTAAGTGTCAGGCGCACCGGTTTGAGTATGTCAAGAACTGCAACGCTGCTGTTTTTTTTTCACACTCAATAGTTTTCCGTTTGTATCATTGATGGTCCACCCCCAAAGGACATCCAGACAACTTGACACAACTGTGGGAAGCATTGGAGTTAACATGGGCCAGCATTCCTGTGGAACGCTTTCAACACCTTGTAGAGTTCATCTGAAGATGGCGCCGGAGGGGATGGCTGCCTTCTTATAGGCTTTTAACCAACCATGCTATTTTGTTTGTTTTTTCCCTTTCTTCGTAACTTGTATTTTACACAATGTTGCTGCTATCGTCTATTATGACCGAAAAGAGCTTCTGGACATCAGAACTGTGATTACTCACCTCAGATTAACGAAGAGTTTTTCTTCAATGAGTCGGATGGGAGGGATATACTTCAGACACCCGACCATGCTCAGATCCCCGTCGTTCGCCGGAGAAGGAAACAGAGATTTTGAGGAAAAAGATCAGGGTGCCTTGTGAGGATCAGGCGACGAGTGGCTAATCTGCCTTTGCCTTCCGTCCTGCTAGCTAACGTTCGATCGCTGGAAAATAAATGGGACGAACTGAAAGCACGTATATCCTACCAACAGAACATTAAAAACTGCAATATCTTATGTTTCACCGAGTCGTGGCTGAACGACGACATTAAGAACATACAGCTGGCGGGTTATACACTCTATCGGCAGGATAGAACAGCAGCCTCTGGTAAGACACGGGGCGGGGGCCTATGCATATATGTAAACAACAGCTGGTGCATGATATCTAAGGAAG
Source organism: Salvelinus namaycush (assembly GCF_016432855.1). NCBI lineage: Eukaryota > Metazoa > Chordata > Actinopteri > Salmoniformes > Salmonidae > Salvelinus > Salvelinus namaycush. The sequence continues at coordinate 19,656,179 of NC_052307.1, read as the reverse complement.
TCTCAAGGTTTCGCTCGCCTGAGGTAGAGTGTCCCATGATAAGCTGTAGACAACACTATCTACCTTGAGACTTTTCATCTGTATTTTTTGTAGCTGTCTACATACCACCACAGACCGATGCTGGCACTAAAACCGCACTCAATGAGCTGTATACCGCCATAAGCAAACAGGAAACGCTCACCCAGAGGCGCCGCTCCTAGTGGCCAGGAACTTTAATGCAGGGAAACTTAAATCAGTTTTACCTCATTTCTATCAGCATGTTAAATGTGCAACCAGAGGGGAAAAAATTCTAGACCACCTTTACTCCACACACAGAGATGCGAACAAAGCTCTCCCTCGCCCTCCATTTGGCAAATCTGACCATAATTCTATCCTCCTGATTCCTTCTAACAAGCAAAAATTAAAGCAGGAAGCACCAGTGACTCACTCTATAAAAAAGTGGTCAGATGAAGCAGATGCTAAGCTACAGGACTGTTTTGCTAGCACAGACTGGATATGTTCCGGGATTTTTCTGATGGCATTGAGGAGTACACCACGTCAGTCACTGGTTTTATCAATAAGTGCATTGAGGACGTCGTCCCCACAGTGACTGTACATACATACCCCAACCAGAAGCAATGGATTACAGGCAACATTCGCACTGAGCTAAAGGGTAGAGCTGCCACTATCAAGGAGCGGGACTCTAAGAAATCCCGCTATGTCCTCCGACGAACCATCAAACAGATCTTATCTTAGATTGAATCGTGCTACACCGGCTCCGATGCTCGTCTGATGTGTCAGGGCTTGCAAGCTAGTACAGACTACAAAGGGAAACACAGCCGAGAGCTGCCAAGTGACACAAGCCTACCAGATGAGCTAAATATATTCTATGCTCACTTCGAGGCAAGTAACACTGAAACATGCATGAGAGAATCAGCTGTTCCGGATGACTGTGTGACCATGCTCTCTGCAGCCGATGTGAGTAAGACCTTTAAACAGGTCAATATTCACAAGGCCACAGGACCAGACGGATTACCAGGACGTGTACTCCGAGCATGCGCTGACCAACTGGCAAGTTTCTTCATTGACATTTTCAGTCTCTCCCTGTCTGAGTCTGCAATACCAACATGTTTCAAGCCAACCACCAATCCCTGTGCCCAAGAACACTAAGGTAACCTGCTTAAATGACTACCAACCTGTAGCACTCACATCTGTAGCCATGAAATGCTTTGAAAGGCTGGTCATGGCTCACGTCAACACCATTATCCCAGAAACCCTAGACCCACTCCAATTTGCATACCGAACCAACAGATCCACAGATGATGCAATCTCTATTGCACTCCACACTGCCCTTTCACACCTGGACTGAACACCTATGTGAGAATGATATTCATTGACTACAGCTCAGCGTTCAACACCATAGTGCCCTCAAAGCTCATCACTAAGCTAAGGACACCGGGAATAAACACCTCCCTCTGCAACTGGATCCTGGACTTCCTGACGGGCAGCCCCCAGGTTGTAAGGGTAGGAAACATCACATCCGCCACACTGATCCTCAACACGGGGGCCCCTCAGTGGTGCGTGCTCAGTCCCCTCCTCTACTCCCTGTTCACTCATGACTGCACCGCCAGGCATGACTCCAACACCATCATTAAGTTTGCTGATGACACAACAGTGGTAGGCCTGATCACCAACAACGATGAGACAGCCTATAGGGAGGAGTTCAGAGACCTGACCGTGTGGTGCAAGGACAACAACATCTCCCTCAACGTGATCAAGACAAAGGAGATGATTGTGGACCACAGGAAAAGGAGGACCGAGCACGTACCCATTCTCATTGACGGGGCTGTAGTGGAGCAGGTTGAGAGCTTCAAGTTTCTTGGCGTCCACATCACCAACAAACTAACATGGTCCAAGCACACCAAGACAGTCGTGAAGAGGGCACGACAAAACCTATTCCCCCTCGGGAGACTGAAAAGATTTGGCATGGGTCCTCAGATCCTCAAAAGGTTCTACAGCTGCAACATCGAGAGCATCCTGACAGGTTGCATCACTGCCTTGTATGGCAACTGCTCAGCCTCCGACCGCAAGGCACTACAGAGGGTAGTGTGTACGGCCCAGTACATCACCGGGGCCAAGCTTCCTGCCATCCAGGACCTCTATACTAGGCGGTGTCAGAGGAAGGCCCTAAAAATTGTCAAAGACTCCAACCACCCTAGTCATAGACTGTTCTCTCTGCTACGGCACAGCAAGCGGTACCGGAGCACCAAGTCTAGGTCCTAGAGGCTTCTAAACAGCTTCTACCCCCAAGCCATTAGACTCCTGAACAGCTAATCAAATGGCTACCCAGACTATTTGCATTGCTCCCACCCCATCTTATATGCTGCTACTCTGTTATTATCTATGCATAGTCACTTTAATAACTCTACCTACATATACATATTACCTCAATTACAGTGACCCTACACGTTGACTCTGTACCGGTACCCCCTGTATTTAGCCCCACTATTGTTATTTACTGCTGCACTTTAATTATTTGTTATTCTTATCTTACTTTTTTTGTTGGTATTTTCTTGAAACTTCATTGTTGGATAAGGGCCTGTAAGTAAGCATTTCACTGTAAGGTCGGATGTGACAAATACAATTTGATTTGATTTGATTTGATGCCCCGACGAATTGAGAGTGTTCTGAGGGTAAAGGGGGGTGCAACTCAATATTAGGAAGGTGTTCCTAATGTTTGTATGGTCAGTGTATACCCACAAATAGATATGTACAGTGCCTTCAGAAAGTTTTCACACCCCTTGACTTTTTCCACATTCTGATGTGGTACAGCCTGAATTTATGATGGATTGAGATTTTGTGCCACTGATTTACACACAATACCCTACAATGTCAAAGTGGATTTTTTTGTTGTTGTTAAAAATTTTACAAATTGATAAAACATTTAAAGCTGAAATGTCTTGAGTCAATAAGTATTCAACACCTTTGTTATGGCAAGCCTAAATAAGTTCAGGAATAAACATGTGCATAACAAGTCACATAATAAGTTGCATGGACTAAATCTATGTGCAATAATAGTGGTTAACATGATTTTTGAATCATTACCCCATCTCTGTACCCCACACATACAATTATCTGTAAGGTCCCTAATCCAAGTAGTGGATTTCAAGCACAGGTTCAACTACAAAGACCAGGTAGGTTTTCCAATGTTGTAACGTTCGTTCTCCTCCTCATCTGAGGAGGAGCATGGATCAGACCAATATGCATCGTAGTTTGAAGACATAATGATTTATTTAAAGAAAGACGAACACGAAGCACACTTGATAAATTACAAAATAACAAACGACGTAAACAGACCAGAACATGAGAACTTACAGACAACGAAGAACGCACGAACAGGAACAAACTAACAAACGAAACAGTCCCGTGTGGCACAAACACTGACACAGGAACAATCACCCACAAACAAACAGTGTGAACAGCCTACCTAAATATGGTTCTCAATCAGAGGAAACGTAAAACACCTGCCCCTGATTGAGAACCATATCAGGCTAATTGAAAAGAACCCAACATAGAAACACATAACATAGAATGCCCACCCAGCTCACGTCCTGACCATACTAAACAAAGACAAAATAAAGGTAATAAGGTCAGGAACGTGACAAATGTCTTGCAAAGAATGGCACCTATTGGTAGATTGATACAAATAAAAAAGCAGACACTGAATGTCACTTTGAGCATGGTGAAGTTATCAATTATACTTTGGATGGTGTATCAATACACCCAGTCACTACAAAGATACAGGCGTCTTTCCTTACTCAGTTGCCGGAAAGGAAGGAAAATGCTCAGGGATTTCACCATGAGGTGACTTTAAAACAGTTACAGACTTTAATGGCTGTGATAGGAGCAAACTGAGGAAAGATCAACAACAGTGCAGGGACAAATCCAACACAACACATCACCATTCATATTTATTTATTTTTATTATTTTTTTACCCCCTTTTCTCCCCAATTTTCATGGTATCCAATTGCTAGTAATTACTATCTTGTCTCATCGCTACAACTCCCGTACGGGGTCGGGAGAGACAAAGGTCGAAAGCCATACGTCCTCCGAAACACAACCCAACCAAGCCGCACTGCTTCTTAACACAGCGCGCCTCCAACCCGGAAGCCAGCCGCACCAATGTGTCGGAGGAAACACCGTGCACCTGGCTCCCTTGGTTAGCACACACTGTGCCCGGCCCACCACAGGAGTCGCTGGTGCGCAATGAGACAAGGATATCCCTACCGGCCAAACCCTCCCTAACGACGCTAGGCCAATTGTGCGTCGCCCCACGGATCTCCCGGTCGCAGCCGGCTGCGACAGAGCCTGGGCGCGAACCCAGAGTCTCTGGGGCGCAGCTAACGCTGCGATGCAGTGCCCTAGACCACTGCGCCACCCGGGAGGCCTCCACCATTCATATTTTCAAGCATGGTGGTGGCTGCATCATGGTTTGGATCAGTTCGTCATCAGCAAGGACTAGGGAGTTTTTTAGGATGAAAATAATGGAATACCGCTATAATCACAGACAAAATCCTAGGAAAACCTGGTTCAGTCTGCTTTCCAACAGACACCGAGAGACAAATTCACCTTTCAGCAGGACAATAGCCTCAAACTCAAGGCCAAATATGCATCAGATTTGCTTATCAAGATGACCATGAATGTTCTAGAGTGGCATAGTTACAGTTTTGATTTAAATCAGCTTGATAATCTATGGCAAGGCTTGAAAATGGATGTCTAGCAATGATCAACAACCAACTTGACGGAGCTTGAAGAGTTTAAAAAAGAATAATGGGCAGATATTGTAAAGTCCAGGTGTGCAAAGCTCTTTTTTGTAGATCGTTGAGAAAAAAAGACAATGAAATCCATTTTATTCCCAATTTGTAACACAACAAAAAGTGAAAAAATTCAAGGAGTGAGAACACTTTCTGCTGCCTGCTCTTGTTCTTGTGTTTGGAAGATGCAGAACAGAGAAGGAAAAAACAAACATCAGCTTGTAACTGACTCCTGGGTTTAGGGAGGAGAGGGGAACGCTGGCCGCTGGTATTTATTTGCCTCGTGTTTAAATCAAGTTATTTTTTTCTCATAAAGACTGCAATGGAAAACTGGCCATTTTTATCTACATACTGTACTAGGTTTGTGAGAACAGAAGGAAGAGGGGCTTAAAAGTTACACTGTATCATTCTAGAAGCTACTGTGGGAATTTGAGGATTTAACGTCCAATATGTTACATAAAATGCCAATCGCATTAATTTAGAAGGTGGTGAGAAGTTACTGCAGACTCAATGTATGGCATCTATGAACCTGTACTGAAGCTGTACTGTACTGTAATTCAAGTTGCAACACCACCACTTTTCAACCTCATTTTCATTATCTCCAGCACAATAACAGTGTCTACATATGTGAAAACAGCACATTTCTACGTTTTGTAGAAAAAAATATGAATTTAAAAGGTTTGAGTTTGAGTTTGAGTTTGAGTTTATTTTTACAGGGACAGTGCACATTAATCAACGTTTCAGTAAAAGTGCCGGTTTTAGCCAGCCGGCTAATTTTCAACCGCAGTCCCTGGGCAGGTTATTAAAAACAATTACAATATAGACAATAGCAACATAGAACAAGACATAGCAACATAGCACAAGCAAGACGTAGCATACAGACAGAGCAACATAGAACAAAAAGCAGCAAGACAAAATTCATAAAAGCGACAAAGTGTTTCCACACCTCACCATACAGACAACAGACATGGAAAGCGGCAACACACAGCTAGGGACCATGTTCACAAATCTGATTGACCTTTAGCCATGTCTTCAAGCATTTTGTGAAAGTGTGATATGTGGTGCAGTTATGTGTGTCTGATGGCAGTGTATTCCAGACATGGGAAGCTCTCACAGAAAAAGCGGATTTACTAAAGGTGCTTTTCCTTAGGGGAACTACACAGTCACCTCTCATGGCAGACCTTGTGGATCTGCTGCCATATGTTTGGGTTTTCTGTTTAACAAAAATACTGAGTGGAGGGGGAGCCAAGCCATTTAGGATCTTGAATACAAGACATGCATCGGTGTATTGCACAAGATTTTCCCAACTCAGGAGCTCATGCTTTCTGAGGATGTAGCAGTGATGATGGCTATTGGGCTTCCTATCAAGCACTTTGAGAGCCTGTTTGTAGACAGACTGAATAGGTCTTACTGTTGTACAGCAAGCTTGGGCCCAACTAGTCAAGCAGTATGTTAAGTGGGGGAGTATCATAGATTTGAAGTACAGTTTTGCTACCTCTGTAGTCAAACAATTTCGTATAAATCGGAAATTAGCTAGGTTGAATTTGGTTATTTGAATTACCTTTTTCACATGCTTTTTAAAAGAGAGGTTGGAATCAAGTATGATGCCAAGGTACTTAAAATCAGATACCACCTGGAGCTTCTCCCCTGACACATAGACATCTGGCTCAGTAGCATCTGTTGCCCTCTTTGTGAAGAACATGCAAACAGTTTTTTTCACATTGAGATGCAAACACGAGTCACTGAGCCACTTTGTAACCTGGACCATTACAGTAGTGAGTTCTTGTGCAGCTTGTTGTTTGCTCTTTGCATGCACATATATCACTGTATCATCTGCATACATTTGAACTTCAGACCCAGTACAGACAGAAGGCAGATCATTAATGTACAGGCTGAACAGGAGGGGCCCCAGTATTGACCCTTGGGGCACGCCCACATCATAGCTAAGAGTGGGCGACAGCTCATTGCTCACTCTGACACACTGAGTTCTGCCTTCAAGGTATGATTTCATCCATCTCAAGGCATCGGGGGAAAAGTTGAACTTGGACAATTTTGTGATGAGAATCTCATGGTTAACAGTATCAAAAGCCTTCCTTAGGTCCAGTTCTACCCCATGACATCAAAAACAGTGATTTTCGAACACTATGAGAGTCGCGGTGATGTGGGGAGTAAGAAAATACCCTCCCTCTGTTTTGAAAATCACAGTTTTTCTTACTTTTAATCCTACCCTTTGATATACATTTACATTTTAGTCATTTAGAAGAGTTTCTTATCCAGACCAATTAGGGTACCTTGCTCAAGGGCACATAGACAGATTTTAGTTGGCTCAGGGTTTTGAACCAGCAACTTTTTGGTTATTGGCCCGACACTCTTAACCGCTAGGCTACCTGTCACAGAGAAGCATTTTTGGGACCTTTCTTATCTTTCTAACCATAGATCGTAGAAATGCGGTGTTTTTACATATGCAGACACTGGTTCGGTGCTGGAGAAAATGTATATGAGGTTGAAAAGTGCTGGAATTGCCCTTTAAAACCTGTATATACAATAATAGTTAATGTTGTCCTTTTGTGTTGTGTTGCAGATGGATCTGTCATCCATGGGGTCACAGGCGGGGTTGAGTCTGTCAGGCCTGGTCCAGAGAGGACAGGAGCTAGCTGGGAGGCTACTAGCCCTGCAGGTGGACAGGAGAGAGGTTGCCTGCCTCAAGTTCCTCCTCCTCTTCAATCCCAGTGAGTAGACCACATGGAAATACGCTGTATGCTGTACCACATTAGATGGTGATTATTAGTCTTATAATATGTATATAATTTAACACACTTTTATCCAAAGAGACTTACAGTCATGCGTGCATACATACAGCTCATGTATAGCTCATTACAGCTAGCTCAAGAATGGAATAATCATCTTTGAAAATTACTATGGTCTTTCAAAGATTTGAATTTGATTAGGTTTGAGGTACTTACTTCATACTTGTTTTTATCGTAGCTGTGGTTTGTATAACGTGACGTGTAGTACTTAAGAATGAGCAAATAACTTTTTCAAACTTTTTGTTGGAAATAGGTTTTAGTTGACAAGTCTCGCTGTCCCATTTATTTTGAAAGGCAGAAGTGGCATTTTAAATGGAAAAGTCACAGCCATTAATATATGTTTTTTTATCCAGAAGGTTCCAACTGTTATCTGAACCAGTCCTTTATTTTCAGCTATGCTCACATAATTCAATATAGGGCCTTGTCAAAAGGCAACATTAACAAAGAAGACAACCTCACCCATTATTCTTTAATAGCATTCAATGGAACCTTAATGGATGGGTCTATCATTCAATAATCTGACTGACATTCATGCTGTGGCTTCTGCATATGGAGTGTGTATAGACGACAGTTGCCCAGATTCCCTTAAGCGACTGCTATTTAGCGCCAGCGAGCTGGGAATAAAAGGCTTTAGAATAATGAGAGCACTCGTCACATGCAGAAAATATTTCCCATCTCCGCTGTCTGTTTCATTCTCTTGCTCTCTCTCCCTCATCTTTCAATCAATGAGTCCGGTTTATCAGGGCAATTTAGTTGCCCTTAAGTGGTTTGAAAAGATTATTCAAAATATTTAATTACTGTGTGAATGGCTCTTCTGACTCAGCTGATGCTGAATAGAAGTCCATTATAGGGTCTAGCTATTGTCACATATACACACACACACACACAACCAACCCACGCTGTACAGATCCAATGTACCAGAAATGGAATATTAGTAATAAACTGATGCAATTTCAATGCTAAAGTTTAGGCCTACACTTGATCTCAACAAGTTACAGATGCTGAGCCTTAACACAGGGATTTGAGGAACAGTTTCAAATAAATATATCAATATTCTCCCATTTATGTGACATCTGCAGAGTCATTCAATTCCCTCTAAATCTCTTTCCTATGTCCCTGTCCAGATGTGAAGCTGTTGGAGAACCAGGTGTTTGTGGAGAGTGTTCAGGAGCAGGTGAATGGGGCTCTGCTGGAGTACACTGTGTGCACCTACCCCCTGTACCTGGACAAGTTCAGCCAGCTGGTGCTGCGTCTGCCAGAGCTGCGAGCCCTCAGCACCCAGGCAGAGGACTACCTGTGCTACAAACACCTGAGTGGGGAGGTGCCCTGCAACAACCTGCTCATTGAGATGCTGCATGCCAAGAAGGCCTGTATATGAGCACCACGCTACCATCACTATACACCAGCAGACTGTCTGTGGGACCGATGGTGTGGAAGCAAAGAGGGGATTTATGATTACAGCTAGGAGAAGATGAGTTGTGTGTTTGTGTGCGTGCGTGCGTGCGTGCGTGCGTGCGTCCGTGCATGCGTGAGTATCCCCTCTGTCCAAGGTGTGTGTAAACAGAATATGGACTCATTGTTTTGGCAGTCCTTTAAATGTACATAGTTATAAAATGTACAAAGAAAGCTATGCTATGATACTGTATGTAGTAAATGTAACATTTTGTTGAATTCAGCAGAGTGAGGTCTTATATCAGCGTTATATCAGAGTTATATGATTACAGCTAGGAGGCACCTTCCCACTCAGGTGTAACACCTGTCATATAACACCTGTCATTAAGACATGTCTTAGCCTTTCAAATATAGTGGAAGCACTACATTTATTTGAGCACTTGTTCCTTTGTAAATTGTCACCAACTTTACCAAAAAATGTGGTATGTGAAAAATATGTTATGTTCAATATAGTTTTTTTCTATTAGATATTGATATTCTAAGATATGAACTACACATATGTTTCAAGAATTAAATCTGCATATTCCTGTTACGTTTAATGACTGTCTGTTACTCCAATGAGAGATCGACTTAAAGTGATAGAAAGAGAGTGATACAGAGGAGAGAGGGGGAGGGGGAAGAGATGGCGTAAGAGAGAGGGAGGGAGAGAGCCCTGAATGTGGCGCTGATGTGTGGGAGAGAATGAAAGCCATCTTTGGCTGCAGTCGTCTCTTATTAACAGATTAATGGAGGACGGCCCCAGAAAGAGACACGCACGTGTGTGGACAGAAAAATGAACAACAAAGAAAGCAATCTCTTATTAAGTAGACGTGTTAAAAATGAATGTTCTTGGTAAGCTTTACGGTATAAGTCCTCTAGCTTCTTCTGTCCACCCGGACTACAGAGCCAGGTCAAGGATAGGGGGTCGTGCACTGTGGATGTGCTCCAGACATTTTGTACTCGCAGAATGAAGGAAAACATGCAATTGGCAATGTATGGAATGTTTGCTTTTCAAGCTAAATTTGAAAGAGATCTATGGAAACCCAGTTGGATTCAAGTGTAAAGAGAAAATAGACTTATCGTACTTGAGAAATGGCAGGAAAATTGTTAGATGAAGCACAAAACATCGAGTATCAGGACGGCAAGGAATGAAATCAACATCAACAATAACATGTAACACCCACATATCCGTTTGCGTAATTTCAGCACATAGTGAAGCAACATGTTTGAATTGTCTCTCTCATACAGACATGGCAGGGTTGGCTGTTTTAACTTCTTGGAGACAATCAGAACACCTGCCTTAAAATAACCCTGGCCTGTCTGTCTGAATATATTTACCTTTTTGTAACTGAAATGACTGTCATCTGTACCTCTTTGTACAGTACATTTATATTGTGAAGCAGGAAAAGAAATGCCACAGTGATTAATACATCAAGCTCAGATGTTTCACCACACATACTTTTCTATTTCTTAAGGTTGAAGATACTTATTGTGTAATTGGTTCTCTATATGTTGCTTTTGCTTCTGTTGAGTTTCACCTTATTCTGTGCAGTCCCAGTCTTGGATGTTTTGGTGAAGTGATGAGGTCTGTTTAAGATCTCATTCTCAAACTGTCTGTGATGGTCCACTTGGTTGCCTCTGTCAGCAATATGAATGCTTTTCAAACAGAAACAATCAAAACATACTTTTCTTTAAATATATTTTATTGTAATAGCATCAAATCAATAAATGCAATTAAGTAAAGCGCTACTTATGTTCTGTCCCTTTCTTTTGAACCATCCCGCTGTTGTTCAATGACCATTGGGGTCATATATACATAATACATTCTTTTCAAATACTCTGGAGGCTATCCAGGATAGTGGTAGCAATTTATGAGTCATGACAACGCAATTCATATTAATGTGAAAGTCTATGGTTTTGGGCTGACAAGTCAGTGCTACTTCACAAATACATATGTAAATGTACATTTCAGCCAATGGCTACAAAGAGCGCAAATATTGGAGGCCATTAACAGTAATTAAACAATACATTTAAGGAACGAAGTATAAGGGCTTTGGAAAAGCTATCATTTTCATACAAATCTTACAATGTATTGTTACAAAATCGATTAACTAGCCTGCTAATATTGTTGCACTCTCTAAGTCTAGGGGTCTTAGTCCTAGTTACATGGTCTATAACCTGATTTAAGATGTGCATCTATGTGAGAAATCAGCGTATAAGGACTGTGTTGTATGTACATGTACCCAGAAGACAGCAACCTTACCTTAGGTCTAAGGCCAGCTCCTTCATGACCTCTTGGTTAGCCAGTCCAAGCAGATTTTTGATTGTTCAGAGGTGACAAAAATAAATATATGCAAAAAACTAAAAACACGCCCAAGCAAAAGATTTTAAACAAAACCAAGGGCTCATGGTTACCAAGAAAAAACATCAGCCTAACGGCTCTAATAGCTGTCTCAATCCCGTTTCCTTGCACCTGTGCCCAATCAACACTTAATAAGGCCCCACAAGACTTCCTGGCTAAGCATTTGAACCAGGTTGCTGCTGCCCCCTGGGGATGAGGTGTGGAAGTGTGTGGTAGTGTGTTTGTCTATGTCCTAACAATAACCTTCCCCCATCTCATACCGATATATGTATAGAAATACAATTATATCAGACAATAATGTACATTATATTTGCCCCAGCATATTCTTCTATTGGGACAATAAACAGTTTCATGCGATCATTTGAGCTGTAGTGAATAATGTGTTTCGGTTCAGAGTGCACCTTCCTGCAGTGGAGATAGGGAGAGGCCAAGATTGCTGTTGCTTGTTATAAGGCAGGATAGGCCAGGGCAGGGGAGGGAGGAAAGGCTTGGGGAGATAGCCAAGCTGCAGCTAGCACAGCCTCCAATACACATAGTGGTTGGTTGGTGTTACAGTACTGTAGGTGGACAACAGGTGATATGCTTCATAAAGTCTCTTTATGAGCTGCCCAGACAGTGCACAGTGAGTTAGCAGCATATCTCTACTATATAATGCTGTTGATCTATGAGAGGATCTGTCATCCTACTATCCACGTTTTCACACTGACAACACAATCTTGTTGTCTGGTCATATAATATCTTACAGTAGTATAAGCCTTTAATCCTAGATTCAAAGTTTCCAGTGCTTACAGTGATGTCTACTGTTTAGTTATGTCTGTAAAAACAGTCATATCTGATGTCTAGTTATGTCTGTAAAAACAGTAATGTCTACTGTCTAGTTATGTCTGTAAAAACAGTAATGTCTACTGTCTAGTTATGTCTGTAAAAACAGTAATGTCTACTGTGTAGTTATGTCTGTAAAAACAGTAATGTCTACTGTCTAGTTATGTCTGTAAAAACAGTCATGTCTACTGTCTAGTTATGTCTGTAAAAACAGTCATGTCTACTGTTTAGTTATGTCTGTAAAAACAGTAACGTCTACTGTCTAGTTATGTCTGTAAAAACAATAACATCTACTGTCTAGTTATGTCTGTAAAAACATTAACATCTACTGTCTAGTTATGTCTGTAAAAACAGTAACGTCTACTGTCTAGTTATGTCTGTAAAAACAATAACATCTACTGTCTAGTTATGTCTGTAAAAACAGTAACATCTACTGTCTAGTTATGTCTGTAAAAACAGTAATGTCTACTGTCTAGTTATGTCTGTAAAAACAGTCATATCTGCTGTCTAGTTATGTCTGTAAAAACAGTCATATCTGCTGTCTAGTTATGTCTGTAAAAACAGTAATGTCTACTGTCTAGTTATGTCTGTAAAAACAGTCATGTCTACTGTCTAGTTATGTCTGTAAAAACAGTAACGTCTACTGTTTAGTTATGTCTGTAAAAACAGTAATGTCTACTGTCTAGTTATGTCTGTAAAAACAGTAATGTCTACTGTCTAGTTATGTCTGTAAAAACAGTCATGTCTACTGTCTAGTTATGTCTGTAAAAACAGTCATGTCTACTGTTTAGTTATGTCTGTAAAAACAGTAACGTCTACTGTCTAGTTATGTCTGTAAAAACAATAACATCTACTGTCTAGTTATGTCTGTAAAAACAGTAACATCTACTGTCTAGTTATGTCTGTAAAAACAGTAACGTCTACTGTCTAGTTATGTCTGTAAAAACAATAACATCTACTGTCTAGTTATGTCTGTAAAAACAGTAACATCTACTGTCTAGTTATGTCTGTAAAAACAGTAATGTCTACTGTCTAGTTATGTCTGTAAAAACAGTAATATCTGCTGTCTAGTTATGTCTGTAAAAACAGTCATATCTGCTGTCTAGTTATGTCTGTAAAAACAGTCATGTCTACTGTCTAGTTATGTCTGTAAAAACAGTCATGTCTACTGTCTAGTTATGTCTGTAAAAACAGTCATGTCTACTGTCTAGTTATGTCTGTAAAAACAGTCATGTCTACTGTCTAGTTATGTCTGTAAAAACAGTCATGTCTACTGTCTAGTTATGTCTGTAAAAACAGTAACGTCTACTGTTTAGTTATGTCTGTAAAAACAGTCATGTCTACTGTCTAGTTATGTCTGTAAAAACAGTAACGTCTACTGTCTAGTTATGTCTGTAAAAACAGTCATGTCTACTGTCTAGTTATGTCTGTAAAAACAGTCATGTCTACTGTTTAGTTATGTCTGTAAAAACAGTAACGTCTACTGTCTAGTTATGTCTGTAAAAACAATAACATCTACTGTCTAGTTATGTCTGTAAAAACAGTAACATCTACTGTCTAGTTATGTCTGTAAAAACAGTAACGTCTACTGTCTAGTTATGTCTGTAAAAACAATAACATCTACTGTCTAGTTATGTCTGTAAAAACAGTAACATCTACTGTCTAGTTATGTCTGTAAAAACAGTAATGTCTACTGTCTAGTTATGTCTGTAAAAACAGTCATATCTGCTGTCTAGTTATGTCTGTAAAAACAGTCATATCTGCTGTCTAGTTATGTCTGTAAAAACAGTAATGTCTACTGTCTAGTTATGTCTGTAAAAACAGTCATGTCTACTGTCTAGTTATGTCTGTAAAAACAGTCATGTCTACTGTCTAGTTATGTCTGTAAAAACAGTAATGTCTACTGTCTAGTTATGTTTGTAAAAACAGTCATGTCTACTGTCTAGTTATGTTTGTAAAAACAGTCATGTCTACTGTCTAGTTATGTTTGTAAAAACAGTCATGTCTACTGTCTAGTTATGTCTGTAAAAACAGTCATGTCTACTGTCTAGTTATGTCTGTAAAAACAGTAACGTCTACTGTCTAGTTATGTCTGTAAAAACAGTCATGTCTACTGTCTAGTTATGTCTGTAAAAACAGTCATGTCTACTGTCTAGTTATGTCTGTAAAAACAGTCATGTCTACTGTCTAGTTATGTTTATAAAAACAGTCATGTCTACTGTCTAGTTATGTCTGTAAAAACAGTAACGTCTACTGTCTAGTTATGTCTGTAAAAACAATAACATCTACTGTCTAGTTATGTCTGTAAAAACATTAACATCTACTGTCTAGTTATGTCTGTAAAAACAGTCATGTCTACTGTCTAGTTATGTCTGTAAAAACAGTCATGTCTACTGTCTAGTTATGTCTGTAAAAACAGTAATGTCTACTGTCTAGTTATGTCTGTAAAAACAGTAATGTCTACTGTCTAGTTATGTCTGTAAAAACAGTAACATCTACTGTCTAGTTATGTCTGTAAAAACAGTAATGTCTACTGTCTAGTTATGTCTGTAAAAACAGTCATATCTGCTGTCTAGTTATGTCTGTAAAAACAGTCATATCTGCTGTCTAGTTATGTCTGTAAAAACAGTCATGTCTACTGTCTAGTTATGTCTGTAAAAACAGTCATGTCTACTGTCTAGTTATGTCTGTAAAAACAGTCATGTCTACTGTCTAGTTATGTCTGTAAAAACAGTAACGTCTACTGTCTAGTTATGTCTGTAAAAACAATAACATCTACTGTCTAGTTATGTCTGTAAAAACATTAACATCTACTGTCTAGTTATGTCTGTAAAAACAGTCATGTCTACTGTCTAGTTATGTTTGTAAAAACAGTAACGTCTACTGTTTAGTTATGTCTGTAAAAACAGTAACGTCTACTGTCTAGTTATGTCTGTAAAAACAGTAATGTCTACTGTCTAGTTATGTTTGTAAAAACAATAACATCTACTGTCTAGTTATGTCTGTAAAAACAGTAATGTCTACTGTCTAGTTATGTCTGTAAAAACAGTAATGTCTACTGTCTAGTTATGTCTGTAAAAACAGTAACGTCTACTGTCTAGTTATGTTTGTAAAAACAGTAACGTCTACTGTCTAGTTATGTTTGTAAAAACAGTAACGTCTGCTGTCTAGTTATGTCTGTAAAAACAGTAACGTCTACTGTCTAGTTATGTTTGTAAAAACAGTAACGTCTACTGTCTAGTTATGTTTGTAAAAACAGTAACGTCTGCTGTCTAGTTATGTCTTTAAAAACAGTAACGTCTACTGTCGAGTTATGTCTGTAAAAACAGTAACGTCTACTGTCTAGTTATGTCTGTAAAAACAAAAAGTACACATACACAAAAAGATAACTGTAAAAAAAAGATTGAAGGTGTGATATGCACACGACAAATGTTGTGTTGCCTCTCTGGAACAGCCATTTCCTAAACAGCAGATGGTTCCTGACCCTGGGAATGGGACACTGTGGTGGAGGAGGAGCTGTCGCCCTAAAAAAACGCTTCCTGCTTCACACGTTCTGTGTGTGTGTGTGTGTGCACATCTTTGAGTCTTTCATTCTGTATGTGGGGTGTATGTGTATGTGTGTGTGTGTGTGTATTCTATATGTGCAGTATTTGAGTGTGTGTCTATTTACATCATCTACAATATTTGTATGAGAGTGGATGCATCTATTGTGTGTATCTGTTTGTGGTATTCACTGTGCAATTCCGCTTTCTTCCCACCAGGTTATATGATAAATGTGATTTTGTGTCCAATTCCAAACATTCCATCAGCAGCCTGTTGTAACAGAAAAGTAACACAAAATGTATTATTCTATCAACATATTATGTCCAATATAATAGATTATTCTTTCTTTGCAAAAAAGAAAACTACAGACTAGACCTTGTAAAACCTCCATTATTGCCCCAACACAACATATTGGGTGGATTGAGTGTGTGTGCGTGTGTGTGTCTGTCTGTTTGTCTGTGTGTGTGTGTGTGCGTGTGCGTGAATGCGTATGTGTGTGTGCATACATGCGTGTGACACAGTCAAGCTGTGGGAGCAGGTGTTTGAGTGGATGATCGGCGGTAGCCTGATTGTCTAACTACTGAGGAAAATGATGTTTCCTATTGTTCTGACTGTCAACATCGGACCCCAAGTGCCACTCACACACCACCGATCAGGTGTTTGCCATAAAAGAGAAAACATTCAGCAAATCAAAGGACAAAATTTCACCTCTCTCCTTTCTGATGATTAGATTGAGACTATAAGGATCTATCTGCATTTTTTTTGTCAAAATGTAGTTATTGATATAGCCTTGTTCTGTTCAGTGTTCTCAACTTATATAGTACTCTAGATACCCAATTCATGTTGCTATGTTCAAAAGAATACACAATAAAAATTGCTGACACCATTCAAACCGATTAGGATTCAGAACTTTAAAGCCAATTATCTCAGAATCCTCTTTTTTTGCAGATAGAACCTTATAGTTCCAGGCTCTCGACATGGTGAAATGACCTGGCCCACTTCAAAAACCAAAAAAGAGCTGCCAATATGTTTACAAAACACACACCTGATGTTATTACATGTAGTCAAAATAATTGTACAATCAAAAATAATTTAAATCTGAAGAAAATATAGATACTAACAGAAGGGGATTAAATGATGACCAAATTGTCAGTAGACAATGTAACCTGGTTCCTTATTGTATGTGTGCCAGCCACATTATTTTTAATAAAGCAAGATTAAATGAAAGTCAGATTCAGCTGTCTAGGAAATGGTGAAAATACCTGAGGGCTTGAAAGCAGTCAGTTGAACCACCTGGTAAAGTAAAACAGACATGTTGATGTCTGGGAAATGGATCAGAATTCGTAAAATACACAATGAACCATTTAGAAGTGATGGTAGGCCAAATAAGAGGATAGAGTCTCTTTAGATGCATAATACCAAACATACCTGGTTTCCTGATGCTGGTTTCAAGGAGAAACTACTTTCTTTTCCAAAACTCTCTGAAAGACAAAAAGGCAAAATCTCACAGAGATGCATTTATTCACCTGGTACTAAAGGAGAAGTTTATCCAAAATCTAGAAACCAAGTGATTCCATACATTGAAACTAGTTCAGTGGAGTTGGCCCTCTCCCCCTCTCTCCCTGTAGTGCTGTACTGAAACAGCTGCAAAAGCAGTTCATCTGACTAGTGACGTTGCTGGATGCAGGCCTCGCTTTGCGCTGTTGCCAGTGAATTCATGATACAGAAATATGCAAATTGTGGACAAATTCATTGTTTTATTGAAAGCGTACTGCGGAATTAGCTATTTTTGTCAAAAGTATAATCGGTTTTGAGTCAGGAAATGTGTACTTTTCCACCCAAAACATTAGCGATTATTTTATATCATAATTTGATGTAGCCGTCTGACACAGCAGCGGAGATGGGTGCCTTAATCACAGATACAAGTTTTTGTGAAGACAGTGAAGTGAAGACTACGTTACACATTAGTTATACAAAGTAAACGACAACCTCCAAAAATGTCTGACGACCAAAAAAAAGCTACTGGAGGGGTGCTGATGGTGTCGTCGCCTGAGTATTCGGACGGAGAATTGAGGCAAATTGCAGCAGTAGCTGGATCACAGCCCCAACCCATCTCCAGGATCAACATAGACGGTGGTGCAGTTGTGACAATTTCGCTCCAATGCTGCAAATAAAGAACATTTGTGCTGCAGAGAGAATTCGAATAAATGACTACAATTCTTACAGACATGGAGGAACATAATGGTGATGAGAAGCAGTTGGTTTGCTTTTGTGACCAGAGGGATTTTGCTGCCCTCATAAACTCCGGTGTCCTGAAAAAAAAATGTATTCAAAAAACGAATTGGAGCGCACATCTGTTTCAGCTGTGCCAAATGGAGAGTTATCTAACGAGTAAGTAGCTAAACTTTACTTTATTGCATGACCGCGTATAATAAACCTATATGAGCAAGACCGTTAGTGGGTTTTACATTAGCCCAAAACACTATATATCATATGTTTATTTATCAAAATGTTTTTGGGATATTATATTCTGCAATGTAAGGTGACACATTTAATTTTTTATGTCTATTGTTTCTCAACCGCCCTGTCATAAATACATATTCTAACCTGTAGAGAACCCAGGTCTATATGTCTACATGATATGATGCAATGGTAATAACACAATAACAACACTTCGGACAGGCTAGTCTACCTACCTCCAAAAGCTTGCGTTGTCGCCTTCTCTTCTCAAATGCGCCTTTGTATTTTGGCACTGCGCCATATCCATCCATGGAAATATAGTAGCAACAGCTGTATCTTTTAGTATCCTTCAGTTTCCTGTCCCCATCATTTCAGATTGCATATCTTATTCATATACATCCCCACTTAAGTGCTTGCTACACACATGTAGCAATGCAAGGTTGGCTGCAGGAGTATTTATATTGTATTTACTATTTCGATTTGCTATTAACCTTCTTCTGCATCACTCCATATCTTTTATCGGAACACCGTGACATTTGGTGGCTTCTTCCCTTGATTTACTGTATAAAGTGCAGTCAGGGACCGGACATCAGCTTGCTCTTGCTGCCATCTCTTTTTCCACTTTGCATAACTAACTTTACCTGTGATTTGTCTAACTATTAACTTTGACACCAGGTTCTTTCTCACCCCTTAAAGAATTGAATTTGTGACATCAAGCTCCATATAAGGGCATATTGTGACGTTTCTACATATCACTGTCTACCCCATGAGGGCGCACATGCGCAGTTGTTAGCCATCGCCGCTGCTGTGGCAGTCGGCTAGATAAGATAATAATATAAAATAATCGCAAATATTTTAGGTTGAAATATACAACTTTCCTGACTCAAAACCGATAGTACTTTTGACAAAAATAGCTCATTCGGCAGTACGCTTTCAATAAAATAACACATTTCTGAATAATGAATTCACTGGCAACGGAGTAGAGCGAGGCCTGCATCCAGCACGAGTCACAAGTCATGTGACCCATTTTTGCAGCTGTTTCAGTACAGCACTACAGGGAGAGAGAGGGGGAGAGGGCAAACTACAAACTAAACTAGTTTCAATGTATGGAATCATTTGAGAGTTTTGGGTAAACTTTCCTTTAATGCCTTTAATGGCATTCATGTCAGGTTTGTTGAACACCTAAGTGTAATATCCAGACTGCATGACCCCTTGCACCACAACCCACCACTACCCAACCCTAACCCAACCCAGCCTACCCAAAACCAGACAACCTGACCCACCCCAACCCTCCACAGCCCCAATCCTCACTCCAACCCCAGAGCCACCCACCCCACTCTGGCCAGCCTCTCCTACCACTCTTGATGACCAGTGATGTGGAAGTGGTGCTGCCGGGGCCTGAGATGTCGCTGGTCTCTGGGCTGGAGGGAGGTGGCAGACTGTGGGTCCACGTCTGGGCTGGACCCCTCTGGGACGGCAGAAAGCTGATTGGCTGGGAACAGTTCTACAACCAATGAGATTGCATTGAGAAGTTTACATGACGCCGACTGATTGTGTATTCAATGCATGTTCATCCTGAATTAGCATAATGTTTTTCTCCAGGTTGAGAATAATCAAAATGTTAGTACGGATGTCGCTGTATGCTTTTTGTCTCACCGTGAAAGACAAGGCTTTCCTCTTCTCTTTGATCCTCTTTATGGCATTTCTCACCTTTAAGAAAAGCAGACAATACCCTCAGTAGCTTGTACTGCCACTGACGTGTTCAGCATTGTCAAATGGTTGGCATGCCACAGATAGACAACTGCATTCTGAGAGAAAGAAGCCCCGCTGAAACAGAGTTCTTAGAAAACATACCTCACTATTGTAAACCGCATACACCAGGAATATGTACAGGCCCTACAGGAAGGAAAAGACAGAAGACAATGTACAATATAGTGAGTTATTTCTATGGACCCTCAACAGCCTAAGTATAGTTTGAGGATGATGAGGTTTACCTCCCCTCTCTCCGGATGAAGCCTCACAATAAATCTAAATTAACTAGCAGCTCTCTGAGGGTTACTCTGGGGCCATGGCCAGCTCATTCACATGAATTAACAACCATGCAGGAAGCTTATATGAGAGAGAGAGATAGAAAGAGAGAGAGGGGAGCCTACCTCCATCTGATTTATAGGTCTTATCAGGAGTGTGATGGGAAGAGAGGTGGAGGTGAATCTGGCGAGGGGCCAGCCTTGAGCCCTGCCATGATCTGTCTTTCAAAGGTCCAGACTGAGCCACCCTTTCCCACACACTACACTGCTCCCGTGGCCCACCAATCGGCTTGTCTAGCCCATCTCTCTTGCGCTCGCTCTCTACAAACTTTTACAGATAAAGATCCTTGAAAGGATGGCTTTGCTCACCTGGAAAGCATTGAGAGCGATGAACACATAGGCCACCATCATGGATAGGTGCACCAGGACTCCACACAGCCAGGTAAGGCCCAGCACCGGCAGTAGAATAAGGACTGGTCGCGTCACAGCCCTGCAGAAGTCAGACTGTCAGTATAGTACACACACCCACTCATGCACCGACCCCCACACACACACTCTCCTGGCAGGACTCAGTTGATGCTGAATAGAAGTCCATTATGGGGTCTAGCTATTGTCACATACGCACGCACGCACGCACGCACGCACACACACCACACACACACTGCATAACTGTACAAAATGTAGTTATTTGACAACCACAGCTATACTTGATGCGAGTGTATTCAATTTAAATTAGTAAAAATAATAATAATAATCACATTATTACATTATTATCATGTATGCTCTGTGTCTCTGATTTGTTGTCGTCCTGCTGCACCTGGGCCAGGAGATTGAGTTCACGTTGAACTTTGTCTACAAGGACAAAGTGAGCAATTCCTCTTCTTCCTTAGCTTTTCTTTTCAATTTAGTCTTCTTTCCAAACTTGTGACATCTCATCACATTCTTACGGGGAACAGATAGACTGCGGAGGGGGCAGAGATGGCTTGCTTACTCCTTCACTCTCTTTACAAGGAAATGAAGAGGTGATGATTGAAAATAAATATCTCAATGAAATACTGTCTTGGTGTTCATAGATGTGCAGTGTGCACAATATCATTGTTTTATTTCTCTTGTCTCTGCATGTAGGCAGCTATATATGAGTATAGCATGTTTAGACCCTGTCTATATTGGGACAGGACTGAACCCTTTGCCCTGGTCCCTGTTTAGAGTCCACATTGACCAGACAATGAGCTCAGTGAAAAGCACACAGACCAACACACACCCACACAGTCTGCCTCTCCGTCTCTCTGTCTCGCTAGGACCAGGTGTTAGGCTGATAAGACCTATAACAACTCCCACTACTTCAGACTCAAACTACCTCATTCTCATACAGTTACAGTCTCTCTGTTTAGTTCAGTTAAGTTTGGCTGTGTGGATCGGTCACTTGTGGATTTGAAAATCACCTATTCCACAGATTGCGCTTCAAAGGAAAATTCCTCTGACAGCTCTCTGTCTCGTTGTATCGCACATATGAAAGATACCATGAAAAGCCACCAAGTGTTGGATGTTGGGTTTCAGAATCAAAATACTATGTATGTGTCCTAGGTTTGCATGTGCGTGAGAGAGCAGGAGAGTCAGGGAAAGAGGACGAGAGATTGAATGAGAGCGAATGAGAGAGAGAGAGAGAGAGAGAGAGAGAGAGAGAGAGAGAGAGAGAGAGAGAGAGAGAGAGAAAGAGAGAGAAAGAGAGAGAAAGAGAGAGCTATAGTGTGGTGACTCACCAGGTCAGGTCGAAGGTATGGAGTTTAGATGCTGAACTGGGAGTGAGCATCTTTGCGCGACGACGAGCGCTGGACACTGTCACTATGACTACCCGGCAAAGCACCACTGCATTGACCTAGGAGTACACAAAGTCTTAGAACAACTGATGGACATGCCATATTGTTGCTGCATGACACATGTATGACACATGAATAATCATCACAGGTGAGCACACACACACACACACACAAATGCACACACACACATGCAAATGCACACACACACACACACACACAAATGCACAAACACACAGTAAAGTGAAGTAACACAAGTAAAGCAAAGCTACATACGACCAAGATAAATAGAACAGGTCCCACAAAAGCCCAAATCATATCAGTCTCCACATTGAGCCAGCAGTGATTGTCTGCTTTGTACTTGTCCAAGGATATCGTCAAGGTTACACCAACAATCACAACAGGTAAACCTGCAAAAAGAAAGCAACAATATGATTTTTTTAAAGGAATATAACACAGGAATGTCTTTAATGAAGAGAGTTGACATTGCTGTGTTACAGGCACTGCAGTAGACATCATTCACCAGCCATTCTATTTAGTCTGAAAAAAGTGAACACCTCAGACAGCTGGCCAATAGATGAGCATCTTATAACACATCATAATGAGTGTGTTTAGCTATTTGAATAAATACACTCTTCCAATGTGGTCAGTAGGAACACAGCCTTTGGTCTAGATGAGTTGTGTTCCAGACAGCACTGTGCACAAACTGGGCTTGTAGGATATAGGCCAGTGTCTTGTGTGACTGGATGAGTCCTGTGTGGAGTGTATCAGGACATAGTGTTATTGCTGTAGTGTGTTTTACCCCAGCCGATGGAATAGTACATCTTCATCCTGCGGTCCTCGCTGATGTTGACAGACACCACCTTACTCCACAGCAGCAGCCCCTCCACCAGCATCCAGGAGAAGGAGGCCATGAAGAAAAAGTGCAGCAGGGCTGTCACCACCAGACACACCCCCTAGTGAACAGGAGGGACAAAGCATTGACACACTTGTCCGCCATTTAAGTAACACACATATAGTACCGTGGTCTCGAGAAGAGAATGGAGTCCTATCATACATTCAACGACCAAAGCAGATAAAAGCCTACAGGCACATGGATCTCTGACCCTATGCCCTCTTCTAGTTCATAGTACCCATAACCATACAGAGAATGGGATGTTTGAAGACAGACAGAGCTACTGTACGTAAAGAGTCCCACCTCGTTAGCAGAGGCCCAGTCACTGCACATTAGCAGAAGCTCAGCTATTCCCAGAGCCACGATCAGGTTCTTATGGACAGTGGTGCGGTCAGACTTAGGAACTCTGAACCCACACCAGGCCGGAGAGGGGAGAGGAGAGACAGAGAGAGGATCAAGGTCAGACCAACATGCCTGTGAGTCAGTAATCATACATAAATACTAAACACAGCAGCAATGGGTCTGCTCAGCATGGTAAAGAAGACATATTGTACAGACAGAGCTAATCATTCAAACAAACACATGTCTTGTACCCTTCACATGCTAGTAGATTATTCCGTGAAGCAGAGCACCACTCACCCCACAGCAATGAAGAGGATGAAGGTGAAGAGTAGGCCACACAGAGACACTCCACAGCCAATGAACGTCATCACCTGGAGGGCTTTTTCATTCTCTGGACTCCTCTGACACACACACACATAGGTATTTATCAGAAACTATACTGACTATAAGTGTCTGTGACTATTCTCTATTGAGTGCACTATTTCACAATGTGGAATGTGAGGACTTGTGGAGGATAGAATGGACCTTCACCTGGACTTCATAGACTTGCATCAGCAGGGCAAAGTTGGTGGTGTGGTTGCAGAAGCAGACAGTGGAGTCGTATTGTTTAGAGATGACCTCACATCCTCTAGTAGACCACCACCCCCCTGCCTCTGGCCTAGAGGGGGACAACAGTTTACACTTTCATCGCAATGTACGGTAACCTTTACACTAATGAATCAAACACTGATTTCTATTGATGTAATGGCAGAACATTTGCTGTCATTATACTTACATCAGATCAAAGTCCCAGAATGCACAGACTGGGTCATACACGGTCCCTACAGGATTCTAAAGGAATCAATGGAACAGGACATCCTTTCACACTTACAGTAAAGGACAGACTTATGGAGGAGAACAAGGGGCATATATCATATTCTCTCTGAGCGAGGCAGAGGTATATAGTGTATAGAGGAATATATTCCATGTGAGTGTGAGACTAACCTGAGCTCTGTGTTGGAGCTGGAAGCGTACAGCCATGCTGACAGGCTGTCCGTCACCCAGGACTGTAGTAGAGATGACAGAAGAGCCCAGGATGGTGCCCAGGTACCTGACACACATAGCACAGCACAGGCCATATGGGGACAGTCACACATAAGGCTGGATATCAACACTGGCTTATGCTCAGTAGGCACTAATGGGAAAAAAGTGTTCATGGAAAATGAAAAGTAATGTTCTTAATGGACTGATTCATATCTACAGTAATTCATGAAAAAAAGAAGTTGCAAATGATTTCTTCTCATTTCGTGCCTACTCAGTGTCACCATGGTCTAAAACAGTTCAGAGTTCTCGTCTTTCCTACCGCTGGATGCCATCGGTGACGATGGGAAACATGGTGATGTTCTCCTCTGAGTTGAAGAGAGGCCGCAGGGAACTGTACCACGTGTTCACCACAGTCACTATCTGGAAGCCTGCTCATACAACATCCACATAAACAACAACATCAACATCCACATAAAAAAACAACATCAACATCCACATAAACAACAACATCAACATTCACATAAACAAGAACATCAACATCCAGATAAACAACATCAACATCCACATAAACATCAACATCCACATAAACAACAACATCCACATAAACAACAACATCCACATAAACAACAACATCCACATAAACAACAACATCCACATAAACAACAACATCAACATCCACATAAACAACACTTCTAAGAACACTAGACAGTTTAACAATGCAGCACAAAGTGGAAACAGAGCAATGTTATGTCTCATAATAGCCAGCTAATACAGATTGTGAATAGTTGTATGAAGTCAAGTGGTACTACAAATGGATGAAAACATCATGTCTGTACCATGCATTGACAAGTGTGTACCAGTACATACACTAAGAACACCTGCACTTTCCATGACATAGACTGACCAAGTGAATCTAGGTGAAAGCTATGATCCCTTATTGATGTCATCTGTTAAATCCACTTCAATCAGTGTAGATGAAGGAGAGGAGACAGGTTAAAGAAGGATTTTTAAGCCTTGAGACAACTAAGACATGGATTGTGTATGTGTGCCATTCGTTCATTCAGAGGGTGAATGGGCAAGACAAAATATGTAAGTGCCGTTGAACGTGGTATGGTAGTAGGTGCCAGGCGTACAGGTTTGTGTCAAGAACTGCAACACTGCTGGGTTTTTCACGCTCAACAGTTTCTTGTGTGTATCAAGAATGGTCCACCAACCAAAAGGACATCCAGCCAACTTGACACAACTGTGGGAAGCATTGGAGTCAACATGGGCCAGCATCCCTGTGGAACGCTTTCAACACGAAAGGCTGTTCTGAGGGCAAACACGGGGGGGGGTGCAACTTGCAACTCAATATTAGGAATGTGTTCTTCATGTTTTGTACACTCAGTGCTTGATAAATTCTTGGAATGTATTTTAAAATCCTGCTTCATCACTGTAGGTGTTTTAACTGTTAGAAGAATGCACGGTTGAGACTGTAAAGTAGTCAGCAGGCTATGATTGAAGGAGTTTATATTCTCATCTAGACACAGTACAGCTACAGACAGCACAGTTACAGACAGTACAGTGCTCTCAGGGATGTCTCTCACCGTTGTCATGGAGATCCTGCATGTTCTGTGTGGGGACTGAGATGCAGTCTATGTTGGTGACGCTGTCCACCACTGGACCACAGAACTTAGACCCACTAGATTTCTCTCCCAGACTCTGCTGCTGGACCTCCAGCTCTGAATGACATAAATAACTGTTCTCAGTGGAATTAACTATAGAAAGAGGAATGGTTGTAGTCACAGCAGCACATCCTACAAAAAGTGCTAATGAGTAAACATGCAAAGGACAGAAAGGCCTGTACACGGTATGCTCCTACATGCAACCACCTGTGACCTGACGAAGACAGGTTCACTGCGGATAGGAAGGTTGTCATTAAAGGTGGTATAAGGAGCATACATAGTGTAGTGGGCAGGCCTAGCTGTCCTTTTTGTATTATAGTAAGAGGAACAGCTAAGTGCTCCATAGCGGTTGGTAAATTACGTTGTATTGTAGCAAGATGCCTGTGTTAGGCAATAGTAGGTCTAGAAGAACAAAGGAAAGAACAAGTATGAAGCTCATGTGGTGGGATCCAAAGAGGTCCAGGTTTCTCTGATAGCAGTAGACGCATTACCCACATGAAAAAATACTATATTATAAACTGGGTGGTTCGAACCCTGAATGCTGATTGGTTGACTGCCGTGGTATATCAGACCGTATACCATGGGTATGACAAAACATTTATTTAGACTATTCGAATTATATTGGTAACCAGTTTATAATAGCAATAAGGCACCTCGTGGGTTTGTGGTATATGGCCAATATACCACGGCTAAGGGCTGTATCCAGGCACTCCGCGTTGCCTCGTACATAAGAACAGACCTTAGCTGTGATATATTGGCCATATACCACACCCCCTCGTGCCTTATTGCTTAAGTATACTATGGTATAACTACTACAGTATTCACTGTAGTGCTTTTGTGGACTAAAGTCAGCAAAAAGTATTTACTGTAGCATACTGTAGTATTTACTCTTTACTATAGTATAAATAATGTAGTAAAGGAAAACTGTAGTATATAATATAGTAATAGTAATTAATGTGGTGTTTTTGCAGATTGTACTATAGTTGTCAGGTTTTGGCCAAGACTGTTCGGGTTTTGGTCACTAGATGTCCCCATTGCACCTTTTTTGTACCTTTTGTTTTTCTTGCTCTAATTATTGTTTGCACCTGTAGGTCATTCCCTTGTTAGTATTTAAACCCTGTGTGTTCCTCAGTTCCTTGCTCAGTGTTTGTAAGTTAGCACCCAGCCCCTGCCCAAGCCTTGTTTTATATAGATATTTCTCTTGTTGGATTTTCCAGAGGTTCTCTGGTTTAGTTCTTGTGTATTATTTGAGTAGTCTTTTGAGGTTTGTTTTTCCCTGCTGTTTTTTACCACTTTGTGGAGTTTCTTTTGTATTTTGGAGGATTTCCACTTTGTGCCTCTTGGCTTTATTTTTGGACATTGTGGATTTAGTTTCTTTGCCTGAAGATTTTGTTCTTTAATTAAACCACCATCTCTAGTACTGCTGTGTCTGCCTCATCTTCTGGGTTCTGACGATTATTAGTGACTGTTTCTCGCACCGGGTCCTGACAGAAACACTGAGCCATTATAATGAACCCAGAGGCAGCCAGTACCCAGGATCTTTTTTCCATGCTGTCCCACCACGAGGGGACTGTCCAACGCCACGAAGCTGCTCTGGTTCAGCAAGAGGCCTTAATGGCTAGACATTCTCAACTTCTGTCAGAGATGCTGACTTCCATAAAGCAGATTTCGGATCGACTTTCCCCGGCAACCGCTTCTGCTCCAGTTCATCCGATTCAAGTGCCCCTGGCAGTTAATCCCCTGGCTGAACCTCGTCTGCCGCCTCCCCAACGGTTCTCAGGGGATCCGAGTGTTTGTAAGGGGTTTTTCACCCAATGTTCTCTCTCCTTTGAGCTGCAACCATCGTCGTTTCCCACCGACCGGTCCAAGATAGCATATATCATCACCCTGCTGTCGGAAAAAGCCCTAGTCTGGGCTACTGCTGTGTGGGATGCCCAAAGTCCCTGCTGTGCCAGCTACTATACCTTTGCTGAAGAATTCAAGCGAGTGTTTCAAGGTCCTACCAACGGCCCTGACTCAGCCAAACAGCTCCTGACTCTCCGCCAAGGTCGGCGCAGCGTGACGGACTATGCCATCCAGTTCCGCACTGTGGCAGCAGCAAGTGGCTGGAACGACGAGGCGCTCACAGTGTGTTTTTTGAAGGGTCTTTCTGACACCATCCAAGATGAACTGGCCACTCGGGAACCACCGGACAACCTCGAGTCCCTTATCAAGTTGGCTTCACGCATAGACCAGCGTCTGAGAGAGAGAGAACTAAACCATAGACCGCTCACCCCAGCTCCTATCGGTTCCAGCTCCGAGTCTCCACCTTTATCCTCGCTGGCTCCACCAGAACCCATGCAGGTTGGACGCATCTCCCAGGCTGAGAGAGACCGCCGGATGAGGGAGCGATGCTGTCTATATTGCGGCAAACCGGGCCATTTCCGCTCCACGTGTCCCGGGCTCCAGGGAAACGCACTCTCCCGTGCAGGCCTGGGAGGACTGTAACGGGAAACATAACCTCCTCCCATCATCCAACTCCCGCCTGCTCATTCCAGTTACCCTTTCCTGGGACGACCACGAGTTTTCTCTTCAAGCCTTGGTAGACTCTGGAGCCGCAGGTAACTTCATGGATGGGGTCTGGGCGAAGGAGAATGGCGTTCCTTCTGAACCTCTAAGTGACCCCATAAGGGTTACTACGTTGGATAGAAGCCCTTTGGGATCTGGACTTGTCACTCGTGCCACTACCCCCTTGCGACTTTCAGTTTCCCAACACCAGGAAGTGATGAACTTTCATCTGATCTCCTGTTCCGAGTTCCCTCTCGTCCTTGGTTATCCCTGGCTTCACAGCCATAACCCTCACATCGACTGGTCTGTGGGCACTATCAAGCAGTGGGGTCCTACGTGCCAAGCCACTTGTATCTTCCCGAGTTCCCAGAGTTCCCCTTCCGAGTCTCTAGAATCCATCGACCTGTCCCGAGTTCCCGAGTGTTACCATGACCTCAAACTGGTATTTAGCAAACAGAGGGCCACCAAACTACCACCCCATAGACCTTACGATTGCACCATCGACCTGTTGCCGGGGACCTGCCCTCCCAGGGGTCGGATCTTTTCCCTTTCTCCTCCCGAACGAGCTGCTATGGATACCTACATCAAGGACGCTCTGGCAGCAGGCCTCATGCGTCCATCTACCTCGCCGGCGGGAGCAGGGTTTTTCTTTGTGGCCAAGAAAGACGGTGGATTACGACCTTGCATCGACTACCGGGGACTCAATGCCATAACCGTCCGTAACCGCTACCCCTTATGGCCACAGCCTTTGAGCTGCTCCAGGAAGCAGTTGTCTTCACTAAGCTTGACCTGCGGAACGCATACCATCTTGTGCGGATCAAACCCGGGGACGAGTGGAAGACCGCTTTCAACACGCCTACTGGTCACTACGAATACTCGGTGATGCCCTTCGGCCTGACCAACGCTCCGGCTGTGTTCCAAGCGCTCATAAACGATGTGCTTAGGGATATGCTTAACATCTTTGTGTTTGTTTACTTGGATGACATCCTCATCTTTTCGAGCTCCCTTCAAGAACACACTAAGCATGTCAGACAAGTGCTCAAACGCCTCCTAGACAGCCATTTGTACGTTAAGCAGGAAAAGTGTGAATTCCATTCCTCTCGAGTACAATTCCTGGGATTTATAGTGGAACCCGGACGAGTCCAGATGGACCCCAAGAAGGTAGAGGCGGTAGCGGATTGGCCCACCCCCAAGTCCGTTAAGGAAGTTCAGCGTTTCCTGGGCTTCACCAACTTTTACCGCAAGTTCATCAAAAACTTCAGCTCGGTGGCAGCCCCTCTCTCAGCTGTAACCAAGGGTGGCAACACAAGGTTTCTGTGGGGAAGAGAAGCTGAGACGGCCTTCCAAGGACTCAAGCAGCGCATCCTCTCTGCTCCCATCCTGACACTACCAACGGCGGATGAACCTTTTGTGGTGGAGGTAGACGCATCAGAGGTTGGGGTTGGAGCTGTCCTGTCTCAGAGGGGTGAAGACAAGAAGCTTCATCCTTGCGCCTTCTTCTCTCACCGGCTTACCCCGGCCGAGAGGAATTACGATGTGGGGGATCGTGAACTCCTAGCGGTTAAGATGGCATTGAAGGAATGGAGACACTGGCTCGAGGGGGCTTCTCAACCGTTTCAAGTGCTTACGGACCACAAAAATCTGGAGTATATCCAGCAGGCGAAGCGGTTGAACTCCAGACAAGCTCAATGGTCTCTTTTCTTCAGCCGATTTCAGTTTATCCTCACCTATAGACCCGGGTCGAAGAATCTCAAACCGGACGCCTTGTCACGAATCTACTCTCCTGCCATTCGAGAAGATACTGACATGACTGTCCTTCCGGCCGCTAAGATCGTGGCTCCGATCTCGTGGCAAGTGGAGGATACCGTGAAACAAGCTCAAGCCATCAAACCGGGCCCTGGAGGAGGTCCTGCTAATCGGTTGTTTGTTCCCAAGGCAGCAAGGTCCCAAGTCCTTCTGTGGGGGCACTCCTCTCGCCTCACCTGTCACCCGGGCGTAGGTCGCACCTTGGAGTTCATCCAGCGTAAGTTCTGGTGGCCCACCATAAAAGAAGACGTTGCCACTTTCGTCAAGGCCTGTTCCGTGTGCTGCCAGGGCAAATCTTCTCACCTCCGCCCTCAAGGACTCCTTCACCCTCTATCTATTCCCCACCGACCCTGGTCCCATATCTCGTTGGACTTTATTACTGGCCTTCCTCCGTCCCATGGTAATACTACGATCCTAGTCATCATCGACAGGTTTTCTAAGGCGGCCAGGTTTGTTCCCTTGACCAAATTACCTTCTGCCAAGGAAACAGCTGAGTTGGTGATTAACCATGTGTTCCGAGTCTTTGGGATTCCGCAAGATATGGTTTCCGACAGAGGTCCCCAGTTCGCCTCAAGGTTTTGGAAGGCCTTCTGCCAACTCATAGGGGCCACGGCCAGTTTATCTTCAGGGTACCAATCCCGGAGTCCAATGGCCAAACGGAGAGGATGAATCAGGAGCTGGAAACCACCCTCAGATGCATGGTTTCCAACAACCCGTCCACATGGTCATCCTTCATTGTTTGGGCCGAGTACGCGCACAACACCTTGTGCTCCTCCTCCACTGGTATATCCCCGCATGAGTGTCAGTTTGGCTATGCGCCTCTATTGTTCCCGGACCAGGAGGCAGAAGTCAGAGTGCCTTCAGCCTCGAGGTTCATCAGACGCTGTCGGCTTACGTGGAAGAAGGCACATCTTAATCTTCTGCGTTCCTCTCAGCAGTACCAACGACAAGCCAACAGACGTCGCCGTCCCGGTCCTACCCTGTACCCCGGCCAGAGAGTATGGCTCTCAACTAAGAACTTACCACTACGGGTGGAGTCTCGCAAGCTGTCCCAGAGGTTCATCGGTCCCTTTAAGATTGCCAGGAGAGTCAATCCCGTTACTTTTCGCCTGCACTTACCCAGATCCCTTAAGATCAATCCAACATTTCACATTTCTTTATTAAAACCTGTTGTTTTTTCTCCCCTTATCCCGGCAGGCAGACCTCCCCCTCCGCCCCGTGTCATCGGTGGCCAGTCGGCTTATACCGTCCACCGGATACTGGATTCCCGCCGGGTGCAGCGGTCCTGGCAGTATCTGGTGGACTGGGAAGGCTACGGTCCCGAGGAGCGCTCCTGGGTTCCTGCCAAGGACATACTGGACCCTGACCTCATTCGTCAGTTCAGGACCCTCCACCCTGAGAAGGCTGGTAGGAACGTCAGGAGCCGTTCCTAGGAGGGGGATTCTGTCAGGTTTTGGCCAAGACTGTTCGGGTTTTGGTCACTAGATGTCCCCATTGCACCTTTTTTGTACCTTTTTGTTTTTCTTGCTCTAATTATTGTTTGCACCTGTAGGTCATTCCCTTGTTAGTATTTAAACCCTGTGTGTTCCTCAGTTCCTTGCTCAGTGTTTGTAAGTTAGCACCCAGCCCCTGCCCAAGCCTTGTTTTATATAGATATTTCTCTTGTTGGATTTTCCAGAGGTTCTCTGGTTTAGTTCTTGTGTATTATTTGAGTAGTCTTTTGAGGTTTGTTTTTCCCTGCTGTTTTTTACCACTTTGTGGAGTTTCTTTTGTATTTTGGAGGATTTCCACTTTGTGCCTCTTGGCTTTATTTTTGGACATTGTGGATTTAGTTTCTTTGCCTGAAGATTTTGTTCTTTAATTAAACCACCATCTCTAGTACTGCTGTGTCTGCCTCATCTTCTGGGTTCTGACGATTATTAGTGACTGTTTCTCGCACCGGGTCCTGACAATAGTGTAGTATTTACTGTAGTGTTTCTGCTGACATGACTGTAGTATTTACTATAGTGTTTTTGTTTTATTATCTTTGACATAGAAGTACAGGCTTTGTCCTTCAGGAAACCTACTGGAGAAATACTAAAAGAGCAACATGTCCAGAACCTGTAGGTAGGTTGGTACTGTAGGTAGGTAGGAGTGGGGTCTGAGCGCATAGTTCAGAGCTTCTGCTCTTTTCTATAACCTGTAGGTAACACAATATATGGTCTATACTTGGCATGTAGGTTTCTCACTTATGGGTGGCACAAATTGGGATTATGGGGTGGGGAATGGGCAGGGTACAGTATGTGCTAATTAGTATAGTATTCTACAGTATACTACAGAATTCTATAGTAAGTACTGTAATATTCTATAGTATACTTTAGTATTTTGTTCATGTGGGTACACAAAGCAATATCGAACCAATAAAAATGTTATTTCCAGAATTAGCCACTGGAAGATGTTATCGTTTCAATATTGCTTTGTGTAGTATGTCTGCCCACTCTCTCAGCCTTTCAGAAGCACACAGAACACACTGTAACAGTCTAGAGAATGTACTGTACTAAGTGACTTACTGATGCTGGAGCTGTGAATGAGCAGATGGTCGGTTTCTGCCATCAGCCGAGTGCTCAGACTGGTCACCATGCGGTCAATACTCTTGACCACAGTCATCGGTCCACTCACCACCTGGGGCACAGGGCAGGGATAAGGGTATGGGGTTCATCATAGCAATATACTGGTCATTGGTAGGGCCCTGACCACGTGACCTGACCAGGATATTAAGCCTATAACTAGGACACAGAGTTTGGTCAGCTGGTCAGGAGACTCCTGGCTGTAGTTATTGGAGAAGAGCAGACACTGTGAGTGAAGCAGTGCTACGTGGGTGAGGAAAGCCACAGTGTTTCAGTCCTCTAGCTGCTCTAATACATTCAGTCTGGCTATGCTGTGCTATGCTGTGACCTTGAAGGGTAGAAAGGCCTGGGAGAGGGGAGGTGGGTGAAGTGGGGGAGGCGAGCGCTGCATCAATATGAACACTTATCATATGGCTACCACTAGGATACATAGACATATAGTATATATGTTCTACGTAATTGTTGTGGATGGGTCTGTTAACCATAAAAGCACACAGTGCTTCCTTTAAAGAACATTCAATATTGTCTTTGTTGGATATTAAATAAAAATTGTTCAGAGATCATAATAGTCTGTGAAAAAGTCCTGCAGCAATATATAAATTAGACCTGTTTATTGTTACGCTAGATATAAATGGATTTAGAGCAGATTACATTTAGTGTATGTGCAATGAAGCTTTATCAAGATTCAGCCTTATGTGTTCTGTACATGTACACTAACTCATTAAGCCAAGCGTAACCATTCATTTGATAGTTTCTCGGTCATTCACAGTATACATCTTACTGTCCTCTAGTGGAGATATGCTAAAATAATACTCCAGTAGTCATGTCTACATTCTTAACACCTTGTCTCTGCCTCCTCCTGTTCGCAGTCATTGCTGTAGCCTGGCACTCTGGTACCTGATGTAAACAGGGCTTCGTAAATCACTTTAAATAATTGATTGATACCTGTTTGATGGCCTGCCACTTGGGGACGTTGTCCTGGCTGATGATGCTGTCAGCCACAGTGATGAAGGTGTGGCTGAGCTCCCCAGCGCTGTTGGTGGCCCGGCTGTGGTTCCCCTCCGTGGCCATGTCTGTGGGCACGTCTGCAGCCCGCACCAGCAGTTGGACCAGGGACAGCATGTCTCCAGGCTGCAGCCCCTCCTTGGTGTCTTCCAGGGCCTGCCTGGACATGTTGAGCAGACTGGACACCTGACCCCAGCTCATCTGGCCCCCTGACTGCTCCCCAATCACACCCTCCACACCCTGATGAACACACACACACACGCAAGCACGCACACACACGCAAGCACGCACACACACACACACACACACACACACACACACACACACACACACACACACACACACACAAATACACACAAACACACACAAAGAGCAGAGGACGTAAAGGAAATCAAAATTTGTAGTTCAAAGAAAATTTGACAATTTTCTGACAGAACAAAGTTAAATTGCTGTGTCAAGTTAAATAAGTTAGAGATCATAAATGTCCTAATCCTGACAGGCAAACCGTGATTTATAGTAATCAGTCTTTACCTGTGTTCCATTGGAGAGCTGCATGAGGTGGTTCATGAAGGGACTGGGATGGGAGCTCTGAAACTCACTCAACCCCTTCATCTTAACATAGCGCTCTGTAACGGAGAGCCATGTGTCAGAAACAGTCCATGGTTCCTCTCTGATGTTTTGTTAGGGTATTTAGTCACAAACATTGTACAGAGTCACAACTATTCATGTTCAGTCATATCCCCTAGTGTGACGCTAAATTCATTTCACTAGTCAGTTCAGATATATACATGTTATTGTTGTACAGTAAAGAGTCATGTACTGTGATAGCCATGTTTGTTACAGTAGGTAAGTAATGGTCTAGGCCTATGTAGTGGCGGTCTAGGTAGTGGTTGACTCACCCCTGCTGCTCCTGCAGACGAAGGGGAGTGTGGTGGAGCAGTCTGCAGAGCTGTACAAGGGGAGCTGTTGGCTAGACCAGCCCTCTAGAGCCCTGCAGCCCTGCATCTCCCTCTGCCTGTGGACCCCTGCATCACAACACACAGACACACAGCATGAGACAGCTCCAGTAACTACATAATCAGTTTATTATTCTACTAAAGTTCATGGAAATACATTTAAATTACTTATTTGCGTCAAGTGAGCTCTTGATTTTGTAACACCTTTGTTTACTCCATGGTCCTCTAAGTATTTGGTTTAATTTAGCATGCTGTAGCATAACATGTTTTCAATCTAAAGCAATTTACATGTATAAGTAAAATACTATCATATTTTCATATTCATATTCAACAACCTTTGAAAAACACAGACAATTACTTGCAATTAATTTAACTGTGTTTGACATTTTTACTGAAAATGGCTGCCAACAAAAAGCCAGTCAACTTGTTACTCACAGAAATGGAATCCCTTCTTTTTCGTGACGGTTTAACGTTTTGTTGCTTTTCACTATTGAGTAGAGCTCCATTCTCTTCGTAAAGCACAGACCTCATACTTGCGTGAATCCCCCTCCTCTGCCCTCCACACGGCCTTTAGCCAGTGAACCAAGCTAACCAGTTTCCTCTCCCCCATGACTCTCTCTCAGACAGACATACTGGATGTGTTCAGGCAGACAGCCACTGGCTTAACTGGCCTCTTTTGAGGTAAATCACCCAGAACGATTCAACAACCAACTGACAGGGGACTGGGAACAATCACCACTGCCTCAGTATTGGATTAGTAATAGCTACAGATTGATCTGGAAGAAGGACAATAGGTTTGCAATAGAAAGCTCTATAAAGGTACCATATCAGAATTAAAAAGCTATGTGAAAGAAACAAAATACCTACATTCTGATTTTTAATCTGCAGGAGGCCACCCAAATAATGCATTCTGAATTTTGTGTGTGAACAAATCCTTCTTCAATGGAAAGTAGGCTACCTAACTAGGACTAAGAGACCACAAGGGGCATGTAAAACAAAATGGCTGACAGTAAGTTTAAATGGCCAAGATTCAACTGCCAAGATGACAATTAAACCAAACAAAAAATATATCAACATTGAATCAAAAGCACTGATAAAAAGCACATCCAATAAAGATCAGATTACGGCTATATTTTATGTAGGGATCTCTCATTGTTGTGTGAGTGTTGGTGCAGTCTCACCTGGGCAGAACAGATTGGCTGACACCTCTCTTACCACTGGGTGACGGGTCATATTATCAATACTCCAGGTAAAGATAGCTTGCTGGGTCAAAGGTGAGCAGCCGTCCAGGGCACGGAACTGCCTCTGCTCCAAGGATGTGTCCCAGACATTCAGATCTGTGATATTCCCTACGAAGGGTTCAGTGAAGTTCCCTCCAAATGAGTCCTGGTCCTGCCCCAGGATAAGTATGCCCTCTCCATGTATGTCCCTGGGGGTGTCAGTCCTGGAGCCCATGGCCCCTCTCTCCCCGTCCACATAGATAGCCCAGTGGCCGTCAGCCTTGCGCCAGGTAACACAGAGGTGGTGCCAGGCCCCATCGTTGAGGAAGGAGGCCTTGTAGGGGAGGTGCTGCCCATGGACAATGAGCGCCAGCAGTATGCGTCCTGTTCTGTCCACCTGCCCGCGCAGCTGGAACTCATTGGTGAAGACAGGTGCGGCATAGGAGTACATGGTGGACACCTGGTCCCACTGGGGATCCCACTGCACGCGGACACACATGCTCACCGCTGGCAGGGCCGGGAACATCATGTTGACACGACCGTAGCCCTCCTGAGAATCCCTGGGAAAGTTCAGGGCTTGGAAGAGCATGTCTAACAGGTAGAGACAGAAGAAGATCATCACTCTCTATGCTGGCCTTGATCACAACACAACACCAAGGTATCGATCATCATTTATAGACAACTTGATAGAGTGGAAGAGATGAATGCAATATGGCATCATGACATAGGTGTTGTAGTTGCTAAACTCACACTGTTTGGCTAGTGCCAGAGGCCTGCTCGTTGGTCTGTTGGGGTCCCTGACCCACATGGGTCCATGCAGGCCTGCCCGCCTCTGGAGCTCCAGGGTTCCCTCCTCGTCTTCAGGCTGTCCCAGGGTGGTGAGGGAGCTGAACTGGCCGCTGCAGAAGCTCTCTGCCTGGGAGAGGTCCAGGGATACGTTGACCAGCTGGAACACCCAGTCTGATGTTTGATGGACCAGACTGCCCTCTGTCATTATGACCACAAAACCACAAATAGGCATGGATCACACTTTACAGGAACACCTCTATCATCTATTTGAGCAAATCTCTATGGAAACAACAGGGAAATGACATGATATCCTAAAGACATTCTAGCATCATACATCAGGTTGTAAGAGTTGCTGCCATGGCATTGAAAGTGATTGACAGTTCCAGAACTCACCACCTGAGTCCATCGCTCCTTTGTCTGGCCCCGGCTGTGTTGGCTCACTTTCACACAGCACCTACAATATAGGAAACATTTACTCTGCTTTATTCTGTTGGCTAGGGCATAGACATGTAATATCCTTGATATGTACTTATCCAATGAACTCAGTATAGAAACAAGCAGAACCATGGAGTCAAATGAGTAGTTGTGTTTAGCCTATGAAACGTATCAAATCTACCAATAAATTAATTAATTTCTACAGTAAAACGCTGAAAACAATGAATGGATTCATATTCCACATTATTTCATTTTATATATAAGAAAGGAATAGACATTACCACTATGCAACAGAGCAGAAGCCCAGACAGGAGGGCTCCAGTCATCTCTATGTCTCAGTGTTCCACAGCTGAAACTAAACACAATGCTAACTGGTCTCTGCCTTTCAGGAAACACTTAGGTTTCTTCAATGGATCATACTGTAGCCTCTATTCATATCAAAGACCAATACACCTCTGTTCAACAATACAATGACTAACACAGTGCAGAAACATACTGTATAAACAATATTTGAAGTATTATAGATATTATACTATATTTTGTGTATATTTCAAAGAGAACCACTTCAAATAAAATAGCGATAGGCTACATATCTTACCGTATAACACACATCAAAGTTACCCTAGACCCACACTGCAACAGGTGATGTCCCCTTTTAGTGTAACTGGGCTTACTGTAGACTCGTAGAGAACAGACTGCTCCGACTCCAGCTCTTACTGCCTAGTGCTACTCCAAGGCTGCTGTAACTCTCCTTAAATACTGAGGATCACTACTCTGATTTCCTACGTGTGCTCTGACCATTGTCCAGTCTAGTCAGTTCATCCACTGTCCAGCCGCTTTAGCCTCCAGTATCTCATGCCTGACTGGTCTCTATGGAGAAGTCTCTGCTGTGCATTGTGAGGAGCATCTGTCCGTTGCCTTTCTGTCCAACAGTCAACCTCTGCCTTCAGCCAGCCCCCCCTCCCTAGCACCAACACCACCACCACACTCTTCAGCACCCTTGAATCGTTAGCATGCTTTGTCATGCAAATCGGGCCATTTTTTTTAGAACCCTACTTACGCAAGCAGTGCCAAGTGTTTGGCACGGAGAGTTCATCAAGACCTGCAGGGTGGCAAGCATTTCTGCACCATTCTTATTGTCTGCTGCTGCTTCTGCTATTTACTGTATACATCAAGGTACGCTACATGATGATAAGTATGTGGACACCTGCTCGTCGAACATCTCATTACAAAATCATGGGCATTAATATGGAGTTGGTCCCCGCTTTGCTGTTATAACAGCCTCCACTCTTCTGGGAAGGCTTTCCACTAGATGTTGGAACATTGCTGCGGGGACTTGCTTCCATCCAACCACAAGAGCATTAGTGAGGTGGAGCACTGATGTTGGGCGATTAGGCCTGGCTCACAGTCAGCCTTCCAATTCATCCCAAAGGTGTTCGATGGGGTTGAGGTCAGGGCTCTGCGCAGGCCAGTCAAGTTCTCGACAAACCATTTCTGTATGGACCTTGCTTTGTGCACGGGGGCATAGTCATGCTGAAAAAGAAAGGGCCTTTCCCAAACTGTTGCCACAAAGTTGGAAGCACAGAATTGTCTAGAATGTCATTGTATGCTGTAGCGTTAAGATTTCCCTTCACTTGAACTAAGGAGCCTAGCCTGAACCATGAAATGCTTCCTCAGACCATTATTCTTCCTCCACCAAACTTTACAGTTGGCACTATGCATTGGGGCACGTAGCGTTCTCCTGGCATCCACCAAACATTATTTTGTCCGTCGGACTGCCTGAAGCGTGATTCATCACTCCAGAGAACGCTCCAGAGTCCAATGGTGGTGAGCTTTACACCACTCCAGCCGACGCTTGGCATTGCACATGGTGATCTTAGGCTTGTGTGCGGCTGCTTGGCCGTTGAAACCTACTTCGTTAAGCTCCCGACTAACAGTTGTTGTGTTGAAGTTGATTCCAGAGGCAGTTTGGAACGAGGTAGTAAGTGTTGCAACCAAGGACAGACGATTTTTACATGCTACGTGCTTCAGCATTCTGCGGCCCCATTCTGTGAGCTTATGTGGCTTACCACTTCACCTTGTTGCTCCTAAATGTTTCCACTTCACAATAACAGCACTTACAGTTGACTGGGGCAGCTAGAGCAGGGCAAAAATGTGAAGAAATGACTTGTTGAAAAGGTGGCATTCTATGACTGTGCCATATTGAAAGTCACTGAGCTCTTCAGTAAGGTCATTGTACTGACAATATTTTTCTATGGCGATTGCATGGCTGTGTGCTCGATTTTATGCACCTGACAGTAACGGGTATGGCTGAAAAAGCCGAATGCACCAATATGAAGGGGTGTCCACATACTTTTGTACATATAGTGTGTCAGTACATTACATAGTCAATGAGACATCATTTACTACCCATTGGGCGGCGCACAATTGGCCCAGCGTCATCCGGGTTAGGGTTTGGCTGGGTTAGGCTGTCATTGAAAATAAGAATTTGTTCTTAACTGACTTGCCTAGTTAAATAAAGGTAAAAAATAAAGTTAGATTGGGTCAAAAATCTAATCAAATGTTATTTGTCACATGCACCAAATTCAACAGGTAGACTTTACCGTGAAATGTTTACTTACAAGCCCTTAACCAACAATGCAGTTCATGAAATAGAGTTGAGAACACATTTTCAAAACAAAATAAAGTAAAAAATAAAATAAAAAATAACACAATAAATAAGGTTGAATAAAAATGTTTAAAAACATTTGTAAAAATACTATGATGATAATGAATGACTTCCAATTCTACGGTAAACCATAGAGCATCATCTATTTTATTTAGGTTACTCTGTATATATACACTGAGTTTACCAAACAATAAGAACACATTCCTAAATTTGAGTTGCACCCTCCCTTTTGCCCTCAGAACAGCCTCAATTCGCTGGAGAATGGCCTCTACACTATGTCGAAAGCGTTCCACAGTTATGCTGGCCCATGTTGACTCCAATGCTTCCCACAGTTGTGTCAAGTTGGCTGGATGTCCTTTGTGTGATGGACCAATATTGATACACAATAAAACTGGAAACTGTGGAGCGCACCTTGCACCTAGTACTATACTACTACCAGTTCAAAGGCACTTAAATCTTTTGTCTTGCCCATTCACCCTCTGAATGGCACACATACAGTGCATTCGGGAAGGATTCAGACCCCTTGACTTTTTCCACACTTTGTGACACTACAGCCTTATTCTAAAATTGATTAAATGTTTGTGTTTTCTCATCAATCTACACACAATACCCCATAAAGACAAATCAAAAACAGTTTTTTGGAAATGTTTGCAAATTTATAAAACAGAAAACACGTAAATAACACATTTACATAAGTATTCAGACCCTTTACTCAGCACTTTGTTGAAGCACCTTTAGCAGCGATTACAGCATCGAGTCTTCTTGGGTATGATGGTACAAGCTTGGCACACCTGTTTTTGGGGAGTTTCTCCCATTCTTCTCTGCAGATCCTCTCAAGCTCTGTCAGGTTGGATGGGGAGCCTTGCTGCACAGCTATTTTCAGGTCTCTCCAGAGATGCTCCCGAGTGGTGCAGCGGTCTAAGGCACTGCATCTCAGCGCTAGAGGCATCACTACAGACCCTGGTTGGATTCCAGGCTGTATCACAACTGTCAGTGATTGAGAGTCCCATAGGGCAGTGCACAATTGGCCCAGTGTCGTCCAGGTTAGGGTTTGTAGGCTGTGAGTCTTGGAAAGGTTTTTTCGCCTGGTCACATACAGCTGATGTGTTGTGCATTGAAGGGAAGAGAACGGAATAGGTGAAAGGAGGAGAGCGCATAACGTAGACGCGAGAAGGAATACAACGTGGCTACTGTGAACTGTGTTTAATGGTGATCAGGGTGATCAGGGGTGTATTCATTCTGCCGATTCTGTTGAAAAACGTTTCTTAAACAGGAGCAAATGGAACAAAACGGGGATAAACATACCTGAATTTGTCCAATAGAAACTCTCGTTTGCAGCTGTTCGACTAATGATTACACCCATTATCAGCTAGATGCAGGAAAGAGTGTGGTTGTCACGCCCTGACCTTAGAGATCCTTTTAATTCTCTACTTGGTAGGTCAGGGTGTGACTAGGGTGGGAAATCTATGTTTATATTTCTTTGTTGGCCGAGTATGGTTCCCAATCAGAGGCAGCTGTCTATCGTTGTCTCTGATTGGGGATCATACTTAGGCAGCCCTTTCCCACCTTCAATTGTGGGATCTTGTCTTTTTGTGTTGCAGGTGTTGCACTCCTAGCTTTACGTTCGTTGAGTTGTTTATTGTTTTTTGGTGGAACATTTATATTAAAGAAAATGAACGCCTACCACGCTGCACCTAGGTCTTCATTTAACGATGGATGTAACAGTGGTTCCCAATCAGAGGCAGCTGTCTATCGTTGTCTCAGATTGGGAATCATACTTAGGCAGCCTTTTTCCCACCTAATGTTGTGGGTAATTATTTATTTTCTGTGTGTGTTTGTGTGCGCCACGGTTGCGTTTACGTTTGTTTCTGTTTGCCTGTTCTTTTTCTGAAGGTTTCACTATGATTAAAAGAAATGTGGAATTACATGCACGCTGCACCTTGGCTCATCTATGACAGGGAGTTTGAAGACAGTGAACGTGACAGTGCAAGGCAGTATTGAATGTCACTGTCGGACCATGTGTCACTGTCTGTCACATCAAATTTCTCTCTCGACGTCTGTGCACCTACGTTGTAAACTTTCATTCGTAGGTTAGGTTTGTAGCAACCTCATGATGGGTATAGGGGAAATTTGAGTATCATGTAGTAGCCTAAACCTACCGCGGTTACATTTAACTGGGTGAATGGAATATGAATCCGGGTGGCCATTTGATTAATTGTTCAGCAGTCTTATGGCTTGGGGGTAGAAGCTGTTAAGGAGCCTTTTGGAGGGTTCAAGTATGGGCTCTGGCTGGGCCACTCAAGGACATTCAGAGACTTGTCCCTAAGCCACTCCTGCGTTGTCTTGGCTGTGTGCTTACGATCGTTGACCTGTTGGAAGGTGAACCTGAGTGCTTTGGATCAGGTTTTCATCAAGGATCTCTCTGTACTTTGCTCCGTTCATCTTTGCCTCAATCCTGACTAGTATCCCAGTCCCTGCCACTGAAAAACACCCCCACAGAATGATTCTGCCACTACCATGCTTCACCGTATGGATGGTACCTGGTTTCCTCCAGATGTGACACTTGGCATTCAGGCCAAAGAGTTCAATCTTGGTTTCATCAGACCAGAGAATCTTGTTTCTCATGGTCTGAGAGTCCTTAGGTGCCTTTTGGCAAACTCCAAGCAGGCTGTCATGTGCCTTTTACTGAGGAGTTGCTTCTGTCTGGCCACTCTACCACAAAGGCCTGATTGGTGGAGTGCTGCAGAGATGGTTGTCCTTCTGGAAGGTTCTCCCATCTCCACAGAGGAACTCTGGAGCTCTGTCAGATTGATCATCGGGTTCTAGGTCACCTCCCTGACTAAGGCCCTTCTCCCTCGATTGGTCAGTTTGGCCGGGAGGCCAGCTTTAGGAAGTCTTGATGGTTTCAAACTTCTTCCATTTAAGAGTGATGGAGGCCACTTTGTTCTAGGGGACCTTCAATGTGGCAGACTTTTTTTGGTACCCTTCCCCAGATCTGTGCCTCGACAAAATCTTGTCTCTGAGGCTCTACGGACAGTTCCTTCGACCTCATGGCTTGGTTTTTGCTCTGACATGCACTGTCAACTGTGCGACCTTATATAGACAGGTGTGTGCCTTTCCAAATCATGCACAATCATCTCAAGGTTGTTCAATTGAAAAAGGATGCACATGAGCTAAATTTCGAGTATCATAGCAAAGGGTCTGAATACTGAGGTAAATAAGGTATTTCTGTTTTTTATTTTGAATAAATGTGCAAAAATGTCCAAAAACTTGTTTTTCGCTTTGTCATTATGGGGTATTGTGTGGGGATACCTAGTCAGTCTTACAACTGAATGCATTCAACTGAAATGTGTCTTCCGCATTTAACCCAACCCCTCTGAATAAGAGATGCGCTCTATTCAATCCATGTCTCAATTGTCTCAAGTCTTAAAAAAGTCTTAACAAGTGACATCAATAAGGGATCGTAGCTTTCAATTGGATTCACCTGGTCAGTCTATGTCATGGAGAGAGCAGGTGTTCTTAATGCTTTGTATACTGAGTGTTTAACATACTGCATGTAACACATACTTTCTTCTTAGATGCACATAAGTGAACAGCATACATAGACATTTACAACCAGAACACATTCCTTTACTGTATATGAAATGAAATAAATAGTATGGACCACTCTCGATTTTTGGTTTTAGTAGAGGGATCGTCCCGTGTGCCCCCAAGCCCACACACGTGTGCTTGAGAGTAAGACCCCACACAAAAGCCACTAGTCACTAATGCCCTGGAAGACAAAGAGCTGCATTAGTATTCCCCTGAGCACCAACCAACACAGACTGAAAGCCACACCACAGACCCAGATTAACAAAGCCTGCTGCTGCTGCACCAAACTGGGCACCACTCGCCTTAATCTGCTGTCTGTACAGCAGCCTGCGGCCTCTCCCTTCACCCAGACCATACACATTGGTTTGAACATGTAAGCATCTTTTGCAAGTTTGCGTTTGAAACAATTTAATTAAGGATCTGCCCCTTTTTTTCCCAATTTTCGCCTAAAATGACATACTCCAATCTAACTGCCTGTAGCACAGGGCCTAAAGCAAGGAT
Source organism: Salvelinus namaycush (assembly GCF_016432855.1). NCBI lineage: Eukaryota > Metazoa > Chordata > Actinopteri > Salmoniformes > Salmonidae > Salvelinus > Salvelinus namaycush. The sequence continues at coordinate 19,612,071 of NC_052307.1, read as the reverse complement.
ATACATATTCTTGATACCATTTGAAGGGAAGCACTTTGAAGTTTGTGGAAATGTTAAATTAATGTAGGAGAATATAACACATTAGATATGGTAAAAGATAATACAAAGAAAAAAACGTGTTTTTTTGTATTTCTTTTTGTACCATCATCTTTGAAATGCAAGAGAAAGGCCATAATCTATTATTCCAGCCCAGGCTCAATTTAGATTTTGGCCACTAGATGGCAGCAGTGTATGTGCAAAGTTTTAGACTGATCCAATGAACCATTGCATTTCTTTTCAAAATGCCCAAATGTGCCTAATTGGTTTATTAATACATTTTCAAGTTCATAACTGTGCACTCTCCTCAAACAATAGCATGGTATTATTTCACTGTAATAGCTACTGTAAATTGGATAGTGCAGTTAGATTAACAATCATTTAAGATTTCTGCCAATATCAGATATGTCTATGTCCTGGGAAATGTTCTTCTTACTTACAAACTCATGCTAATCACATTAGCCTATGTTAGCTCAACCGTCCCACAGGGGATCCACCGATCCTGTGTAAACAAAATGTGTGGATTTAGGATCTTATTTTGAGCCACTTTGCTACAGTGGGAAAATAATCCTGCAGCAACAGGAAATGTGAATAATTATGTGGATTATAATTCATGGACATTTTGTAGGAGTTGACACATCAAGTCTGAAATGTCAAAGTGGAAATGACAAACTTCCTAAGCCTTTTGAGGTTTAAAACACACTACAAGTTTTAAATGTCCTGCATTGCAGAACATTTCTCCTGCAACAGGGTGATCAAGTTAAGATCCTACATCTGTACTGATCAATTGAAGAAGTAGAACAGGATACTTCTTTCACCTTCAGATAGTTTACAATTACTCAGTTCATTGAAGAAAATGTACAGTGTAGATCACCATCATCTGTATTGACTATTAATAATTCTCAACAGGCTTTAGAGAGAGTATTAATGTGGTTCTAAGTGTGTGTCTCTGTCCACCTTCTGTGTAAACAGTATAGTTAGAGCATAATGCTAAGCCCTGTGTTGCTGACTCACTGCAGTAAAACACATTAGGGGTTGATGTATAAAACTTAACTACCACCTGTTCGCTCTATACACTGAGTTGACAAAAAGAATGGGTATAGTTGTGATGTTTCCTCCGACTCAGTGTGTCAGAAAAGGACACACAAGCAAATACTTGAAACTCATGATCTTTAGAGGAGTATTGATTATGTCATTTGGCTTTACAAAACAAGTAGTAAGTTTAACATGGTGGTTACATTTTATGAATCAACCCCATTGTTATGTTTGTGAGAGGTAGAGAAGGGATTTGTCTTGTGTGTTGGTGAGATAGGGGTGTGATAACCATGGATATCATAAGGTGAATGCACCAATTTGTAAGTCGCTCTGGATAAGAGCGTCTGCTAAATGACTTAAATGTAAAATGTAAATGTACCCTGGATGACTGAATTAAGGAAATGTCTCTGTACGCATAAGACATGTTATATACCATTCAAAAACATATTGATTGATGCTTTACTGATACCAACTAATGAGCAACACTTATCAATCTTTATTCAACTTCAATCCATATTGTTCTTAATATCATTTGGGTTAACTGCAGGGCTTGTTGAAAAGGTACTGAGATGAGATGTACTATAGGGTGACAGCGTGACAACCATGTTGAGAGTGTGAAGAGAATGTGGTGTGTAGGAGACGGCTACCTTGGTACGCTGGTATGTCAACTACAATGCAATGATTCACAGAGTGATAAAAGCAGTGCTGGTGAACACATGATGTGGAAGAGGCACCACAGCATTGTCCGGGGATCCCAGAGCAACAGACTAACCACATCAGGAGCAAGGAGAGAAAAGTGTGGTTGAAAAAGAGCCTCACTGACAGCTGCATGTTCATGGTAAAGAAAGAGCCTAGGACTTTGGGGGTGGCTCCGATGCATTTTACGTGACATTGTGTACCCTGATTCTGATCCTATCCACACAAACTGTAGTTGATTAGCTATGTCAGATCATAACTGTCATTGTAGATATGGGGACGAGAGTGTCACTGATTTGCTGACAGTATTTCAGTAACCTCCCAATCGATTTTACAATACATCAGACAAGGTTAGGAACCTGAGAAGGTCTGAAAACAGTGATGTTGTTATTGGGATGTTGCAAACTGAAGGACATAATAATTACAGTTCTAAATTACACTAGAAATGGTGGAGAAATATCTGTCTGTCTTGTGGTCCGGAGTGGGAAAATACAGTACATCCCAAGCACATCTACCCACTCATACACACGTCAAGTACAAACATAACACCAACACAGACAATAGATGTTATGTTGTTTGTTGGTCTACACTGCACCAAATGCTGTGTTTTTGAAGGCTTTGTAAGCTGGTTGTGTTGGGCTCCCTATGTAAACGCCTACGTGTTCAGTCGCCTTGTCTGGCCACTGTGGGTTTTTCCTCAGAGCAGCCTTGTTTCAAACAAAGTCAACACAGCTCTACTCAGATGGAGAGACTAGGATAGGGATAGAGAGACTGTGAGGCTATTCAAGTTTCTCTGTTTTACAAAGTCAAGAAGTCCATGACTACACTTAAATCAAACATATTATATCAATGCGACTGAATCACATTAAACATTTACAGTCATTAAGATATCCATGTACTGTAAAATTAATAAAGTACAACATTTAGACTTCTGAACTGCACTGAATATTCTGGACACACCTTCTTTAGCTTGGTGTCAACAAATATCCATAGTAAAGCAGTCAACAGCTTCTTTTAATCAACATTTGACTATGATGTCGCAGAAGTACACAAAAGAGCCCAGGAATAATTGACCCCCCCTTTCACCATCTTGTCTCTCCCCTTTCCTCCACTCTAACTTTTCGGGCAACTGCCACCCAGTGTATTTCCATGACAACCTGGGGGTTGTAAGAACGGCATGGAAACGTCAAACAGTGGGCTCGGCAGGCTCACATCAGAGGAGACAAAGAGCCAGTGAGCTACATGTGGTGAGAGGATGAACACTTTTCCCAGAAGCACCAGCCCACAGTTGCATGGCCAGGCACCCTGGGATACTGACACCCCCAAAGTCTTTGTCTTGTTCAACAATAAGATTCTATATGATGAAGCTGAATGGTATTACATAACTGTAATATGTAACGCTATCTGGAGTTGCAACAAAGTGTCAAATGACTTACAAAAATGTAAAGATAATGTACAGTTAATGTAAAGATAATGTAAAGATAATGCACAGTTAATGTAAAGATAATGCACAGTTAATGTAAATATAATGTAAAGATAATGTAAAGATAATGCACAGTTAATGTAAGGATAATGCACATATAATGTAAAGATAATGTAAAGGTAACGTACAGTTAATGTAAAGATAATGCACAGTTAATGTAAAGATAATGCAAAGATAATGTACAGTTAATGTAAAGATAATGTACATTTAATGTAAAGATAATGCAAAGATAATGCACAGTTAATGTAAAGATAATGCAAAGATAATGTACAGTTAATGTAAAGATAATGTACAGTTAATGTAAAGATAATGTAAAGATAAAAAATATTTGTTGGAAAAGGACCCATAAGTAATCTGTTGTTTTACGAAGCATGTGACAAATAGAATTTGATTTGATTTGAGTGTAAAATGGGCAACAATGTGTTGAGAGTTGAGGGGATACCTGCACAGTGTTGCTGTGCCGCTCCATTACAGAGTCATTTTATTACAATGTGTTGAGAGTTGAGGGGATACCTGCACAGTGTTGCTGTGCCGCTCCATTACAGAGTCATTTTTACTACAATGTGTTGAGAGTTGAGGGGATACCTGCACAGTGTTGCTGTGCCGCTCCATTACAGAGTCATTTTTACTACAATGTGTTGAGAGTTGAGGGGATACCTGCACAGTGTTGCTGTGCCGCTCCATTACAGAGTCATTTTTACTACAATGTGTTGAGAGTTGAGGGGATACCTGCACAGTGTTGCTGTGCCGCTCCATTACAGAGTAATTTTATTACAATGTGTTGAGAGTTGAGGGGATACCTGCACAGTGTTGTTGTGCCGCTCCATTACAGAGTCATTTTTACTACAATGTGTTGAGAGTTGAGGGGATACCTGCACAGTGTTGCTGTGCCGCTCCATTACAGAGTCATTTTATTACAATGTGTTGAGAGTTGAGGGGATACTTGCACAGTGTTGCTGTGCCGCTCCATTACAGAGTCATTTTTACTACAATGTGTTGAGAGTTGAGGGGATACCTGCACAGTGTTGCTGTGCCGCTCCATTACAGAGTCATTTTTACTACAATGTGTTGAGAGTTGAGGGGATACCTGCACAGTGTTGCTGTGCCGCTCCATTACAGAGTCATTTTTACTACAATGTGTTGAGAGTTGAGGGGATACATGCACAGTGTTGCTGTGCCGCTCCATTACAGAGTAATTTTATTACAATGTGTTGAGAGTTGAGGGGATACCTGCACAGTGTTGCTGTGCCGCTCCATTACAGAGTCATTTTATTACAATGTGTTGAGAGTTGAGGGGATACCTGCACAGTGTTGCTGTGCCGCTCCATTACAGAGTCATTTTATTACAATGTGTTGAGAGTTGAGGGGATACCTGCACAGTGTTGCTGTGCCGCTCCATTACAGAGTCATTTTTACTACAATGTGCTGCTGACTGATATCTTCCAAAGAGATGATAGAAGTGGTAGATCCATGGGATACAGAAGGAGTCTGGACATTTTGCTCAGTAATGTCTGGACAGAACACTGTAATCCTTTCCTGCAATCAAATGACCTAGTGGCCTCATGGGTGGAATGTTATTCATATTTTTCATAATTAATAAACGTTACTTCAAAAAACCCATAGAAAATCCGGTGTTTATATGTCAAACAGTTTTGTTATATTTTAGTCTTCTGTGATATATTTAATTAAAGTGTAATATTTGGATGTAAACTCAAAATTGAATACGTTTAAACTCTATATCTGACATGGTACAGGTGTCTTATTTTTTTTAAGCCCATAACCATGTGTGTGAGGTGTATACTTTTGTTTGAAAGTAGATTTATTTGACTACCAAGAAACACTCTGTGTGACCCTGATTTAGCACCCTGCAGTAAATTAACCATCCAGAGTCCAGTGAATTCTCTACAAAGCAAAAGCTACTTGTATTTGTTGTTATTTAACTAGGCAAGTCAGTTAAGAACAAATTCTTATTTTACAATGACAGCCTACCCTGGCCAAACCCTCCCCTAAACCAATTGTGGGCCGCCGTATGGGACTCCCGATCATGGCCGGTTGTGATACAGCCAGGATCAAATCAGGGCTTTGTAGTGATGCCTACTAGCAATGAGATGCCGTTCCTTAGACCACTGCGCCACTCGGGAGCCCATATGCCAAATTCTAACAACGACTGTGTGAGTCCTCTGACAGACAAGACTATCCACGACTAACCTGTATCAGATTAAGAGATGATTCAAAGGTTCAAAAATAACCAAAAGACAAGAATACATTCAGATGAGATTTATGGAATTATTAAAGAGTACACGTCTGTAAATCTGCGGTTCAGAAAATGGTGGAATTTCACCTCGTTAACAAACATTCCTGCCTGGCCGGCCATTCGGGGGCATGTTTGTCCGGCCTAATCTGGCTAGAGCAGATAGTCTTGATGACCGCCCCTTTAACCATCAATCAGAACCTCTGCTGGGGAAAGGGTCAGTGTTGGAGAGGGGTTCACACCGTCGCTATGGAGACCGCCTTTAAAAGCAGCGTCATAAATGTTGTAGGGGCATTAGGTTGAGACAAAAACAGAAGGGGGGGGGGGGGGGGGAGATGGTCAGATGGAGTCACTTGGTGCAGGCTAACATTAGCTATTAGCTTTATCTCAGAGCACTCTGCCACTGCCGTGTCTGACCTTACTTACCTCTTATACATATCCTAAAACCGCTGCTCATTTCAGACCTCTTTTTCACTAAAAAGCACCAATGCATAATGTAACCTGTGCTGGACTCTACTGTGGACTCGCTCAGTCAGTGGTAGAGCTCCCCACATCTGTTGATAGAGACTACCGTACATTCTAAACTTAAATGACAAATGTTAAAGTTTAAAACTGAACTCAAACTTTGGTCCTTGGCCACTTCCTGAATTCATAGAAATGATTCCTTCGCATTTTTTTGGAAGGAAAACCAAAAGTGGTGAGCTTGTTCAACTGGCGGTTGTAGTCTTCAGCAACTAATCATGGAGCGTTAAAACATTATGTTCAACCACTTCCTCCCTATGCCACTTCAATACAAACCTATTATGGGATGGTTTAATAGGATTTTGAGGTAGAATTGCTAAGAAACAGATACACAATAGAGATGTGTGATGAATCGTCTGAGAACAATAATTGAAATTGTGTAATCTATTAATCTATGACATTTCTCTCTCTCTCTCTCTCTCTCTCTCTCTCTCTCTCTCTCTCTCTCTCTCTCTCTCTCTCTCTCTCTCTCTCTCTCTCTCACTCTCTTTCTCTCTATCTCTCTCTCTCTCTCACTCTCTCACTCTCTCACCCTCTCTCTCTCTCTCTCTCTCTTTCTCTCTCTCTGAATGTGAACTATTGTGTCTTTCAGTCCACATCTATCAGTCCACATCCAGCGCTCTGCCACTCCAAATGAAAGGCTTTCTAATGGAAATTGCATTCTTGAAGAACGTATAAAAAAAGAACAAATTCTTACAATAAAGAGGTGACTCTCATTGTGAGGATTCCTGGAGGATAATATGTTGAGCTGCAGTTAGAAAGAAGAGGTATGTGGATGTTATGTGTGAAGGTCTGTCCACTGACCCCACTTTTCAGGCACCCCAAGACCCCCACTTGAGTAAAACACATGATACTTCGTATTTTGAATGAGTTAGTCAAGTGCAGATTTCCCCCATCAAATTGTGGGGATCTCTACAGCTGATTAATGGAATGGCTTTTGGCGTTTTAATAAAATATTGTGTGCACATGATAATGTATATAAAACTGATCAAATGTGTCACTCTCTAACTGCAGCATCAATTTTGAACTATTATTCCTAGTTATCAGGTACAGTAAATCTCTATTGTCAAGTCAGAAAAATTACACTGAACTGAGTTTGTCACTGCAGGCTTGGTGGATGTAAAAAACATAATGAGATATAAAATGTGATAAGGATATCACTAAACTCTGAGCTATGCACTGGACAGTCACAGAGCATGACAGCTTTTCCTATTGACACACTGACACCAAGTGGCAGGATGTTGTATATATACTGTGTAAGTGGCCACAAGACCAGCACCTGCCACCTACAGTATACACTACAAATGATCAATTCTGACTGAGAAATCGAAGAGCGCTGATTTGATTGAAATTTATGAAAGAAATTCCCACACCTTAAGAAATGTAAGAATAACTGCAGACAATATTATACTACCTCAGAGCCACCAATTCCCAGCTGAAATTATGCACATGTCCACTAGGTGCTGCTGTTGTGTAAGGACTCAATGCTCAGTGGCACTGGCTTGTGAGTCAATAATGAGATATTATTGTAGAATTCTCAGGAGATCACAGGAGAGACAGGTTTCCCTATTCAGGTTTACCTGCTCTGACTGTGTCACCTGCAGTCACAGACTACTGTGGATATGAATGAGATGGGGAGGAAACAATTACCTTTAGCCAACACTGTGAAACAGCTGTGCAATTACTGAGAATAGAGGTTTGCACATAGCCCGCTCATTGCCCCAGCGACGTGGCTCGCCTCGTGCTGCAACCCACAGCACAGCAGCCATCACCAAAGCTAATCAAGGCCTCATCACACCTGGAGAGTAACCTGCTGATTTCCATAAAATACATGTCAGAATGGGAGATTTCAATTCTGCACACCTTGACAAGTTTTATAATGCCAAACATCTACTACCCCTCATTACTATATTCATTACAGAGGAAATCCTAGAACCTTAATAGTCCAGGCAAGCTATAGAATGTGTGATGTCGGTAGGAATGGTACTGAATCTCTCAGTGGCATGTTCAGGTACTGTATAGTAGGTCTGTTATTACATATCAGCTGATGAGTATGTCCCCACCCTCTGTCACTCTGTGTGTATCGTTATGCTATGTATAAAGCAGAGGAAGTGATTGGCTGTGGTTGACAGGCTGTGTGGTGGAACTGTGTCAGACAGTGGCACTTGCTATGTTGTGGTTGTGTCTGATAGGGCAGAGGGGCGTCAGAAGGGCTTGGCAGCTCAGTGTGCTGTGACAGATCCACGACTCCCCATGGACCTGCTGGAGGTTTCAGTATATACTGTACTATAAGCCCTGTGTGTGTGAATATACTGTACATTGAACATGGTTCATGGTCCTAAGGACTCAGTAGGTTAGAGTACGGCGCTGGCAAGTGGCAACACCGAGGCAATGGGTTTGATTCCCATATGGGCTACACTTCAAATATACCGTCTGGATGGTCTGGATGAGTCACTGTTAATTAGAAGTTGTTTTGGATCAAAGCGTCTGCTAAATGATGGCATTTCTTAAGAGTTTCAGAAGCACGGTGTTCCAGTCATCGTAGAAACACTAAAGGGGAAGGAAGGAAGGACAGAGAGAAGATAGACAGAGAGCCGCTTCATGAACCTGATGACCTTCACTGTATCTGAGCTCCTCTCAAACTGCAGGTCCGGGATCAGCCCAGAGTATGGAGTGGGCTCACATCTCAGTCGTATACTTCCTATGATGAGAAAAACCAAACATGTACAGCTGAGTCTTTCTGAGATCATAAATGCAATCACTGTTACAATCAGTACTGTATGTCAATGTTTCCTAATTGAATAATATAAGACATGTTACAGTACATTATTACTTTCATACAGTATATTTTGAAACTGAATGCAGTATAGCATACGGTATATTTTTTTAACTAAATGCAGCAAAGCATACTGTATACATTTTACTGAATTCAGTATAGCATACCATATATATATATTTTTTTACTGAATGCACTATAGCATACCATTATTTCTTCACCTGAATGCAGTATAGCATACCATATATTTTTTTACTGAATCCAGTTAAGCATACCAAAGGCCATTTTATAAAGAAAGACATAGTTATTGTGATGTTTTTGCCACTTGAAAACTGACACACCTGCACTTTTGCCCTCTACAGTATTTCCAGTTATGCATGATTCAAATGATTTATAAAACATAGAGGCCATGTAGTATTTGGTGAGCTGCTGATGAGGTAGAGGAAAGGACCCACATGCATTTCCTGTGTCTCTGAGGGCTTCTGAGGAGATCTGCTGCTTACTCAAGAGTGAAAGCATCAAATTAAAGTGTTTGTGCTGACAAAGGACAAATGGGAGTTTTTTTTCAGCAAACGGTGCAGGATTGTGTGGAGTTGCTCAAAGTGTCAGGAAAAATGTCTACTGGTCGACACCTCTAATGAAACATGCACATGAAATTAGAGCCCACATTTGCTTGCTGTGTTTTGACTATGCAAGCTGAGGCAAGAGAGAGAGAAGTGAAGGGAGAGAGAGACAGAGAGAGAGATATAAAGAGGGGGGGGAAGAGAGCGAGACAGAGAGAAAGAAAGAGGGATGTCTCTCCTTTTCTCTCTTGTGTATAGATATATATTTTGTACCCTTGAAGTGGGAGTAAATTGAATATTCATGAGTGAGTGTGAATAAGTGCTCTGTCAGCCAGTGGTGTCACTGATAGATGAGGGGATGGCCGGGCTGGGGCTCAATGGCCAGCCAGGCTTCTCCACAGAGGGGTAGGGTAGGTAGGTAGGTATGAAGGTAGGTAGGTAGATAGGTAGGTACGGAGGCGGCTAACTTTGGAGATGGGATAGAGAGGTTAAGTTACTGCAACCCATTCTCCTTGCATACATTTAACTCTACTTTAAGAACCCTTGGCTGTCACACTTTCAACAGCAGGTGTAGCCTGCATTTAATATATCCCAGTGAACGGATACATGACAGTTTCCTGACTTCTTTCTTCGGCTGGAGTCTGCAGGTCTCGTGATCAGTGAAGCTAAGAGAACAGGCCAGTGGACCCTGAATTGAGTGGTATGTCTTTTTCCCCAGCCAGTTGGTCTGGAGTCTGGAGGCTCCTCTCATTTCTGGTTCCCAGGCAGTAAGTCCGTAGCCCCAAACCTTCTTTAATTCACTCTGCCAAGTTCTCACAGTTGCTGCTCAATCTCCAGTGTCCTCTGTCTCTCAGAGTTGAAGGCCGAGCCGGCCGACAAACACAGCAATGGATAATTTCCACCATAGTTCATCTCAGCCTCATACTGTATAATTTGAAATGATAATTTTATTCATGATGCTCCTTATTGGGCCTGCCTGCACAGCTGGTCTGTACAAGTGGAAATGTTCTGTTGAGCGGATCAACGGGCTCCCAGGCCAATACAGAGCGATGTGTTCGCCACGCTGGCCCAATGGCTCCAGTCACCAGCCAGACAGTGGCAGGGCCAGATGGCCTCCTCGTGCAGGCAGGGAGGGAGAGGGCCCACTCGGCACAGACGTCAATTCAACCTCTACTCCAAGTTGGTTCAACGTAATTTCATTGAAATGACGTGGTAACAACGTTGACTCAACCAGTGTGTGCCCAGTGGGGGAGCACTGGTGCTGAACTCAGGCAGCCCAGAGTTGGACGACTGAGAAAAATCTCCAGAGTTATTACATCCAAAACATTACAGATGGGTCTTAATGCTTCTTGATGCAATGACAAACTGGAGGATTTTGGCAGTTATGTCAAGGGGCTTTGTAGAGTATCATGAGCTCTAGCCTGATCAAATCTAATAGGTTTTAGCTTGCTCTCACTCCCAGGTGGTTTAGAGCCAATCCTCGAAACCATCCCCATTTGTAATTTGATATTAGATTAAATACAGTATGATGTCATAGAATCATGCAAATAAGATGCTAGAATCCTAGTATATTATTCCTAAGAGCGTTGCAGGCACTTTGGAAGCCTTTAAAGGGCTAGAAATAGAGTTGCTGTGCTGCTACCAGGCTGAAAAAGAGCAGTCACAGCCCATGATACAGATGGTCCAGTGCTCCCACCCTGCCTCCCCACTTCTCTTTTATTTTCATTCCTCCATTTTGGTGATAATGTATTGGATACATGGTGTGTAATGATCCTCGAGCGCTGCTATACACACTAACAGGCATTTCTGTCAAACACATCACTATGCTCATTGATTTGTGCTGCCTTTAAAATGGGCCGTTTCCTACACATGAAGCCCTGCCATAATTGGGTCTTGCTTAAATGATTCAAAGAAGCAGCCTGGTCTCATAGACTAGAGGTAACATAGTAAATGTACATCTGGGACACTCATGATACAGTATGTTAAGTTTTGTAGGGTGGTTGGTCGAGATGGATGAATGGCCGTATAACACGAACATTTAGCAACCCATAGGTTGCAAGTTCAAATCTCATCACGGACAATTTGAACTAATTAGCAACTTTCCAACTACTTACTACTTTTTACCTACTTGCACCTACTTAGCATGTTAGCTAACCCGTCCCCTAACCCTAACCTTAACCCTTCCCCTAACCCTAAATCCTAATCCTAACCCCTAGCCTAGCTAATGTTAGCCAGCTACAGTAGATAACATTAGCCACCTAGCCAGCTAGCTAGAATTCATAACAAACCATATGTTTTGCAAGTTCGTAACATATAATACGAATTGGAAATCGTAACGTATCATGGGAAATGGGTGATGGACATCCACAAATGAATACATACCATACGAAACATAACATATCATATAAATGACACAGATTTACATACAGAATAATACGAGATGCTCTGAGACCAGGTTGAAATAAGGCGGTCTGTTTTGCTTTCCCTCTCCTCCTTCACTCCCCGCGTCACTACCATCCCCACTTATTTCATTACAGATTCAGCAGACTTGATAAAACAGCGGGGCTGCCCCATTCCACACCGCTTAACCAGCCAGCCCTCGTTCCGGCCCCAGACAAAGAAGTGGTCAAGCGAGGCAACAAATCACACCAAATGGAGCATTTGCTCTTTGTGCAGTCTAGTTATCGAAACTGATAGCAGCGTAAAGAATACTGAGTAGGTCTAATAAATGCTGAAGAGAGGATATCCTCTCCTAATTGGATAGAGAAACGGAAGCACACACGTTCCCCCAAAATGAGTTCTGTGAAATAGCCTATTAGGATACATACATTGGGAGTCTGCTTTGCTGTCACAGATAAACATGTTCTCTCAGGGCTAATTGCTCTATCTGTTCCAGCCCAGGTTCCAGGATCCAGTGACAGGACGCTGTTAGCGCTGGGCCTTCAGATCTCCTGGACTCCCCAGTGTTGTGTTGTGGATGAGTTGTAATGCTGAAATGCACAGCACATTCAGCCACAGCTGACTGTACTACTTCATAGAGAATGGGGAGCTTGACGTAACTCCAAACTTGCAATACAAGTTCCAAATGAACAGTCAACAGAAATCCCTGGTTAGAGACTTAAGACAGCTGTCACGTGGGCATTGATGGATTAACTAACACATGACAGATAGTCAAGAAAATATGATAACATATACGTCATAATAATATCCCTACCCAGCTAGCACATTTGGTTCCTTGGAAGTTGTTGGAACATACATTTTTTATTTCCCATTGGCAGTGGTGGGAAAAGTACTCAATTGTCATACTTGAGTAAAAGTAAAGATACCTTAATAGAGCCCAACAGTGGAGGTGTCATAACACCCATAAAACCTAGGGGTCAAACAGGGAAATGATTCAAATGGTTTTCCACCATTCCTTTTCTCATAGGGGATTTTAGAAACACTTAAAATAAAGTCTGTGTTTCGGGTAGGCTTACCCTGACGTTTTGATAACCATGTAAATCTCTCTCGGGCAAGGTGACTTTTATCAATATATTTGGCTCTATTTACTCAGATTATAAAATGCTAATTAACATCAAAGTAGACATCATGCAAGACTACAAATCCTTGCAAATCATCTCTAGCTGGCACCTTTGCTAACAGGTACATTTAAAGAAATTTTGCCAATTTATTCATTGCTACATTTAGCTAGGATTAGATAGTTAATGCAGAGATTCTTACCTTTGCCTCGATTCGGCAATCTCGTTCAGATCATCATGGCACTTGTAGTTCTTTAGCTGCCACATGAGCAGCTAATTAGCATTTCATTTGTTTGGGATAAATACAGGCAAATATATTGATAAAAACGTATAAAAACAAATATATTATCAAAACGTCACGCTAGGGTAAGCCTACACAAAACACAGACCTTATTTTAATTGTTTCTAAAATCTTCTATGGGAAAAATGAATGGTGGAAAAACGATTGGAACTATTTCCCTGTTTGACCACTAGGTTTTATGGGTGTTATGATTTACACTGTGGTACTCTATAGAAAATTACTCAAGTAAATGTGTCACTCAGTAAAATACTACTTGAGTAAAAGTCTAAAAGTAACTGTATTTACTAAACTATACTTAAGTATCAAAAGTATAAGTCATTTCAAATTCCATACAGCACAATTTTTTATATTTTTTACGGTCAGACATAATTTACAAACAAAGCATTTGTGTTTGGTGAGTCCGCCAGATCAGAGGCAGTAGGGATGAATAGGGATGTTTTCTTGATAAGTGCATGAATTGGACCATTTTCCTGCCCTGCTAAGCATTCAAAATGTTACGAATAGTTTTGGGTGTCAGGGAAAATTTATGGAGTAAAAAGTGCATTATTTTCTTTAGGAATGTAGTGAAGTAAAAGTAAGTTGTCAAAAATGTTAATAGTAAAGTCAAGTACAGATACCCCCAAAAACAACTTATTTTACTTAAGTACTTTACACCACTGCCCATTGGTCCTGGGAATGAAGCAATATGTTTCCTGACCGGTAAAACTGAAAGTTTTTTTTCTGAGAACGGAAGTTAAACTTTTGCCTGCTCTGGGTAAATTTGTAGGTTGCATGGAGGTTCTGAGAACGGAAATTATAGGCTATTTGGAGGTTTTTGAATAACTTCCTTAAAACTGTCATTACATTTTTCAATAAGACTTTTAATAACACTGCTAGCTTATTTTGGGTTAACTTTTTTGAACTCCAAGCACAGATACAGTAGGACACATGGAAATGTATTTCTTTAGGAATTAGTCATGCAAACATAGTTTTATTTTATTGTTACCCGGCATCAGTGAGACTCAAACCTATCATCTTCTGTTCTCTATCCATGGAATTAGTCCACTGCGTCACCGGGATAGAGCTAAAATGCCATATTTTTGTATGCATACAAAGCTGTTAATTTTTGTCTAAAAATAGACCCCATTTCAAAGGAAACAAGCTCTCATTAAGATCAGTTGTGGTCAATTAGTGGGCGGCTGCCAACACACCAGAATAAATGACTGAAAGAGCTACTTTCTGTTCTTGGACCTCTTACGTTGAACATAATAAACGGCTCCCTATCCTCCGAATGTGTACCAAACTCACTAAAAGTGGCAGTAATAAAGCCTCTCCTGAAAAAGCCAAACCTTGACCAGGAAAATAAAAACAACTATATCAAATCTCCCATTCTTCTCAAAACCTTTAGATAAAGCTGTTGCACAGCAACTCACTGCCTTCCTGAAGACAAATCATGTATACAAAACACTCCAGTCTGGTTTTAGACCCCATCATAGTACTGAGACTGCACTCGCGAAGGTGGTAAAAGACCTTTCATTGGCGTCAGACCAAGGCTCTTTATCTGTCCTCATGCTCCTAGACCTTCGTGCCACTTTTGACACCATCGATCATCACAATCTTTTGGAGAGATTGGATACTGTAATTAGCCTACATGGACAAGTTTTTGCCTGGTTTAGATCTTATCTGTCAGAAAGATATTAGTTTGTCTCTGTGGATGGTTTGTCCTCTGACAAATCAGTGGTAAGTTGCGTCCCAACTGGGCGAGCTTGATGGGCCGGCCAAGGCATGGGCGCCGTACAAGCCGGTTGGGGCGTAGAAGCCTGACGAACCGGCAGAGGTGTGGGAGCCTGGCGAACTGGCTGAGACAGTGCAAACACGAGCTATTTAAGCCTCCATGAGCCCCCATTTGTTTAGTTATCTATGGTCACTATGATAATATTTGGGTCCTTATGAAGTCTATGGAGTTGAAGTTCCATTCTCTCTTCTAAGTAGATGGTTCTGCCCACAGAGATCCTATTATTACTGTTACTGTTACTGTGTTAGTGTTCTAGTTCCTAATTCTATAGTTTTGCCTACCTGCAGCAATCAGGAAGTACCTGGAATGTTGATTGCAATTCTGCAATTTGTCAACTAATAATTTCAGAATTATTGCTGGGGCTTTTGTACTGCTTTTGTACTGCTTTTGTACTGCTTTTGTACTGCTTTTGTACTGCTTTTGTACTGTTTAATAAGAATTGTTTTGCAAACCGTTGATGTTTTCAAGTATTCCTGGCCTCCAGATACCTTTTCTCTTAAGTGATCTGATCGAGTAAAGCCAAAGTAAAAATGCTAACCTTTCTGAGTTGGTCTAAATTAATATATCATGTAACAATAAGTGTATAATAGGATTAATCATTCAGTTAAAATAACACAATTTCATGGATCTATTTGAGTTCAATCAACTTAATATAATATGTTTATTTTTATTATTTTTACTCAATTTATTTGACCCCATCCAAACAACTTACTCAAGCTTATCTACTCACAAAAATAAAGGGAAATACAGTATCTACTCAGTAATATTATGTGTAATTTTGTTGCCTATAATATTTTAAATATATTCAACAAATCATTTTTTACAGTGTATCTATGCTGAAATAGTCCATGTGCTGGGGGGCTAGGGTAGTGCTGCCTAAATCCAGCCTTTCTGTGTACGGTGGTACTTTAGGAGGCGGCGTCAAAGTAGTTTTCTAAAGTCATTTTTGATTCCTCACAAAA
This sequence comes from Salvelinus namaycush, assembly GCF_016432855.1. Classification (NCBI taxonomy): domain Eukaryota; kingdom Metazoa; phylum Chordata; class Actinopteri; order Salmoniformes; family Salmonidae; genus Salvelinus; species Salvelinus namaycush. The sequence continues at coordinate 19,596,154 of NC_052307.1, read as the reverse complement.
AAAATATATTTGGGGCATGCGCAGGTGACTGTTCATTCTCTGAGGAAGTGAGCGCATAGATGGGAAGGAGAACTGGAGATAAACTTTGTTATCTTGCTATTACTATTACTTTTTCAACATTTTGACTCAAACAACCCTGACAGATAACGTTAAGCTAACTAACTAATGTGAGGAACTACCCAGTCTACTGTTGCTAGGAGTGCTGCTTCATTAGCAACCTAGCAAATTTTATGAGCAGAGTTTTGACAGTACAGTTATTGATTAGCTATCTGGACACTGAATCCAACTGCTGGAGCTCTGTTCACCACCCGACAAAGTATCACTAACGAACCAATTACTGTCTAATCAAGTACTGTCCAAATATGCTAAAAATTACAAAGATAGCTAGCTAACTAAATCTTTTTTATATTTTTTATTATTATTATTATTTATTTATTTGCTAGCTAACTAACATGAAGTTAGCTACTTTTGGTAACGTCAGCTCAATTAGCTATCTCTTGAAAAAACAAAGCTGGAATTGAAGATGCAGCTCAGGAAACAGAGAGTGAATTGATTGTGTGTGTTTACAATACAATTATTTAGCATCTAAACTCAGGACCCTCAGGACCCTGTCTTTCAAATATCTTCATTGCAAAGGGTTTAAACACTGTTTCCCATGCTTGTTCAATGAACCATAAACAATTAATGAACATGCTGTGGGACGGTGTGGGACGGTCGTTAAGACACTAACAGCTTAAGGATGGTAGGCAATTAAGGTCACAGTTATGAAAACTTAGGACACTAAAGAGGCCTTTCTACTGACTCTGAAAAACAGCAAAAGAAAGATGCCCAGGGTCCCTGCTCATCTGCGTGAACATGCCTTAGACATGCTGCAGGGAGGCATGAGGACTGCAGATGTGGCCAGGGCAATACATTTCAATGTTTGTACTGTGAGACGCCTAAGACAACGCTACAGGGAGACAGGACGGACAGCTAATCGTCCTCGCAGTAGCAGACCACGTGTAACAACACCTGCACAGGATCGGTACATCCGAACATCACACCTGCGGGACAGGTACAGGATGGCAACAACAACTGCACGAGTTACACCAGGAACGCACAATCCCACCATCGGTGCTCAGACTGTCCGCAATAGGCTGAGAGAGGCTGTACTGAGGGCTTGTAGGCCTGTTGTAAGGCAGGTCGTCACCAGACATCACCGGCGACAATGTCGCCTATGGGCACAAACCCACCGTCGCTGGACCATGCAGGACTGGCAAAAAGTGCTTTTCACTGACAAGTCACGGTTTTGTCTCACCAGGGGTGATAGTCGGATTCGCGTTTATCGTCGAAGGAATGAGCATTACACCAAGGCCTGTACTCTGGAGTGGGATCGATTTGGAGGTGGAGGGTCCGTCATGGTCTGGGGCGGTGTGTCACAGCATCATCGGACTGAGCTTGTTGTCATTGCAGGCAATCTCAATGCTGTGCATTACAGGGAAGACATCCTCCTCCCTCATGTGGTACCCTTCCTGCAGGCTCATCCTGACATGACCCTCCAGCATGACAATGCCGCCAGCCATACTGCTCATTCTGTGCGTGATTTCCTGCAAGACAGGAATGTCAGTGCTCTGCCATGGCCAGCGAAGAGCCCGGATCTCAATCCCATTGAGCACATCTGGGACTTGTTGGATCAGAAGGTGAGGGCTAGGGCCATTCCCCCCAGAAATGTCCGGGAACTTGCAGGTGCCTTGGTGGAAGAGTGGGGTAACATCTCACAGCAAGAACTGGCAAATCTGGCACAGTCCATGTGGAGGAGATGCACTGCAGTACTTAATGCAGCTGGTGGCCTCACCAGATACTGACTGTTACTTTTGATTTTGCCCCCCCTCACTTTGTTCAGGGACACATTATTCAATTTCTGTTAGTCACATGTCTGTGGAACTTTTTCAGTTCATGTCTCAGTTGTTGAATCTTGTTATGTTCATACAAATATTTACACATGTTAAGTTTGCTGAAAATAAACGCAGTTGACATTGAGAGGACGTTTCTTTTTTTGCTGAGTTTAGCTACATAGATGGGTTGGCTGACAATGTCACAAAAACAATGTGCGCGCTTCCATGGGGCGTGAATCAACCTGTTGTGGTTCTGGATGGATAGATTTCTAGCAAGAATGACACTGCCGTGCGGGGAATCATAATTGGCTTATTTCAGCATGTTTCATCATGTTATTGATACCATGTCTTGTTTTGAGGTGTTTTGTCTGATTTCATGTCAATGCAAATATGGCTAAAATTCGCTAGCTAGCTAACCAACAACTGTAACGATCTATTTGAAACAACAAGTGGTCATTGTGCAAATGTATTTGTTTTCTATTAACATTGGAGACGAAATATAGCTTACATGTTAACAATCTGTTTTGCCCCATGGTTGAACGCATGTCGATTTTGTTGCTAAAGTGACAGAGAGAGAGAACACAGGTATTGTGGTTAGTAAAGGGTAAGACAGTTGAATGTTAATCAGGTTTAAGTTTGAGTGAACTGCTAATATCATTAAGGAACAGAAATTCTCCCAGATTTGACCTTTAGTTCAATTTGTGGGGCTGCAGGTAGCCTAGTGGTTAGAACGTTGGGCCAGTAACCAAAGGGTTGCTAGATCAAAGTGTGTGTGTGTTCAGAATACTCCATATTGCTACGGCACTATGATACTATGCCGTCTATGTAATAATATAGGAGATCCAGGAAAGCAGAACTTCAGACAGCAAGGAAGAGAGGGGGGGAGCAGACAGGACAGAGTGAGAACACAGAGAGAGTGGAGGCCCACACAAGACAAACATGGCATATTCCTCTCAAGCCAGAGGAAGTAGTCCTTGCTAAACATTACCTCTCAAAAAAAGAAAGATGCCACTTCTGACATGTCCTGTGTGTATAAATTGTTAGACCCTGAAATGTTCCCATCACTGAAGGCAATCATACAGGCTGTGCTTACCATCCCAGTTAGCAGCTGTGAGAAATCTTTCAGTGAATTAATACATCTATATACCTGGTTTAAGAACCCAATGACCCAAGATAGAATGCATCACGACAATTGACAAAGATATACATACTAACTAGAGGTCGACCGATTATGATTTTTCAACGCCGATACCGATTATTGGAGGACCAAAAAAGCCGATACCGATTAATCGGACAATTTATTATTTTTTTAAATGTATTTATTTATTTGTAATAATGACAATTACAACAATACTGAATGAACACTTTTATTTTAACTTAATATAATACATCAATCAAATCAATTTAACCACAAATAAATAATGAAACATGTTCAATTTGGTTTAAATAATGCAAAAACAAAGTGTTGGAGAAGAAAGTAAAAGTGCAATATGTGCCATGTAAAAAAGCTAACGTTTAAGTTCCTTGCTCAGAACATGAGAACATATGAAAGCTGGTGGTTCCTTTTGACATGAGTCTTCAATATTCCCAGGTAAGAAGTTTAAGGTTGTAGTTATTATAGGAATTATAGGACTATTTCTCTCTATACCATTTGTATTTCATATACCTTTGACTATTGGATGTTCTTATAGGCACTTTAGTATTGCCAGTGTAACAGTATAGCTTCCGTCCCTCTCCTCGCCCCTACCTGGGCTCGAACCAGGAACACATCGACAACAGCCACCCCTCTGCAAGGGGAACAACTACTCCAAGTCTCAGAGAGAGTGACATTTGAAACGCTATTAGCGCGAACCCCGCTAATTAGCTAGCCATTTCACATCGGTTACACCAGCCTAATCTCGGGAGTTGATGGGCTTGAAGTCATAAACAGCTCAATGCTTGAAGCACAGCGAAGAGCTGCTGGCAAACGCACGAAAGTGCTGTTTGAATGAATGCTTACGAGCGTGCTGCTGCCTACGACCGCTCAGACTGCTCTATCAAATATCAAATCATAGACTTAATTATAACATAATAACACACAGAAATACGAGCCTTAGGTCATTAATATGGTCATATCCGGAAACTATCATTTTGAAAATAAAACATTTATTTTTTCAGTGAAATACGGAACCGTTCCGTATTTTATCTAACGGGTGGCGTCCATAAGTCTAAATATTCCTGTTACATTGCACAACCTTCAATGTTATGTCATAATTACGTAAAATTCAGGTAAATTAGTTCGCAACGAGCCAGGCAAACCAAACTGTTGCATATATCCTGACTCTGTTGCACAGAACGCAAGAGAAGTGACACAATTTCCCTAGTTAAAATAAATTCATGTTAGCAGGCAATATTAACTAAATATGCAGGTTTAAAAATATATACTTCTGTGTATTGATTTTAAGAAAGGCATTGATGTTTATGGTTAGGTACATTCGTGCAACGACAGTGCTTTTTTCGCGAATGCGCTTGTTAAATCACCCGTTTGGCGAAGTTGGCTGTCTTTGTTAGGAAGAAATAGTCTTCACAGTTCGCAGCGAGCCAGGCGGCCCAAACTGCTGCATATACCCTGACTCTGTTGCACAGAACGCAAGAGAAGTGACACAATTTCCCTAGTTAAAATAAATTCATGTTAGCAGGCAATATTAACTAATTATGCAGGTTTAAAAATATATACTTGTGTATTGATTTTAAGAAAGGCGTTGATGTTTATGGTTAGGTACACATTGGTGCAACGACAGTGCTTTTTTCGCGAATGCGCTTGTTAAATCACCCGTTTGGCGAAGTAGGCTATGATTCAATGATAAATTAACAGGCCCCTCATCGATTATATGCAATGCAGGACAAGCTAGATAAACTAGTAATATCATCAACCATGTGTAGTTAACTAGTGATTATGTTAAGATTGATTGTTTTTTATAAGATATGTTTAATGCTAGCTAGCACCTTACCTTGGCTCCTTGCTGCACTCGCATAACAGGTAGTCAGCCTGCCATGCAGTCTCCTTGTGGAGTGCAATGTAATCGGCCATGATCGGTGTCCAAAAATGCAGATTACCGATTGTTATGAAAACTTGAAATCGGTCCTAATTAATCGGCCATTCCGATTAATCGGTTGACCTCTAATACTAACACGCATGGGAAAGTGTGAAGTCATAGACAAGTTTGCACCTACAGCATCATTTTGGTTCATTTCTAATCTTTATGGAAGGACTAACATCCCAGTGCTGTGCAATATAACTCGCAAACACTGTGAATATTTAGTTGTAGAAAGGAATGTATACTGGTATGTACATGTGTGTAAAATTATGAAGTGATGTTACCCCCCCCCCCCCCCCCCCAGTGCGCGCAGCATGACTAGACTAGCTCACATTAGCCAGCAGTAATGTGACCAACGACAACATGAGGCTTTTTTTATTGCCAATCAAGTATTGGACATGGTTTATGAAATCATTGAAACAAAAATATAAATACTTTTCCCAACAATTTTTCTTCATGGAAAATTACGATATATAATTATGCACTTGTAATTTGTACTTGCTAATAGATATTATTGACACCGTATTCCATGTGTTTCCTGACCACAATTCATTCCATTAATATTAAGAAGTGTTAATTATTTGGCGTCAGGAGAGCTCAGAGCATGGAAGAAAGCAGTGAGATATGCAACATACGGTTATGTTTCTGCAAAATGTTCACTGCTAGCATGCAAGGCCAAGAGTGCGGGGTGCTTCATTTCGGTCCTGTAGGGATCAAATCTCCCCACCCCCACCGGAGTCAGCCCCAGGTCTTCAGGGTTGAATGTCTAGTGACGTCCCTGTTGCTACCTTGTCGTGCTGCTGTTCCAGTTTCAACTCTTCTGCCTGTGGCGATGGAACCCTGACCAGTTCACCGGATGTGCTACCTTGTCCCGGACCTGCTGTTTTCATCTCGCTCGCTCTCTCTCTACCGACCACACCTTCTGTCTCGACCTCTGAATGCTCGGCTATGGAAGGCCAACTGACATTTACTCCTCAGGAGTTGCACCCTCTACAACCACTGTGATTATTATGAACGTTTTAACATCTTGAGGAACGATCTGGCCTTAATGACCATGTACTCTTATAATCTCCACCCGGCACAGCCAGAAGAGGACTGGCCACCCCTCAGAGCCTGGTTCCCCTTTATGTTTCTTCCTAGGTTCCTGCCTTTCTAGGGAGTTTTTCCAAGCCACCATGCTTCTACAACTGAATTGCTTGCTATTTGGGGTTTAAGGCTGTGTTTCAGTATAAGCACTTTGTGACATCTGCTGATGTAAAAAGGTCTTTATAAATACATTTTATTTGACTTAACAAGATAGAGGATAGAGAGAGTTTAGTTGATGTTGAGAACGGAATGTATATCTTTTTAAATAAATATTTATTGGGGTTTTTATGGAACGTTTTCTTGACATCCTCGGAACAATTTGAGAACATGACTTAAAACCATGAGGAAATAGAACCATAAGGAAACATGTAGGAAACGTACTGAAATTCTCACAGAAGACATTGTTTCTTAACGTTCTCTGAACTATTTGAGAACATTCCCAATGTTAAACCATTTGGAGAATTTTCTAGAACATTTAACCATGTTTGAACTTTTAGAAAACGTTCTGTTAAAGCGATGAAATACAAAGAAAATAACGTTCCTTAAATGTGTTGAGAATGCTCCAAAACCAAGCAACTATCCTGCATCATTCCCAGAAAAGTTGTGAGAAGGTTGCATGCAAAGTCCATGGTACAAGCACGCTCTCACCTAACTCTAAGAAACATATGGTTCTCAGAACGTTATGCGCTAGCTGGGTATTATCCATGACATTCTCAGCTATGTTAAAATGGGATAAAAATCTTGCAGCAACACAAAGCAAAGCCCATAATGATAGACATAATTGATTAAATGAGGATTGACAGTACCTTTACATTAATTAAAGATTTGTGTCTTAAATTCCCATCCATCTCTATGTAAGCATACTGTAGTCAGTCAATGTCGGTGCCATTTCCATGTCTCATATCCAATATGATATTAATATACATATGAAGTGGGTCCCGTAAGTATTCAATGGAAGTACCTTTGTCTGGATTGCCCTCAAGTTGTCATAAAAGATGTAGGCCCTCAGCTGGTCACGGGCTCCCCTCTGACCAATAAATAATAGTAGGGAGGGCTGCTAAATCATTAAGATGACAGCAGTGCTCCGTCCAGAATGCTCTCTTCTCACACAACAGAGATAATAGATCAATGAGGAAGACATCATAGCACAGCACAGGTGTTCTTCACTGGAGATGAGGCCTCAGTCTGGCTGCTAGCTCATTGAGGGACCACCAACTCAGGGGTCTTGAGACCCGGATGCTGTGGATAGATGCCTGATTATTAGAGGACTTCTTAACCATACACCCGGGTGAGAAAAAATAGCAATTTAGCTTTTCAAAATGGTAATGTAAAACACATTTGTTTTATAAAAATGAATGAGTTGATAACCACAACTGTTATTTAAGTCAGTACAGTATGAGAGGATGGAAGGGTGGCTCCATTGTCCTCTTTTACCTCGGACCCGGGTGTTAATATCATGGGGGAGAGGGAGGGCTTTCTGCCAGTCTGATACTATTCAGTAAATTACCCAAATACTGTATGTGCCAAGGTCATCCCGTGGCTCACTTCATTGAAAGATTAGCCTGGATGGGGGTGAGGGTGGTGGCAGGAGGGTGGGGTGGGTGTAGTTTAAGCAAAACCCTCAAGAACATTATGATTTATTTAAGTGAGGAGAGAGAAATATGAATAATGTATCGGCTATAAGGAACATGAATCTCTTTTGTACTAATTGTCAGGAAGGCTTGCATCCAATGTCTGAGGGTAGAGGGGCTGCAGGACCCACAGATCACAGTGGTACGGCTCAAAGCCGACTGTCCTACAGCCATGACCATCGACTTGCAAATGAGCTCAAAAAGCCTAATTAATGGACGGCTAATGAAAGAAGCAGCATTTTGGTGCTGCTGACTCCCGCCCGATGAAGAAATAATCTGGTACCCCCCTTTCTCTCTTTCTCTCTCTCAGCCGAGATGGCCCGTGCCATTGAAGTTGATTGCGGAACGCATCAATATGTGAACAAAGTTTGGAGGAGAGCGAAGGGGAAAAAATTTGCATTCATTTGAAGAACAGGCCTGTTATTTATTCTGTAGCTTTTGGCACATTTCGGGTTTTCCGCTCCCAGGAGAAGAGATGGAGCACAATATTTAAGATGTGTGACGGGCGATAATGGCAACTTCTTCAATTCCCTCTCTCACTCTCCCTGTCTCTGTTGTTTGTACTGTAGAGAGATATGTTGAGGAGGGCAGGGCAGCAGTGAACTGGGAACTCTCTCTTTCTCTTTCTTTCTCTCTGTCTCCATTTCTCTGTGCTGCGGTTAGAGGGTGGAGAGTACGTGGCAGAGTGCAGTACAGATCAGAAACGCTGCCCTAGATGCTGTGCCCTGCAGTTGTGGCTCCTCTCTTTGAAGCCTCTGTGCTCCTCTAAACCCAACCCTGAGGTGCTGCCACCGTCTGCAGGGGGCCTAGTGCCCCAGCCTTAGCCACGCCACTGTTTGAAGACAAGGGGCCCTGAACCCTGCCACAGCCACAGGCATACACTAAATATAGTCATACACACACAAACATACTGTACTTACATGCACATATCTCTTAGTTTTTAGTTATACATCACCATATATCTGGTTCCCCCGTCTCATGCCTCAGAAACAGTGATGTAGTTATGCTTTACCGGTACCTTTTTCAAATGCACCAGGCAGTGTGATCTGAGCCCTGGTTTCTCCTTAGCCTCTCTCCTGCTGTTCTCCTCTCCTGTGGTTGTCCTGCCCCAGGGTTAGTGTGGTTGTCTTGCCCTCTCATGCTCCTAAGTTCATCTGAAGACAACCCCAAACTTGCTCCTCCGCCCTCCTCCTCCTCCTTCAGGGAGCAGGGCTGAGATGGATGACTGGGTACAGCTGAGACCCCCAGATGGCCTGATTTATGGAGGCCTATTTCCTCCCAGGCAGAGTGGAGGCCCCTGGGGGCCCGCCTGGGGATCGCTGGGGGACGCCCACCGTCTCAGGCCTGATGGCCCCCAGCTCCCGCTCTGCCGTGGTGCCAAGTACCAAACGGCCACTCCAGAACGCTCACCATCCGTCATGTGGGCAGCCAGGGATCTCCCTTAAAGAGAGGAAGAACAGAGAGCAGGACAAATGAGAGCCGCTCCCTACCTTCCCTGGCTCTGTACCACAGACATTGATCTCCACTGCAACAATTCATTATATCAGCTCAGCTATAGTCTATTGTCAGGGGGAAGTTATGAGATACCTCCCTGCTTTTGTTCGAGAGCACCATACAATCACTATAAATATATCACCATCACATGAGACCCCATCATAGTACTGAGAAGGTACTCGTGAAGGTGGTAAATTACCTTTTAATGACGTCAGACAAAGGCTCTGCATCTGTCCTCGTGCTCCTAGACCTTAGTGCCGCTTTCAACACCATCGATCACCACATTCTTTTGGTGAGATTTGAAACCCTAATTGGTCTACACGGAGTTCTTGCCTGGTTTAGACCTTATCTGTCGGAAAGATATCATCTCGTCTCTGTGGATGGTTTGTCCTCTGACAAATCAATGGTAAGTTTTGGTGTTCCTCAAGGTTCCGTTCTAGGATCACTATTGTTGTCATATTCTACCTCTTGGTGATGTCATTCAGAAACACAATGTCAACTTTCCCTGCTATGCAGACAACACAGCTGTATTTCATTGAAACATGGTGAAGCCCCAAAATTGCCTACCCTGGAAGCATGTGTTTCAGAGATAAGAAAGTGGATGGCTGCAAATGTTTTACTTTTAAACTCAGACAAAACAGAGATGCTATTTCTAGGTCCTAAGAAACAAAGAGATCTGCTGTCGGATCTGACAATGAATCTTGATGGTTGTACAGTTGTTGTAAAAATTACTTTGGACCCTGTTCTCTCTTTTGACGAACATTTAAAACATATTCAAAGAGCAGCTTTGTTCTATCTTCGTAACATTACAAAAATCGGACACTTTTTGTCTAAAAAGGATGTTGAAAAGCTAATCCATGCTTTTGTCACTTCTAGATTAGACTACTGCAATGATCTACTCTCTGGCTACCCAAATAAGGCACTAAATAAACTTCAGCTAGTGCTAAATACGGCTGAAAGAATCTTGGACGGCTGACAGAATCTAAATACGGCTGATAGAATCCCTCAAAAAGTATTATATTACTCCAGTGCTAGCCTCTCTACCATGGCTTCCTGTTAAGGCTAGGTCTGATTTCAAGGTTTTACTGTTAACCTACAAAGCATTATATGGACTTGCTCCTACCAATCTCTCCGATTTGGTCCTGCTGTACATGCCTACACATATGCTACGGTCACAAAACGCAGGCCTCCTTATTTTTCCTGGAATGTCAAAGCAAACAGCTGGAGGCAGGGCTTTCTTGTAAAGAGCAACATTTTTATGAAATGGTCTGCCGATCCATGTGAGAGACGTAGACTCGGTCTCAGCCTTTAAGTCTTACCTGAAGACTAATCTCTTCAGTAGGTACTGTGATTGAGTGTAGTTTGGCCGAGGGGTGCGAAGCTGTACGGCAAGGCACTGGTGTTAAGAATCACCCTTGCTGTCTCTCCCTGGCCAGCTCCCCTCTCTCCACTGTGATTCTCTGCCTCTGACCCTATTACGGGGGCTGAGTCACTGGCTTGCTCATGCTCTCCCATGCCGTCCCTAAGAGGGGTGCATCACGTCATGCCAGGCTTTTTCTGCTACACTCGACTTGAGTGGGTTGAGTAACTGACGTAATCTTCCTGTCCGGTTTTGCGCCCCCTCGGGCTCATGCGGTGGGGGAAATCTTTGTGGGCTATACTTGGCCTTGTCTCAAGGTAGGAAGTTAGTGGTCTGTTGATATCCCTTTGGTGGTGTGGGGGCTGTGCTTTGGGAAAGTGGGTGGGGTTATATCCTGCCTGGTTGGCCTTTCTCAGTCCCAGTATCTATACTGCAATAGTCTATGTGTCGGGGGGATAGGGTCAGTCTGTCCTCTCTGGTATAATTCTCCTGTCTTATCTGGTGTCCTGTGTGATCTTAGTTATGCTCTCTCTCTCTCTCTCTCTCTCTCTCTCTCTCTCTCTCTCTCTCTCTCTCTCTCTCTCTCTCACTACCGCACCTGCTTTCTCGACCACTGAATGTTTGGCTATGAAAAGCCAACTGACATTTACTCCTGAGGTGCTGACCTGTTGCACCCTCTATAACCACTGCAATTATTATTTGACCCTGCTAGCCATCTATGCACGTTTGAACATCTTGAAGAACGGTCCTTAATGGCCATATACTCTTATAAGAGAACTGGCCACCACTCCGAGCCTGGTTCCTCTCTAGGTTTCATCCTAGGTTCCTTCCTTTCTCTGGAGTTTTTCCTAGCCACCATGCTTCTACATCTGCATTGCTTGTGTTTTGGGATTTTAGGCTGGGTTTATGTGTAAGCACTTTGTGACAACTGATGATGTAAAAAGGACTTTATAAATAAATGTGATTGATTGATGATCACATGTACACAAACCTACAGCTGTAGAAAACTTTGGGATATTGTATTTTCAGATGACAATACAGCGGTAATCTAATTAAGTGATAATGCCCGATAAGCTGGTGTTTGGAGGATATATTGGCACGGGTGTTCGTTTTCAACAGCGGAGATTTGTATAAACCTTGCAGTATGTCTCTCCGACATTTGCAACATTGTTTCAATATTCAAATTCTATCTCCAGCTGTCCCATAGTAATGAATGTGTAGGGGTCGGGAGTCGAGACAAACCGTGCCAATATATCCTCCAAACATCGGCTTCGAGGACATTATCACTTTTATACAATGGGTTACCAACATATTCAAATAATGATTTACATATTTTCATAAAAAAACGTTATTTGGATTAATTTATTCATACTATTTCATCCTTCCACAGATATAGTCCCGACACAAATCTAGGGTTGCTACCCAAGCCGGCTGGTCATTCGTTCTATTGGTTCGGTTGCCAGAGACGCGACCCAGTCGTTCAGTCTTTCTGTTCTGTATCTATGGACCCAGTCGTTCGTTCTAAATGGTCCTTACTGGCAATGTTCGTATCCCTTGCTTGCTAGCTAGCAAACAACGGCTAACTTACAGTCACGTCAAAAAGAATAACAACAGTAGCTGCATTTGCATTTGTTAAAGCTGTTTTCTAGTGACATTTATTTGGATACATCCATAACAATGAGCTAATGAGGTGAGATTTCGCCTGGCATAGAAAATGTGCTCTCTCGTCAGGACACTGTTGTTCAGAGGAGCTAGCCAACAACACAGCTAACAACACAGCTAACACAATCACTTCAAACACTTTGTTTCGTTTTACCTTTTTTCAATTGACATTTATTTGTATATATCCATAAAAATTATGCCAGCTAAAACATGTTTCGACTGGCTGAGAAACGATGCTTGCCTGTCTGTCTCATCCCGACTCCTGACCCCTACACATTAATTACTATAGGACAGCAGGAGATCGAATTTGAATATTGAAACAATGTTGCAAATGTCAGAGAGACAGAAAGGTTTATACAAATCTCCGCTGTTGAAAACTAGATGTTAGTCTAAAAGAAATGTGAGATAATGCCTAGATGTTTTTTTTTATAGTGGAGATCAAGTAAATAGGCATTTTAACGTCATAGATTTAGCTGGTGGTAACTTGTGGATTGGACACTGGCTGGAATGAGCTTTTAACCAATCAGCATTCAGGATTAGACCCACTCGTTGTATGTAAGCAGAATAAAGACTATTGTAATATTTTCTGGCACTGTAATATTGTTTTGCATCTAAATTTAAATGTAAATGGTATAGTCCTGTGATGGCATTTAAATGGTACACAGACTGTATTCTAATATTGCATCATAGGTTTTGTGTTCTGTTGAATTTGAGCCAGGACAGAGGATGTCTTAGCTTATGGATGGTGGACAACACCATGCTGTCACAATGGCGGACGCTGGATAGTAATGTCCAGTCATCAGGACCCACTGTATCCACATTAAAATGTTATTGCACTGACACTGCTGCTGCAGGTGGATCCCCTCTATGGCTGGATTTCAGGCCAGTCTGGGAGGACATCTGTTGTGGAGTGTGTGGCCAGAGCCTTGTGCTGAGACACAGAACACCAGTTTACCCTGAGGGCAATGGAGCCGGTATAAACTAGTAGGGCAGGAGCCAGAAACTCAGGGCTGGAGGGTTCCACAGTTTAGGGAGGTCCAGAAACGTTCCGAATTATAGAGGGGTAACCGTGGGGGGGGGGGGGGGGGGGGGGCAGCTGATACTGGAAAGCAGTTGAGGGGGTTTACAAATCAAGGTTTGTAGGAAACAGTACTGCCATTAGCCAGCTGCCTCTGTGGCCTCAGGCATGCTAGGAAAAAAGAAGTAATAATATACAATATCTAATATCATACATGTATATGATCATAGAAATGTTTTTGTCTACCATCATTCTACCAGACTATGTAAAGTAGGCAAACAACAAATTAATAACACGCATGCTCACACACATACACACATACACACACTGAACGTATACAAAAATAACTAGCTATTTCATCTCGTAAACACTCTTTTGTGCACCAAGGAAATGTGCATATTATTTTCTTTTATTACCTGTAACTGACTTCTGTCGCTACGTTCTTTAAAAAAAAAAATTAAACATTTTATTTCACCTTTATTTAACCAGGTAGGCCAGTTGAGAACAAGTTCTCATTTACAACTGCGACCTGGCCAAGATAAATCAAAGCAGTGCGACAAAAACAACAACACAGAGTTACACATGGGATAAACAAACGTACATAACACAATAGAAAGGTCTATATACAGTGTGTGCAAATGTAGTAAGATTAGGGAGGTAAGGCAATAAATAGGCCATAGTGGCGAAATAATTACAATTGAGCAATTAAACACTGGAGTGATAGATGATGTGCAAGTAGAGATACAGGGGTGCAAAGGAGCAAAAAATAAATAACAATATGGGAATGAGGTAGTTGGGTGGGCTATTTACAGATGGGCTGCGTACAGGTGCAATGATTGGTAAGCTGATGCTTAAAGTTAGTGAGGGAGATATATGACTCCAGCTTCAGTGATTTCTGCAATTCGTTCCAGTCATTGGCAGCAGAGAACTGGAAGGAAAGGCGGCCAAATGAGGAGTTGACTTTGGGAATGACCAGTAAAATATACCTGCTGGGCCTCCCGGGTGGCGCAGTGGTCTAGGGCACTGCATCGCAGTGCTAACTGCGCCACCAGAGTCTCTGGGTTCGCGCCCAGGCTCTGTCGCAGCCGGCCACGACCGGGAGGTCCGTGGGGCGACGCACAATTGGCATAGCGTCGTCCGGGTTAGGGAGGGTTTGGCCGGTAGGGATATCCTTGTCTCATCGCGCTCCAGCGACTCCTGTGGCGGGCCGGGCGCAGTGCGCGCTAACCAAGGGGGCCAGGTACACGGTGTTTTCTCCGACACATTGGTGCGGCTGGCTTCCGGGTTGGAGGCGCGCTGTGTTAAGAAGCAGTGCGGCTTGGTTGGGTTGTGCTTCGGAGGACGCATGGCTTTCGACCTTCGTCTCTCCCGAGCCCGTACGGGAGTTGTAGCGATGAGACAAGATAGTAATTACTAGCGATTGGATACCACGAAAATTGGGGAGAAAATGGGATAAAAAATATAAAAAAAAAATATATATATATATACCTGCTGGAGCATGTGCTACGAGTGGGTGCTGCTATGGTGTCCAGTGAGCTGAGATAAGGCGGGGCTTTACCTAGCAAATACTTATAGATGACCTGGAGTCAGTGGGTTTGGCGATGAACATGAAGCGAGGGCCAGCCAACGAGAGCATACAGGTCGCAGTGGTGAGTAGTATATGGGGCTTTGGTGACAAAACGGATGGCACTGTGATAGTCTACATCCAATTAGCTGATTAGCGTGTTGGAGGCTATTTTATAAATGACATCGCCGAAGTTAAGGATTGGTAGGATAGTCAGTTTTATGAGGGTATGTTTGGCAGCACGAGTGAAGGATGCTTTGTTGGCGAAATAGGAAGCCTATTCTAGATTTAATTTCGGAGAGAGTCTGGAAGGAGAGTTTACAGTCTAACCAGACACCTAGGTATTTGTAGTTGTCCACATATTCTAAGTCAGAACCGTCCAGAGTAGTGATGCTAGACGGGCGGGCGGGTGCGGGCAGGGATCGGTTGAGAGCATGCATTTAGTTTTACTTGCATTTAAGAGCAGTTGGAGAACACGAAAGGAGTGTTGTATGGCATTGAAGCTCGTTGTTATGTTCCATTGACTCTCAGCGGACCGTTTGAGAGCGCAGATGAAAATGACAATATGAGAATGACAATATGAGAGGGAACAGTGGTGATGTTCGCCATGTAAACGCTGTGTTTGAAAGTGTTATTTCAATTAAAAAGCAGATAAACTGCTGATTAATTCAGCACACTTCCCAATTACTGATCAAACGAGCCTCCTGGGGGAAGCAGAGTCCCAAAGATGGCAGATGCCGAGCACACACTCAGGCATATTTCATACGGCAATGAAATATTAAGCTGGTCTGTGGCGTTGTGGTACCACTGGGTGTCTGTGTTGTTGTGGTACTATGTAAATGTGTCTGTTACTCTAGCGAGACTGATATCTGGGACACGTTTGGGGACACTTTGGGGAGCATGATGCAATATGATGCCAAACCTAGACAACTGATAGAAAATTAGAGACTGTATTTATCCTCCATATCACAGCACCCATGAGTGCTGCTTGTAGAGTCAAAGTAGGGGACATTTTTTGTTTGTTTTTGTGTGTGTTAAAAATACGTTTTTTTGTCTATTTTTGGTAGACTAAGGCTAAATTAGGGGTTCCCAAACTCTTTCACTTGGGCCTCCCTTCCAGCATTGGGGAACATCCAACACCCCCTCTGCGTGCGCACACACTACATCTATTTCTATGGGCACAAGCATTGTTCATGACATAAACTGTTCACACCCCTTTTGGTGGTGGAGAGAATTTTGAAGGTTTAAAGCTTATTTCCTGCAATTTTAGACACCACGTAAACAACGTGTAAGATCACTCACGTCACGTAACGGTAGCTAATGAGCCAGCCAGCTAATGTAGCTAGTTAAACAACAATGAACATAGTGCCAAATCATGTCGTTGTAATGCCCGGGGTGTAGTGGAGGAAGGAGTCAGACGCAGGAGACAGAGAGTTCAGAGTAGCGTAACTTTAATCACCACAGAGGTGAACACGACGCCACTAAAACCAAATGCCCCAACACACAAGGGGAACTAAATAGTTCCGACAATATAACGTACACGAACCGTGACATACAAGCATGTATAAACAGTACACAAAACAATCCCGCACACCCAGGCGGGCTTGCTGGGTAATAAAGCCCCACTAATCAACCTAACAACAAACAGGTGTAACCAATAAACAAACAAGGAGGGGGAGGAAAAAATCAGTGGCAGCTAGTAGGCCGGTGACGACAACCGCCGAGTGCCACCCGAACAGGAAGGGGAGCCACCTTCGGTAGGAGTCGTGACAGTACCCCCCACCCTGACGCGCGGCTCCCGCAGCGCGCCGACACAGGCCTCAAGGGCGACCCGGAGGGCGAGGCGCAGGGCGATCCGGATGGAGGCGATGGAAATCCCTCAACATTGACGGATCCAAAATGTCCCCCACCGGTACCCAGCACCTCTCCTCCGGACCATACCCCTCCCAGTCCACGAGATACTGCAGGCCCCTCACCCGGCGTCTCGAGTCCAGAATTGCCCGTATCGTGTACGCCGGGGACCCCTCGATGTCCAGAGGGGGAGGAAGGACCTCCGGCACCTCACCGTCCTGCAGGGGACCAGCTACCACCGGCCTGAGGAGAGACACATGAAATGAGGGGTTAATACGATAATAGGAAGGGAGTTGTAATCGATAACACACCTTGTTTATTCTCCTCAGGACTTTGAAGGGCCCTACACACTGCGGCCCCAGCTTCCGGCAGGGCAAGCGGAGGGGTAGGTTTCGGGTCGAGAGCCAGACCCTGTCCCCCGGTACAAACACAGGGGCCTCACTGCGGTGGCGGTCAGCACTCCTCTTCTGCCGTCCACTGGCTTGTTTGAGGGATTCCTGGGGGAGGAGGGGGAGGACAAAATCAGTTGCAGCTAGTAGGCCGGTGACGACGACCGCTGAGCGCCACCCGAACAGGAAGGGGAGCCACCTTCGGTAGGAGTCGTGACAGTCGTTACTACCCTGCATGAATTTGCTGGGAGCTAACCAACCAGGTTCAATGTTAGTTAGATAACATTAGGTTCTAACTAGCAAAGCAAAAGGTTCTGGGATACGAATAATAACTTCATACACGTAACGTTAACTAGGGAGCCAGCCAGCTAACGATAGCTAGCTAGTTAGCTAACAGCACACTTTAGCTTGAAATGAAACCACTTTCTATCAAAATTAGAAACGTGTAATATCTGAAAATGTAGCTAGCTGCCGCTAGACTATCTTACCCGTGTACATCATCATGCATGATGGACGCGTCTAACCTGTCACGGATGCCATGCCACGGTGTTTTATCTTTAGCTATCATACTCTAATTCAACTGATTTCAAAACTTGATCCTCCAGAAAGTGGAGATCAACACTTATGCAGCTCCACTACACAATAATTTTTTTTTAAAGCCGCATTCGACAGGACTACCAACAAAGATTGACTAGCTCAAATAGATAGAAGCCTTCTATATGGCAGACCAATCCGAACTCCTCTCTCGGCATGTCCAACCCATTCATTATCTCAGCCAATCACGGCTAGTGGGAAGGTTGCTGACTTTTCCTGAGGCTTAACCAACAAGGCATACAAGTTTGTTATAAAGGCACATGAAAGTTCACATGTTCCAGAAGGCATTTCTGCCAAAAAACGCATTTTGATAAAAATAAAAAAAACTTTCAAATGACTCTCCTGTGCCTAGTTTCCTGAAACGGGTCACATTTTGTCATTGGGTGCAATAAAAATAATGTTGTTTTGAAGCTAATTTTCTTTGCGATTCTATAACTTTTGCATTTGTAATGTGTATTTATGTGATATTTGAGTGACAAAAAAAATACAACAATATCTATGGAGTAAAATACCTAAATAAAAAAATGTTAGCTGACATGGGCTAGTTGATCTGGACATTTCTGACAAGTTATAAATAGCTCTCTAATGCGTGCAATGACTAAGATGGCAAGAGGAACAGATGATGCACTACCCAATTTCGAAATTGTACCTTGTGCATTCTACTATTACAACTTTCAAGAGTAAGTTTAAAGCCAGACTGAGTTCCTTGACAAATAAATAAAAAATTTTTTTTTTGAATTTTCTTTCACGATTACATTCAAATAGTCCAAACAGTCTTATTCCAATTCAATTCCAATTCCATAATTTTAAGATTTTCTGAACTCTAATTGAATTCAACACAAATTCTCCACTTCATGAGTGAATTCAATAATTAAATTTGAATTTCAAATTTAATTAGAATTGACCACAACCCTGAGAAGGAGTAATGAAGGCCTCAGCTTTGCGCTTAAACTAATCCTGGAAGTGATCTCCTATGACATCAGAACTACACCACATTGTCCCAGCCTTCCCTTCTCTCTCTTGCCTGAGTGTTGTGTCAATAAAGTGGGAGTGAAACAAAGTGATTTAACTGCTCTCTGGACAGGACTTTGGTTGGTCCAGTAAGATGCTCCTCTCTCTCTGTGTGCCGCCTCTCAAACAAGGCTGCAGCACTTTGTAACCACCACTTTGTGTCCCAGAAGGCTTCGGCCCAATAGCACTGAAATTCAATGTGACCATAACACATAAATCATATTTTAAGCACTGGGAAGAGCAGGTGGAGGCATAAAAAGTGTCGACACTGCTTTCTCAATGATGTAAATAATTTATCAAACCCTCACACAGAGCGCTGTTTATTCTGTCCCACTCAGTGTGTAATCCTCAGACGCCGTTTTAGAGAGCCTGTCAGACAGACACACACACACACATACACACACGCAAACAAGCAAACATAGCCGGTGTATTAGAGGCGGCCCTGTCTGTCACCATAATGAATCCCAGTGTGATCTTTCTAACGGCTGTGGTCATCATTCTCTGAGCAACACGCACGCACACACATACATACACACACACATCCTGCTTACTGTCTGCTCATTCATCATGCGACCCCTCGTGGAGTTGCCTGTGGGAGTCTGGGGACGAGTGTGAGATGGAGGGATTGGAGAGAGGAGGGCTGGATGGGGGGAGTCTGAAAGAGAGGAGGTGGGGAGATGGGGGACATGTTGGAGCCGTGAGCAGACAGACTCTTCGTAGAGCGTGTCTGTGGAATACAGGGTGTCTATACAGTAGAGGAAAGCTAACCATGTCTCCGCAGCCCTGTGCTGAAGGACTGGTTTATACTCTCTACAGATCAACTCCTCCCTCCTGTCTCTATACATCTACACTGCCCTACAGACTTCCTTGGGTTTCCATATTTGTTTATTGCACCAACCAAAACATCTAACTAACAACCAACTACATGTTTCATTTATATCTTATCCATGGTACCTGATCACCTTCTCTGCAGCCACAAGCCAGCCGGTAGCTAGATGTTTAGTTCCCCAGGAGCGTTAAGTGCATATCTAAATAGTTGATGAGCTATAAGCTGTTGGGGAAAATGTCGCCGGCGGCACCACATTGAACAGTGCCTATGAGAAGCCCTGTGGGACTGCTTTAAAGAGGATCCCCTGGATCCATCCAGCTGCCAGAAAACCTGGCATAGGAGACAATACTGGGCCCACATCGCTCCTAGCAGGCTGTTCACACACACGCAGAAATACAGACACACATGCACACACCTCCACCCTGAAGACGATGATCAGAGGAAGCGCCCTCCTTTCATTTCATTCAACCAAAAGATCTACACTGACAATTCATTGGAACACGAGATACGAGTGAGGAGCATTTAGGAGTTTTAACCATGAGTTGTAACCATGTAATGTGCTTCAGATAATTCATTCGTTTCTACTGTATTTTTCAGAGAGCTTTGTCACTTGCCAAATGTCACTGCCTTCTAACTGGACTCAGTGGCCACGCTAATGTGAAGAGTTACAGTACATGACTGTCTGGCCGTGACACTCAGAGCGACAGTACAGTTCCCAGCTGCTGTGCTGTGGCTGGTGTTGGTTGTGTTTCCAGTCTGCAACAGAGAGAGAGAGAGAGAGAGAGAGAGAGAGAGAGAGAGAGAGAGAGAGAGAGAGAGAGAGAGAGAGAGAGAGAGAGAGAGAGAGAGAGAGAGAGAGAGAGAGAGAGAGAGATGGTGCTCCTGTGGAGTTGGAGCAGCTGACTTGTCCAGAATGGATCTCTGTTGAAGGCGTTTTGTTGTTGTTCACTCCCCGTACCCCAAGGACCATTAAGCTGAAAATAATTGGCTCCGAATTTCCCCCCTTTGATCGATCCTTTGTAGTCAGTGAACTCTCTGAGACTAGAGCCCAAGCGATACGTTTTGTTTGGGTATGATACCGATTCTAATTTTTCCGGGACAAAACTTACCGATACCGATATACTGTATCTGCCGATATACTGTTTTACAACAGGGAAATTAAAAAGTGTTATTTTCCACACTGAATTCTCATAAATTGTCATCCAAAAGAGCAATTGTCCAATAACTATGCTTCAAATGTTGATTTCATACAGTGTGACAATAATGACACATCATAAAAATGGCCGCAAGATAAGCATGAGATTCCCTTTTTTCATCCTGTTTATGGAATATCGGTTATCGGTGGAAAGATCCGATTCCAATATATAGCTCTGTCTGGGACACACATACACAAAACACACACCCATGAGTGTAAATGGGTGTACATAGTGTACTGTATATAGACTAAGTCAACAGCACTCTGTCTTACAACAAATCAAATCAAACTGTATTTGTCACACGCGCCGAATACAACAAGCGTAGACCTTACAGTGAAATGCTTACTTATAAGCCCTTAACCAACAGTGCAGCTCTCTGTCTTACAACAGCTCCCCGTTTTACAACAGCTCTGTCTTACAAAAGCTCGCCATTTTACAACAGCTCCCCGTTTTACAACAGCTCCCCGTTTTACAACAGCTCTCCATCTTACAACAGCTCTCCGTCTTACAACAGCTCTCCGTCTTACAACAGCTCTCCGTCTTACAACAGCTCCCCGTTTTACAACAGCTCTCCGTTTTACAACAGCTCTCCGTCTTACAACAGCTCTCCGTCTTACAACAGCTCTCCGTCTTACAACAGCTCTCCGTTTTACAACAGCTCCCCGTTTTACAACAGCTCTCCGTCTTACAACAGCTCTCCGTTTTACAACAGCTCCCCGTCTTACAACAGCTCTCCATCTTACAACAGCTCTCCGTCTTACAACAGCTCCCCGTCTTACAACAGCTCCCCGTTTTACAACAGTTCCCCGTCTTACAACAGCTCTCCGTCTTACAACAGCTCTCCGTCTTACAACAGCTCCCCGTCTTACAACAGCTCCCCGTTTTACAACAGCTCCCCGTCTTACAACAGCTCTCCGTCTTACAACAGCTCTCCGTCTTACAACAGCTCTCCGTCTTACAACAGCTCTCCGTTTTACAACAGCTCCCCGTTTTACAACAGCTCTCCGTCTTACAACAGCTCTCCGTCTTACAACAGCTCCCCGTCTTACAACAGCTCTCCGTCTTACAACAGCTCCCCGTCTTACAACAGCTCTCCGTCTTACAACAGCTCCCCGTTTTACAACAGCTCCCCGTTTTACAACAGCTCCCCGTCTTACAACAGCTCTCCGTTTTACAACAGCTCTCCGTCTTACAACAGCTCTCCGTCTTACAACAGCTCCCCGTCTTACAACAGCTCTCCGTCTTACAACAGCTCTCCGTCTTACAACAGCTCCCCGTCTTACAACAGCTCCCCGTCTTACAACAGCTCCCCGTTTTACAACAGCTCCCCGTCTTACAACAGCTCTCCGTCTTACAACAGCTCTCCGTCTTACAACAGCTCTCCGTCTTACAACAGCTCCCTGTCTTACAACAGCTCTCCGTTTTACAACAGCTCCCCGATTTACAACAGCTCTCCGTCTTACAACAGCTCTCCGTCTTACAACAGCTCCCCGTTTTACAACAGTTCCCCGTCTTGTCTTACAAAAGCTCGCCATTTTACAACAGCTCCCCGTTTTACAACAGCTCCCCGTTTTACAACAGCTCTCCATCTTACAACAGCTCTCCGTCTTACAACAGCTCCCCGTTTTACAACAGCTCTCCGTTTTACAACAGCTCTCCGTCTTACTACAGCTCTCCGTCTTACAACAGCTCTCCGTCTTACAACAGCTCTCCGTTTTACAACAGCTCCCCGTTTTACAACAGCTCTCCGTCTTACAACAGCTCTCCGTTTTACAACAGCTCCCCGTCTTACAACAGCTCTCCATCTTACAACAGCTCTCCGTCATACAACAGCTCCCCGTCTTACAACAGCTCCCCGTTTTACAACAGTTCCCCGTCTTACAACAGCTCTCCGTCTTACAACAGCTCTCCATCTTACAACAGCTCCCCGTCTTACAACAGCTCTCCGTCTTACAACAGCTCCCCGTTTTACAACAGCTCCCCGTTTTACAACAGCTCCCCGTCTTACAACAGCTCTCCGTTTTACAACAGCTCTCCGTCTTACAACAGCTCTCCGTCTTACAACAGCTCTCCGTCTTACAACAGCTCTCCGTCTTACAACAGCTCCCCGTCTTACAACAGCTCTCCGTCTTACAACAGCTCTCCGTCTTACAACAGCTCCCCGTCTTACAACAGCTCTCCGTCTTACAACAGCTCCCCGTCTTACAACAGCTCTCCGTCTTACAACAGCTCTCCGTCTTACAACAGCTCCCCGTCTTACAACAGCTCTCCGTCTTACAACAGCTCCCCGTCTTACAACAGCTCCCCGTCTTACAACAGCTCCCCGTTTTACAACAGCTCCCCGTCTTACAACAGCTCTCCGTCTTACAACAGCTCTCCGTCTTACAACAGCTCTCCGTCTTACAACAGCTCCCCGTCTTACAACAGCTCTCCGTTTTACAACAGCTCCCCGATTTACAACAGCTCTCCGTCTTACAACAGCTCTCCGTCTTACAACAGCTCTCCGTCTTACAACAGCTCCCCGTCTTACAACAGCTCTCCGTTTTACAACAGCTCTCCGTCTTACAACAGCTCTCCGTCTTACAACAGCTCTCTGTCTTACAACAGCTCTCCGTCTTACAACAGCACCCCGTCTTACAACAGCTGTCCATCTTACAACAGCTCCCCGTCTTACAACAGCTCTCCGTCTTACAACAGCTCCCCGTCTTACAACAGCTCTCCGTCTTACAACAGCTCTCCGTCTTAAAACAGCTCCCCGTCTTACAACAGCTCTCCGTCTTACAACAGCTCCCCGTCTTACAACAGCTCCCCGTCTTACAACAGCTCCCTGTTTTACAACAGCTCCCCGTTTTACAACAGCTCCCCGTTTTACAACAGCTCCCCGTTTTACAACAGCTCTCCATCTTACAACAGCTCCCCGTTTTACAACAGCTCTCCGTCTTGCAACAGCTCTCCGTCTTACAACAGCTCCCCGTCTTACAACAGCTCTCCGTTTTACAACAGCTCCCCGTTTTACAACAGCTCTCCATCTTACAACAGCTCCCCGTTTTACAACAGCTCTCCGTCTTACAACAGCTCTCCGTCTTACAACAGCTCTCCGTCTTACAACAGCTCCCCGTCTTACAACAGCTCCCCGTTTTACAACAGCTCTCCATCTTACAACAGCTCTCCGTTTTACAACAGCTCCCCGTTTTACAACAGCTCTCCATCTTACAACAGCTCCCTGTCTTACAACAGCTCTCCGTCTTAAAACAGCTCCCCGTCTTACAACAGCTCCCCGTTTTACAACAGCTCCCCTTCTTACAACAGCTCTCCGTCTTACAACAGCTCTCCGTCTTACAACAGCTCCCCGTTTTACAACAGCTCCCCGTTTTACAACAGCTCTCCGTCTTACAACAGCTCTCCGTCTTAAAACAGCTCTCCGTCTTACAACAGCTCCCCGTCTTACAACAGCTCTCCGTTTTACAACAGCTCCCTGTTTTACAACAGCTCCCCGTTTTACAACAGCTCCCCGTTTTACAACAGCTCCCCGTTTTACAACAGCTCTCCATCTTACAACAGCTCCCCGTTTTACAACAGCTCTCCGTCTTACAACAGCTCTCCGTCTTACAACAGCTCCCCGTCTTACAACAGCTCTCCGTTTTACAACAGCTCCCCGTTTTACAACAGCTCTCCATCTTACAACAGCTCCCCGTTTTACAACAGCTCTCCGTCTTATAACAGCTCTCCGTCTTACAACAGCTCTCCGTCTTACAACAGCTCTCCGTCTTACAACAGCTCTCCGTCTTACAACAGCTCTCCGTTTTACAACAGCTCCCCGTTTTACAACAGCTCTCCATCTTACAACAGCTCCCTGTCTTACAACAGCTCTCCGTCTTAAAACAGCTCCCCGTCTTACAACAGCTCCCCGTTTTACAACAGCTCCCCTTCTTACAACAGCTCTCCGTCTTACAACAGCTCTCCGTCTTACAACAGCTCCCCGTTTTACAACAGCTCCCCGTTTTACAACAGCTCTCCGTCTTACAACAGCTCTCCGTCTTAAAACAGCTCTCCGTCTTACAACAGCTCCCCGTCTTACAACAGCTCTCCGTTTTACAACAGCTCTCCGTCTTACAACAGCTCTCCGTTTTACAACAGCCCTCCGTTTTACAACAGCTCTCCGTCTTACAACAGCTCCCCGTTTTACAACAGCTCCCCGTCTTACAACAGCTCTCCGTTTTACAACAGCTCTCCGTCTTACAACAGCTCTCCGTTTTACAACAGCTCTCCGTCTTACAACAGCTCTCCGTTTTACAACAGCTCTCCGTTTTACAACAGCTCTCCGTTTTACAACAGCTCCCTGTTTTACAACAGCTCTCCGTCTTACAACAGCTCTCCGTTTTACAACAGCTCTCCGTCTTACAACAGCTCTCCGTCTTACAACAGCTCTCCGTCTTACAACAGCTCTCCGTTTTACAACAGCTCCCCGTCTTACAACAGCTCTCTGTCTTACAACAGCTCTCCGTTTTACAACAGCTCCCCGTTTTACAACAGCTCCCCGTTTTACAACAGCTCCCCGTTTTACAACAGCTCTCCATCTTACAACAGCTCTCCGTTTTACAACAGCTCTCCGTTTTACAACAGCTCTCCGTCTTACAACAGCTCTCCGTTTTACAGCTCTCCGTCTTACAACAGCTCCCCGTTTTACAACAGCTCTCCGTCTTACAACAGCTCTCCGTTTTACAGCTCCCCGTCTTACAACAGCTCCCCGTTTTACAACAGCTCTCCGTCTTACAACAGCTCTCCATCTTACAACAGCTCTCCGTCTTACAACAGCTCCCCGTTTTACAACAGCTCTCCGTCTTACAACAGCTCTCCGTCTTACAACAGCTCTCCGTCTTACAACAGCTCCCCGTCTTACAACAGCTCTCCGTCTTACAACAGCTCTCCGTTTTACAACAGCTCCCCGTTTTACAACAGCTGTCCGTCTTACAACAGCTCTCCGTCTTACAACAGCTCTCCGTTTTACAACAGCTCTCCGTCATACAACAGCTCCCCGTCTTACAACAGCTCCCCGTTTTACAACAGTTCCCCGTCTTACAACAGCTCTCCGTCTTACAACAGCTCTCCGTCTTACAACAGCTCCCCGTCTTACAACAGCTCTCCGTTTTACAACAGCTCCCCGTTTTACAACAGCTCTCCATCTTACAACAGCTCCCTGTCTTACAACAGCTCTCCGTCTTAAAACAGCTCCCCGTCTTACAACAGCTCCCCGTTTTACAACAGCTCCCCTTCTTACAACAGCTCTCCGTCTTACAACAGCTCTCCGTCTTACAACAGCTCCCCGTTTTACAACAGCTCCCCGTTTTACAACAGCTCCCCGTTTTACAACAGCTCTCTGTCTTACAACAGCTCTCCGTCTTACAACAGCTCTCCGTCTTACAACAGCTCCCCGTCTTACAACAGCTCCCCGTTTTACAACAGCTCTCCATCTTACAACAGCTCTCCGTTTTACAACAGCTCCCCGTTTTACAACAGCTCTCCATCTTACAACAGCTCCCTGTCTTACAACAGCTCTCCGTCTTAAAACAGCTCCCCGTCTTACAACAGCTCCCCGTTTTACAACAGCTCCCCTTCTTACAACAGCTCTCCGTCTTACAACAGCTCTCCGTCTTACAACAGCTCTCCGTCTTAAAACAGCTCTCCGTCTTACAACAGCTCCCCGTCTTACAACAGCTCTCCGTTTTACAACAGCTCCCTGTTTTACAACAGCTCCCCGTTTTACAACAGCTCCCCGTTTTACAACAGCTCCCCGTTTTACAACAGCTCTCCATCTTACAACAGCTCCCCGTTTTACAACAGCTCTCCGTCTTACAACAGCTCTCCGTCTTACAACAGCTCCCCGTCTTACAACAGCTCTCCGTTTTACAACAGCTCCCCGTTTTACAACAGCTCTCCATCTTACAACAGCTCCCCGTTTTACAACAGCTCTCCGTCTTATAACAGCTCTCCGTCTTACAACAGCTCTCCGTCTTACAACAGCTCTCCGTCTTACAACAGCTCTCCGTCTTACAACAGCTCTCCGTTTTACAACAGCTCCCCGTTTTACAACAGCTCTCCATCTTACAACAGCTCCCTGTCTTACAACAGCTCTCCGTCTTAAAACAGCTCCCCGTCTTACAACAGCTCCCCGTTTTACAACAGCTCCCCTTCTTACAACAGCTCTCCGTCTTACAACAGCTCTCCGTCTTACAACAGCTCCCCGTTTTACAACAGCTCCCCGTTTTACAACAGCTCTCCGTCTTACAACAGCTCTCCGTCTTAAAACAGCTCTCCGTCTTACAACAGCTCCCCGTCTTACAACAGCTCTCCGTTTTACAACAGCTCTCCGTCTTACAACAGCTCTCCGTTTTACAACAGCCCTCCGTTTTACAACAGCTCTCCGTCTTACAACAGCTCCCCGTTTTACAACAGCTCCCCGTCTTACAACAGCTCTCCGTTTTACAACAGCTCTCCGTCTTACAACAGCTCTCCGTTTTACAACAGCTCTCCGTCTTACAACAGCTCTCCGTTTTACAACAGCTCTCCGTTTTACAACAGCTCTCCGTTTTACAACAGCTCCCTGTTTTACAACAGCTCTCCGTCTTACAACAGCTCTCCGTTTTACAACAGCTCTCCGTCTTACAACAGCTCTCCGTCTTACAACAGCTCTCCGTCTTACAACAGCTCTCCGTTTTACAACAGCTCCCCGTCTTACAACAGCTCTCTGTCTTACAACAGCTCTCCGTTTTACAACAGCTCCCCGTTTTACAACAGCTCCCCGTTTTACAACAGCTCCCCGTTTTACAACAGCTCTCCATCTTACAACAGCTCTCCGTCTTACAACAGCTCTCCGTTTTACAACAGCTCTCCGTTTTACAACAGCTCTCCGTCTTACAACAGCTCTCCGTCTTACAACAGCTCCCCGTCTTACAACAGCTCTCCGTTTTACAGCTCTCCGTCTTACAACAGCTCCCCGTTTTACAACAGCTCTCCGTCTTACAACAGCTCTCCGTTTTACAGCTCCCCGTCTTACAACAGCTCCCCGTTTTACAACAGCTCTCCGTCTTACAACAGCTCTCCATCTTACAACAGCTCTCCGTCTTACAACAGCTCCCCGTTTTACAACAGCTCTCCGTCTTACAACAGCTCTCCGTCTTACAACAGCTCTCCGTCTTACAACAGCTCCCCGTCTTACAACAGCTCTCCGTCTTACAACAGCTCTCCGGTTTACAACAGCTCCCCGTTTTACAACAGCTCTCCGTCTTACAACAGCTCTCCGTCTTACAACAGCTCTCCGTTTTACAACAGCTCTCCGTCATACAACAGCTCCCCGTCTTACAACAGCTCCCCGTTTTACAACAGTTCCCCGTCTTACAACAGCTCTCCGTCTTACAACAGCTCTCCGTTTTACAACAGCTCTCCGTCTTACAACAGCTCTCCGTTTTACAACAGCTCTCCGTTTTACAACAGCTCTCCGTTTTACAACAGCTCCCTGTTTTACAACAGCTCTCCGTCTTACAACAGCTCTCCGTTTTACAACAGCTCTCCGTCTTACAACAGCTCTCCGTCTTACAACAGCTCTCCGTCTTACAACAGCTCTCCGTTTTACAACAGCTCCCCGTCTTACAACAGCTCTCTGTCTGACAACAGCTCTCCGTTTTACAACAGCTCCCCGTTTTACAACAGCTCCCCGTTTTACAACAGCTCCCCGTTTACAACAGCTCTCCATCTTACAACAGCTCTCCGTTTTACAACAGCTCTCCGTTTTTACAACAGCTCTCCGTCTTACAACAGCTCTCCGTTTTACAGCTCTCCGTCTTACAACAGCTCCCCGTTTTACAACAGCTCTCCGTCTTACAACAGCTCTCCGTTTACAGCTCCCCGTCTTACAACAGCTCCCCGTTTTACAACAGCTCTCCGTCTTACAACAGCTCTCCATCTTACAACAGCTCTCCGTCTTACAACAGCTCCCCGTCTTACAACAGCTCTCCGTCTTACAACAGCTCTCCGTCTTACAACAGCTCTCCGTCTTACAACAGCTCCCCGTCTTACAACAGCTCTCCGTCTTACAACAGCTCTCCGGTTTACAACAGCTCCCCGTTTTACAACAGCTGTCCGTCTTACAAACAGCTCTCCGTCTTACAACAGCTCTCCGTTTTACAACAGCTCTCCGTCATACAACAGCTCCCCGTCTTACAACAGCTCCCCGTTTTACAACAGTTCCCCGTCTTACAACAGCTCTCCGTCTTACAACAGCTCTCCGTCTTACAACAGCTCCCGTCTTACAACAGCTCTCCGTTTTACAACAGCTCCCGTTTTACAACAGCTCTCCATCTTACAACAGCTCCCTGTCTTACAACAGCTCTCCGTCTTAAAACAGCTCCCCGTCCTTACAACAGCTCCCCTCAGAACGGTAAGGAACGGATCGGAACAGTAAGGAACGGACACGGAACAGTAAAGGACACGGAACAGAACAGTAAGGAACGGAACAGAACAGTAAGGAACAGAACAGTAAGGAACGGAACAGAACAGTAAGGAACGGAACAAACAGACAGTTACAGAACAGTACAGTACAGAACATAAAACGTAAGGCAACAGTACAGTACAGGACATAAGACTAAGGAACAGAAACAGAACAATACAGTACAGAACAGACAGTACAGAACCTACTGTAAGAAACATAACAGTAAGGAACAGAACAGGACAGTACAGTACAGAACATAACAGTAAGGAACAGAACAGTACAGTACAGAACATAACAGTAAGGAACAGAACAGTGCAGTACAGAACTGTACAGTACAGAACATAACAGTAAGGAACAGTACAGTACAGGACAGTACAGTACAGTACAGGACATAACAGTAAGGAACATAACAGTAAGGAACAGTACAGTACAGAACAGTACAGTACAGAACATAACAGTAAGGAACAGTACAGCACAGGACAGTACAGTACAGGACAGTACAGTACAGAACATAACAGTACAGAACATAACAGTACAGTACAGGACATAACAGTAAGGAATAAGGAACCGTACAGTACCATTCACAGTTACAGTACAGGACATAACCCAGAACAGTACAGGACATCATAACAGTAAATAACCGTACAGTACATTACAGTACAAGTAAGTACAGTACAGGACATAACAGTACAGTACAGTACATTAAAGGACCATAACAGTTTACAAGTACAGGACATAAAACAGTAAGGAACAGTACAGTACAGGACATAACAAGTACAGTAACATACCAGTACAGGTACAGCGACATAACAGTAAGGAACATAACAGGTACAGTACAGGAACATAACAGTACAGGAACAGTACAGTACAGGACATAACAGTACAGTACAGAAACATAAACAGTAATAACAGTACAGGACAGAACAGTACAGGACATAACAGTACAGGACATAACAGTAAGGAACAGAACAGTACAGCAACAGTACAGTACAGAACATAACATAAGAAACGAACAGTACAGTACAGGACTAACAGTGCAGAAACTAAACAGACAGAACAGAACAGTAAGGAACAGAACAGTCAGGACATGGACAAGTAAAGCTACATACACAGTACAGAACAGTCTAGACAGGAACATAACAGGACAAGGGAACAATCAACAGTAAGGAAACATTACAGCTACAGTACAGAACAGCTAGTAGAGAACACTATAAAGAACAATTAACAGTAAGGAGCAGAAAGTACAAGTACAGGACATAAACAGTACCAGAACAGAACAGTACAGTACAGAATATAACAGTAAGGAACAGAACAGAAACAGTACAGAACAGACAGACAGAAAGAACAGTAAGGAACAGAACAGTAAGGAACAGAACGGTTACAGAACCTAAAACAGTACATAACATAACAGTAAGGAACAGAACAGTTACAGTACATGGCAGTACAGTACAGAAACATAACAGTAAGGAAACAGTTACAGTACCAGTACAGGACAGCTACAGAACATAAACAGTACATTTCAGGACATAACAGTAAGAAACAGAAAAGTACAGAACAGTACATAATATTAACAGTAAGGAACAGAACAGTAAAGTGAACAGAAAAGAACATAACAGGTAAGGAACAGAACAGAAACAGAACAGAACGGAAACAGAACATATGGAACGGAACAGTACAGAACTAACAGTAAGGAACAGTTATACCAGGACAGAACAGTACAGTAAAGAAGAACCATAAAACAGTAAGGAACATATTAACCGAACAGAAGTACAGAACATAACAGTAAGGAACGGAACAGTAAGGAACAGAACATAACAGTACAGAAACATAAAAGAAAGGAAACAAGACAGTAAGGAAATGCAGAACAGTACAGTAAGCACATAACAGTCTGGAGAGAACAGTACAGAACAAACAGGTATGGAACAGAACAGAACGGTACGGAACAGAACAGACAGAACATAACAGTAAGGAAGGAGAACAGTACAGTACAGATTATAACAGTTCTGAAGAGACAGTACCAGAACATAACAGTACGGAACAGAACAGAACGGTACGGAACAGAACAGTACAGAAATAACAGTAAGGGAAGAGAGAGCAGTACAGAATATAACAAGTAAGGAAGAGTAACAGAACAAAAACAGTAAGGAAGAGTAACAGGACAGTACAGAACATAACAGTAAGAGAACAGAACCAGTAAGGAACAGAACAGTACAGTAAGCAACATAACAGTCTGGAACGAGAAACAGTACAGAAAAACGTATGGAAATGGAACAGAACAGAACGGTTACGGAACAGAACAGTACAAGGAACATAACAGTAAGGAAGAGAACAGTGCAGTACAGAACATACTAGTAAGGAAGGGAACAGAAAACAGTAAGAACGGATACAGAACAGTAAGGAACGGAAACAGAAAACAGTAATGGAACGGACGGGCAACAGTAAGGAACGGAACGGTAACAGTAAGGAACGGAAACGGAACAGTAAGGAACCGGAACGGTAAGGAACGGAACAGAACGGTAAGTAACGGAACGGCAACAGTAAGGAACGGAACGGAACAGTAAGGAACGGAACGAAAACAGTAGAGGAACGGAAACGGAACAGTAAGGAACGGAAACCAGAACAGTAAGGAACGGAACACAGAAACAGTAAGAATCAGTAACAGTAAGGAACGGAACAGAACAGTAAGGAACGGAACAGAACAGTACAGTACAGAACAGTACAGTACAGAACATAACAGTAAGGAACAGTACAGTACAGGACATAAGAGTAAGGAACAGAACAGAACAATACAGTACAGAACAGTACAGTACAGAACATAACTGTACAGAACATAACAGTAAGGAACAGAACAGGACAGTACAGTACAGAACATAACAGTAAGGAACAGAACAGTACAGTACAGAACATAACAGTAAGGAACAGAACAGTGCAGTACAGAACTGTACAGTACAGAAACATAACAGTAAGGAAACAGTACAGTAAGGACAGTAGAGTACAGTACAGTGACATCAACAGTAAGGAAAATAACAGTAAGGAAACAGTACAGTACAGAACAGTACAGTACAGACATAAAGAGAAGAAACAGTACAGCACAGGACAGTACCCAGTACAGGACAGACAGTACAGAACATACAGTTACAGAAATAAACAGATCAGTACCAGTAAGGACATAAACAGTAAGGAACAGTACAGACATCACAGTATCCTCAGTACAGGACCATAACAGTACAGTACAGGACATAACAGGAAATAACCGTACAGTACAGTACAGTACAGTACAGTACAGTACAGACATAACAGTACAGGACAGTACAGTACAGGACATAACAGTACAGTACAAGGACATAACAGTTAAGGACAGACAGTACAGGACATAACAGTACAGTACATACAGTACAGTACAGGACATTAACAGTAAGGAACATAAACAGTACAGTACAGGACATAACAGTAAGGAACAGTACAGTACAGGACATCAACAGTACAAGTACAGACATAACAGTACATAACAGTAAAGGAAAGAACAGTAAGGACATAACAGTACAGGGACAGAACAGTAAGGAACAGAACAGTACAGAACAGTACAGTACAGAACATAACAGTAAGAAACAGAACAGCTACAGTACCAGGACATAACCAGTGCAGAACATAACAGTACAGACATAAACAGTCAAGCGCAACAGAACAGTACAGGACAGGACAGTACAGGACATAACAGTATAAAGAAAACAGTATAGTTACAGAACATAACAGTACAGAACATAACAGTAAAGGAACATTACAGTACAGTACAGAACAGTAGAGTACAGACAACATCAACAGTAGGAGCAGAACAGTACAGTACAGGACATAACAGTACAGAACAGAACAGTACAGTACAGAATATAACAGTAAGGAAACAGACAGAACAGTACAGAACAGTACAGAACAGAAACGAAACAGTAAGGCAACAGAACAGTAAGGAACAGGAACAGTACAGAAACAGTAACAGTACATAACATAACAGTAAGGAACAGAACAGATACGTACAGGGCAGTAAGATACAGTACAGAACATAACAGTAAGAACAGTACAGTACAGTTACAGGACAGTACAAACATCATAACAGTAATTTCGGACATAACAGTAAGGAAGAGAACAGTACAGGCACACAGTACATAATATAACAGTAAGGAAACAGAACAGTACAGGAACATAACAGAACATAACAGTAAGGAACAGAACAGTCAGAACAGAACAGAACAGGGAAAGAACAGTATGGAACGAAACAGTACAGAACATAACAGTAAGGACAGCTACAGTACAGAACAGGGGTACGAAGTAAAGAAACATTTAACAGTAAGGAACATAACAGAACATAACAGTACAAAAACATAACATAGAAAACAGTAAGGCATACGAACCGAGTAAGGAAACAGAACAGTAAGAACAGTGATCAAAGAACAATAACAGTACAGGAAAGACAGTACAGGACAGAACAGTACATGAAGCAACATAGTACAGTATGAAGAGAACGTATACGTAACAGTTGGAACGTTACCGTAACGGTACGGAACAGAACAGCTACAAAGAACATAACAGGAAGGAAGTAGAACAGTACAGATTAACAGATTAAAAGTTAACAGCAACTCTGGAAGGAGAACAGTAACAGAACATAACAGTACAGACAGAACAGAACGTTACGGTCAGACAGTAAAAACATAACAGTAAGGAAGAGAACAGTACATTACAGAATCATACACAGTAGGAACAGAACAGTAAGAACGAAACAGAAGGAACGGCGAACGAAGAAAACAGTAAGGAACGGAAACAGAACAGTAGGAGGAACGGAATCGAGAACAGAGCAGGAAGGAACGATACAGGGAACGGAAACGCAGAACAGTAGGCCCAGAATACGGAACGGCAAACAGTAAGGAACGGAAGACAGTAAGGAACGGAACGAACAGTAGGAACGGAACGGGAACATAAGGAAACGGAACGGAACAGTAAGGTGAACGGAACGTAAGACGAAGGAACGAGAAACCAGAACAACAGTAAGGAAGAACAGAACAGTAAGGAACGAAGAGAAGAACGTAAGCAGAACAGAGGACTAAGAAGGAACGGAACGGAACAGTAAGAAGTGAACAGAACAGTAAGGAACGGAACGGAACAGGAACAGTAACGGAACGGAACAGTAAGGAACGGAACAGAAAGAACGTAACGGAACGTAAGAACGGAACGGAACAGAGGAACGGAACGAACAGTAAGGAACGGAAGGGAACAGTCTAAACTAAGGAACGGAACAGGAACTAAGGAACAGAAAACAGTAAGGAACGGAACAGAACAGTAAGGAACGGAACGGAACAGAAAATTACAGTACAGAACAGTACAGAACATAAACAGTTAAGGAACAGAACAGTAAACGTACAGAGGCACAGTACATACTAAGAACATAACAGTACAGGAACAGTACAGTTACAGTACAGGAATAACAGTACAGTTTCAGGACATAACAGTAAGGAACAGAACAGTACAGTACAGAACAGTACATAATTAACATAAATAACAGTCACAAAGGAACAGAACAGAACAGAAACAGAACGATAACGAACAGTATGGAACGGAACAGTACAGAACATAACAGTAAGGAACAGTACAGTCAGAACAGTACAGTAAAGAACATAACAGTAAGGAACACAAACATAAGGACAGTAACAGTACAAACAGAACAGTAGAACAGAAACAGTACAGAACATAACAGAAGAACTAGACAGTAAACAGTACAGTACAAAAATAACGTAAGGAAAAGAACAGTAAGGAACAGAACATACAGGACATCAGTAGGACATAACAGTAAGACAGAACAGACAGTAAGTACAGAACGAACAGACGTAAACGTAACGGACGGAACGGAAAAACAGTGAAGAACAGTACAGAACATAACAGTAAGGAAGAGCACAGTAAGAATATAACAGTAAGGCAAGAGTACAGAACATAACAGTCTGGAAGAGAACGCAGTACAGACAGAACAGCTACAGTACATGAACATAACAGTAGGAACAGAACAAACAGTACGGAACAAAGGGGAACAGACGTACGGAACAGAAACAGTACAGGAACATGAACAGTAAGGCACGGAGAACAGTACAGTACACCGAAACAGTACAGTGAAAGAACGTCGGACAGAACGGAACAGTAAGGGCAAACGGAACAGTAAGGAACGGAACGGAAGAACAGCTAAGGAACGGAACAGAAAGTAAGGAAACGGTACAACAGGTAACGGAACGAGAACAGTAAGGAACGGAACAGAACAGTAAGGAACGGAACAGTAAGGAACGGAACAGAACAGTAAGGAACAGAACAGTAAGGAACGGAACGGAACAGAACAGTGGAATGAACGGAACAGAAACAGTAAGGAACGGATGGAACAGGAACAGTAAGGAACAGAAACAGTATGGAAGGAACGGAACAGAACAGAACAGTAACAGAACAGAACAGTAAGGAACGGAACAGTAAGGAAGAACGAGACAGTAAGGAACGGAAACGGAAACAGTAAGGAACGGAAACAGAACAGTAAAGGAAACGGAACGGGCAACAGTAAGGGAAACGGAACGGAACACGGTAAGGAACCGGAACAGTAAGGAACGGAACAGAACAGTAAGGAACGGAACAGAACAGTAAGGGAACGGAACAAGAACAGGAAAAGGACGGAACGAGAACAGTAAAGGAACGACAGAAGAACGAAGGAAACAGTAAGGAAACGGAACGGAACAGTAAGGAACGGAACGGAACAGTAAGGGAACGGAACAGAAACAGTAAGGAACAGAACACGTAGAGGAACGGAAGAAAACAGAACAGTAAGAGAACGCGGAACAGAAAGACAGTACAGTACAGAACAGTACAGTACAGAACATAACAGTAAGGAACAGAACAGTACAGTACAGGGCAGTACAGTAACAGACATAACAGTAAGAAAGGTACAGTACAGTACAGGACATAACAGTACAGAAAACATAACAGTACAGTTCAGGACATAACAGTAAGGAACAGAACAGTACAGTACAGAAACAGTACATAATATAACAGTAGGAACAGAATAGTACAGAACAGAAGAACAGAACATATAACAGTAAGGAATCGAACAGTACAGAACAGAACAGAACGGAACAGAACAGTATGGAACGGAACAGTACAGAACATAACAGTAAGGAACAGTACAGTACAGAACAGTACAGTAAAAACATAACAGTAAGGAACATAACAAGAACAGTACAGTACAAAAACATAACAGTAAGGAACAGAACAGTAAGGAACATAACAGAACAGTACAGTACAAACATAACAGTAAGGAACAGAACAGTAAGGACAGAACAGTACAGACAGTACAGACAGACAATACAGTACAGTACAGGACAGAACAGTACAGTACAGTACAGGAACGGAACGGAACGTAACGGAAACGGAACGGAAAGGACAGTGAGAACAGTACAGTACAGAACATAACAGTAAGGAAGAGCACAGTACAGAATTAACAGTAAGGAAGAGTACAGAACATAACAGTCTGAAGAGAACAGTACAGAACATAACAGTACGGAACAGAACGAACGTACGGAACAGAACGGTACGGAACAGAACAGATAAAGAACAAACAGTAAGGAACGAGAACAGACATACAGAAAACATAACAGTAAGGAACAGAAACAGTAAGGACGGAACGGAACAGTAAGGAACGGAACAGAACAGATAAGGAACGGAAACAGAACAGTACAGAACGAACAGTAAGTAAAGAACATAACAAAGGAACAGAACAGTACAGAGAATGAACAGTACAGAACAGAACAGAACATAACGACAGTACAGGACATAAGAGAACGGAACAGAACAGAACATATACAGTAAGAAAAGAAGACAGAACAGTAACGACGAACAAACAGAGTAAGAGAACGGAACAGACACGAGTAAGGACAACAGACAGACAGGCCAAACAGTAAGGAAACGGAACGACAGTAAGGACAACAGTAAGGAACGGAACAGTAAGGAACAACGACAGTACAGGAACATAACAGACATAACAGTAAGGAACAGAACAGTACATGACAAACAGTACAGGAACGAAACAGTAGGAAGGAACAGAAACGTAAGAACGACCGAACAGTAAGACAAGAACATGGAACAGTGAACAGAACAGTAAACAGTAAGGAACGAACAGTACAGACAGAACAGTAGGAGACACGAAACATAGGAACAGTAAGGAAGGCAGAACAGTAAGGAACAGACATAACAGTAAGAACAGAACAGTACAGTACAAGGAAAAACAAGTAAGGGAACAGTACAGAACAGTAAGGAACAAACAGTAAGGAACAGAACAGTACAGAACAGAACAGAACAGTAAGGAACAGAACAGTAAGTACAGAACATACAGAAACATAACAGTACAAACATAACAGTAAGGAACAGAACAGTACAGTACAGGGCATACAGTACAGAACAGATAAGGAAACAGAACAGTACAGACAGAACAGTACATAATATAACAGTTAAGGAAAAGAACAGTAAGAAACAGAAACAGAACATAACAGTAAAAGAAACACACAGAACAGAACAGAACGGAACAGAACAGTATGGAACGGAACAGTACTACAGAACAGTACAGTACAGAACAGTACAGTAAGGAACAGAACAGTACAGTAAAGACACATAACAGTAAGGAACATAACAGAAACAGTACAGTACAGAACATAACAGTTTAAGAAAGGAACAGAAAGGAACAGAAACGTACAGGACAGTACAGTACAGGACATAAACAGTACAGTAAGGTACAGTACAGTACAGTACAGAACAGAACGGAACGTAACGTAATAACGGTACGGAACAGTGAAGAAGAGTACAGTAACAGAGGAAGAGACAGTACAGAATAACAGTAAAAGTACAGAACATAACAGTAGGAAGAGAACAGAACAACAGTACAGACATACAGTGGAGTAACAGTAAGACAGAAGAAGTACAGAACATAACAGTAACCGTAACGAGAACAGTACAGAACATAACAGTATGGAACAGAACGTAAGGAACAGAACAGTAAGAACATAACAGTAAGGAAGAGAACAGTACAGTACAGAACATAACAGTAAGGACAGAACAGTAAGGAACGGAACAGTAAGGAACGGAAACGGACACACAGTAAGGAACGGAAGAACAGAACAGTGGAAAGGAACGGAAAAACAGAACACTAAGGAACGAACAGTAAGGAACGGAAGAACAGTAAGGACGGAAACGAACAGTAAGGAACGAACAGAACAAGTAAGGAAACAGAAAAGAAGGAACGGAACGAAAACAGAACGTAAGGAACAGAACATTAAGGAACGGAACAACGAACAAGGAACGTAAAGAAACAGTAAGGAAACGGAACGAAACAGTAAGGAAGAACAGAACAGTAAGGAACGGGAAAACAGAACAGTAAGAACGAAGAACAGTAAGGAACGGAAAGAACAGTAAGGAACGGAACAGAACAGTAAGGAACGGAACAGTAAGGAACGGAACGGAACAGTAAGGGACACGGAACAGAACAGTAAGGAACGGAACAGAACAGTAAGGAACGAAGAACAGTAAGAACGGAACAGAACAGTAAGGAACGGAAACAGAACAGTAAGGAACGGAACAGTAAGGAACGGAACGGAACAGTAAGGAACGGAACGGAACAGTAAGGAACGGAACGGAACAGTAAGGAACGGAACAGAACAGAAGGAACGGAACGGAACAGTAAGGAACGAACAGTAAGGCACGGAACGAACAGTAAGGAACGAACAGAACAGTAAGGAACGGAACGAACAGTAAGGAACGGAACAGTAAGGAACGGAACGGAACGTAAGGAACGGAACGAACAGTAGGAACGGAACACCGAACAGTAAGAACGGAACGAACAGTAAGGACGGAACAGACGACGGAACGGACATAAGGAACGGAACGGAACAGTAAGGAACGGAAGAAACAGTAAGGAACAGAACAAGGAAAGGAAGAACAGTAAGGAACGGAACACAAAAGACTGAACAGTAAGGAACGGAAAGGAACAGAACAGTAAGGAACGAACGAACATAGAGACACGAGAAGGAACAGAACAGTAAGGAACGGAACAGAACAGTAAAGGAACAAACAGTACAGTACAAGAACATACAGTAGTAACATAACAGTAAGAACAGTACAGGACTAACAGTTACAGGACATAACCGTACAGTTCAGGACATAACAGTAAGGAACAGAACAGTACAGTACAGAACACAGTACACTAATATAACAGTAAGGAACAGAACAGTACAGAACATAACAGAACTAACAGTAAGGACATAACAGTACAGAAACAGAACAGAACGGAACAGAACAGTATGGAACGGAACAGTACAGAACATAACAGTAAAAGCAAGTACAGTACAGAACAGTACAGAAAGAACATAACGTAAGGAACATAACAGAACAGTACAGTACAAAACATAACAGTAAGGAACAGAACCAGTAAGGAACATAACAGAACAGTACAGTACAAAAACAGAACAGTAAGGAACAGAACAGTAAGGACAGAACAGTACAGGACAGTACAGTACAGGACATAAACAGTACAGGACAGAACAGTACAGTACAGTACAGTAAGAACAGAACGGAACGTAAGTAACGTAAGTAACGGTACGGACACAGTGAAGAACAGTACAGTACAGAACATAACAGTAAGGAAGAGCACAGTACAGAATATAACAGTAAGGAGAGTACAGAACATAACAGTCTGGAAGAGACAGTACAGAACATAACAGTACGGAACAGAACAGAACGGGACGGAAACAGAACATAAACAGTAAGGAAGAGAACAGTACAGACAGACATAACAGTAAGGAAACCAGAACAGTAAGGAACGGAACAGTAAGGAACAGGAAAACAGAAACAGTAAGGAACGGAAAACAGTAAGGAACGAACAGAACAGTAAGGAACAGGAAGGAACAGTAAGGAACGGAAACGAACGATAAGGGAACAGAACAGACAAGGAACGGAAGGAACAGAACAGTAAGGAACAGAACAGAAAAGAACGGAACAGAACAGTAAGGAACGGAACAGAACAGTAAGGAACGGAACAGAACAGTAAGGAACGGAAGAGGAACAGTAGGAACGGAACAGAACAGTAAGGGAGGAACGGACTACAGAACGTAAGGAACGGAACGGAACAGTAAGGAACAAAAGACAGAACAGTAAGGAAGGAACAGAACAGTTAAGGAACAGAACAGTAAGGAACGGAACAGAACAGTAAGGAACGGAACGGAACAGTAAGG
This sequence comes from Salvelinus namaycush, assembly GCF_016432855.1. Lineage (NCBI taxonomy): Eukaryota > Metazoa > Chordata > Actinopteri > Salmoniformes > Salmonidae > Salvelinus > Salvelinus namaycush. Next base: position 19,555,745 of record NC_052307.1, on the reverse strand, counting down.
AACGGAACGGAACAAGTAAGGAACGGAACGAACAGTAAGGAACGGGAAAGGACAGTAAGGAACGAGAACGGAACAGTAAGGAACGGAACGGAACAGTAAGGAACGGAACGGAACAGTAAGGAACGGAGAACAGTAAGGAACGGAAGCGTTTGAACAGTATGGAACGGAACGGAACAGTAAGGAACGGAACGGAACAGTAAGGAACGGAACAGAACAGTAAGGAACGAAAACGAACGGAACAGTAAAGAACGGAACAGTAAGGAACAAAGGAACGAACAGTAAGGAACAGGAACGAACAGTAAGGAACGGAACGAACAGTAAGGAACGGAACGAACAGTAAGGAACGGAAACAGAACAGTAAAGGAACGGAACGGAACAGTAAGGAACGGAACAGGAACAGTAAGGAAC